>NC_140991.1:52900465-53500465 GCF_052327205.1 Somniosus microcephalus | reverse complement strand
TGGCTGCTGTACCGGTGGTTCGCACATGGCCGGGGAGGCCCAAGATGGCGGCCCACATGGCCCACACGCGGCGCTGCTGGGGTTCGGGGTGGCTTTGGCCCTGCAGACGCTAGCGTAGTGTCCCTTCTTCCCGCAGCCCGAGCAGATCGCGTTTTTCGCCGGGCAGCGCGCTCTGGGGTGTTTTGCCTGGCCACAGAAGTAGCATTTCTGGCCTTGGGGCACTGCTGTCTGGCCTTGGGACACTGCTGCGGTAGTTGGGCCGTTGCTGGGGTGCGGCTGGGGTGGCACGGCGCTATGAGGCGGTCCTACCGTGTCCCAGGCTGTCATTCCCCGCGGCGTCCACGGTGCAGAGGAGTAGGCATCCATGCCCCGGTAGGCTGCATCCAATGATAGTGCGAGTTCAGAGGCCTTGTTGAGGTCGAGGTCACTCTGCTCCAACAGTCGCTGTCGGGTGTAATTGGATCTGTGGCCCGCTACAAAAGCGTCCCGGATAAGTTCCTCTGTGTACACGGCGGCCTTTACATCCTTACAACCACAGGCCCGGCCAAGCACAGACAGTGCCTGAAGGTATTCCACGGTCGATTCCCCAGGTTGTTGTTTACGACTCCCCAGAAGGTGCCTGGCGTACACTTCGTTCACTGGGCGCGTGTACTGGTCCTTGAGGAGCTTGATAGCGTCCGCGTACGAGGTCGCGTCTTGGATGACCGAGTACACTCGGTGGTTCACTTTGGAGGTCAGGACATCCAGTTTGTCCTCGTCCGATTTGATTGCTGCGGAGGCGGTCAGGAATTTTTCGAAACACTTAAGCCAGTGAGTAAACTTGGTGGATGAGTCCGCCTCCCGATGATCTAAGTCCAGGCATGCTGGTGTGCGGATCTTCTCCATTATAAAAATTTTGTTAATAAAATTGATGCGCTATCAATTACTCATAAAAGACTGAGAGTTAAGAGAGTAACTAAAGGCTTTTATTAACAAAAGAATGAAGGTCTGCCTCGAGTGGTTGACCGGTCCAGAATACAAAGGGCTGGGGAGCAGTCACCTTTATACTAGGACTTGTGGGAGGAGTCAGCCGAGGCATGTCCAGGCATGTACACAGTGGAATACAAACAGTGGTTTACCACACCTCCCATGGTGGAATAGCCCTGACAGTGTCAAGCCCTGATCTTGCCTGCACTGCCTCCCATGGTGGAATAGCCCTGACAGTGTCAAGCCCTGATCTTGCCTGCACTGCCTCCCATGGTGGAATAGCCCTGACAGTGTGTAAAGTGCTGAATGTGCAAGTGGTTTTCATGAGAGTCCCATAGCTCTTGGATGAGGGCTGGGCATTGGGGCTTTCAGGTCCCTTTGGCCAGAAACTGAGGTGCACATGCAGGGATGAATAGGATAGTGGAAAGGGTACCCACCCTGACAACCCGAGTGAGGTCGTTGAACTTTTTCCTGCATTGAAGTGGAGTCCTGGCAACCATGCTGTTGGTGGTCACCCTGTTTGCCACCTCCCTCCAGGCTTTTCGGTATTTGCTGGGAAGCGGCCTCCTCCCACTGTCAGGGAAGAGGACAAGTCGCCTGCGCTCTACTGCACCAACCAGTAGCCTCAGGGCACCCTTGCTGAAGCGCTTCGCTCGCTCCCTAGCCTTCTGCATGTTTCTGGGCGTAGAAATGAAGATCCAGCAATAGTCAGGCCTTGCTTCAGGGCTGCAGTGTGCAGGGCGTGGCAGCCAAACAAGTCCACCCTCCCCCTTTAAGAGCTGACCGGCGCCAGCGTGTCTGCCTTCAATCAGCAACTCGCCGCACTTGCGCTGCGCCCGCCCTCGGTGTTAGCGCCTCGGCTCGCTGGCTTAGCGCCTTATGATAGTAGTGCATCGCCTGCTTTAGCGCAGCAGCAACCTCTTGGGGCGATGCAACTCAATTTCGGCGAAGGTGGCGCTAAGTTGTGCCGGGCGCTAAATTTAGCGAATGCCCAGCTGTAGCGCCCCAAACGTGGCGATACTGAATTTCTAGGCCTTGGATTTCTATAGCGTCTTTCACGACCACCGGACGTCTCAAAGCGCTTTACAGCCAATGAAGTACTTTTGGAGTAACAACAGAAAATGCTGGAAGGGTCTTGAAGAAGGGTCAAACCCGAAACGTCAACTCAAATTTCTCTCCACGGATGTTGCCTGACTTGCTGAGTTTTTCCAGCATTTTCTGTTGTTATTTCAGATTTCCAACATCTGCAGTATTTTGCTAAAGTACTTTTGGAGTGTAGTCACTGTTGTAATGTGGGAGAACACGGCAGCCAATTTGGGCACAGCAAGCTCCCACAGACAGCAATGTGATAAGGAACAGATAATCTGTTTTTGTTATGTTGATTGAGGGATAAATATTGGCCAGGACACCAGGGAGAACTCCCCTGCTCTTCTTTGAAATAGTGCCATGGGATCTTTTACGTCCACTTGAGAGCGCAGACGGGGCCTCGGTTTAACGTCTCATCTGAAAGACGGCACCTCCGACAGTGCAGCACTCCCTCAGCACTGCACTGTTGGAGGTCTCATCCGAGCACAACACTTCTTGGCAAACTAATTATGTATTACTCATGATTAAACTGTATAAAGGATCCATTTACATGGAGCTAACTTTATTTATCAGAGGCTGGGCTTTCCTAATCAAGTTTTAAATGCAAATGTGAGATGTCTTGAGTATATCCACGGGAGATGGCTGATTATTAAGTCACTGCTCAGTCCGGCTTAACTGGTCCTCGGCGCTCGCTACACAGAGGAATCTGATACCAGAAAGATAATTCCCACAGGGCAGAATGATTGTTTTACCATTCAATTAATAATGGAGTGCACTCATAGACAGTGTAGATTTTTTTGTGTTATCATGACACAGTTATATTTGGCTTATAATAAACCAAAATATTGCTGTATATTTTTTCCCATTCAACTATGAATCTAAATGGACCATTTCATAAGACTGTCTATTAAGACAGTGCATAAAATCGATTTTTATTCTCTTATCTGCTTAATTACATAGTGTAGTGTATGTAACTGTTCTACCTTTAAGAGAACTATTGTATGTAACCGTCCACCTTTAAGAGAACTATTTTAGGTGTGGCACTACTTTATCTTGGTTGCTGTATACTGTAATACCGACGGTGACCACACCGGTATATAAGTGCTGTGTCAGGATTTATTGGGCAGATTCGCCCTGACCTTCGAATAGTAAAGTCCTGTTAAAGTTACTCTTGTAGTCTGTGTATTAATTCGCCATAATACCTACAGACTTTACAGTGGCGACGAGTTCGATCTTACCCTGCGGCAACAATACTTCCGAAGCAGTTAACGAGCGTCGAGAAGAGGCACCCACCCTCGTCGTTCTGCTGAGAGAAAACTTGAGTCTGCAGAGCAAGGAAGAAGGAAGAATTCAGACACGAAGCCTTCCATCAGTAACAGGCACTGATTGTCCCTTCTGCCATGGTGGTGAGTGAGCCGATCAGCACGAGAAGCAAGTTGGCCACGGTGACTGTGAGTAAAGGGAAAATAAAAAAAATAAACGGAGGATAAGGGCGGTGAACTCGACCACGGTCGGGGGAAAGGAGCCGGACAGAAGTCGGGCCCAGAGGCGCTGAGACTGGGGCAGCGTGGAGCACGGAAGCCGCGGTACAAGCGGGCTGGGAGACGCAACGGCGTCGTGAGACAGCTAGACCGCAACCGGCGAAAAAGGCCGGGCAGCTACCGAGGCCACGAGGCGCTGCGACCGGGATCGTAAGGCGCGGGAAGATATAAAAATAAATAAACCGCAGTGAACTCAGCCGCAGCCGGGGAGGAAAGCACCGGACTGCGAGAGGGCTGGGAGGCGCGATTGGAGTGAAAAAGGCCGGGCAGCGACCGAGGCCACGAAGCGCTGCGACCGGGATCGTAAGGCGCGGGAAGATATAAAAATAAATAAACCGCGGTAAACTCAGCCGCAGCCGGGGAGGAAAGCACCAGACTGCGAGAGGGCTGGGAGGCGCGATTGGAAGCCGCTGAGGGAGAGACAGAGCCCGAGCGAGCGGGAGAGACAGCGCCCGAGCGAGGGAGACTGAGCGAGATCCAGCCCAGCGGCTGAAACTGTTCGCCGTCAACGGGTTGTACCCAGCGCCGGTTGCCCTGCCGAGAAAAGGGAACAAGGAACGCACTGAAGCCGACGCGCAGGCTGCGAACCCCGAAAGCCAGCGGTCGTCGCCCGAGGGAAAAGCTTACCCCTCCCGCCAGGGGAAGAAACGCGGGAAGCCGCCAGTAGGCGGGGAAGAAGACAGAAGCGGGAAACCGCCATTTTGAAAGTGGGCGGGGAAAGAAGACAAGCGCGGGAAACCGCCATTTTGAAAAAAAAAGTTAAAGAAATATTTCGTTGGTGTTTCTCAGGAAGAGTGTGAAGATGCCTAAGCGTAGTAACATCAACGGTTTCGATTCCGATGTGGAAGATTGGGCCACGTATGTAGAACGCATCGAGATATATTGTAAAGTCAATAAGATAGCAAATTATGACAAAGCTCTAACCTTACTAAACTCAATGGGTGCGAAGACATACGGGTTATTGAAGCATCTTCTATCACCAGCTAAACCGACGGATCAGTCTTTCGCTAATATTGTTGCTGTCCTGAAGGATCATTTTAACCCCGCACCGCTGATGTTAGCGGAACGATCAAAATTTTACGTGAGAACGCAACGAAAAGTGGAAAGCAACGCGGAGTACCTGGTTGAACTGCGTAGGCTAGCAAAATACTGTCAGTTTGGGGTAAATCTGACAGAGGCACTGAGAGACAAGTTCGTGTGCGGGATGTCGAAGGAAGGAACACAAAAACGACTGCTCGAAGAGAACGATCTTACACTTGATAAGGCTGTCCTTATTGCAGCATCGCACGAAGCTGCAGTGAGAGGCACGGCGGAAATGCAGCGGAAGACAGCGGTACTCAGTGTGGATCAAATGACTTCGGGTACAACGAAATGTTATCGTTGTGGGAAGACAACACACGACCAGAACCAATGCTGGTTTAAAAACCAGGAATGTAGAAAATGTGGCAAGCTTGGTCACATAGCTAAGGTATGCCGGTCAGGAAAGAAGACCAGCAATAATAAGTCACCACAGAAGAAGTACAGAAAGGTACATAAGGTGACTGGGAAGAGTCCAGATGAACAGAATTCGGACTCAGACTCCAACAGCAAGGAACTGGGTAGTCTGAGGATTCACAATGTGAGTAAAGAAGCTGACCGACAAACTATCTGGGTCACACTACAGATTGCAAAAGTCCAAGTGAAGATGGAAGTGGACACCGGATCGGCGTTGACGGTCATGAATAAGCAAGATTACAAAAAGTTATTCAAACATATTCCCCTACGGGGTACGGAGATAGTATTGCAGACATACACGGGGCACAGAGTATACCCCATCGGAAAGATAGAAGTCAAGGTGAGATACAAGGACAAAGATCACCAAGGGATGGACATGTATGTGCTGCCCAAGGGAGGTCCACCACTTCTGGGATGGGAGTGGATCAGGAAAATAAAGATAGACTGGCATTCACTAAACACAATGACGGTAGATTCCGGAAAGGAAGATGTCAAACCTGAACGGTTGTCCAGAATATTGGACGAAGCTAAAGAGGTATTCCAGCAAGGACTGGGAACACTGAGAGGAATTAAAGCAAAAATCAAGATTGCAGAACATGCAAGCCCAAAATTTTTCAAAGCCAGATCGGTACCTTACGCGATACGACCTGCTGTGGAGGCAGAACTGGAGGAGCTTGAACGTTCAGGGGTACTGTCTAAGGTGGACTGGAGTGAGTGGGCCACGCCGATTGTTCCCGTCATGAAGTCTTCATCAAGTAACAAGCCAGGGGGACCGGGAAAGGTCCGCATCTGCGGAGACTTCAAGATCACAGTTAATCCGGTGCTTCACACGGTACAATACCCGCTCCCGCGGATTGAGGATATCTTTGCTTCATTGTCTGGCGGGAAACACTTCACCAAGATAGACCTGGCACAAGCATACTTACAAATGGAAGTCGAGGAAGAGTCGCGCCAGTATCTCACAATCAACACGCACAGAGGCTTGTATCGTTATAATAGACTGGTTTTTGGAGTAGCTTCGGCTCCAGCAATTTGGCAGAGGGCCATGGAGCAGGTCTTACAGGGTATTCCAAGCACGCAGTGTTACTTGGACGATATCCTGATTACGGGAGAAGACGAGGAGGAACACCTCACAAATTTGAAACTGGTGCTCACCAGGTTGAAGGAATATGGCCTTCGAGTTAATCGCCAGAAATGCGAGTTCTTCCAGAAACGGATCTCGTACTGCGGTCATGTCATTGACCAAGAGGGGCTGCACAAGTCACCTGACAAGATAGAAGCTGTCGTGAAGGCCCCCGCTCCGGAAAATGTATCACAGTTGAGATCGTTTCTGGGGTTGATTAATTATTACCACAAGTTTCTGCCAAATCTATCCATGGTGCTGCATCCGCTGAATGCTCTGTTGCGGAAAGAAGTACCATGGAAGTGGAGCGAGGACTGTAAGAAGACCTTTCGCAGAAGCAAGGCGTTGATTACCTCTGAGGAAGTGTTGGCTCATTTCAACCCAATGTTACCTCTTCGTCTAGCTTGTGATGCTTCCCCTTATGGAATTGGAGCAGTACTTTCACACAAGTTACCAAATGGCTCGGAAAGGCCAGTCGCATTTGCGTCCCGATCATTGACCTCCGCTGAGCGAAATTATGCTCAGATAGATAGGGAGGCCCTCAGCCTTGTGTGGGGAGTAAAGAAATTCAATCATTACCTGCAGGGCAAGAAGTTCACATTACTGACAGACCACCAGCCGTTGGTGTCCATATTCAACCCTAACAAGGCCGTTTCCACTATGAGAGCGCAAAGGCTACAGAGGTGGTCCGTGTTACTTGGGGCACACCAATATGACATTGAATACAAAAGGTCCAAACAGCATGGAAATGCTGATGGGTTATCGCGCCTACCGTTGCCAGTAGTAGAAGAAGCGGCTACAGTGGACCCGGTAGAGATGTTCCACTCATCCATAGTGGAATGTCTACCAGTAACAAATTCGATGATCGAAAATGAAACAAGAAATGACCCGACTCTCTCACGAGTCTACGATTTAACAGTGGAGGGATGGCCAGCACATGGCGAACCAACGCTGCCCGCATTTTCGCAAAGAAAAGAACAACTGTCAGTGTGCCGAGGAACCTTGATGTGTGGATCTAGAGTGGTGATTCCACCCAAACTTCAGCAGAAGGTGCTAAAGGAGCTTCACGAGGGGCATCTGGGTGGAGTGAAAATGAAGAACCTAGCAAGAGCGTTTGTGTGGTGGCCAGGTATTGATGGAGACATCGAAGAAATAACCAAGAGCTGTCTAGGATGCCAGAAGGTCCAAAACGCGCCACCACAAGCTCCTCTGCATCCATGGGAGTGGCCCTCATCTCCTTGGCAAAGGGTACACGTCGACTTTGCTGGTCCATTTATGGACTCAATGTTTCTAATCGCGGTGGATGCACACTCCAAGTGGCCGGAGGTAATCAAGATGTCCTCTACCACCACGGAAAAAACCATCACAGTATTAAGGACCATATTTGCCAGGAATGGGCTGCCGGAACAGATCTGTTCTGATAATGGACCGCAATTTGTGTCCGAAGAATTCAGGAAGTTCTTAAAAAGGAATGGGGTCAAGCACTACACGTCAGCCCCATACCATCCCGCCACCAATGGATTAGCTGAAAGGTTTGTCCAGACCTTCAAGAAGGCCATAAAGGCCATGGGTAATGAAGACATCAACCTACAACATAAGGTAGATAACTTCTTGTTGGCGTACAGGAATGCAACACATGCGGTCACAAACCAAACTCCCGCCATGATGTTTTTCAATAGAAGACTAAGATGCCGGCTGGATTTGATTAAGCCAAACATCAGAAGGGATGTAGAGAACCGGCAATTTCAGGGCATGAATGAAAGGCCAACTAGATCCTTTCAGATAGGTCAACAAGTTTTGGCCCGGGACTACCGTACCGAGAAATGGCAGCCTGGAACTATTGGGAAAAGGCTAGGGCCGCTGATGTATACCGTGGACATTGGTGACAGCATAATAAGGCGCCATGTTGACCAGATCATAGGGTCATCCACAAAGGACCAACCTACTCCACAACCTTACACAGCTAATGTTGAAGCAGAGGTACCCAGAGCACCTACCTCCAATCTGGTAATACTGGAATCAGATGAACCTGACACTGTCCTTCAAGCCGAATCGACCTTGCCAGAAGAACCTACTACCCCGCCGAAAACTACTACACCACCGAGGCGTTATCCGGACAGAGTCAGGAAGCCTCCAGAGAGACTGAATCTGTGAACTGTTTTGCATAAGTTGTATATATGTTATGATGTTATGTTAATGGGGAATAAGTATGTTGTAAGCTAAAAAGGGAGGATTGTAGTGTATGTAACTGTTCTACCTTTAAGAGAACTATTGTATGTAACCGTCCACCTTTAAGAAAACTATTTTAGGTGTGGCACTACTTTATCTTGGCTGCTGTATACTGTAATACCGACGGTGACCACACCGGTATATAAGTGCTGTGTCAGGATTTATTGGGCAGATTCGCCCTGACCTTCGAATAGTAAAGTCCTGTTAAAGTTACTCTTGTAGTCTGTGTATTAATTCGCCATAATACCTACAGACTTTACACATAGAAATATTAATTGACTTGCAGTGGCAGGCTCAGTAGGGATGGGAACAGGCTCCATTAAATTTAACTGCAGAAGGTGCCAACCACAACATATTGTGAGAAGCAAGGTTTTAGAGCAAGAATATCAACTACAAATCCATTGAAATAATGGCCCTGATATTTACGGGGAGACAGGGAGGGTGCGGAGGAATCAGTAGCGGTTGGAAAACCAGGCAAGGCCAGGGATGTGGAGGCCTTGCCCATCTTATCGGCAGGACCTCATTAGTGTACTGTAGGGCTGACAGCCTGGCCTGGATAGTACACTCGCAGCAGGAGCTGACGACTTTTGGGGGCGGTTCCCGGCACTGAGGAGGGAGCATTGGTTCTGAGCCATGATCGCGAGGGCTGGGGAGGGGTTTGAGATCAGGGTTGGGGGAGGCCAAACGCTTCCTTGAGGGGCCTTCCTCCTGGCCCACAAGTAGTGCTGAAAGAGCCAATTACCTTAGGGAGCTGGCAGCTCCTGCCTCAGATCAACTGCCGGGAATCCCATATGTCGGGCCTCACTTACTGTGAAATTTATGTGGCGGCATCGATGGCCATGAATTTGGTGAGTGAATTAGGCCCCTACTTGCCTTTTGCAGGAGCTTCATCCATGGCCTGATTTCTGCACTTTAAAATTTAAAGGGGGCAGGGGGAGGATGGTGGTTAAAATTGAGTCCAATATTGCTGGAAAAAAAGTCCTCAATTTTAGAAGGAAACAATTAAAACTTCTCCAAAAAGAAAGACCTGGGAGATAAAAAGTGAGCATTTCCACATGGCATCTATAAAGTTTAACATTTGCTAGCTAAAACACAGGGCTCGGATTGAGAAAGGGCCGTTTGGCCCTCCTAACTCATTCTTATTTTCTAAATAGATTACCTGAATCTCACCAAACTATTTTATCACACCTATAAAGTGGAGAGAGTTGCAGCATCAGAACAATTTTGAAAGCAACAAATAATGTAGCTTTGTTTTAATTAGTTGCCTGTTCATTCAGAATTACAACTTACATGAACGAGCTACCTCTTTGACCAAACTTTTGCCCACCTGTTCTAATATCTCCTTGTGTGGCTTGGTGTCGAATTCTATCTGATAACAGTCCTGTGATGTGCCTTGGGATGTCTTACTACGCTGAAGGTGTAGTATAAATGCAAGTTGTTGTTGTTGTGTTCTTCCCAATAGAAAGAATGCTTACGTCCATCAGTGTCAGCTGTGGCTCAGTGGGTAGCACGGTTCCCGCTGAGTCAGAAGGTTGTGGGTTCAAGTCCCACTCCAGGGACCTTGAGCACATAAAGCTAGGCAGGCACTCCAGTGCAGCAATGAGGGAGTGCTGCACTGTTGGAGGTGCTGCCTTTTGGATGAGACATTAAACCGAGGCCCCGCCTGCTCTCTCAGGTGGACGTAAAAGATCCCATGGCACTATTTCGAAGAAGAGTAGGGGAGTTATACCCGATGTCCTGGCCAATATTTATCCCTCAACCAACATAACAAAAACAGATTATCTGGTCATTTTCACATTGCTGTTTGTGGGAGCTTGCTGTGCGCAAGTTGGCTGCCGCGTTTCCCACATTACAACAGTGACTCCACTTCAAAAGTGTGTTGTTGGCTGTAAAGTGCTTTGAGACGTCCAGTGGTCGTGAAAGGCGCTATAGAAATGCAAGTCTTTATGTTTTAAAAAATCTGTTCCCACCTGCTTGCCTTCCATCAATCACGCTAACCTCCCACCTTCGTCTCCCCATCCTAATTTACAAAGGCACCCTTCTCTCTTTTCCCACTCATCCAATTTACGGAAACACTCTTCTCTTGCCACCAACGCCCCCCTCCCCTCCCCACCTAGTTTACAGAACCAATCCTCTTCCTATTTCTTGGCAACTCCTTCCTGCAGTTTTGCTCGTGGATCCAACTCTGCTGCCCACTGTGGCCACGAATTCCTGCTCTCGCAAAAACCATGGTGGGATCAGGAATTTGCGGCAATGTTGGCTCCCCAAGCAAAGCCTGCAGTGGCAGGAAGCAGTCAAGAATGGTGGTGAGTGGTGACTCGAGGAGCAAAGGTCGATGATTTTTTGTGGGTGGATTTTCTGGTGCAGACTTAACACTTTTTGGTCTGGCTGAGTAATCCAGATCTGTTGTTTTTTTAAACCCAAGCTTAGTGTCACCTAATCATTATTTCCTGATTTATCGTCTGCTGTTTTCAATCTTAATGGTGTCTTGCATTTACGGGGCTTGGCCTTCACCCAGCATGGTCAATAAAAAAACTTGTCAAATGCAGTATAATTGAAATCACCTTGTTTTAAGGCTTTTCATAGAATCATAGAATCTTACAACACAGAAGGAGGCCATTCACCTCATCGTGCTCGTGCTGGCTCTTTGAAAGAGCTACCAATTAGTCCCATTCCCCTGCGCTTTCCCCATAGCCATGCAATTTTCTTCCCTTCAAGTATTTATCCAATTCCCTTTGAAAGTTGCTATTGAATCTGCTTCCACCACCCTTTCACGCAGCGCATTCCAGAGTATAACAACTCGCTGTGTAAATAAATGTCTCCTCATCTCACCTCTGGCTCTTTTGCCAATTAAATCTGTGTCCTCTGGTTACTGATGTTCCTGCCTATGGGAACAGTATTTACTCTGTCAAAACCCATCATGATTTTGAATGCCTCTATTAAATCTCCCCTTAACCTTCTCTGCTCTAAGGAGAACAATCCCAGCTTCTCTAGCCTCTCCACGTAACTGAAGTCCCTCATCCCTGGTACCATTCTAGTAACCCTCCTCTGCACCACTTATTTCTGTCGCAGCTTAGCCATTTTGAGGTCCAGAGTTGCTGGTACATTCACGGAGTACTCTTTCAATCAATCATTGCACAAATATATGCAGTTCTTTCTCTGAGAAATGTGGCATTGCTGTAGCTTTTTAAATGAGCAAATATTTATTGCTAGTGTATAAACAATAGTGATTAACGAAGGTCAGGTGAATCATTTCTAGTTGTTAGGGAGATGGACCAGAATAAGTTCATCTGGTTTATCATTGGATATCCTAACTTACCACTGGCAAAAAATTATCATGTAGGAATGCAGGCGACACCTTTCCCACGATCAAATTGCGTGCATATTTACCATCGAAAGTGCCTTGCTACCCAACGGAGAGTGCTTTCCCTCCAGTGTTTTTATCTGTTCCCTTATTATTTTCTAACTGCAGTGCCACATGCAGGCTTCAAGTAAATACTCGTTTCTGTATGGCTGAGGTCTAAGGTGCCCTGGGCGAAAATGAAAATGATTGCTAACGTTGCATGACTGAAGTGCCTCAGGTGAAAAATCAGACGAAAGTAAAACATGAAGAAGACAGATATGCAAAGTATGCCGCCTGACAGTCATTAATAATCCAAAGATTAGAGGTTTACAGTGAGCCAGGTCACAGAGCGTAACAGCAATTATTCAAAAATTTGACTAATAATCCAAAGCATCAGCCCAGAAATGGCACCTTGTGTGTCAGTTACAATTCAGGTCCCCAAGCCAGCTTCGCGCACACCTAATGATAAAGTGGCGCAGCACTGTGCTTGTACAGCTACAGGAGCTGCTGCCAATAAAACTTAGGTGAAGGGTCCATAACTGAATATTTAGGTTAACCCCTCATATGCTACCCGATCAGCATTCGAAATATGAATCTCTTTTCTTTATGATGAAAATTTCTTTTCTTTTTTTTACAGAAAAAGGAAGGTTTGGTGAATTTTTGTCCTCACTTAGTTAAGGGACATCAGTGCTGTAATGATCAGTAACATGTCATTCTAGAATGGTACACTAGGTGAAGCTGTATGTTTAGTAGTGGGCTACCCACAAGGCAGTATTCAAGATGGATGTCTGTACACTAGTCCACATGGCTGAATAAATGACTAACTCAAGCTAGCTATTCATAATGAAAACGTCTATATATTTATGAACATAACATGGTACCAGGATTGGTAATATCTGCTGAATATTGTGAAATGCGACATGGAGAATTTGAAGCCACTGGAGGGTTTGAAACTCACGGGGAATGTTGACTGCAATTGGCGGACCTTCAAACAACAATTTGAACTCTATATTGCTGCCATCGGGTTTGGTACGAAGCCAGACGCAAGGAAAATAGCATTACTGCTCATGGTTGCAGGCCCGCAGGTGATAGAGGTATTTAATACATTTGTATTTGATCAAGAGGAGGACAGAGAAAAAATGGACGATGTGCTAAAGAAGTTTGATACATATTGTTCTCCCAAAAAGAACGAGACTTATGAGAGGTACGTGTTCCGTTCACGGACACAGCAGCAAAATGAGACTTTTGATAGCTTTGTGACCGATCTGAAACTGAAAGCACAGACATGTAATTTCTCTGAACTGAAATCATCCATGATTCGTGACCAGATTGTGTTTGGTATTCATGATAAAAAAGGTCAGGGAATGTTTGTTGAGAGAAACCGAACTAACATTGGAGGATGCTGTGAAAATATGCCATGCCAGTGAGCTAGCTCAACAGCACGCAAAGACTTTCAGTGAAATTAATAATGATGTGACTGTAATGAGTGACTGTGCTGCTGTCGGTGCTGTGTCCTACAAAGGGAAGAAACATGGGCAGAACGGAAATGCAAAGCAATCGGCGGATGGCATTTTTAATTGTAAACGCTGTGGTTACCAGCACCAGTCAAGACAATGCCCAGCGTTTGGGAAAATGTGCACAAAATGTAATGGAAAGAATCACTTTGCCAAACAATGCTTTTCAAAAGTAAAAACAAAGGGCAACAAGTCAATGTGATTGAGGACACTGATTTAAGTGAGACATTTTTTGCAGGAATGGTGTCATGTGACAATATAGAAAAGGATACAGAAAATGTGCAGCCCTCAGGAATGGACAATGCTGAACATAAAGTTAATGCAGTAAAAGAGGACAAATGGATGATGCCACTGCAGGTAAATGGAGCATTAGTTACATTGAAACTAGACACTGGGGCAAAAGCAAACTTAATCAGTATGAGTGACATTAAAAAAATGAAAGAAAAGCCCAAAATACAGAAAAAGTCAGTACTACTGAAGATCTATAATGGACAGAAAATAGATAGCTTATGTGTATGCAGACTTAAAGTGATAGTCAAAGACAAAGTGCATCATCTCATGTTTTCTGTTGTGGCTGAAGGACTTGATTCATTACTGGGTAACAAAGCTTGTGAGGATTAGAACTGGTCAAGAGAGTCTACCGTATAAACTGTGCCATAAGCAGACCAGATGACTTGGTGGATTCTGTAGTGAGTAATTTCCAGGATGTGTTCAAAGGATTTGGAGTTCTACCATTCACTTACAAGATCCAGCTAAAGGAGGATGCTCAGCCAGTGGTACATGCTCCATGGAGAGTTCCAGCACCCCTGCGTGACCGGCTCAAGAAAGAACTGGACAGAATGACCACACTAGGAGTCATCAGGAAAGTCAAAGAGCCAACAGACTGGGTTAACTCCATGGTATGTGTAAAGAAAAAGAACAATGATCTAAGAGTATGCATGGATCCAAAGGACTTAAATGCAAACATAAAACGTGAACACTACCAGATTCCCAAGCAAGAAGAAATCACCAGTGAAATGTCAGGTGCCAGATACTTCACAAAGCTCGATGCCTCACAAGGGTTTTGGCAACTAAAACTGGATGAAGAGAGCACCAAATACTGTACCTTCAACACACCATTTGGCAGGTATTGTTTCCTCAGAATGCCTTTTGGGATAATATCTGCATCTGAAATCTTTCATAGAGCAATGGAATACACAATTGAAGGTCTAGAAGGAGTTCGGGTCTATGTTGATGACATCATCATCTGGGGCTCCACACTGAAAGAACACAAAGAGAGACTGACTAAAGTGCTACAGAGCATACGCCGGAATGGACTGAAGCTCAACGAAGCCAAGTGTCAGTTTGGCGCCCAGGAAGTCACTTTCCTAGGAGATAATCTATCTGGTAAAGGAATAGAGCCAGATATGGAAAAAGTAAACGCCATACTCAAAATGCCCCAACCCACTGACAAAAAAGGAGTGCTACACATCATGGGGATGATAAACTTCATTGGAAAGTTCATTCCTAACTTGTCAGCCAAGACAGCCTGTCTGCGAGACCTGCTACATAAAACAAATGAGTTCGCATGGACAGAAAGACATGAACAAGAGTGGATGAACCTTAAAACAGTGCTGACAACCACACCTGTACTCACCTTCTTTGACCCAACAAAGAGAATCAAAGTGTCAACAGATGCATCAAAAGATGGCCTAGGCGTGGTCTTGCTACAAGCAGAGGGTAAAGATTGGAAGCCTGCTGCCTATGCCTCCAGGTCTATGACTGACTCTGAGTGTCAATACGCCCAGATTGAAAAGGAATGTCTAGGCTTGGTAGTTGGACTAGAAAAGTTCCATGGCTACATATATGGACTTCTCACCTTCACAGTGGAGGCAGACCACTGCCCACTGGTTGCCATCATAAAAAAAAATCTGAATGAGATGTCTCCAAGGATTCAACGACTCATGATGAAGCTGCAAAGATATGACTTTGAACTGATCTACACACCAGGCAAACACATAATGCTAGCAGATGCACTATCCTGAGCACCCACAATGAGTCATGTGAGCTCTACTGAGGAAGATGTGGATGTTCATGTGAGTATGGTCACTGCTGCGCTGCCCGTGTCAGACACAAAATCAAAGCAAATAGCAGAAGAAACAGTAAAAGATACAGTGTTACAAACAGTAATAGAGAACATTCATCATGATTGGCCAAACGGTTCCTGTCCAAAGTACCATCACATCAGGTCAGAGTTAAGTGTCGCAAGTGGACTATTACTAAAACAGAAAAGAATAGTCATTCCACAGGCTCTACGTCAAGACATGCTCAAAAGGATTCATGAGGGACACCTCGGAATTGAAAAATGCAAAAGGAGAGCAAGAGACACTGTTTATTGGCCTGGCATAAATAAGGACATTGAGAACATGATAGGCATATGTGAGACATGTCAGAAACACCAAAACAAACAAGCAAAGGAACCAATGATAGTAGCTGACTTACCAACAGCACCATGGCAAAAGGTTGGTATGGCCCTCTTTCATTTGAATGGTAAAGACTATCTATTAGTAATTGACTACTATTCTAATTATCCTGAGATGGCGCTGCTCTCAAGCACATCAGCAAGCAGTGTCATAATGCATGTTAAATCCATCTTTGTCAGACATGGGATTCCCAGGATTGCCGTTAGCGACAATGGTCCGTGCTTCAACTGTAAGGAGTGGCAACAGTTTGCAGCACATTATGACTTTCAACACATCACATCCAGTCCTCTGTATGCTCAGTCAAATGGTAAGGCAGAGAAAGGTGTTCAAGTTCTCAAACAGCTACTGAAGAAAGCAACAGAAAGCAAGTCTGATCCTTATCTCGCCCTGCTGAGCTACCGAGCCTCCCCTTTAGACTGTGGTTCTTCACCTGCTGAACTCCTAATGGGTCGCAAGTTGCGCACAACGCTACCCTGCTGTGCAAAAGAAAAGCAGAGTAAGGAACTGAGACAGAGACTTCAACTGTTAAAGCTGAAACAGAAATCACACTATGACAAGTCATCCAAAACTCTGAAACCATTGACAAGGGATGATGTTGTCAGGATTCAGGATCCAGGTGCATGGAACAGGAAAGCTACAGTTCTTGAGGAAGTAGGACCACGGTCATACACTGTTAGAACTGAGGAAGGACAGATTCTCAGGAGGAACCGCCGTTCCCTCCTGAAAACACAAGAAACTATCCAAGAGCAAATCGATGACAATGCCGCAACTGAATCTTGTCACTCGCCACCAGAACAATCTAACACAAACACACATACAGGCTCTCATGCAAACACATCAGACTTACCTGTGCTGAGAAGATTCACACATGAAGTAAAAAAGCCTGATAGACTTAATCTTTGAGTACAAAGAAAACTATAATAAAAGAATGAAAAGCTTAAGAGTTCAGAAAGTAAAGCTTTGAAAATGTGTTGACTGCTGTGAAGATGTTTATGTCGTTATGATTGATTGATATTGATTGATATTGATTTTGTTTAACCTCTAAGGAAGGGGGATGTAATGATCAGTAACATGTCATTCTAGAATGGTACACTAGGTGGAGCTGTATGTTTACTAGTGGGCTACCCACAAGGCAGTAGTCAAGATGGATGCCTGTACACTAGTCCACATGGCTGAATAAATGACTAGCTCAAGCTAGCTGTTCATAATGAAAACGTCTATTTATTTATGAACATAACAAGTGCTAGAGACTGAAACCCTTTTACAGGGTCAGCGTCGAGCACTCCGTGTTCAGATACAGCACAGGCTAGATGGAGAACAATGTTCTACCTGTACCCTTCCAGAGCAAAGCCTTATGCTACTGCGGGAGGACAACCTTTTGGAGCAATGGCTGGACCTTTGTGACACAACCAGTGATGGGCTGCATCTGATTAAGCTACTTTTGAGCCAGGCAAATGATGACCTAATCCCATGTCCAATGCCCAATCTATTTTGCAGTTCTCTGCAATCCTTGAACCATGCCATTTACACATGCTGCATTTCTGTTCTGCCCTCACTTTCTCCCATCTCATGTGGTGCTGTTGGTCCATGCTACAGTACATTGGGTTCCTGAGGCAGAACTTCACTTGAGGGGGAGAGCAGCACTCCTGGGGGTGGGAGTCATGTGTTACGTGGTGTGCTTCTGTTGAACAAGCCAGCACCACTATTTGAAGCTTTTTTCCCCCTAAAATGCCTGCAACTCCACTGGCAGATCAATTGTTTCTGTTGGTGGGGTTTCAGTGATAAGAACCTTTGCACCCAAGAGACTTGAGTGCAAAATCTAGGCTGACACTCCAGCGCAGTACTGAGGGAGTGCTGCACTGTCGAAGGTTCCATCTGCCCTCCCTGGTGGATGTAAAAGATCCCATGAAAACTATTTCAAAGAAGAGCAGAGGAGTTATACCCAGTCTCCTGGCCAATATTACCAGCACAGATTAGTTGGGCCAAATGGCCTGTTTCTGTGCAGTATATTCTATGTATAGTCTATGTAATTATCCCTCATACAACATGACAAAAACAGATTACCTGGTCATTATCACATTACTGTTTGTAGGACCTTGCTGTGTGCAAATTGGCTGTTGTGTTTTCTACATTACAACAGTAACTACACTTCAAAAGTACTTAATTGGTCGTAAAGTGCTTTGGGATGTCCTGAGGTCATGAGAGATGCTTTATAAATGCAAGTCTTATTATTCCTTCTTTTTTAGCAGTGATCACCACATTTATTTGTGGCACTGTGTAGGAGGGATCAGATAGGCAGAATATTACAGGCCAAATAAAATTGGGGAGTGGGCTGGATTTGGCCCATGGGCTTTGGGCTGGACATGCCCAAAAAACTACATTTACTTAAAAACTTCCAGAGTTCGGAAGCACTTGAACATGACTAAGGATTACATTTCAGCACAAGTGCTGGGTGTTGGCACCCAATATTTTAGCCTCACTTAGTTTGTCTTCATTAGTCATTCTTGTGGTTTTCCTAAGGGAGGCAGACAATTTAATGCTGAATTAGTAATGAATTATAGGTGGTCTAGTGCCACGATTTGGACCAGTTAGAATTTGAACAATGCAGCAGATACGTTGTACGTTTTGATATTGGTCCAGTGTCGAGCTCTTTTGATGCAAAAGTACCGGTGCTGGCATCAACTGATACCAATGTAAATGGACCACATCCAAGATAAGGTTTTGCATCATTTTTGTGTTGCCTTGGCCGCAATACAATTTTTATTTGAAACTCAAATAGCCTCCTGCACCATCGTTCTACCTCCATTGATTGATCGAACAGCGATAGCTTTCCTATAAGTTCTACGTGTCAGCTGTGGCTTAGTTTGCCTTTGAGTCTGAAGGTTGTGGGTTCAAGTCCCACTCCAGAGACTCGAGCACAAAAATCTATAGCTCTATTTTGAAGAAGAGCAGGGGAATTTTCCCCGGTGTCCTCGCCAATATTTATCCCTCAATCAGCATCACTAAAAACAGATTATGTGGTCATTATCACATTGCTGTTTTGGGACCTTGCTGTGTGTAAATTGGCTGCCACGTTTCCTACATTACAAATGTAACTACACTTCAAAAAGTACTTCATTGGCTGTAAAGTGCTTTAGGACATGGTCATGAAAGGTGCTCTATAAATGCAAGTCTTTTTTTCTTTTCATCAGCGCTACATTTGCATCTATGCAATGAGTAATTATAGCTGTGGATGTCTGTTAAATGAATTTTTCTTAATTTGCCAAGGTGTGTCTAAATTTCTCTGGGGTAGAAATTCGGTATGTTAGCGCCTCCTGTTAGTGCCTGACAGGGGTGCTAAGGGGTTATCGCCCGGGCACGGCGAATGCAGCGACGCCCACGAACTTCAGTGCCGGTTAGCACCTGGGGCTCTAGCGCCTCCCAGATCATGACATCATAAAGTGCGCAGTGCCCCGCTAACGCCCCAGATGGAAAATTGGCTCTCGCCCCCTGCTTTATCTCCTCGTGCCGACAATGCCAGCAAGAGGAGGCATTGTGAACTCGGGAGCGGTAATTAAAGGGAATGCTTTTCAGCTAGCGCAAACTTTATTATTTGCACCAGTCTGGTGCCTGCGCAAACTTTGTACTGTTTCATTGGTGCAAGATGTCCAGGCCCTCCACTTTGTGAGAGTGTTTGGGGCTGTACTGGCAGTTGCCCAGGTTGCATTACAATACAGAACTGATGACAACTAGCTTACATAAGAACATAAGAATTAGGAGCAGGAATAGGCCACTTGGCCCCTCGAGCCTGCTCCGCCATTCAATATGATCATGGATGATCTTGGGCTCAAAGCCACTTCCCTGCCCGCTCCCCATAACCCTTCACTCCCTTATCTTGCAAAAATCTGTCTATCTCCACCTTAAATGTATTTAATGACCCAGCCTCCACAGCTCTCTGGGGCAGAGAATTCCACAGATTTACGACCCTCTGAGAGAAGAAATTCCTCCTCATCTCAGTTCTAAAAGGGTGACCCTTTATTCTAAAACTGTGCCCCCACATTCTAGATTTCCCCACGAGGGGAAACATCCTCTCTGCATCTATCTTGTCAAGTCCCCTCAGTATCTTATATGTTTCAATAAGATCACCTCTCATTCTTTTAAGTTCCAATGAGTATAGGCCCAGCCTGTTCAACCTTTCCTCATAAGTCAACCCCCTCATCTCTGGAATTAACCTAGTGAACCTTCTCTAAACTGCCTCCAACGCAGTACTCGAGGTGTGGTCTCACCAATACCCTGTACAGTTGTAGCAGGACTTCCCTGCTTTTATACACCAACCCCTTTGAAATAAAGGCCAACATTCCATTTGCCTTTTTAATTACTTGCGGTACCTGCATGCTAACTTTTTGTGTTTCATGCACAAGGACCCCCAGGTCCCTTTGAACTTGAGCATTTTGTAATCGCGCTCCATTTAAATAATAATTTGCTTTTTTATTTTTCCTGCCAAAGTGTATAACCTTGCACTTTCCCACATTATATTCCATCTGCCAAATGTTTGCCCACTCACTTAGCCTGTCTATATCCCTTTGCAGATTCTTTGTGTCCTCTGCACAACTTGCTTTCCCACCCATCTTTGTATCATCCGCAAACTTGGCTACATTACACTCGATCCCTTCATCCAAGTCATTAATGTAGATTGTAAATAGTTGAGACCCGAGCACCGATCCCTGTGGCACCCCACTAGTTACCTTTTGCCAACCAGAAAATGACCCATTTATCCCGACCCTCTGCTTTCTGTTAGTTAGCCAATTCTCTATCCATGCTAATATATTGCCCCCAATTTCGTGAGCTCTTATCTTATGCAGCAACCTTTTTGTGGCACCTTATCAAATGCCTTCTGGAAATCCAAATAGACCACATCCACTGGTTCACCTTTGTCCACCTTGCTCGTTACCTCCTCAAAGAACTCCAGCAAATTTGCTAAACATGATTTCCCTTTCATAGAACCATGCTGACTCTGCTTGACTGCATTATGATTTTCCAAATGCCCTGCTATTGCTTCCTTAATGAAGGACGCCAGCATTTTCCCAACGACAGATGTTAGGCTTGTGCAGCATCATTGGCCCTTCCCTTTAAGTGAGGGAAGCAGCCTCTGTGATGAAAGAGTGCCGTTCACAATGCGCTCGAAATTCCTTAGTGCTCTGCTGCTACCATCCCGCTCTTGGACTTTAGCGCCCTAAGAGAAGTGATTTAGCGCTCCACTTCCCTCTTGGAGCCCTAAAAGTGAATTTTGTGGGAGTTGAGAATGATTAACGCCTGGCGCTAATTTTTCAACTTTCAAAGTTTTAGCGCTCCAAACGGGGCTATACCGAATTTCTCCCCCTATTATTATTTCTGCCAGGTAATGGTGATGAGCAGGTAAAAGTGCAGGCTCGATGGGCCGAAATGGCCTCTATCTGCACTGTGGGGTTTCTGTGATTCTGTGAATAGTTACCACTGGAAAGAGACAAGTTGAATAATTAAGTTGTATGTCAGAATTACCGACTTATATTGCATGCCGTAAAATGCCAATGTAGATAATCCACTTGGTAGATGTATTTTCCTGATGGTCCCTCCCTCCTCTCCAATTCAGCTAATGTCCTCTCCTTGGCAGTCCTTTCAAGTAAGAGCTGGGGAGTTTCAATAAAGAAGTCAACTGCTGAAACCATGCCTCTACTTAGCTCCCCACCCAGACTTTCCACTTAGCAGTTGCTGCATTTCTGGGTAACCGGGACACCAACTGATAGATATTTCAATATGATGATTACTGCAGTATATGGTCAGCAGGTCGATTGGTTACCAGCAATAATTAATTGTTTGCCAGTCACTTTTGTACAAAGTGTTGCGTGAGTTGTGTTATTTCTCTAACATGGCAGAGTCACAACCTGGAATGTTCACTTTCTGCAATGTCATGATGTACATTGGAAATCTTGCACAACAGAACTTTCAGAATGTTTCATTACGAATTCCAAATAAATTCATACTCTTGATGAGCCAGTTGCTTGTGGTGAATATGTTCCTTGGTTAAGAGGAACCAGCGACACTGGGCCAGCTCAATGTAACCAGCAACAATCGGGGAGTGATCCCAGTGTAGCGCACGAGCCTAATGAGGTCTGTGGCAGGAACACGGGAAATTGGTCCGCTGGCCTCACTTGTTTATTATCGGTGGTCGCCAGTCAACGGTCATGGCCCCAGAGGTCCCGGGAGGCACTAAGATTGGTTGGCTCAGACATTAGGCGAGGTCGCAGGAAGAATCCGCAAGTGGGGGAGGCAATCAGAAGCGGGGTGAGCAGTTGCTGGCAGCGGCCCACATATTTAATGTGGAGCCAGGAGGAGCAGGAGCGCTTCTCCCGGCTCCACAATAAAGAGAGTAAAAAAAAATGTAAACTTAGCCTACCCTTTAAGGACCGCTGGTTGGGCTGCTATGCGCCTGAGAATACTGAGCGCAGCTTGCATGGCTCGTGATGCGGTCAGTCACTGACAAATTTTGCAAAGTGAGCCTCAAACAGGCTAGGCTCTCTATTTGTGTATGTAAAGGGACTAAAGTCTGTTTCAGGCACGAGCCCTGGACGCCTTTACCAATATGGTGGGCACGCACTTCCAGCATGGAACGAATTGGTGCACGCTGCCTGCTATATTGGTTGCTTAGGCATCCGTCTTATGCCTGTAAAATGGGCACCCCACCATCAAATTGCTAGGCCACTTCAGATTGCAGCACCAAATGGCATCACCTGAAAACAAGGCCCCGAGAAATGAACGTTCCAACATTTTTATTTTAGTTGTTTTTGCACCAGAGCTTTCTGACAGGTTGAACTACAGGACATTAACAATTAAAGGATATGTTTGAGAGACAATGATCTAACCACCCAGCTCGAAGAGGAAATTGTTGCTTTGGGACCTCGAGTTATAGGAAAAGATTTAGGATAAAGTAATAGCCCACATGATCACTGTCAGTGACTGGTGATGATAGAACGAAGCAGATGCACGCCAGAGTGCAGCCGCAGGATGTTCCATCTGCTGTCATTTTGTAGCCCTTTGAGGGCCTTTCTAACGTTCCTAGATCAAAATACAGGGGGCATTGAATTAAAGGGGCACCAGCTCTCTGGAAAAGAATTGTTTGGCTGCAGTTTCTCAATTTTCTTACATAAATCATATTAAAACAAATCTTGTCACTCGTGCTGGGATGGTTTGCCAGGCAGGACAGCTGAGGCCTGGATTCTGGACTCATTTAAGGCAGCTGGAAGCTGTCATGTGAAGAGGGTAGTGGTGGTGTTCCTCAAAGATGCAATCAACTGGTTCGAAGCACCTTCTCTATTATGTCGGTGTGTAATTGAGACACGGACTGCAGGAGTTGGTTATAACAGGTCTTTACTGAGTGGAGACAACCTGGAACTACAATGCAAAAGTTACTACACAGGCTTATATACAGGGGTGGTCACTACTGGTACTGCAGTATACAGGGGCTGCAGAATATAGTTCCTTCTGCAAAGTACATACACTACAATTCCTCCCCTTTTAGCTAAACAGTACATAACATTCGATCAACAATTAAATAACATATTTACAATTACAGTTGCTAGATACATTAGTTGAAGTTAAGCAATTATAAGTTCAGTCTTTGAGGAGGCTTCCTGATTCTGTCTGGATAACGCCTCTTTGGGGTATCAGGTTCTTCTGGCAAAGTTGAGTCAGGATCAACGTCGTTGTTTGGTTCGTCTGCTTCCAATATCACCGATTCTGAGGTAGATGCAATTGGTACTTCGGTTTCATCACCAGGTGTATCAGATCGTGGTGTGGAGTTGACGTTTCCCAGTGACTCTAGAATCTGGTCAGCATGGCATCTTACAATGCTCTCTCCAACGTCCACGGTATACATTAGAGGTCCTTGCCATGTACAGATCGTTCCTGGCTGCCATTTCTCTGTGCGGTAGTCCCGGGCCAAAACTGGTTGACCTATCTTAAAACTCCTGGTCGGCCTTTCATTCATATTCTGAAACTGCCTGTTCTCCACATCTCTTCTGATGTTTGGCTTAACCAAATCCAAGCGGCATCGTAGTCTTCGATTGAAGAACATCATGGCTGGAGTTTGGTTGGTAACCGCATGTGTCGCATTCCGGTAGGCAAACAAGAAGTTATCCACCTTGTGTTGTAGGGGTATATCTTCATTACACATTGCCTTGATAGCCTTCTTGAATGTTTGAACGAATCTCTCAGCCAATCCATTGGTGGCTGGATGATATGGGGCGGATGTGTAATGCTTAACACCATTGTTCTTTAAGAACCTCCGGAACTCTTCAGACACAAACTGTGGTCCATTGTCGGAGCAAATCTGTTCAGGCAGCCCATTTCTGGCGAATATGGTTCATAAGACTGTGACAGCTTTTTCTGTGGTGGTTGAGGACATTTTTATTACCTCTGGCCACTTTGAATGTGCATCCACCACAATTAAAAACATCGAGTCCATAAATGGTCCAGCAAAATCAATGTGCACCCTTTGCCATGGAGATGAGGGCCACACCCATGGATGTAGAAGGGTTTGTGGTGGGCCGTTTTGGACCTTCTGGCATCCTGTACAGCTCTTGGTCATCTCTTCAATTTCTCTATCGATTCCCGGCCACCACACAAACGCTCTGGCTAAGTTCTTCATTTTTACCCCTCCCAGATGACCCTCATGAAGCTCATTGAGCACTCTATCCTTCAATTTGGGTGGAATTACTATTCTGGATCCACACATCAAGGTTCCTCTGCACACTGACAGCTGTTCTCTTCTCGGCGAGAATGCTGGCAGCAGTGGTTCGCCATGTGCTGGCCATCACTTCACCGTTAAATCATAGACCCAGGAGAGTGTCGGGTCATTTCGTGTTTCCTTTTCTATGTTTGCATTCATCACAGGGAGACATTCGACTATGGTCGAGTGGAATATCTCCACTGGATCCACTGCAAGTTCTTCTTCCACCGTCGGCAACGGTAGGCGCGACAATCCATCAGCATTCCCATGCTGTTTAGTTCCTTTGTACTCGATGTCATATTGGTGTGCCCCTAGGAAAAGGGACCACCTCTGTAGCCGTTGTGCTGTCATTATCGGGACGCCCTTCTGAGGGTTGAAAATGGAGACAAGAGGTTGATGATCAGTTAGTAGAGTAAATTTCTGACCGTGCAGGTAGTGATTGAACTTCTTCACCCCCCACACCAGGCTGAGGGCCTCTCTGTCAATCTGGGCGTAGTTACGCTCGGCTGAAGTTAACGAGCGTGACGCAAAAGCTATCGGCCTCTCTGAACCATGAAGGAATTTATGTGACAGTACTGCTCCAATGCCGTAGGGAGACGCATCACACGCCAGTCTTATCGGTAGTGATGGGTTGTAGTGAGCCAATACTTCTCTTGAAGTGATTAGGTCCTTACTTTTCTGAAAGGCCCGCTTACATTCATCGCTCCATTTCCATGCTACTCCCGTTTGTAGTAGGGCGTTCAGTGGGTGTAGAATTGTGGACAAATTCGGCAAAAACTTATGGTAGTAATTCACCAATCCGAGGAATGACCTCAGTTGCGACACATTTTCAGGCGCTGGAGCCTTAACTACCGCTTCAATTTTGTCAGGGGACTTATGTAACCCCTCTTCATCAATCACGTGGCCACAATACGATATCTGTTTCTTAAAAAACTCGCACTTGGGGCGATTGGCTCGTAGCCCATGTTCACTTAGTCTAGTGAGCACCTGCTCTAGGTTGGCAAGGTGTTCACTGTCATCTTCACCTGTCACTAGGATGTCGTCCAAGTAACACTGAGTCCCCGGAATCCCTTGCAGGACTTGTTCCAGCACTCTTTGCCATATCACCGGAGCTGATGCTACTCCGAATACCAGTCGATTATACTGGTAAAGACCTTTGTGAGTGTTTATCATGAGATACTTCCTAGAGGATTCTTCAACCTCCATCTGCAAATATGCTTGCGTTAGGTCAATTTTTGTAAAACGCTTCCCTCCAGATAGTGAGGCGAAGATACCTTCTATCCTCGGAAGAGGATATTGTACTGTGTGAAGGACTGGGTTCACCGTCACCTTGAAGTCCCCACAGATGCGAACCTTCCTTGGCTCTTCAGACTTATTGTTTAACATTTTGTTCATGACAGGAACGATGGGTGTCGCCCACTCGCTCCAGTCTACCTTAGATAACACGCCTGCATTCTCCAGATTCTCCAGCTCTGACGGTTGGGCGAATTGCATATGGTACTGGTCTTGCTTTGAAAAACTTGGGAATTGCATTCTCTTCTATTTTTATCGAGGCGGTTACGCCTTTAAGAGCTCCCAGTTCTTGTTGAAATACCTCTTTGGCGTTAGCTAAGATTGTTGACAATTGTCCAGGAGTGATGTCGTCATCCTTTTTACCAGCCACCGTCAGTGCCTGAATGGAGTGCCAGTCTAAACTTATCTTTCTGATCCATTCACGTCCCAATAACGGTGGTCCACCATCTTGCAGTATGTACAGATACAATTTCTGTATTTCCTTGCCGTTGTATTCGACAGGCACCCTTATTTTTCCTCTGGGGTATACTTTTTGCCCCATATACGTCTTCAAGACAATGGATGTCTCTTTCAAGGGTATGTGTGAGAATAGCCGCTCGTAGTCTCGTCGATTCATGATGGTTAGAGCTGATCCTGTATCCAATTCCATTTTGACTTGGGACCCTGCTATCGTGAGGGTGACCCAAATGGTTCGGTGATCCTCTTTTGCGATTACGTTGTGAAGTTTGAGACAGCTTAGCCTCTTGTTCTCGGATTCACTATCACTCATCTGGTCTTCGGAACTGCTGTCCGTCATCTTTTGTACTTTCCTGTACGGTTCCTTAGTAGCCTTTTTGTTGTCGTTGGTCTTCTTCCCAGACCTGCAAACTCGTGCAATGTGTCCCATCTTTCCGCATTGCCTGCATATTTTGTCCTTAGACCAGCAGTCCTTCTGGTCATGGGTTGTTCTGCTGCAGCAATAACATTTTTCACATCCCCGTGTCATTTCGTGGATGCCATATTCCTGTGGCTTTTGCCGTATTTCCGCAGCTCCCCTTGCTGCTGCTTCGTACGATACTGCCACGCTGAAAGCCTTATCTAGCGTCAGCTCTTTCTCTGAGAGTAACCTCTTCTGGGTTCCTTCACTCAGGAGTCCACAGACAAATTTGTCCCGTAGGGTATCTGCCAGTCCTGTTCCGAACTGGCAGTGCTTTGATAGCTTGCGTAGTTCCGTAAGGTAATCAGCATTGCTCTCATCTTTATGCTGATTTCTCCTGTGGAATTTAAATCTTTCTGCTATCAGCAGCGGTGTAGGATTTAGGTGTTCCTGTAGGATAGCAACAATTTCGTTAAAACTCTTCGCCTTCGGTTTGGCTGGAGTAATCAGGTCCTGCAATAGGCCGTACGTTCTTGCGCCCATTAAGTTTAGCAGTACCGATGCCTTTTTCTCATCGGCTACTTCGTTTGCCTCATAATATACCTCGACTCTTTCCACATACGTGGTCCAGTCTTCTATTGCATTATCGAAGGCAGTGATATTGCCAGTCTTCGGCATCTTGGAAATCTAAGATGGCGCCTCCCGCGCTTTGCCTTCTGCCCCGATTTAACAAAATGGCACCTCCCGCGCTTTCTGTCTTCTCCGCTGTTGCTAGCGCTGTTGCTGGCATTTTATGCCTTGATGACGATGCCCTATGGTCTTCGCGCACTTCCCCCCCGCGCTGCTGCTAACGCCGCTCTCCGCGATTCCCGTGGCAAACTGCAGCTCCTCGCGGTTTTCTGCGCTTTTAATTTTTTATTATTTCCCCGTTGTCGGAACAACCCTGCGGGACACTTGCCTCCCTCTTCTCGGGTCTGTACGCTGCCCGGGTTCGTAGCACCGGCCGCGCCCTGTGTGCTCCACCCTCTCTCTCTCTCCTCTTCCCGACAACACTGCTCGGCCCCGTTGCAAGCCACCCGATTGAGCTCTAGACTGCCGCAGCCCAAGAAGGCTCAGTGTACTACCTGCCACCAGCCCGATTAGCTGAAGCACCATCAGCAGGATAACCAAGCCCCGCTCTCGACAGCCTCTCCTGCAAATCTTCAACTCCGATGAATCAGAGGCGGATGCCCACGGTCGATGCCCGTTTCTTCTGTTTCTTTCTTTCTTCTGGCCTCGACCTCTGATAACTTTGCTTCAGGGATGGATCCCCATGAGGTGCTGCAGACTGTAGGTAAGTTCGGATCTGCTCGTCGCCAGTATTATGTCCCTGTGTAATTGAGACACGGACTGCAGGAGTTGGTTATAACAGGTCTTTACTGAGTGGAGACAACCTGGAACTACAATGCAAAAGTTACTACACAGGCATATATACAGGGGTGGTCACTACTGGTACTGCAGTATACAGGGGCTGTAGAATATAGTTCCTTCTGCAAAGTACATACACTACATTCTCCTTCAAAACATACCTCGTGATCTTGTGACATTATCATAAGGAATGGTTGTTTTGGCTTTACCCTCTTCCCAAACATAAGGTTTTCCAGACAGATGTTCATTGGTTCTGTTTGGGTTTTTAAAAATTATTGTTTTGCCAACTGTTTTCCCTTTTTTTCCCTTTCTATCCTGAAGGTGCTGACTGTTACTGTGGAATGGTTCCAAGGCACCTGCAGCCATCTGGCACCACCTCACCCAAGTACCCAAGTGGGCCTAGACAGTAAATAATAGCAGGCTGCTTGACTGCAGAAAGGATCCTAGTTGAGCCCAATCTTGCTCTCGCTCAAACATTCACAAACATACATTTTCCAGATTGAGCTACTGAATAGTGAGGAGCCTGGCTAACATTTCCTCTCCCTTGCCCAGGGCGTTGAAGTCAATTGTAGAGCTTCAACTGCTGCTCTGGGTGGGATCAGCTCACTCAAACATATCAGAAATCAAACCTGGGTGTGGTCTGTATTGTTAGCTGGCAATGACTTTACTCACTGGGGCACCAGGGGAACAGTTACTGTACTGTTTTCTACCAGCACTGTACTTGGGTAGGAAACTCTTTGTGGACATCTTATAAGATTCTTTTATTGGATTAACTACATATTAAACCTGGTATTAAAAGAAAATGGGCTAGAAATTGGACAACTTAGTGCCTCCCGTTATCGCCTCCAGGGGGCGATAATGGGGCGCTAATCACTTACCGACTGGGTGAGAAGATTGACTCCCGCTATATTCGGCGGGAGGTTTGCGGCGGCGGTATGGCGTTGCGCCCCGATCTCCTTCACCCGGAGATCGTGACGTCATCGCCGTGCGCATCGCCCTGGTAGCGCCCCAGACCTGAACTTCAGTTCCATCCCCTGCAGCATCGCCGGACGAAAAACCGGCAGCTGTAGGAGGTGTTCATCGAGGACCGGGTAAGTTTTTTCCTTGCAGAGCCTGCAGCGATGGCCCTTCCCTTTAAGGGAGGGAAGGAGCCTTCCAACACGGCAGTGCTGCACGGCCTATTGTGCAGCGCTGCACACCTACCGCCCTCCGCCTGCTGCCTGTTGCGCTCCAGGAAGGAAGTGGAGCGCTTGATTTAGCGTCCCACTTCCTTCCTGGAGCGCAAAACCAAATTTTTTAAAAGTTGAAAAACATTAGTGCCTGGTGCTAATTTTTTCAACTTTTAAAAGTTAGCGCCCTAAATGGGACGATACCGAATTTCTCCCCCAATTATTCTTTTGCACTTGTCCCAGCAGATTGAACACGTTTGTTGCCAATGGTGTATCCTATGTGCAAATGCTGGGGGCAGTAGATTGTGAAAATGAATTCAAAAACTCTGGCAGCAGAAAAAATAGCCATGAAACCAAATGGGTCGCTCATGTCCTTTCAGGAAGGGAACCTGCTGTCCCGGCCTGGACTGCCCTACATGTGACTTTAGTCCTAGACGATGTGATTAATTCTTAATGTGCTCTGAAATGGTCTAGCAAGTCATTCAGTTGTAAAAACAATTGCTTTAGGGTAACTCAGGATGGGTGATAAATGTGGCCTTGCCAGCGGTGTCCACAATCAGAGAACAAATAAAAATTAAGTGACCATAAAAATTCTCTTTGAAAATTCAGTGTAATTCATTTATTTCTGCAGATGTGTCTTGCACTAAGAATGCACACTGCAAGAATTCAATTCATATAATTATAATGCAAGTACTGGTTTGAGTCCATTACTCGTTTAAAGCAATGCAGTACTGAGTTAAACTGATTGCACTGTGTTTCTAGTCAGGAAAAACAGACAGATCTCTATGTACGAATGCAAGGACTGCTTCGCATCAGTGCTAAATGTGCAGTATAATTGGCCTTTTAGCCGATATATTTATAAAATTGTTTTCCCTTCAGTACTGATCATTTTTTAAATGTCAGTGAGTCTACACTACGAATCTATCAAATAAGAGCTTCAACTCCAATGGGTTCACTAGGGTTTGCTTACTTGTTTCTTTAAAAGTCAATGATGTCACGGCAGTGCAGTGGAGCAGTTTCAGGCAGATAACATTTTCACAACTCAGTACCTAGGGAAGCTCAAAGGATCACGGGAAGCACTTTTACTTCTGAGAACTGTGAACTGTCAACGGGTAGCCAGAGGGAGAAGGAGGAATCCATTAGACTGAGCTTGAGATGGGCATAATGTGCGGATACAGTCGGAGCTCTGTGACGGCACTTCATTATTCCCTGGCAAAACAGAGAATGCTGACAGAAAAGTCGGTCAGCAAAAAAGCCGAACATTTCCAGTGACGAACCTGCACATGTATGTTTGTCTCAATATGCAAACCAGGCTGTGTGAAGGAGCGCACAGTCTGTGTTAATGAGGCTCCGCTCCAACCCTGCAGCAAGGGAGCTAGTTCACAGCTGTACAGGAAGAAGCTCCTTCAGGCACACACAGCTTCTTCAGGAAAAGATTTGTTTCAGGCTCAGGCATGTTAATAATTTCTTCTTTAATTAAATGTTAACGACACTGGAACAGTTCATTTCAAGTATCTGTTTTTATTTCTTAAATTTCTACTGTGGATCCAACTAATCTCTATCCAAAAAAAAGCACTCTTATCGTTAATCCTAAAATCTTTAACCCTTTTTTTCTCCTAAAGGTTTTAAGAATTTTTTCATTGTTTTAATAAGAATTGCCCATCTGACGTTGGCTCATTATTTACTTTAAGGATTAACTGTCTCGAAATATCAGTTATCCATTTCTAAACCAAACCCAACAATTATTACAGTCACAGCCTATCAAATTAAAGAAAAAGAACAAACAGGATCTCATAAGTCTGCTAAGTGCTTTCTACCGCATATCCAATGCTCTTCCAATTTAGGTAATCCTGCAGATTGTCTTCTCTGGAGGTGGCATAAGCCTCTCTTTTGACTTAGTACCACTAACCTGCTTCTTCCTTCAACATTTGATGTGTGTATGGTCTGTGCATAATTCTATAACTAAAATCCATATGTAACAAGTAGGACAAGTGGCAGACAGTGGTGTGATCTTTTTTGCTGTAGGTGTATTATAGCTGCTATCAGACTCAGTTACATAAGGCCACATGCAGACACGGCCATCGAAAGAGAAAACGTGGAAAAGCACAGCAGGTCACTTAGCATCTGGACGAGAGAGAAAACATTTAACTATAAAGGTGACATTTTGGCTAAGCCCCTTTATCGGGATGCTTTCATTTTTCTGATTAAGAGGGTCCCATCCAAAATGGCAACCTATCTTTCTCTTTCAGAAGCTGACAGGTCTACTGTGCATTTCCAGCTACTTCTGTTTATATTTCTGATTTCTACCATTGATTCCAGCATCTCCTCCAATTGGTGAAACTACATTTCAGTCTAAATGTATAGGTTTCTCTTAAACAGGATATAAAACAAATGAATGTACCATTAACCTTTTTAATGAAGCCTATAGTGGTTGTATATATCTATTTGTGTATCACCACATATGCAAATAATTTCCAGCTTGGGAAAGTAACTGATCTGAGCACTTACATTGTGCGTAGTGCAAAATAAGATTTTTGTATGGATCTTGATGGTTCCTGGCGGGGGGGAGGGTGATATTCGACTTGGGCAGGGGGCACAGATTGGGCGGAGTCACATCTGCTGCCAATTATATGCCCTGCTATTGAAGTCAATGGAACGGGGCATATAACGTGCGGCAGGTGCGATACCACCTGTTTTACATCTGCGCCCAAGGCGCATTTCATCCCCTCGGTATTTTGAATTTATTAAAATATGGGAAAAAGGGTTGAAAATTTGGCCCGGTACAGGAACAGCTCACAGCAGTGACACGAGTACCTACATTTGCACCTGTTAGTAAGCTTGCCCAAGGGCTATAGATCACAGGGATAAAATCAGGAGATACAGGGCAGAGCATTGCTGGCACAGCCAGAGGTAGGACCAGGAGGCTGAGAAGGAGTAACATACAAAAAGTTCAAATGTCCTGTTACATTAGGGGGAAAAATTCAGTATCGCCCCATTTGGGGCGCCATTATCGGCCTTGCGCAAAGTTTAGCGTCTGGCGCTAATTATCGCCTCCGACGGCAAATTTGGCTTTTATCGCCCCTGGAGGTGATTGGAGCACTAAATCAGGCGCTTCACACCTGTCTTAAGGCGCAAAGGCCGAGCAGCAAGGCGCTACCACAGAGCGCTGGCGAAGCAAGGAAGGGCAAATCAAAATGAACCTGCAAAGTGCTGCTCAGTACTCAAAACCTCTTCACACAGCGTTGAATCTCTCCAGAAGTCTCTCTCTCTCACTCTCAGAACGTGGTGCAAAAATGTCACCAACAAAAAAAGGCAGGAAGTGGTCACCTCTAAATAGCGCTCCCCCAGTCCCTTCCTGACTGCAAAACGCTCCCCTCAACCTGTTGTTGCTAGCGGCAGGTGGTAAGGCAGGGGGCGCCACTCAATATCTGGTCCTGGGCGCTACCGGGGCGTTGCGCACTCGACTGACGTCACGATCTGCCGGCACAGGAGATCGGGGCGGTAGTGTTTAGCGCTACCGTAAAATGTCTAGTTAATTTTGCGAGCTCCGCAAATATCGCCACGCCCGGGCGCTAGTTGCTTTGCGCCCCATTAGCACCCTCTTAAGGTGCTAACGGGAGGCGCAAACCACTGAATTTTCCCCCCAGACTTCCTTTATTACAGTTAGAAAGATTTGAAGAGAGAGACTTAATGGGACCCACAGATAATACTTCAGTGTAGACTGATGGGGGTGAAATTGGTTTTGGACAGTAACACAATATAGGCGATAGCGAATTTTCAGCCTGTTCCACACCCTGTCTGATTTTCTTTTGCATTGGCATCAATAGGAAAAAAAAATTGGGTGGGGTGTAAAGTGGGTTGCCATTCCCCTTCGCCCATTTTGGGCTATTGCCCAAGACCAATTTCACTTCCACAATGCCTTTACATCGTTATATGGGCCCTGGGGGGACATCATTCAAAGAGATTCACAGCTTCTGTGTGTCACTCATCCCTATTTACTTCCTGCTAACTCTCCAAGCAAGGCCCGTTGGAAACTGGAGACTCAGGATTCCCATAGCTAAAAGGGTGAGAATCTGGATCTACTTGTTTAGTTATAAGTGGAAACCCAACAGTCGCTCATGAGACCCACAAAAAATCTGCCTCCCCAGGCAGTTACCGTGCATCTGCCTTCAGTGAAAGATGACCTTGATACTAACTTAGCTTGTCAAACGGATACTGTTGAGAACATGTTTAATATGCTTTTTAGTGCCTTGGCAAGCTGGTCTATAAACTGATTGCCCAATTGAAGTAAGAGCTTCTCACGCATGGGCCTACTCAACACACCCCGTGTTTTGTTTATTTTACACTGAGGACTGGATTCGCCTTTGAATTCTTGCCCATTTTGGGGTGGATTTGGCAACAATATTGGCGCAGAATGGATTTTCAAAGATTATTGCCTTAACACTGCCACTAAAATACTGCACCTGAATTATCTTCCAAAAGAATTATCAATTCTCTTTAAGGCCCACTGGTGTTGTGTATGTAATATGTGTGCTACTTTGAACCTATGGACAGGACTGCACTACTTGTTGGGCGTAGTGATACGCAGTACCACTCCTGGCCATAGGGGTATAAATAGTACTGTGGGTACTGATCTCCCCTCAGTTCCCGCCTGTGGGCATGAAGTAAAGACCTATGTATAGTCCCTACCTCCAACCAGTAAAGACCTGTTTGAGTTATACGTTTAAGTCTTTGTGTTAATTGTTCAATACAATACACATACTTAACACTGGCGACGAGTCAGGTTCTTACCCTGCGGCAGTTGAAGAGAGGTTTCAAACATCACCACCCCACTAGAAGCGACAGGCTTTAGGACTCTGAAGCCTCCATCAGCGACTGAGCATTGGAGTGCAGCAAACATCCTGACAGCTTCCAGCGACTGACAGAAGTCTTTCTGCAGTTTCCTTGTTCAACCTAGGTGGTGGGGTAAGCCGTGCAGTGTTGGCTGCAAAGACAGGGCTGGGGAAGTTGGAGAAGATAAGGGCGATCGCAATCCCTGATAAGAGCCGCGGTGAAACGCGCGAGCGGGTAAGCCAGAGCCCGGGAGGGAGCGAGCAAGCAAGAGCCGCGCGAGCGGGTGAGCCAGAGGCCGGGAGCCGCTTCAAGTGTGAGGCGCAGCGCGGGCCAGCGATCGGGACCAAAGATAAGGGCCGCACTCGGGGGCTGAAGGGAGCCGGCGTCGGGGGACGGGTGAAGACTGCCAAGCGCGGGAAAACCGCCATTTTGTGGGCGGAGGACGATGGCAAGAGCGGGAAGCCGCCATCTTTGATAACAAGTAAACAAAATAAAATCTGAGAAATTGCAAATCTACAATGCCTAAACACGGGAATATTAGCACCTTTGATAGTGACCTCGAAGATTGGGCCATATATGTTGAAAGAGTAAAAAATTATTGTAAGGCCAATAAAATTCATGACCAAGATAAAGCTTTAACATTATTAAATTTAATGGGTGCGAAGACATACGGGCAATTGAAACACCTGTTATCACCAGATGAACCGGCGGATAAGACGTTCGATGAGATTGTTACTGTCCTGAAAGATCATCTAAACCCCACGCCGCTGATGCTAGCGGAACGATTTAAATTTTACGACAGAAGGCAGCTACAGCATGAAAGCAATGCTGATTATTTGCTGGAATTGCGTAAATTAGCGAAATATTGCCAGTTTGGAACGGGACTGACAGAGGCACTTCGAGACAAATTTGTGTGTGGTTTATTTAAACAGGATACACAAAAGCGACTGCTCGAGGAGAATGAGCTGACGCTTGAGAAGGCGGTCACTATGGCAGCAGCACACGAAGCCGCAGCGAGAGGCATGGCAGTAATGCAGCTACGGTCACCGGAGCTCAGTGCACACAAATTGGGTGTGAGTTCTGGCAAATGTTATCGTTGTGGAAAGACAACGCATGATCAGAACCAGTGTTGGTTTAAAAACCAAGAATGTAGAACTTGTGGTAGGCTTGGACATATAGCTAGAGTATGCAGGTCAGGGAAGAAGACCAGCAACAAGAAGTCACCGCAAGGAAAATACGCAAAGGTACACAAGGTGACCGAACAGGAGTCCGATTCAGACGCTAGCAGTAATGAACTGGCTAGCTTAAGCTGTAATGAACTGGCTAGCTTAAGAGTACTCAACGCTGGTAAGGGTGCAGACCTCCAGACAATTTGGGTCACTCTTCAGATAGAAGGAGTCCAAGTAAAACTGGAATTGGACACTGGATCGGCATTGACGGTCATAAATAAGAAAGATTACGGAAAGTTATTCCAACATATTCCCCTACAGGATACGGGGATTATATTGAAAACATACACGGGGCAAAGAGTGTACCCCATTGGGAAAATAGAGGTTGCAGTGGTCAACAAGGGCAAAGACAGTCAAATAATGGACTTATATGTGATATCTGAAGGAGGTTCTCCACTACTAGGACGGGAGTGGATTAGGAAAATGAATATGGACTGGCATTTCCTACAAACAATAACGAGTGAGAACTCGGTGAAGATAGTCGGCCCAGACTCTGGAACGGATGATGGTAAGCCCAACTCAGGTGCAAAAGACAAAGTTTCAGCACAGAATTCCACTGAGCAACAACAACATAGTTTAACTGTGGATTCTGAGTCTGGCAAGTCTACTGATGTGCCCATTTCTGAGGGACACCGGGCTCGAACTCAACTCCATTTCAAACTACAACAGCAATTAGAACAAATGCTTCGCCGTTGTGAGCAAGAGTTGAATGCAACAAAAGAGTTCTTTGATATAGAGTTGGAGAATCTGGAAAGACAACAGAAGCAGCTGATGGAGAAAATGGAGCAGGAGCACACAAAACGTCTGATGTCAGAGGAGTTAACGGTCAGCCAACTCCTGCATATGCTGAAGGACAGGACTCTGAAATGGGAAAAACTTGAACACGAACTTCAATATTCAAACGAAAGGGGTTCGGAGCTCTCAAAGGTTATTGGAAGAGCTGAGGTGGCAACACAGACTGAGATGACTGCAACAGAGCAGCCCTTGGATGCCAAAAGTACGCTGACTCACGTCAACGTAGAACAACAGACCGCTGAAACAGCTGCTCCGGTAGAGGGATTGAATAGTCCGATCAATCAATCTCCAAAAGAAGTTGAAGTAGTAAAATCTCAAATGAGGTCATTAGTAAACGACTTGCTGAAAGCCCAGAAAAAGCTGAATGAAGAGGTACGCATGAAGAAGTCTCTTCAGGAAAGATGTCTGGACTTGGAACAAAAGCTGGCTAACGCCCAGCTGGGTATGGAGGAAATAGAAGACCCTCTCGCTGGCCTAGATCAGGACGACACCGAATATTACTATGTCCTGTCCTGCCCAACTTGTAACTTCGACTCCCACCATACAGAAATCATGGAGGAGCACCGAAAGTCTACGGAACATCGGGAGAAGGTGGCTCTACTACGGAAAAAGGAGGGAGAGAAGGAGGAACTGCGCATGCAGCTGGCAGCTGACAGTGGAGCCCAGAGAGTCTCCAAGAAGCAGAAAAGGAAAAGTCGAAACAGAAGATGACCCATCTGAACCATTATTACCTCTATCAGATCACACACGTGGTCCCTCCGAACGGAGCCAATTCAGTTCGGAAGTTCAAACTGTTAAATCCATGGAAGGACTATTGAATGAGTCACTCCAGCAACGTGAACCGACTCCACCACAGAGATTGAATCTGTGAACTGATTTCCGCAGAGACTGAATCTGTGATCTGTTTTGACATGAAGTTATCTATGTATCTATGTTATTCTGTTATGTAAACCTGAAGTTATATATGTATATATGTTATTACGTTATGTTAAATGGGGAGATGACTGTAAAGCTAGGAAGGGAGGAATGTTGTGTATGTAATATGTGTGCTACTTTGAACCTATGGACAGGACTGCACTACTTGTTGGGCGTAGTGATACGCAGTACCACTCCTGGCCATAGGGGTATAAATAGTACTGTGGGTACTGATCTCCCCTCAGTTCCCGCCTGTGGGCATGAAGTAAAGACCTATGTATAGTCCCTACCTCCAACCAGTAAAGACCTGTTTGAGTTATACGTTTAAGTCTTTGTGTTAATTGTTCAATACAATACACATACTTAACAACTGGGATCCTGATCCACACGTGTAAATGAGGATGAAGGGGTGTAGCTAACTCCTCTGACCCATTCCCCCCAACTTTCATATCAAATAATAATCACCACAATGTGAATGGCAATATGAGCTGCAGGAACATATCCCTGAGGTGGATACCACATTGGGGAGGCCATTTTGTGTGCTGCTGCTGAAGATTGGTGATACTTTTCCTGCATATTGATCTCTTGCATACTCTGGCGATTCAGTCAGGACTTTTAGTGCCACTTTTACTTAGCTCTGTTTTGCACTGGGACATGGATTTCCCAATGAGAATCCCTCTCTTCATAAGCCATGTAGAGGAGGAGGAACCTGAGGACATGGATGAAGCTAGTTTGGAGACTCTTAAAATAAGGCATTGCAGAAGGCATTTCTTCCCTACATACACCCACTCACCAGGCTCTACAGACCAAGAAGGTTTTTTTAGGTTTTTCTGACCATCAGTGCCTTAGAAGGTTGGGCATCGCTGAAGGTTAGTGGTGAAATATGCCAACTGTTGGCTGGAGACCCGCAGCCCACCTCCAGCAGGAGAATAGCACTGTCTGTCCCAGCCAAGATCATAACTGCCTTGAATTTCTTTGCAACTGGCTGCTTCCAGACAGCAGCAGCTGGTCTTTACAACACTAGTTCGGCCAGTCTGTTATGCCAATCATCTTATTCTGTCCGTCAATGTCAGATAGCCAGAAAGCTGCCATGATGTTTTCATCGTATGACAAAATACTATGCCAACCCTCATAACCCGGGGCCATGTGTTTGTGTGATTGATTGGCGATCACGGTTATCCCCGACAGTCATAACTTATGACTCAAATAAGGTTTCCACAGACAGAGGGGGACAACAAATGTAATGAGGTCAAATCCACTACAAGAAATAGGATAGCGTGGACCATAGGCATTCTCAGGTCTCATTGTGGGTGAAAATGAGACCTGAGAATGCCTATGGTCTGCTCAGTGAAAGTCTCAGAAATCATTGTGACATCCTGTGTACTCCATCATATTGTGATGTAGAAATGCTTTGCTGCTTCCGGAAGCTGGAGATCAGGATGATGAAAAGGGGATGGAAGGACCTCTCTGCCCTTAGCATGAGGAGGGTGCACGGGAAGGACTGATGTGAAACAGAAGAGTCAGCAGGCAGAGAAAGGACACAATTGATAGCTCAGTAAAATCACTTCACACCTGCCTGTTCTCCACCAACACCCTCACAAAGTCCCTCTCTGTCAAAGACTTCTGCCAAGTTCTTTCAGAAGACAGAAGTCTACATATCCCATCACCTCTTTCTGTCTGTTTGCCTAATGCAATGCCTTCTTCCGACAGACTGAGGGTTTTGAGTGATGGCCGAACTCCTCCCTAAGGTGCATGTCTCATGCAATGGTTATGGCTAAGTTTTTCTGTGAGTGAAGACAATGGAAATCCAGCACTCTCTTTCCCAAAAAGCGGTTGAGGCTAGGACAATTGAAAATTTCAAAACTGAGATTGATAGATTTTTGTTAGGCAAGGGTATTAAAGGTTACGGAACCAAAGCGGGTAGATGGAGTTAAGATACAGATCAGCCATGAGGGGCTGAATGGCCTAATGCTGTTCCCAAGTTCCTAAGACTAGTGGACGATATGTACTGGCACCAGTGTCTAGACTTACCGTAGGCCACTGAACCTCTTTCAGCACTGAGTGGCAGTGCTTGGGATAGCGGAGGTAAAACAGACGGACTTTGCCACTTACCTCCATTCAGCCTTGGGTTTCCTGCACTCAGTGCTCAACAGACTTGCTCTATTGACCCTCATTTCATCTGGAAACACCTCCACAGATGCATCAGAAAACCTGGGAGCCTTTGCTGCTGCTGACGCCCCTCCCTCACTGCAGCGTGTCGCCTCATCCAGTGTGGCATTACAGCTCCAAAACTAACCCCGCATGATTGATTAAGACCCTGGAAGGAGATGGCAGTTGGTTAGCGCTGAATTCACGCGGACAGGCAGCATTCCTGCTCCACCGCTAAGAGCATAAGAACATAAGACGTAGGAGCAGGAGTAGGTCATTTGGCCCCTCGAGCCTGCTCCGCCATTCAATAAGATCATGGCTGATCTGATCTTGGTCTCAACTCCACTTCCCTGCCCACTCCCCATAACCCTTGACTCCCTTATCGTTCAAAATCTCTCTATCTCCACCTTAAATATATTCCATGACCCAGCCGCCACAGCTCTCTGGGGTAGAGAATTCCACAGATTCACGACCCTCTGAGAGAAGAAATTCCTCCTCACCTCCATTTTAAATGGGCGACCCCATATTCTGAAACTATACCCCCTCGTTCTAGATTCCCCCACGAGCAGAAACATCCTCTCTGCATCTACCTTGTCAAGCCCCCTCAGTATCTTATATGTTTCAATAAGATCACCTCTCATTCTTCTAAACTCCAATGAGCATAGGCCCAACCTGCTCAACCTTTCTTCATAAGACAACTCCTTCATCTCAGGAATCAACCTCGTGAACCTTCTCTGAACTGCCTCCAATGCAAGTGCATCCCTCCGTAAATAAGGAGACCATAAACTGCACGCAGTACTCCAGGTGTGGTCTCACCAATACCCTGTACAGTTGTGGCAGGACTTCCCTACTTTTATACTCCATGCTACTTGCAATAAAGGCCAACATTCTATTTGCCTTCCTAATTACTTGCTGTACCTGCATGCTAACTTTTTGTGTTTCATGTACAAGGACCCTCTGATCCCTCTGTACTGCTGTAGGAATTGACGAATTCCTAACTAATAACTGAGGTTGACTCAGGAGATCAATCAAACAGGTCTTTAATGTAAAACTAAACGAGTTCAAACAGTTTGATGAGATCGATACAGGAGAGCTACGAAAACAGGTCTTAACAAGATGGAGATTCCACGAGGACTGCCCGGGCAGTCACGTGGTTTGCGGCGTGACGTCATCGCGTTTGCCCGCGTTTTCCCACGCTCTTAAAGGGGCCACGCCCCATGCATACAAACACTATATACAAAACGAAATAATGTCTAACACAATGGCACAGGCTTAGGCTGGTGTTAGAACATTGTTAAAGGGAATTATGTACAGTTGCCCAGAGTCGTTCAGTGGCTCTGCCACATGTGCCCCCCCAGAATTCACTTTAATGGACAAAGTCAAACGGCGAGGGGGTCTGATGAGCCTGTCAGAACGACTCCTGTACTCCTGAGGTGGAGGCTGCTGGGCGGCTGGCGGTCTGGCGGGCGGTTGCGCTTGGTCTGCCGTAACGGCGATGGGTGGCCGACCTCGTCTCGGCGGTTGTGCTGTCTCGACGGGGCGGTCGAGGTCCAGATGTGCTGGCTTTAAGCGATCGACTGAAATGTGGTCTGTTTACCACTGACATCTACTGTGAAGGTTTTGTCCCCGGCCTCCTACACGCGGAAGGGGCCAGTATGTGGGGCCTTGAGTGGATCACTATGAGCATCGTGGCGAATAAAGACGTATTCTGCCTTGTGAAGCTCCATTGGAACGTGCGAACTCTGCAGCCTGTGGTGCGAAGTGGGCACCGGCGCGAAACATCTGGCCGCCTCTTGGTGACTAGTAAGCTGGTCAGACGCGGACCAAGGCTTTGTCGATTCTGGTAGGAAATCCCCTGGGACTCGCAGCGGTTGACCGTACACCAGCTCTGCAGATGATGAGTGAAGGTCTTCTTTGGGGGCCGTGCGAAGGCCCAACAGGACCCACGGTAGCTTGTCTGCCCATCCAGCGTCCTGGAGGCTGGCCTTCAGGGCAGCTTTCAGTGACCGGTGGAAACGTTCACAGAGACCATTCGCCTGTGGGTGGTAGGCTGTGGTGCGGTGTAATTTGACATCGAGTCCTTGGGCCACTGCATTCCACAGTTCAGAGGAAAACTGTTGTCCCCTGTCAGAAGAAATATCAGCGGGCACTCCGAAACGGGCGACCCAGGTGGAAATGAATGCCCTGGCCACGTCCGCCGAAGTAGTGGATGATAGGGGAACCGCCTCTGGCCATCTGGTGGTGCGATCAACCATGGTCAGGATGTGTGAAAAACCATGGGAGGGTGGGAGTGGACCCACCAGGTCCATATTGACATGGTCAAACCGTCGCTCCGGAACTGTGAAGGTGGCCAAAGGAATTTTGATGTGACGCTGTACTTTGGCTTTTTGGCAGACCACGCAGGTGTTGGTCCAGTCGCGGACATCCTTGTGCATGCTGTGCCATACGAATTTCGCTGACATCAGCTTCTGAGAGGCCTTCATTCCTGGATGTGACAACCCATGTATGGCGTCGAACACTTTGCAGCGCCAGACGGCCGGTACGACAGGGCGAGGGTCCCGTACGGAGACATCACACAAGAGCGTGGTACCTGTCGCATGGAACTTGATGTCGGCCAACTGGAGGCCAGTGACGGTGGTTCTGTAGGCCTGGACTTCTGGGTCTGAGGCTTGATCCGCTGCCATGAGGGCGTAATCGATGCCTAAATGAACCGTATTGACGGTCGCGCGGGAGATGCAGTCAGCCACCAGGTTGTCCTTACCGGCCACGTGCTGTATATCCGTGGTGAACTCGAATATGTAGGTCAGTTGACGTTGCTGTCAGGATGACCACAGTTCGGCGGTCTTGGCCATGGCGAAGGTGAGCGGCTTATGGTCCACGAAGGCGGTGAAGGGACGTCCTCCCAGGAGGAAGCGAAAATGGCGGATGGCCAGAAAAAGAGCGAGCAACTCCCGGTCGAACATGCTATACGCTCTCTCGTTCCGCCGTAGTTGACGGCTGAAGAATGCCAACGGCTGCCACGTCCCGTTCACCCACTGCTCTTGCACGGCGCTGATTGCGTAGTCTGACGCGTCGGTGGTGAGGGCGATGGTGGCTCCTGGTAGCGGGTGCACCAGCATAGTCGCATTGGCCAAGGCGCTTTTGGTGTCGGCAAATGCCCGGGCCCTGTCAACCATCCAGTCTATCGTATCTTTGCCAGTCTTGCCCCTGAGGGCCTCGTACAGGGGCTGCATGAGTAGTGCTGCCTTAGGCACGAAACGGTGGTAAAAGTTTACCATGCCTAGGAATTCCTGCAGGGCCTTAATGGTTTGCGGGCGTGGAAAGGACGTCACCGCCTCTACCTTCCCTTGTAAAGGAACCGCTCCCTCTGAAGTGATGCGATGCCCCAGGAAATCAATTTGTTGCAGGCCAAACTGACACTTAGCCGGGTTGATAATCAGGCCGTGTTGGCTGAGACGCCGAAAAAGGGTGCGAAGGTGACAGATGTGTTCTTCTTTAGTGGGACTGGCAATGAGAATATCGTCCAGGTAGACGAAGGGGAACTTGAGGTCCCGCAGCACGGAGTCCATCAGGCGTTGGAAAGCCTGGGCGGCGTTTTTTAACCCAAACGGCACTCTTAAAAACTCGAAAAGGCCGAATGGGGTGATGACTGCAGTCTTCTGTATGTCTTGGGGATGAACGGGGACCTGGTGGTAGTCCCGAACGAGGTCGACTTTCGAGAAGACAGTGTTCCCTGCCAAATGGGCGGAGAAATCCTGGATGTGGGCGATCGGGTACCGATCAGGAGTGGTGGCGTTGTTTAGGCGTCGATAGTCGCCGCATGGCCGCCATCCGCCGCCAGGCTTCGGGACGATGCGGAGGCATGAAGACCAGGGACTATTCAACCGGCGAATAATCCCTAACCGTTCCATGATCGCGAACTCCGCTTTTGCGACCGCCAGCTTGCCAGGTTCCAGGCGCCGGGCCCATGCGTAGACCGGGGGGCCGTTGGTGGTGATGTGGTGTTCCACACCATGTTTCGTGGCTGTGGAGGAGAATGTGCGTCTGGTCAGGTCGGGGAATTCGCCGAGCAGGCGAGCGAACTCATCCGGAGCTGGAAAAGCACAGGCGACGGTGCGCGACATAGTGTTACTGCAGTAACAAGGGATAGAATGAAAAGTTCCCGCATTGATCAACCGCCAGTTCCTCACGTCAACCAGGAGACTGTTGGTGGACAGGAAATCCGCGCTGAGAATGGGTTGCGAAACCTTGGCCGTCACAAACTCCCAGTAAAAACGTTGGCCCTGAAACACAACTGCACCCGCCGTCTGCCAAAGGTCCGAATCGCTCCGCCATTGGCCGCTTCAAGGGCGAGGCCGTGAATCCCGGTCTGCACATCGAGGGCAGACGTGGGTAATATGCTGCACTGCGCCCCGGTGTCGCACAGAAAACGACGACCGGAGAGAGTATCGGTGATAAACAGCAACTTGCCCGCGTTGCCAAACGCCATCGTGGCCGCGGGGCGCCCATTAGACCCGTTCCTCGGTGGTCGTAGTTGTTTTTTTGGGGGGGAAGCTGCAGGGAGGGCGGCAACGCCTCGCTTTCGCGATGAACTGCGCGTGGTAGAAACACAGCCCAGCAGGCTGACGAGCTGGGGCGGCGTCTGTGGGGGATGGGCGCCTCGTGGCGGCGCAGTCCTGCTGAGTATCCGCGAAAATTTTGTCCGCCTCTGCCGCGAGTGCTGCGCAGTCCTCAACTTCGGATCTGGCCAGGGCGGCTTGCACCTGTTCTGGTAGCTGGCTGAGGAATATTTCACGGAATAGGAAGCATTCCGGTTCGGAACCGAGGAGTGTGAGCATTTGGCTCATTAACTCCGAAGGCTTGGAGTCCCCGAGCCCGGGCATAGCGAGCAATCGACGGGTGCGTTCCGCTTTAGTGAGCCCGAAAACTTGCAGCAACCGCACCTTGAGGGTTTCATACTTGCGATCTGTTGGAGGGTTTTCGAGGAGGCTGACGATCCGCGAGGCGTTAGAGCTGTCGAGTGCGGAGACCACATAGAGATATTTGGTCTGATCCGCAGCGATGTCCCTCAGGGCGAATTAGGCCTCGACCTGAATGAACCACGAGGTCGTTTGCTGCTCCCAGAACTGCGGTAGCTTCAGCGAAACGACGTTTGCCTCCATGCTGTGTCCTTTTTGTGAAAAACGTTCACAAAAAACGGGGTCACCAATGTAGGAATTGAAGAATTCCTAACTAATAACTGAGGTCGACTCAGGAGATCAATCAAACAGGTCTTTAATGTAAAACTAAACGAGTTCAAACAGTTTGATGAGATCGATACAGGAGAGCCACGAAAACAGATCTTAACAAGATGGAGATTCCACGAGGACTGCCCGGGCAGTCACGTGGTTTGCGACGTGACGTCATCGCGTTTGCCCGCGTTTTCCCGTGCTCTTAAACGGGCCATGCCCTGTGCATACAAACACTATATACAAAACAAAGTAATGCCTAACACAATGGTACAGGTTTAGGCTGGTGTTAGAACATCGTTAAAGGGAATTATGTACAGTTGCCCAGACTCATTCAGTGGCTCTGCCACACTGCAGCATTTTATAATCTCTCTCCATTTAAATAATAATTAGCTTTTTTATTTTTCCTACGAAAGTGGATAAACTCACATTTTCCCACATTATACTCCATCTGCCAAATTTTTGCCCACTCACTTAACCTATCTATATCTCTTTGCAGATGTTTTGGGCTCGATTTTGCCAGGCCCGAGGAGGCAGAAATGGAGGCATGTGGGGTGTTAAAATTGCAAAAAGTGGCGGGCGGGCCCGACAACGCCTCCATCCCTCCTACAAGCAATTTTCCCAAATGCGTGGTTTCTGATCCCGTCTCCGTCCCGCCTCCAAGAGGCCTTTCTGATTTTAATACTTTTCCCACGTGATGCACGCCCCCTCTGAAACACGATGGTGAAACCTGGCGAGAGCACAATTGGATTTCTGACTATCAGCTGCAGCTCCACCATTAAATAGGAGATTTGATCAGTCATCATTTGCAGGTGGCAGGACTTTGTTGTCTCAGGTCTGGGGGAACTTTTAGCAGGCATAACCATAGCTGAAAAGTTTGGAGCCTGTCACCCATCTCCAGTGTGACCTCCTGGGAAACCCCTCTTGTCACCTTGACTGAGCACTTCCTCAACTGAGGCATATATCAGAAGCATGGGAACCATTTATTTCCTTTCCTCCTGGACATTAGATTCGGACGAAGACCAGCTGTGGCAGCAGCAGAGCCATGAACAGCAGCAGCACCAACAGCAGCAGCAACAACAGGAGCGCCAACCTGCTGCTCACCCACCTGAAGCTGCACAGGCCAGAAGGCACCAGCGCATGGAAGCCCATCGGCGCAGGATTTACCCCCCAAACAGGGTCTGCAGACAGAGGATCAGCTACCTCAACATGACTGAGCAGCAGTGCCAAAGGCGGCTCCGACTTTCGCGAAAGGTAGTGGGTGACATCTGCGCAATGGTGCAGCAAGACCTGGAGCCCAGAGGAGCAGGTGGACACCCCTTACCAGTGGCTGTCAAAGTCACCACCGCACTCAACTTTTTTGCCTCAGGTTCATTCCAGGGATCAGCAGCAGGCATCAGCGGCATCTTCCAGGCGGCCGCACGCACTTGCATCACGCAGGTAACCGATGCCCTCTTTGCCATCGCACGCAATCACATCCATTTCTCCAAGGATCAAGCAAGTGTCACGGCGCGTGCGGTTGGATTAGCTAATCTGGCAGGCTTTCCAAGGGTGGAGGATGTCGTTGGCTGCACACATGTGGCCCTTAAGGCTTCCATCGCAATCTAGGTATTTTTGTCAATCGCAAGGGCTTCCACTCCCTCAATGTGCAGCTGGTGTGTGACCACAAGAAGGAAATTTTGCATGTTTGTGCCAAGTACCCTGGCAGTTGCCATGACTCCTTCATACTGCACCAGTCTAGTGTGCCTCCGCTCTTCAATCCGCCAGACCAACTTAACGGATGGCTATTTGGAGACAAGGGCTATCCCCTGAAGACGTGGCTAATGACGCCATTCAGGAGCCCATCCAATGAAGCTGAGGAGCGCTACAACTCCAGCCACATTGCCACCAGATCCATAATCGAGCAAACCATCGGCTTGCTGAAGATGCACTTCTGATGCCTGGATAGATCAGGTGGAGCCCTACAGTACTCAGCAGCCAAGGTCTCCAGAATCGTCGTGGTTTGCTGTGCACTTCACAACATGGCACAGTGTCGTGGCTTGCAGATTCCTGAGGACCATGTGGCTCCTCACATATCCTCCTCAGATGAGGAGGAGGAGGAGGAGGAGTGTGAAAACGAACATCTTGCAGAGGCCCATCAACCAGCGGCAGCAGTATGCGAGAACATTGCTGCCCGGGATGCAAGGAACGCACTCATCTTGGCCAGATTTGCTTAGCCTAGCCAATCAAGCACTTTTGCCTCGCAGCTTCTTACCAGAGCATCGACAATGGCCAAGAACCAGTGGATTCCTAGCACTCTGACCACCATACTGACAATTGCAAGTAATCCTAAGCCCTCAATGTGGAAGTCCCATTAGCAAAATGACACACGCCACAACTGCAACAGTTGCCATCAGAATTTTTATTTACAATAACCAACTGATGGCTTTTCAACATTAAACATCACATTTCACCCAAGTGACTACCATTGTGCAGTATCTTTCTCTTACGCGTGCTCCTACATAGTAGTTCCCCCTTGGCATCAGCAGATGTGGAGGCCCTTTGCTCACTTTCTTGCTGCTCGTGTCTCGACACCTTTGGCGGGCGTCCTCTGGGGTTGTGAACCTATGAGGGCTCGGCAACAGTCTGCTGCTCCTGCGGCTCTGCAGGGGTTGAGACGCCAATCTCAGTTGGGTGGGGACTCTGGTGGGGCTCTGACCGAGGACTTGGCAGTGGCATGGAAGTGTGAGTGCTTGGAGAGGAGCCCCCACTTCCTTGTTCTCTGCCACCAACATCCCTCTCATGGGTCAGGTCCACCTCAGCGCTTGCAAGTGGCTTGAGAGCACCTTGCTGCACATCAGGGGGGCCATGGGGACCCGTATCTGCACTGGCAGTCCTACTCAGAAGGACTTCCATGAAGGTCTAGTTTGTCTGTTCAATAGCTGACCATCACTCCTCCAGAGATGTCAGTCTATTCTGAACACTCACAATGTTTTCTACACTCTGGCGACTTAACTTCTCTATGGTCGTAGCCATTCTCTCGTCTACTATAGCCATCCTTTCCACGGAGGTTGCCATCCTTTCCGTGATGCTGCGTTCATGCGCCAATGACTCCACAAAGGCTCTGCTCATGTTCACGATGGACTCCTCCATTCGCTCCACACTCACAGCGACCCTGGAGACAAAACCAGCCAGAGACTCCTGCATCTGTTCCTGGAGTTCCAGCATCGCTGATCTTATGGATGGACCCAGAAGCAGAGGGTCGACATGCTGCTGAGCTGAGCTGGCAGAGTCCTGCGCCCTCCAACTAGGACTCTCCACTGCTGTCCCTGTCTCCACAATTTGCTGATGCTCACTTGTGAGCTGTGATACACCAGGTGACAACACTACTCTATGTCCCGAAGGTCCCACCGAGGTGTGAGTGTCTGCGCTGGTGCTGGGTGCGCTGAATTCTGCTGACGCTGCGCCCTCAGAGGTTGCAGCATCCTCTGAGGAGTCTGGAGGCTCAAGCTGTTCCACTTGGGTAGTGGAGATGGGTGCTTGCGATGGTCTTGTGGGGGAGTAAAGGAAAAAGTCAGAGATGTGATGCCAAGGTTACATGCACATTGCATATTGCAGATGATCATAAGTCCATCTGTTAGAGCTTCAGAGTCATTATCAGCGACTCATGCAGTGTCAATGAGAGAGATGGAAAACTATTCTGTCACCAGCTTTCTCTGATGCACCCGTCTGTCCGTCCCCCACTTGCGCATCATCCTCAAGTCCCACTATCTCCAGGACCGCCTCCTCCCAAGGGATGAGGTGGGCTACTGAGGGTGGCCCTCCTCCTGTCCTCGCTCTTTCCCTCTTATTGTGAGCTCTCTTTTCCTGCAATGAGGGAGACAAGTGGAGTTTGAATGAGAATGAAGGAGTGAGTGTAGAGAATCCATAGCATAGATGCTTAGAAGAAGACAAAGATGGAGTGAGGTGGCAAGACCAATGGTCCTCCCTGTGTTTTGTAAGTTGTTTTCATAGCATCACAGTGATAGGGAGTGTGAGGGCTGCATAGTCGAATAGTTAGTTGAATGTGACCATAGAGAGAGAGGGAATGGGTAAGGGTGCAGGGATGTCAGTGTCAAGTGGGATGTGGAGGAAGAGGTTGCTAAAGCTGAGTATTGGTGAGGAGAGGCAATGGGGGTCAGATTGAGAGTGATGGGAAAGTCATACTCACTTTTCCAGTGCGCAGATGGTCATGGTCAGGTTCTGCGGATCAGCGACAATGAGTTGACCTCCTGGGCCACCTGGATCCACACAGCCTTCAATCTGCTGGGGAGGCTTCTTCCTCCCTGAAGATGGGAAGAGCACCTCCTTATTAGCTCTTGCTCCCTCCACCAAAGTTTGCAGGGCGACGTCATCAAATCTGGGAGCAGACTTAGGTCTCCTGCTGCTCATTTTGCCTCCAGGTCCCTCTCACAGCAAAGGCCAAAAAGTTGGCAGTCTGCAGAAGAAGCAAGGCTTGTTGCAGACCTTAAATGCAGCAGCAATGATGACGTCATCGGAGGCAAGTTTCAGACTGAAAAAACTAATTGGGCCATGGGTTCCCACACGCTGGAACTCAATTGCCCATTTAGGTGAAAATTGCCTCATTCTCCCACAGCGATTTGGAATTGCTTGGATAACACGAAAAGCTGATGACATGACCCCAGCCCGCCCCATGACAAAATTGAGCCCAAAGGTTTGTGTCCTCTTCACAACTTGCTTTCCCACCTATCTTTGTATCATCAGCAAATTTGACTACATCCAAGTCATTAATATAGATTGTAAATAGTTGAGGCCCGAGCACTGATCCCTGTGGCACCCCACTAGTTACAGTTTGCTAACCAGGAAATGACCCATTTATTCCGACTCTCTGTTTTCTGTTAGTTAGCCAATCCTCTATCCATCCATGCTAATATATTACCCCCAACAGCATGAGCTCTTATTTTGTGCAGTAACCTTTTATGTGGCACCTTATCGAATGCCTTCTGGAAATCCAAATACACATCTACTGGTTCCTGTTTATCCACCTTGCTCGTTACATCCTCAAAGAACTTCAGTAAATTTGTCAAACCAGCTAACAGGTGGAGAATTCAACACAGAATGACAGAAATATCCAACGCTATTTAAAAAAAAAATCATTTATGGGGATGTGGGTGTCGCTGGCAAGGCCAGCATTTATTGCCCATCCCTAATTGCCCTTGAGAAGGTGGTGGTGAGCCGCTTTCTTGAACCACTGCAGTCTGTGAGGTGAAGGTACTCCCACAGAGCCCTATAGGTAGGGAGTTCCACGATTTTGACCCAGCGATGATGAAGGATCGGTGATATACTTCTAAGTCAGGATGGTGTGTGACTTGGAGGGGAACTTGGAGGTGGTGATGTTCCCATGCATCTGCTGCCCTTGTCCTTCTAGGTGGTAGAGGTTGCAGGTTTGGGAGGTGCTGCCGAAGAAGCCTTGGTGAGTTTCTGCATTGCATCTTGTAGATGGTACACACTGCAGCCACGGTACACCGGTGGTGGAGGGAGTGAATGTTTAAGGTGGTGGATGGGGTGCCAATCAAGCAGGCTGCTTTGTCCTGGATGGTGCCGAGCTTCTTGAGTGTTGTTGGAGCTGCGCTCATCCAGGCAAGTGGAGAGTATTCCATCACACTCCTTACTTGTGCCTTGTAGATGGTAGAAAGGCTTTGGGGAGTCAGAAGGTGAGACACTCACCGCAGAATACCTGGCCTCTGACCTGCTCTTGTTGCCACAGTATTTATGTGGCTGATTCAGTTAAGTTTCTGGTCAATGGTGACCCCCAGGATGTTGATGGTGGGGGATTCGGCGATGGTAATGCCATTGAATGTCAAGGAGTGGTGGTTAGACTCTCGCTTGTTGGAGATAGTCATTGCCTGGCACTTCTGTGGTGCGAATGTTACCTGCCACTTATCAGCCCAAGCCTGAACGTCGTCCAGGTCTTGTTGCATGAGGACATGGACTGCTTCATTATCTGAGGAGTTGTGAATGGCACTGAACACTGTGCAGTCATCAGCGAACATCCCCATTTCTGACTTTATTTTGGAGGGAAGGTCATTGATGAAGCAGTTGAAGATGGTTGGGCCTGGGACACTGCCCTGAGTAACTCCTGCAGTGATGTCCTTCATTCATTTTAGGAAATGGATCCTCGATGGTATCACTTTTTAAATTAAATTTGTCAGCAGAACAATTAATTTTATGACATTGGGTAATTCGGTCAAAACTCTGTTGAGGGGGCGGGTCGGCTAATGGAAGAATAGTAACATGGGCTGCCAGTGATAGAGAAAAGGAACAGGAAGATCAGTTACTAATTACATTGATTTCCTGTTGACATCATCAGCTGGTATGTTACTTGTTTATTTCATTAAAGGTTGTGGTTGTATTGCTGGTCGACTGCTGGCCTGAGACCGATAGCTGCGGAATGATGCTAGTCGGCAAACACCTGTGATAACACCTGGCTGATAATTGCACTCTGACGGCTGTAGGGGGTGGTGTGTGGGTCAGCTTCCCCTCTGACTTCTGAGCGGTTTGAATCGCTCCCACTCCCTTGATTCGAGACCTTGGGCTTATTTGGGGGTTGTGACAAAAGTGCAGGAGACAACTGGTTTTGGTGCAAGAAACATTGATCTTTATTCAAGAAAGAAAATATAACACAGCAATCTTCTACTCTAATAAAAATGGGGAACACTTCAATACATACGAGGGAAAATACAGTCGAGAAATACTTCACCCCTCCCAATCACACTTCCTCGCTAAGTTAGACTCTAGAGGATCAGGGATAATGCTCACAAAAACAAATCCTTCACAGTTGAGCTGGTTCACGGTTTTGGGGTTTGCTGGATGTGTTGGTCAGTGTCTGCCATACCTCATACGTGGTAGAGGACTTCGACTATCTGCTGGTCAGTCTTCACGAGTCCGCTGATGCGGTAGGGTGCGTTTTGGATCTATGGGGTGAGTACCCACTTTTCTTCGGTAGAGATAGGGTTTAGAGTTCCTTTTAAGTAAAAATCTTACCCGGGGTAAGTCAGGAATAGATTGTAGAGTGGAAACTTTTGAATCTTTGGTTTTTCTCCTGAGTTGTTTTTCTTTGGTCGAGGTGGCTCAATATTACCGGATTGGTTGGTGGTATTATTTTGTTGGTAGTTTCGTAAGGCTCTTGTTGCCACGAGGTGTCCGATGATGTCTTCGGTCACTGAAGCTGTTGAACTTGGGTGTACGGTAGAATGCTGCCCCATTTCGATGCTTCGGTTTCTCTTGTGTGTTGCTTCTGGGGCGAGCTTTCTGAGAGAGAACTTCTTGAGTTGTCTCGAACTTCTGGAGAGTTGACTTTCTTTAGAAAACAGGCCTTTAATTATACTAATTGGGGCCTCCTAATCTGCATGCCAAATCAGTCCCAGTTTATTGTTTGATTTGAGCGGGCTCGTTAAGGTAACTTGATTTAAAAAATGTGAAAAATGGTTTTGGGATGTTGTACTGTTTAGTCAATGAGTTGTTGATCGCCTAGTTCATTGTCATAGTTATATTCAGGTTTCGAGTATCCTGTCTGAGCCTGAGATTGGAGAGGTGATTTGCATTATGCATGTTTTGGATGGGTCCTGTGTTTTGGGTGGTGACTGCTCCTTCGTGGATCGATTGTTAGGATGAATTGAGGTTACACTGTTCCCCAGAAAATTTGATTTACTCCAATATCCAAACTGTCTTTACAGAGGTTGACCCCATTTCTTGTTGCAGCCTTTTCTCCCTGTACAGGTCCAAACATGCCTTTTTTATTTTATCATCCTGAAACTTGTTTAGAAAGAGTCCAATGTCATTTTCTTTAGGGTTTTCTTCTAGCTTTGGGGGATCTGTGAATTTTGAGAATCTTACATGGCCACAAAGGACTTCTGTTCTTGCTAATAATTTTGCCTGATAATAAATTGGGTCTGTGGGCGGGAGAGTCTGGTTTCTCAAAATACTCTGAAGTAAGTGCATAAAGTGTGGGAGATCTCCACGAATTGACATTAAGTTGGCAGTACAACCTAAAACATATCCACTGATTTAGAGTTTGAAAGACTCCGCTCCTGGCATCCGGCCTCTCTAGATGGGATTACTGTAAAGTCTGTAAGTTGTGCAGTAAATAACTTCAGAGACTTTAGGAGTACAAACAAAACAGGTCTTTACTATTCAGAGGTCTGGGCGATTTCTGCCCTAGTTAACGTATCACAACACTTATATACTGGTGTGGTCACTATCGGTATTACAGTATACATGAGCCAATAAATAGTGCCACCCTGAAGTAGTGCTCTTAAAGGCGAACGGTCACATTCTATAGTTCCCTTAAAGGTAAACGGTTACATACACAACACTCCTCCCTTCCTAGCTTATTACTTACAGAATCCCGTTAAACATACAATCTTCAATTTTATATAAACAGGTTGCAGATATACTCTCGATGGAGTCAACGTCATATAACAATTTACAGATATACTCTCGATGGAGTCAACGTCATATAACTTCATGTTTAACATAACATAATAACATATATAACTTCATGTCAAAACAGATCACAGATTCAATCTCTGTGGAAAACAGTTCATAGATTCAGTCTCTGTGGAAAACAGTTCATAGATTCAGTCTCTGTGGTGTAGTCGGTTCACATTGCTGGAGTGACTCATTCAATAGTCCTTCCATGGGTTTAACAGTTTGAACTTCCGAACTGAATTGGCTCCGTTCGGAGGGACCACGTGTGTGATCTGGTAGAGGTAATCATGGTTCAGATGGGTCATCTTCTGTTTCGACTTTTCCTTTTCTGCTTCTTGGAGACTCTCTGGGCTCCACTGTCAGCTGCCAGCTGCATGCGCAGTTCCTCCTTCTCTTCCTCCTTTTTCCGTAGTAGAGCCACCTTCTCCCGATGTTCCGTAGACTTTCGGTGCTCCTCCATGATTTCTGTATGGTGGGAGTCGAAGTTACAAGTTGGGCAGGACAGGACATAGTAATATTCGGAGTCGTCCTGAGCTAGGCCAGCGAGAGGGTCTTCTATGTCCTCCCTACCCAGCTGGACGTCAGCCAGCTTTTGTTCCAAATCCAGACATCTTTCCTGAAGAGACTTCTTCACGTGTTCCGCTTCCTCTAACTTTTTCTGGGCTTTCAGCAAGTTGTTTACTAATGACTTCATTTGTGATTTTAATACTTCAACTTCCTTTGGAGATTGATTGATCGGACTATTCAATCCCTCTACCGGAGCAGTTGTTTCAGCGTTCTGTTGTTCAACCTTGACATGAGTCAGCGTACTTTTGGTATCTAAGGGTTGCTCTGCTGCCATCTTCTCAGTCTGTGTTGCAACCTCGGCTATTTCAATAACTTTTGAGAGCTCCAAACCCTTCTCCTCTGACGATTTAAGCTCATGTTCATGGCCCATTCTTACGGTCTCTGTGTTTCTTACAGTTCCCTTTTCTTCCACTGAAAAGATTTCCAGTTGCATCTGTTCTTCAAGTCGTTGGACCTCGGCCATTGCCGCTTCATATTTATTTTGTGTTTCCTTTAATAATTTAACGAGTTCTTGGACACCCTGTATTCCCTGTTCTGGTATGTCTTCCACCACTAATTTTTTTCCTATGGATTGAATCCCTAACGATGAGTCAGCCTTGGCCTGAAGCTCATCAAACATTTCCTGCAGACTTTGTAATTCTTGCTTATGGTCAACCTTTAGTCGTTCATGTTCTTTCACTAACACGAGCTTTTCGGAAGTTGCCAAGTTAACCCCTTCCAGGATTGTAGTCCGAGCCTGTTCATACTGTTCTTTCAACTCGTTACACTCTGCTTGCAACAAGTCGTAGAGGTGAACTGGAATACCATCCTGACTTCCTGAAGATTCCTCTTCCTTTGGATCGTTCTGTGTATATTCTAGTTCCTGAACAGCCTCAGGGAGATGTGATTGGTACTTGGCCACGATGGCTCTATGGTCGCTCTCTGCTTGAGCGAGCTGTCTCTGTTGTCTTTCCAGGGACTCCCATTCGGTGTCCCAGAACTTTTTCACCTTTTCCATCTCTTGTAGGAGACGGGCACTCAACTGTTCTAATTGTCGTTGTACTTTGACATAACGTTGAGTTCTAGCCCGGTGTTCCTCCGTAATGCATCTGTCTGTAGCTTGAACAGACTCAGAATTCTCTGTCTTTATGCACGCCATCGATTTCCCAACCTTAGTCCGTGAGTTCATGTTAATCTTGTTTTTCATACATAAGCTGGACTTATCGTCTTCCGGCTCGGAGTCTGAGCTGCTTGTCTGCACCGAGTCCTCACTCGTCATTGCTTGTCGGTAGTGCCATTCCATGTCTATTTTCTTGATCCACTCCCGTCCCAGAAGTGGTGGTCCTCCCTCAGGTAGTACGTACAGATACATTCGTGGGTGTTCTTTACCCCTATCTCTCACCTTGACTCGTATTTTTCCCAGGGGGTATACATGATGCCCCGTGTATGTCTGTAATACGAATTTGGTATTTCTTAAGGGTATGTGAGAGAATAGCCGGTGATAGTCCTTTTGGTTGATGACGGATACAGCTGATCCCGTGTCCAGCTCCATTCGTACTTGGACTCCCGCTATTTTTAGTGTGACCCAGATCAACTGTAGATCAGTTACTTTACCCACATGGTGGATTCTCAGACTATCCAGCTCCTGGCTGTTTGGGTCTGAGTCTGAATTTTGTTCGTCTGAACTCTTTTCAGCCACCTGATGCACCTTGTTGTACTTTCCTTGTGGTGGTGGCTTCCTTTGCTTGTTGGTCTTCTTTCCGGACCTGCATACCTTCGCGATGTGACCCAGTTTGCCACATTTCCTGCACTCTTGGTTCTTAAACCAGCACTGATTCTGGTCGTGCGTTGTCTTTCCACAACGGTAGCATTTGGGAGTGCTTGTTGTAATTTGGTCCACCCCGAGTGCCGCCGCCTTTAGCTGCATTTCCGCCGTCCCTTTCGCTGCGGCTTCGTGCGATGAAGCTATGAGGACAGCCCTGTCCAGTGTGAGGTCGTTTTCTTCCAGAAGTCGCTTCTGCGTTCCTTCTTTGGCCAAGCCGCATACGAACTTGTCCCGCAGCGCCTCTGTCAAATTCCCTCCAAACTGGCAGTATTTCGCTAGCTTACGCAGTTCGACTAAGTATTCCGCATTGCTTTCATCTTGCCTCTGGGTTCTGGCGTAAAATTTAAATCGTTCAGCCAGCATCAACGGTGTGGGGTTCAAGTGATCCTTCAACACTGTTACGATCTCTTCGAAGGTCTGGTCCACTGGTTTAACTGGTGCTATTAGATGTTTCAAAAGCCCGTATGTTTTTGCTCCCATCGAATTTAACAAAGTTATTGCCTTGTTGTCATCCTCAATTTCGTTGGCTACGCAATATATTTCTATGCGTTCCACATACGTGGCCCAGTCTTCTATTTCTGCATTAAAGTCATTAATATTTCCTCGCTTAGGCATCTTCTTCTCTTTTTGAGAACAGTACAAGTATTACTTTACTTATTATTAATTTTCTTCTCTCTTCTTGAGAACACACCAGCCTTTCTGAAAAATCTTATTACTTTTCTGAAATTCTTAATAATTTCCAAGATGGCGGTTTCCCGCTTCTTCCTTCTTCTTCGGCGGTTTTCCCGTGAAAAATGGCGGCTTTCCCGCGCTTCTCGGCTCTCCCCGCCCACTTTAATGGCGGTTTTCCGCTTCTTCCCCTGGCGGGAGGGGTACACTTTCCCCCGCGGGCGACGGCCGCTGGCTACCGGTCCCCAGCCTGTGCGTCGGCTTCAGCGCTCTCCGCTGGCTTTCAGACCCCCAGCCCGCGCGTCGGCTTCAGCGCTCTCCGCTGGTTTTCAGATCCCCAGCCCGCGCGTCGGCTTCAGCGCTCTCCGCTGGCTTTCAGATCCCCAGCCCGCGCGTCGGCTTCAGCGCTCTCCTTCCCGCGGCAGGCAACCGGCTCCGGGTACCCCCGATGACGGCGGACAGTTACAGCCTCTGAACTGGCTCTCGGCCAATTCCCGATTTCTCGGCTCTGTCTCACCCGGCCTGCTCCCGGTCTCAGCGCCTCTGGACCCGACTTTGTCTGGCTCCTTTCCCCCTCGACCGTGGTCGAGTGTACCGCCCTTATCCTCTGGTTTTACTCCTTCCTTATTTTCTTTTACTGTTCCCTTACTCACAGTCCGTGGCAGCCTTGCCTCTCTTGTCGATCGGCTCGCTCCTCACTGTGGCAGAAGGGACCGTCAGTGCCTGTTGCAGATGGAAGTTTTCAATGCCAAAATCTTCCTCTTTGCTATCGCTGCAGCCTCGAGTTTTCACCCAGCAGAACGACGAGGGCGGGTGCCTCACTTCGACGCTCCTTAGTTGCTTAGGAACTACTGTTGCCGCAGGGTACGATCGGCCTCGTCGCCATTGTAAAGTCTGTAAGTTGTGCAGTAAATAACTTCAGAGACTTTAGGAGTACAAACAAAACAGGTCTTTACTATTCAGAGGTCTGGGCGATTTCTGCCCTAGTTAACGTATCACAACACTTATATACTGGTGTGGTCACTATCGGTATTACAGTATACATGAGCCAATAAATAGTGCCACCCTGAAGTAGTGCTCTTAAAGGCGAACGGTCACATTCTATAGTTCCCTTAAAGGTAAACGGTTACATACACAACAATTACAAGTTAGGAATAGGACCAGAATACTATAGGGCCAATTCTGTGACCTGTGCTCTCAACTTGTAAAACTCCAAGTTATCCATTATATTGTGAATCAAAGCATTGATGAGTAACATCTTAACCAGTCAACTTCCCATTTAGATTCAAAGATCCAATCGGATCAGTGGATTTTTGATTTAAACACCGTTGAGACAGATAAGCAGATTTTCATACACCTCCGGCCAGGGTAAGATGCTATAGAGCACATATTGACATAGTAGCGGTTCATATTGAACATAATCAAAGCTGCTGACAAAGAAGGTGCTATTGCTGTTTGGTAGATCGACATTGGTTGAAGCCGAACACTAAGGGTGCAATTTTGCCAGCCCTGGGGAGGTGGGTATGGAGGCGGGACTGCCGGGAAAATGGCAGAACTTGGGGGCGGGTGCCCATCCTGCCCCCAACCCGCCTCCGTGCCATTATCCCAGGAGGCGGGTAGCCGACCCGTGCCGGGTCCCATCTCCTGGAGGCGGGATGGGGATTACAGCCATTTAACTGCCTGTTAACAGGCAGTTAAGAGGATTATCCCCATTTTTCCAATAGAGGCGGGGCTTCCTGACATCGGGAAACCCCGCCAGGGTCATCGAGGCGAGCAGTGGGTCTGCGGGGGTCGGAGGGGTGCAAAAGTGCACTGTGAAGGTCAGTGATGGGTGCAAGTGTGGCGAGGTAAGTATGTGAGGTGAGTGGAAAGTGATAGAAAATGTTTACTTACCTTTGTTTCTTCCTGCAGGTTTCAAGAGTTGGGGATGCGGAGAGTCTCGCATACCACTGGCAGAGATGACAGATGGCTGCTACATTCTCCGATGCAACAACCATCTAATTTCTGCTAAAGAAAGAGGTTTGATGAGTCTTGAATACAAGACCTCATCAAACAACATAGAATGTCACTGTTTGACAGCAATTCATCTGTCAAAAATTGTTGACGTTCTCTGTAACCGGCTTCCCCTTAATTGGCCTGCTAAACCCACTGAGCGGGCTTAAAAAGGCCGAACAAGGGAAAATAGCATGGGTTGGCCAGAAGTCGATGGAGGCTGGACTAAAACCTGACAAGCAGTAGTCCCACCTTCAACTCACCCCCATTGGCAAAATCGCCCCCTACCTTTCTGATATCCACTTACTTTCTCCAGATAAAAGATTTGCTATGGAGACCAGCAAACATCCCAGCTATGCCTGTCTTTTGGTAGGATATGTGAAACACTCTGTTCCATTCCTACTCAGGTGCCCCATCGAGAAACTAGTCAGTGTTGGGCCTGCCCGGCTCAGGATTCTTCATCCGCCCCAACTTTAGGCTTGTTGAAAAAAAAATGGTGTTCTCAAACATCATGTGGAGCAAGGAGGAGTCGGAGGCTTCTCTAATTCCACAGGAGTCGGGATCGTCAACCCTTGTAACCCGCTCCAATCCCATCTCCCGGGATTTACCTGAGGGCCTCTGCCAGAGAGGCAGCTGGTCCGGCATTGGGGTCTTCACTCGGATGAGCTGCCTTTCAGGAGGCGACCAGCGGTGGAAGCTCTTGCCGAGGATGTTGATGAAGCCCCAGGACCAATTTTGATCGATCCTCGGGTCTCTCGGTTCAGGTGGGGGCTGGTCGAGTCTGGGCCTGAAAACGGGCCTAGACTAATTTCTGGTCCATGAGTGCAATTTGCTCCCGGATCACCAATTGTGCCCAAAGCGGAAACTCTTAGCCAAGCAGCTTTTCCTGCCTTTCTGAGGACTGTGGTTGAGGCACAGTATTGAGGCAGAGTAGAGGGAGCTTTACTCTTCATATAACTCAACCTGAGAGTGCTTGGTGCTGACATAAATAAAAGTTTCAAAAGTGTTACAAAAATGCGTTTGTAAGCGGTTTGTGTAAATAAGGAAGAAATAGCTGAAATAAAAATGGGAAAATGCTGGAAATACACAGTATTTGTGTATCAGTAGCTGTAAAGAAAATAGAGTTTTGAGTGTGAAGAAATCCTTTGTCAGAACTGAAAAGGGATTTTAATCAATTTAGAAGAAAATAGACTGAAATAAGGGGGAGGGGAGGGAGAAAGGTGAAGTGTCAACAGATACACAAAAGGGAGTAAATGGGTTGAACGGCCTGCAAACTGCTTAATAGATCGCTGTTAGATGATATTAAAGATCATCAGTGAAATGATGAAATGAAAAAAAAGACAGAATAATGTGCACGGTGAAGGGCAAAAAGACATGAGAGAGGCCCACACAAACAAAAATGTGAACCAATAGGAAAAATAGAGAGATGGAAGAAAAAGCAATATGCAAAGGTCACCGATCTGAAATTAAAACAGCAAATGCCATCAAAATACAGTATTGCACTTGTTTCCCGAATTGAATTTTTTGCTCAAGTTTCCACTCAAACTAACTTACATATTGCCGAACGTAAAATCTTCCTTGAACCAGCTGTTTTAGAACGTTACTTCATTACTTCATTCAAAAAAAATTGCATTAAAAAATATTCCGTGATATATTTAAGAGTGGTAACCAGGTGCAGTTTTATTAATACAGCTGAAAATGGGTTTATCAACAAATAAGCATTTTTAATAACAGTGTCAATCCACCACCTGTGAGTAACCAGATTTTAAATTACTAAAAATTACTTTACAAAAACTATACAGAAGTATTTACTACTTGCAACTGTACTTCTTCTTCTTAGGCAGTCCCTCGGAACCGAGGATGACTTGCTTCCACATTAAAAATTAGTTCTCAGGTGACTGAAGAGTCTAATACGGGACCTACAGTCTCTGTCACAAGTGGGGCAGATGGTGGTTGAAGGGGCAGGTGGGTGGGGTGCTTGGGTTGACGTGCGCTCCTTGCGTTGCCTGCGCTTGGCTTCCGCTTGCTCCCGGCGAAGAGACTTGAGGTGTTCGGCACCTTCTCGGATGCTTCTCCTCCACTTTGTGCGGTCTTGGGCCAGGGATTTCCAGGTGTCGGTGGGGATGTTACACTTCTTCAAGGAGCCTTTGAGGGTGTCCTTGAAGCATTTCCTCTGCCAGTCTGGGGCTCTCTTGCCGTATCGGAGCTCCGAGTAGAGCGCTTGTTTTGGGAGTCTCGTATCAGGCATGCAGACAATGTGGCTCGACCATCGGAGCTGATCGAGTGTGGTCAAAGCTTCGATGCTGGGGATGTTGGCCTGAGCAAGAACACTGACGTTGATGCGCCTATCCTGCCAATGGATTTGCAGGATCTTGCGGAGGCAGTGCTGGTGGTATCTCTCCAGTGCTTTGAGGTGCCTGCTGTACATGGTCCATGTCTCTGAGGCATACAGCAGGGCGGGTATCACTGCTGCTCTGTAGACCATGAGCTTAGTGCCGGGTTTGAGGTCCTGGTCTTCAAACACTCTCTTCCGCAGGCAAACAAAGGCTGCACTGGCACACTGAAGGCGGTGTTGGACTTCGTCATCGACGTCTGCCCTTGTTGACAGTAGGCTCCCAAGGTATGGAAAGTGGTCCACGTTGTCCAAGGCCTTGTCGTGGATTTTGATAATCGGGGGGCAGTACTGTGTAGTGGGGGCAGGTTGGTAGAGGACCTTTGTCTTACGGATGTTTAGTGTAAGGCCCGTGCTCTCGTACGCTTCGGTAAAGGTGTTGATGATGGTTTGGAGTTCGACATCCGAGTGAGCGCAGACGCAAGCATCGTCTGCATACTGTAATTCGACGACAGAGGATGGGACGACTTTGGATCTGGACTGGAGGCGACGGAGGTTGAACAGTTTCCCGTTTGTTCTGTAAATTAGCTCCACTCCAGCGGGGAGCTTACTAAGGGTGAGATGGAGGATTGCAGCAAGGCAGATCGAGAAGAGCGTTGGTGCGATGACACAGCCTTTCTTGACCCCAGTTCGTACGTGAATTGGGTCTGTGGTGGATCCGTTCGTCAGGATCACAGCTTGCATGTCATCGTGAAGCAGGCGGAGGATAGTGACAAACTTTTGAGCGCAGCCGAATTTGAGGAGGACACTCCATAATCCCTCATGATTGACAGAGTTGAAGGCCTTTGTGAGATCAAAGAAGGCCATGTACAGCGGTTGGGGCTGTTCCCTGCATTTCTCTTGTAATTGACGTGTGGTGAAGATCATGCCCATTGCGCCCCTTAGTGGGCGGAATCTGCATTGCGACTCTGGGAGGAGCTCTTCGGCCACTGAGAGAAGGCAATTGAGGAGGATTTTTGCAATGACTTTCCCTGTGGCAGACAGCGGGGAAACTCCTCTGTAATTACCGCAATCGGACTTGTCACCTTTCTTGAAGATGGTTACAATTACGGCGTCTCTCAGATCCCCTGGCATGCTCTCCTCCTTCCAGATAAGAGAAATGAGTTCATGAATTCGCACCAGTAGTGCTTCTCCGCCATGCTTTAGTGCCTCGGCGGGGATTCCATCTGCTCCTGAGGCCTTGTTGCTCTTCCATTGTCGGATAGCCTTTTCAATCTTATGCCAGGCTGGCGTTGTGCTGAGGTGGTGGCAGGTAGCATGCTGCGGGATGGAGTTGAGGACACTCGCATCGAAGACAGAGTTGCGGTTAAGGAGATCTTCAAAGTGCTCCTTCCAGCGGGCACTGACTGCCTCTCTGTCCTTGATGAGTACCTCTCCATTCTTGGCCCACAGTGGGGTAGGGCCTTGGGTGCTTGGGCCGTAGATAGCCTTGACTGTGCTAAAGAATCTACGCATGTCATGGTTGTCAGCTAGCTGCTGGGTCTCCTGCGCTTTCACCACCCATCATCTGTTCTTTAGGTCGTGAGTTTTTTGTTGGACCTCGGCCTTCAGGCGTCTGTAGAGCTGCTTTCTTGTTCTCGAGTTCTGTTGCTGTTTCCAGATCAGGAATGCCTTGTGCTTGCAGCTTATTAGCTCCTGGATCTCCTGGTCATCCTGGTCGAGTGACCGAGCATCTCTTCACAGGTGCTGATTATGGAGGCCTTGAGTGCAGATCAGGTGCTGTGGGCACTCTGTGTCTCTGCATCACTGGGAGTTGTCAGGTTGTTTGTGAGGCGCAGGCTGAATAGGGCTTTCTTAGAGGGGGCTTTGAGTGCTCCAGCGTTAATTTTCCTGCGGCATTGTTTCTTTCGCTGCCGCTGTTTTGGGGTTACATTGATGGAGATGACAGAGCGGATTAGGCGGTGGTCTATCCAGCAGTCATCAACTCCTGTCATGGCGCGGGTGATGCGGACGTCCTTGTGCTCCCTTGCGGGTGAAAACAAGATGGCTCCAGTGCTGGCAGCTCCCTAGGGAGCTCCTTTGCCATCCTTGGCCATCCGTTGCCATCCTTTGCTCTTTTTTCCCCCCGTCTCCTCTCTTCTGCTGTTTAAGTTCCCCTGGCTCTAATAGTGGATGCATTTCATCCCTAACTGCAAGTTCAAGCTGCAAGGTTAAAGTTACCTGAGCCCACTGCCCATCCCCTGACCATGCCTGTTCTTTGTTCTCAGTGAGCACTGGCTCTTCACTTAAACCTCGCTCCCAAATTCCCAGACCTCTCTGCCATCAAGACTACGCTTCTCTACTAGACTAGTGATCTAGTGACTAGTGGATTGCATGTGGAGTTCGGGGCCAGGGATCACGAGAATATCAGTGCTAATTTGATCCTGTGAGAGACAACATCATTCATGTCCGAGGCCGGGACCCAGGAGCAAGGACGAGGCCAGCAGTGAGGTCAATGCCCAGGAGTGGCGCAGCGTGGACCAGCAGCGGGGTCGGGGCCCAGGGAAGGTGCGGCACGGGCCAACGGCGAGGTCGGGAGGACCACAATGCATTCGACGAAACCCAGGCAGAGAGGACCTGCGGGAAGGAGGGAGGAGGACAGTAGCATTATGTTTGTGTGTGTGCTAGGCTGTTGTAGCAGAGCCTGGTCTCCAATCGTCTTGGATCGCCTTGCCATTGGATCAAGACCTTGCTCTGTCAAGCACGTGTCGTAGTTGGTGTGCAACGGCCACCCTACGTTAAAAGAATTCACGCACAGGCATCTTCCACCCTTTAAAATGAAGTTTGGGACCTGGAACATCAGGACCCTCATGGACAACCCCAACGGTGACAGACCAGAACGCCGTACTGCTATCGTTGCCCGGGAGCTCAGACGTTTCGACATTGACATCGCAGCCCTAAGTGAGACCCGGTAGGCAGCGGAAGGCCAGCTCAAGGAGCAAGGTGTTGCTACACCTTCTTCTGGAAAGGCAAACCTGAGGAAGAACGCCGCCTCCATGGGGTTGACTTCACCATAAAAAATGAACCGGTTGGGCGTCTCAGAGACTCCCCTAGTGGTATAAATGAGCGCCTCATGACTCTTCGGCTCACCCTAACCCAGAACCAGTGCGCTACGGTCATAGAAACATAGAAATATAGAAGATAGGAGCAGGAGTAGGCCATTCGGCCCCTCGAGCCTACTCCGCCATTCAATGACCATTGGCTGATCATCCAAACTCAGTACCCTGTCCCTGCCTTCTCCCCATATCCCTTGATCCCTTTAGCCTTAAGAAATATATCTAACTCCTTCTTGAATATATTTAATTAATTGGCCTCAACTGCCTTCTGTGGTAGAGAATTCCACAGGCTCACCACTCTCTGGGTGTAGAAATTCCTTCTCATCTCTGTCCTAAATGGCTTACCCCTTATCTTTAGACTGTGACCCCTGGTTCTGGACTCCCCCACCATCGGGAACATCCTTCCTGCATTTAGTCTGTCTAGTCCTGTTAAAATTTTATAAGTTTCAATGAGATCCCCTCTCATTCTTCTAAACTCCAGCGAGTATACGCACAATCGACCCAATCTCTCCTCATACGTCATTCCTGCCATCCCAGGTATCAGTCTGATAAATTTTCGCTGCACTCTCTCCATGGCAAGAACATCCTTCCTCAGATAAGGCGACCAAAACTGCACACAATACTCAAGATGCGGTCTCACCAAGGCCCTGTACAACTGTGGCAAGAATCCTTGTTCCTGTACTCAAACCCTCTCGCTACAAAGGCCAACATACCATTTGCCTTTTTAACCGCCTGCTGCACCTGCATGCTTACCTTCAGCGGCTGGTGCACAAGGACACCCAGGTCTCGTTGCACTTCCCCTTCTCCCAATCTATTGCCGTTCAGATAATAATCTGCCTTCCTGTTTTTGCCACCAAAGTGGATAACCTTGCATTTATCCGCATTATACTGCATCTGCCATGCATCTGCCCAATCACCCAATCTGTCCAAATCATACTGGAGTTCTCGGCATCCTCCTCACAGCACACATGCCCACCCAGCTTTGTGTCATCTGCAAACTTAGAGATATTACATCTAGTTCCCTCGTCTAGATCATTTATATATATTGTGAATAGCTGGGGTCCAAGGACCGATCCCTGTGGTACCCCACTAGTCACTGCCTGCCACTCGGAAAAAGACCCATTTATTCCAACTCTTTGCTTCCTGTCTGCCAACCAGTTCTCTATCCAAGTCAGTACCTTGCCCCCAATCCCATGTGCCTTAACTTTACACGCTAATCTTTTATGCGGGATCTTATCGAAAGCCTTCTGAAAGTCCAAATACACCACATCCACTGGTTCTCCCTTATCTATTCTACCACTTACAACCTCAAAAAATTCCAGTAGATTAGTCAAGCACGATTTACCTTTTGTAAATCCATGTTGGCTTTGTCCGATCCTGTCACTATTTTCCAAGTGCACTGCTATTACATCTTTTATAATGGGCTCTAGCATTTTCCCCACTACCGATGTCAGGCTTACCGGTCTATAATTCCCCGTTTTCTCTCTACCACCTTTTTTGAACAGTGGGGTAACATTAGCTACCCTCCAATCCATGGGTACTGTTCCAGAGTCTATAGAATTTTGGAAGATGACCAGCAATGCATCTACTGTTTCTAGGGTCACTTCCTTAAGTACCCTAGGATGTAGATTATCAGGCCCTGGGGATTTATCGGCCTTCAATCCCATCAATTTCCCTAACACCATTTCCCTACAAATACTGATTTCATTCAGTTCCTCCCTCTCATTAGACCCTATGTTCCACGACATCTCTGGGAGGTTATTTGTGTCCTCCTTTGTGAAGACAGAACCAAAGTATGTATTTAATTGGTAAGCCATTTCTTTGTTCCCCATTATAAATTCCCCTGATTCTGACTGCAAGGGACATGTGCTTGAGTTCACCAATCTTTTTCTCTTCACATATCTATAGAAGCTTTTACAGTCAGTTTTTATGTTCCCTGCAAGCTCACTCTCATACTTTATTTTCCCCCTCTTAATTAATCCCTTTGTCCTCCTTTGCTGAATCCTAAACTGCTCCGAAGCCTCAGGTTTACTGCTTTTTCTGGCCAATTTATATGTCCTCTCCTTGGATCTTATGTTATCCCTAATTTCCCTTGTTAGCCACGGTTGAGTCACCATTTTTGTTTTATTTTTATGCCAAACAGGTATGAGCAAATTTTGTAGTTCATCCATGTGGTCTTTGAATGTTTGCCATTGCCTATCTACCATCAACCCATTGAGTAACATTCCCCAATCAATCCTACCCAACTCACGCCTCATACCATCATAGTTTCCTTTATTTAAATTCAGGACCCTAGTCTCTCAGTCAACTACTTCACTCTCCATCTTAATGAAAAATTCTATCATATTATGATCGCTCCGCCCCAAGGGGCCTCGCACAACAAGATTGCTAATTAATCCTTTCTCATTACATAATACCCAGTCTAAGATGGCCTGATCTTTAGTTGGTTCCTCGACATATTGGTCCAGGAAACCATCCCGTATACACTCCAGGAATTCCTGCTCCACAGCATTGTTACTAATTTGGTTAGCCTAATCTATATGTAGATTAAAGTCACCCATGATAACTGCTGTGCCCTTATTGCACGCATCTCTAATTTCCCGTTTGATGCCATCCCCAACCTCCGCAATACTGTTTCGGGGTCTGTATACCACTCCCACTAACGTTTTCTGCCTCTTGGTATTTCTCAGTTCTACCCAGATTCCACATCATCAGAGCTAATATCGTTCCTTACTATTGTGTTAATCCCCTCTTTAACCAGCAATGCTACCCCACCTCCTTTTCCTTTTTGCCTGTCTTTCCTGAATATTGAATACCCCTGGATGTTGAGTTCCCAGCCTTGGTCACCCTGGAGCCATGTTTCCGTAATCCCAATCATATCATATCCGTTTACCTCTATTTGCACAGCTAATTCATCCACCTTATTATGAATTCTCCTTTCATTAAGACACAAAGCATTCAGGCTTGTTTTTTTAACACTCTTAGACCTTTTAGAATTGTTATTTACTGTGGCCATGTTTGATTTAAACCCTTGATTTCTCTGACTGCCACCTTTGCTTTTCTCCTTCCTGTCTTTTGCCTCTATCCTTGTTTCCCTTTCCTCTGTCTCCCTGAACAGGTTCCCAACCCCCTGCCATTTTAGTTTAAACCCTCCCCCAGAGCACTAGCAAACACTCCCCCTAGGACATCGGTCCCGGTCCTGCCCAGGTGCAAACCGTCAATTTTGTACTGGTCCCACCTCCCCCAGAACCGGTTCCAATGTCCCAGGAATTTGAATCCCTCCTCCTTGCACCATTCCTGTAGCCACGTATTCATCTGAAATATCCTTTTATTTCTACTCTGACGAGCACGTGGCACTGGTAGCAATCCTGAAATTACTACCCTTGTGGTCCTATTTTTTAATTTACCTTCTAACTCCCTATATTCAGCTTTTAGGACCTCATCCCATTTTTTACCTATATCGTTGGTACCTATATGCACCACGACAACTGGCTGTTCACCCTCCCCCTCCAGAATGCCCTGCAGCCGCTCCGAGACGTCCTTGACCCCTGCACCAGGGATGCAACATACCATCCTGGCATCTTGTTTGCGGCCGCAGAAACGCCTATCTATTCCCCTTACAATAGAATCCCCTATTACTATAGCTCTACCCCTCTTTTTCCTCCCGTCCTGTGCAGCAGAACCACCCATGGTGCCAGGAATTTGGCTGCTGCTGCCTTCCCCCGATAAACCATCCTCCCCAACAATATCCAAAGCGGTATATCTGTTTGAGAGGGGGATGGCCACAGGGGACCACTGCACTACCTGCCTGCACCTACTACTCTGCCTGGCGGTCACCCATTCCCTTCCTGCCTGTGCAGCCTATACCTGCGGTGTGACCAACTCATTAAACGTGATAGCCACGACGTCCTCAGCATCGCGAATGCTCCAGTATGTATCCATTCGCAGCTCCAGTGCTGCAATGCGGCCTGTCAGTAGCTGCAGCTGGATACACTTCCCGCACACATAGTCGTCAGAGACACAGGAAGTGTCCCTGATTTCCCACATAGTGCAGGAGGAGCATACTACGGCACCGAGCTGTCCTGCCATGACTTACCCTTTAATTAATTCAAATTAACTTAAATCAAATCAATACCACCAATTAAATGATATACTCAAGGGCCCTTGGTTACTAGCACTAGAAACTATAACCACAAAAAATTAAGACCATCTAAACTTCATAAACTATGAACCTTAACTGTCAAACTAACCTGGCTGTATTCACCCAATCAGCTGCTCCCTCCTGCCTGCGTCACGTTTTGAATCATGACGTGGCTCTGGAACGCCGCCGCCGGTCTGAAATTGGTAAGCTTTTCTCAGAAAAAGCCCACGAAAGTGAGTTTAAATACTCACCGGGCCTCGGGTCTCTGGTCTCACCGCTCCCACACTAGCCTCTGTAAGAAAAAGCCCGCGAAAGTGAGTTTAAATACTCACTGGGCCTCGGGTATCTGGTCTCACCGCTCCCACACTAGCCTCTGTAAGAAAAAGCCCACAAAAGTGAGTTTAAATACTCACCGGGCCTCAGGTCTCTGCTCTCACCGCTCCCACACTAGCCTCTGTAAGAAAAAGCCCATATGTACGCCCCAACACTGGAAGCCACAGACGAGACCAAAGAGGAATTCTACTCCAGCCTCAAACAATCCCTGTCCCGAGTCCCAACGGGTGACAAGCTGATCCTCCTTGGAGACTTTAACGCCAGAGTTGGAAAGGACACTGACCTCTGGGGAGGTGTGAACGGCAGAGAGGGGGTAGGGAAAGCCAACTCCAACGGTACCCTCCTCCTGTCGAAATGCTTAGAACATGGCCTTGTCATAACCAACACCTTGTTCCGTCAGAGAGACAAGTACAAGGCTTCATGGCAGCACTCTTGCTCCAAGCATTGGCACCTGCTGGACTACGTCATCGTCCGAGCGAGGGACCGCAAGACCACAACTGTACAGGGCGCTGGTGAGACCACATCTGGAGTACTGTGTGCAGTTTTGGTCTCCTTATTTAAGGAGGAATATACTTGCATTGGAGGCAGTTCAGAGAAGATTCACTAGGTTGATTCCTGAGATGAAGGGGTTGTCTTATGAAGAAAGGTTGAGCAGGTTGGGCCTATACTCATTGGCGTTTAGAAGAATGAGAGGTGGTCTTATTGAAACATATAAGATTTTGAGGGGGCTTGACAGGGTAGATGCAGGGAGGATGTTTCCCCTCGTGGGGGAATCTAGATTTAGGAAGCATCATTTCAGAATAAGGGGCCGCCCATTTAAAACGGGGATGAGGAGGAATTTCTTCTCTCAGAGGGGCATGAATCTTTGGAATTCTCTACCCCAGAGAGCTGTGGAGGCGGAGTCATTAAATATATTCAAGGCAGAGATAGGCAGATATTTGAGCTACAGGGGAGTCAAGGGTTATGGGGAGCGGGCGGGAAAGTGGAGTTGAGGCCATGATCAGCTCAGCCATGATCTCATTAAATGGCGGAGCAAGCTTGAGGGGCCAAACGGCCTACTCCTGCTTCTATTTCTTATGTTCTCATGTTCTTATATTGGTGTACAGTAGTCAGTTTCTTAGTAAATGAACAAAAAAATATATTTGAAAGCTTTTATAAGGTGCCTATTAATACCCTGGCGCCTAAACATCAGCTTAATTTTAAGAGCCTCTTCGAAGGCCCGCAACTGGGCGCAATTAGCTGAAAGTTGCCATGGTGATTAATTCGAGCGGGGGGAGGGGGACAGTTTTGTGGGAGGGGCTGGCTCCCAGCATCAATGTTTTTTAAACCAGCGCAAAATATCATGGACGCTCGATTTGCCCTGGACGGAACTTGCACTTGAAGTTCCTCGAGCTTTTGTGTTTGTTTGGCCAATTTTGGGCAAATTGTGCCAGTGCAATCGAGCGGAAACTCTATGCCCTTATGTTTTGTTTTAACTTTCTTGCCATTCATCTGGAAAATGAATATAATCAAACTTATAAACAATAGCACAGCACAAATTTCACAGAATTACTTACACAGATTGATGTAAGAAAACTACTAAGCATTTGGTTTGAGTATAAAACAAGGCTTTAATCAACTGTTTCACAACCATGAGTTCTAGTTACATCACTAGTTCCTGGTTACAAAAACGTCCTGAGCAAGCTGGGCCCACGCCCGAGTATTTATACTTTTCTTGGATGGCGCCACCAGCTGGCCGCCCAGTGTTATCTCATGAGTCATTTCTACATGAATGGTAAGATTCATGACACAGATTGCTATTAAATTTACAAAACGAGGGGAAATAGCTCTCCCACTGAATAAAGGCATTATCGTTCCACTTTTCTACCTTTAATTATTCTCTCACAAATACTTTTCATTTCAATTAACATTTATCCACAATCCAACCTTTGATAATGCAGGCTTTGGAATGACCTGAGACAATTTAAATAATATTTACACCTTTTCACCAGTGTGTGTGGTTTGACTTGATTAGCCAGAATCCTTGTTAATCAAGTTTATTTTGGCTTCATCAGATGTGGTCAGACTGTGGAGTCAGCAGTCTGCTTCAGTTGTGAATCCTTCTGAAGATTGCTATAAATATAATGGAATACTCATGGCTTTGCTACAAGAATTATAGTTTTCATAATCAAAATAGTCTATGAACCACAATATATTAGCAATTAACTCATGGAGGAAAATGGCCCTTTTCCTGGTTTACCAGCCATGTCTGACATTGGTTCTAAAATGTGACATAATTCTACGACAGTTTAAACTTGCATGTTATTTCAATGTATGAATAGCTGCAACCCCTAAGAAAAGGGAAGCAATCTAACTCTGCTCCTTTCATCATTAAATGGGATTACATTTCACTAAAACTGCTAATTTTTTTTCTCCTGTTAATCAATTTGCTGAATAATTCCCTTACAAGCTTTGCTCTTGTTGAGGCAAAGAATAAATGAGGTGCCGAGACATTTTTCGCATTCAGGTGAGGATGAGCATTCCAGGTCAGGGTTCCTTTCTTTTGTTTCTTTGCCTTATTCCTTCTCTGCTGAAGGAGATAATTTGAGCTGGTGTTATGGTTCCTTGGATAGCACTGCGGCCCTCTGGTACCTTGTCTAAGTGGTCTTCCTTCATTTGTGATTCATTTATAGCAAGTGTTCTCAGGCATGCCTGGCCTTGTGTTCAACTGGCATCTAGCAGGACCTGCTGGACAGTAATCATGGGTCGGCACCCTCTCTGACTGGCTCTCAGCACAGAGCAGAGATGGAAGTCAATGGAAAGGAAAATCGCTCAAGGTGTATAAAGGGCGACCAATCCGCTACTGCCCATTTTGCACCCCTGACGAAGATGAATTTTACCCCCGCTTGGTCTATATGGCTCAATGGTGCATTTGCTCATTAAGGCACCTGTGGGTGAGCGTTAGTGCAGACTATAAATGACACTAAACCGTCTTATAGAGAGAAATACTGCCATATACTAGGTACTTATTTTACCTCTTAATAACTATAGTTATGATTGGCCTACCTAATAAGCCTTTTGAAGCTGAACAAACCAGTGTGCTGTTCACTGAAAGCACCAGATTAGGGGTTGGAAATTCCTTTAGGCCCGTTTTCGGGCCTGAAAACAGTACCACGCACGGAGCTTGAGCCCCAAACTGGATGCCCAAGGTTGCCTCAAAATTGGGCCTCGGACCTTGTTAACATTATTTGGGCGAGCTGCCAGTACCTGTCGTGCCCATTTTATGAAGATCAATGTTGGGCACTTGCCTCGCTGGCGGTGGCCCAAAGGTAAATTGCGCAGGGCGGGGGGTGGGGAGGCGTGAGGAGAACAGTAGCGGGGGGAGGGTGTGCAGCGGGGGGGGTGGGGGGCGGGGCGATCACAAGCCAGCAATGGCCCTCAGGAGTGCTGTGGGGCAGGGGAGAATACTCCTGCTCCTCCTGGCTCCACATCAACACTGGAGAAAAAGTAACTCACCTTTTCAGTGGCAGCCGCTTGCAACCGAATGGCAGTAAAAATAAATTGAAGAGTGCAGCTCCAAGAAATTCCTTTCCCACAGGTGAAAACCTGGTCGGTTTTTGATGCACGTTTTAAGTAAGTGAGCCAAGGCCACTGCTTGTGTGGTGCAAGAAAACTGGAATTTTACAGGCTTCCCATTTACAGCTGATTTGCATTGTCTTAGATTTGAAATGAAGCTCTCTTACATTCACTAAGGCAACCAGTTAGGGATATTAGCACAAGCATGGAACTACAGCAACAACTTGCATTTTTATAGTGTTTTTAACATGGAAAAATGCCCCAAGGCGCTCCACACGAGCGGAATCAGACAAAAATCAGGCTGGCAGTTGGCAAGTTTTCTGCCCTGCTCACACAATTCCTGCCAACAGGAGCACCTGTTTTGCACTAATTGCTGTTTCTAATATTAACACCGTTGAGACAGAAGGGGAGAGACAGACAGAGAGAAAGATGCAAACAAGGCAGACTGGGAGTTATTTTTCCTTTATTCCAATTGTTATCTTTTAAAAAAATCACATTTTGAAAGGAAATAAAACCTCTTTGGGGGAAACAGGTAGGTGGTGGGAGGTGAACTAGATTGACCTTGGTCTGTTTTTTTTTGACTAGTAATTCCTATTTTTCATTGTTCATTAACTTCTTTAGTCAAAGGCCTCAGCCTCACCCAAAGGCATGGGCATGGACTTAATATTTTTGCCCAGAGACCCTTACCCCAGTTTCAGTGCAGTGCCATCTGCTTTAAGGAGACCCGTGGACAACATCCAGCACAGAAATGACCTCAACACTGGCAATCATAGAATCATACAGCGCGGAAGGAGGCCATTTGGCCTATCGTGCTTGTGATCCCAGCTCTGAACTTTTGGGGGCGATTTTGCCAGCCCTGGGGAGGCGGGTTTGGAGGCGGGACTGCTGGGAAAATGGCAGAATCTGGGTGTGGTAAATGTAAAGTCTGTAGGTATTATGGCGAATTAATACACAGACTACAAGAGTAACTTTAACAGGACTTTACTATTCGAAGGTCAGGGCGAATCTGCCCAATAAATCCTGACACAGCACTTATATACCGGTGTGGTCACCGTCGGTATTACAGTATACAGCAGCCAAGATCAAATAGTTCCACACCTAAAATAGTTCTCTTAAAGGGGGACGGTTACATACAATAGTTCTCTTAAAGGTAGAACAGTTACATACACTACAATCCTCCCTTTTTAGCTTACAACATACTTATTCCCCATTAAACATAACATATATTCACTTCATGTAAAAACAGTTCACAGATATAGTCTCTGCGGAAAACAGTTCACAGATTTAGTCTCTGCGGAAAACAGTTCACAGATTCAGTCTCTGCGGGAAACAGTTCACAGATTCAGTCTCTGTGGAGGCGTCTCCTGTGCTTCTTGACTCGGTCCGGACAACGCCTCCGTGGTGCAGCAGTTCCTTGTGGTGTAGTCGGTTCACGTTGCTGGAGTGACTCATCCAATAGTCCTTCCCTAACTTAACAGCTTGAACTTCCGTCACTTCTGAACCAGCATTGTTGACTTTTACAAACAGCTAGATTGCCTTGGGAAGTTTCTCTACTTCCCAACTGATTTGGCTCCGTTCGGAGGGACCACGTGCGTGATCTGGTAGAGGTGATAATGGTTCAGATGGTCATCGTCTTCTGCTTCGTCTTTTCCTTTTCTGCTTCCTGGAGACTCTCTGGGCTCCACTGTCAGCTGCCAGCTGCATGCACAGTTCCTCCCTCTCATCCTCCTTTTCCCGTAGTAGCGCCACCATCTCCCGATGTTCCTTAGACTTTAGGTGATTCATCATGGTTTCGGCACTTTGGGAGTTTTCAGCACAAGCTGGGCAGACCAGGTCATCGTAATATTCAGTGTCGCTCAACAGGTCATGGTAATATTCGGTGTCGTCCTGAGCTAGACCAGCGAGAGGGTCTTCTATTTCCTCCTTACCCAGCTGGACGTTAGCCAACTTTTGTTCCAAATCCAGACATCTTTCCTGAAGAGACTTCTTCATGCGTTCAGCTTCATCCCGCTTTTCCTGGGCTTCCTGCAAGTTTTTTACTAATGACCTCATTTGTGATTTCAATACTTCAACTTCATTTGGAGATTGATTGATCGGACTATTCAATCCTTCTACTGAAGTAGCTGTTTCAGCATTCCGTTGTTCTACATTGACGCGAGTCAGCGTACTTTTGGCATCCAAGGGCTGCTCTGCTGCAGTCTTCTCAGTCTGTGTTGCCACCTCAGCTATTTCAATAACTTTTGAGAGCTCCGAACCCCTTTTCTTTGAAAATTGAGGCTCGTGTTCAAGTTTTTTCCATTTTAGAGTCTTGTCCCTCAGCATATGAAGGAGTTGGCTGACTGTTAATTCTTCGGCCATCATCCGTTTCCCATTAGCTGCAGGGCTGTTTATAACCTTGCCCTGCGGCTCCTTTGCTGTTTCTACTTCGCCATCATCCGCAGCCTCCACCATTCGAATTTCCACAATTGAATCGTCCGGTGATGCTGCACCCAACTTCAGTAGAAGCTCGGAAGTCATGTCGACCAACTCAGCCTTTTCTGCCTGCAACCTGCTAACAAGCGCCTTCAGTTGCTGAACATCATGTTCCACCAGATTAGAGTACGCACCTTCAGAACCCGAATCAGCTTTGATTCGTTTGGCCTCCTCGCGCAGACGGTTTGTGTGCTCCTGCTCCCTTTTCTCCCTCAGCTGCTTCTGTTGTCTTTCCAGATTCTCCCATTCGGTGCCCAAGAACTTTTGCATTGCTTTCATCTCTTGCTCGAGACGGCAACTCAATTGTTCTAATTGCTGTCGTAATTTGCAATGGAGTTGAGTTCGAGCTCGGTGTTCCTCAGTAATGTATATGTCTGTAACCTGGACAGACTCAGAATTCGCTGTCAAACTATGTTGTTGTTGTTCAGTGGAATTCTGTTCTGCAACTTTGTTCTCCTCTGGGGCATAAGCATTTATGCACGCCTTCGTTTTTCCAACCTTAGTCAGCAAGTCCATTTTAGACTTGTCTTTCGTACTTGGGCTGGTCTTATCGTCATCCGTTTCAGAGTCTGAGCTGATTGTCTGCACCGAGTCCTCACTCGTTATTGCTTTTAGGTAGTGCCATTCCATGTTTATTTTCTTGATCCACTCCCGTCCTAGAAGTGGTGGTCCTCCCTCAGGTAGTACATATAAATCCATTCCTGGGTGTTCTTTGCCCCTGTCTCTCACCTTGACTCTTATCTTTCCCATGGGGTATACTTTATGCCCCGTGTATGTCTGCAATACAAACTTAGTATCTCTCAAGGGTATATGTGAGAATAGCCGGTTGTAATCCTTTCGATTTATGACTGATAGGGCTGATCCTGTGTCCAATTCCATTTTCACTCGGACTCCGGCTATTTTTAGCATGACCCATATAGTTTGTAGGTCGGTTTCTTTACTCACATTGTGAATTCTCAGACTACCCAGTTCCTGGCCGTTTGGGTCTGAATCCGAATTCTGTTCATCTGAACTCTTCTCAGCCACCTTGTGTACCTTGTTGTATTTTTCCTGCGGTGGCTTTTTTTTGTTGTTGTTGGTCTTCTTCCCTGACCGGCATACCTTAGCTATGTGACCAAGCTTGCCACATTTTCTACATTCCTGGTTTTTAAACCAGCATTGGTTCTGGTCGTGTGTTGTCTTCCCACAACGATAACATTTCGATGTACCCGAAGTAATTTGATCCACACTGAGTACCGCTGCCTTCAGCTGCATTTCTGCTGTGCCTCTCACTGCGGCTTCATGCGATGCTGCAATAAGGACAGCCCTATCAAGTGTAAGATCGTTCTCTTCGAGCAGACGCTTTTGTGTTCCTTCCTTCGACAACCCGCACATGAATTTGTCTCTCAATGCCTCTGTCAGATTTTCCCCAAACTGGCAGTATTTCGCTAGTCTACGCAATTCGACCAAGTATTCCGCGTTGCTTTCCTCTTTCCGTTGTGTTCTCGCATAGAATTTGAACCGTTCCGCCAACATCAGTGGTGTGGGGTTCAAATGATCCTTCAGGGCAGTAACAATATTAGCGAAAGTCTGATCCGCCGGTTTAGCTGGTGATAGAAGATGCTTCAATAGCCCGTATGTCTTGGCCCCCATTGCGTTTAATAAGGTGAGAGCTTTATCATCATCTGCTATTTTATTGGCCTCACAATATATCTCAATACGTTCTACGTACGTGGCCCAATCTTCCACCTCGGAATCGAAGTTGTTGATGTTACCATGCTTAGGCATCTTCACTATCTCTCACTATCTTTCTGCGAAACAACAACGAATTTGTTCGTTAACTTTTTTTTTCCAAAATGGCGGTTTCCCGCGCTTGTCTTCTTCCCCGCCTACTGGCAAAATGGCGGTTTCCCGCGCTTGTCTTCTTCCCCGCCTACTGGCAAAATGGCGGTTTCCCGCGCTTGTCTTCTCCTGGCGGGAGGGTAAGCTTTTTCCCTCGGGCGACGACCGCTGGCTTTCGGGGTTCGCAGCCTGCGCATCGGCTTCAGTGCGTTCTTTGTTCCCTTTTCTCGGCAGGGCAACTGGCGCTGGGGACAACCCGTTGACGGCGAACAGTTCCAGCCGCGGGCTGGATCTCGCTCAGTCTCCCTCGCTCGGGCTCTGTCTCTCCCGCTCGCTCGGGCTCTGTCTCTCCCTCAGCGGCTTCCAATCGCGCCTCCCAGCCCTCTTGCAGTCCGGTGCTTTCCTCCCCGGCTGCGGCTGAGTTCTCCGCGATTTATTTATTTTTATATCTTCCCGCGCCTTACGATCCCAGTCGCAGCGCTTCGTGGCCTCGGTCGCTGCCAGCCTTTTTCACTCCAATCGCGCCTCCCAGCCCTCTCGCAGTCCGGTGCTTTCCTCCCCGGCTGCGGCTGAGTTCACCGCGGTTTATTTATTTTTATATCTTCCCACGCCTTACGATCCCGGTCGCAGCGCCTCGTGGCCTCGGTAGCTGCCCGGCCTTTTTCGCCGGTCGCGGTCTAGCTGTCTCACGATGCCGTTGCGTCTCCCAGCCCGCTTGTACCGCGGCTTCCGTGCTCCACGCTGCCCCAGTCTCAGCGCCTCTGGGCCCGACTTCTGTCCGGCTCCTTTCCCCCGACCGTGGTCGAGTTCACCGCCCTTATCCTCCGTTTATTTTTTTATTTTCCCTTTACTCACAGTCACCGTGGCCGACTTGCTTCTCGTGCTGATCGGCTCACTCACCACCGTGGCAGAAGGGACAATCAGTGCCTGTTGCTGATGGAAGGCTTCATGTCTGAATTCTTCCTTCTTCCTTGCTCTGCAGACTCGAGTTTTCTCTCAGCAGAACGATGAGGGCGGGTGCCTCTTCTCGACGCTCGTTAACTGCTTCGGAAGTATTGTTGCCGCAGGGTAAGATCGAACTCGTCGCCACTGTAAAGTCTGTAGGTATTATGGCGAATTAATACACAGACTACAAAAGTAACTTTAACAGGACTTTACTATTCGAAGGTCAGGGCGAATCTGCCCAATAAATCCTGACACAGCACTTATATACCGGTGTGGTCACCGTCGGTATTACAGTATACAGCAGCCAAGATCAAATAGTGCCACACCTAAAATAGTTCTCTTAAAGGGGGACGGTTACATACAATAGTTCTCTTAAAGGTAGAACAGTTACATACACTACAGTAAACCACTGTTATTGTTGTTGTTGTTGTTGCACACTGTTGTACCTATGCATGCCTCAGCATGTCTCTGCTGGCTCCGCCCCTGGCTCCACCCACTGGCCCAGGTATAAAGGTGACCGCTCGGCAGCCCCCTGCCTTCTTGGAACCCAGTCAACCACAAGAGACATGCTCTGTTCTTTGCTAATAAAAGCCTTTAGTTACTCTCTTAACTCTCCGTCTTTTATGAGTAATTGATAGCGCATCAATTTTATTAGCAAAAACAAAATGTCGACAACAAACGCTGAGCAGCAGGCTGCTGCACCAAACGCTGAGCAGCAGGAGCTGCTGCGAGCCCTCAGACCAACATGCCTGGACCTAGACCCCCAAGAAGCGGGTTCGGCTACCAAATTCGCGCATTGGCTGCGTTGCTTCGAGGCCTACCTGCAAGCCTCAACTGTGACCCTGGACGAAAACAAGTTGGAAATCCTGGCCTCAAAGGTGAGCCACCAAGTTTATACAATAATCCAGGACGCGACGACCTACGGGCCGGCTATCGATCTGCTAAAAGGGCAATACGCATGCCCGGTAAATACGGTCTATGCCAGGCACCTCTTAAGATCCCGCAGGCAGCAGCCCGGGGAATCGGTGGAGGCCTTCCTACGGGCACTACGGATACTCGGCCGAGGCTGCGATTGCAAAGAAGTATCAGCCGCAGCACACACGGAGGGACTGATCCGAGATGCTTTCGTTGCGGGTCTAAGGTCCAACTACTCCCGGCAGAGACTGTTGGAAAAGGGAGAAATGGACCTGAGAAAGGCAGTGTCCCTCGCGCTCTCGCTCGACGCGGCCCACAGGAATATGGACGCCTTCTCCCCTAACCGCTCCGCAACGTGGACGCCACAACCTTGGGTCATGGGACCGCCACCTTCAACTGCTGCTGCGATGTCCAAGGCAGAGAAATGTTATTTTTGTGGCCAGGCAAAACACCCCAGAGCACGCTGCCCGGCGAGAAACGCTACCTGCTCCGGCTGCGGGAAGAAAGGACACTATGTCAGTGCCTGCAGCGCCGCGTGTGAACCGTGAGGGCAGCCATCTTGTCCGCCATCTTGGGCTCCCCCAGCCGCGTGGGGATCGGGATCATGGGCGCCGCCATTTTGTCCGCCATCTTGGACGTCTCCAACTTCAACCACGGGGGACCCGGACTCAACCACCGCCTCATCTGACGACCACATCGACTCGCTTGACCATACGCTGGCCTCCATGACGCTGGACCAATCTCTCCCTCATCAACTGTCCAGGTCCATGATGGACATTACGGTAAACGGCCGCGCCACTACCTGCCTTTTTGACAGCGGGAGCACGGAGAGCTTTATGCACCCCGACACGGTGCGCAGTTACTCTCTCCCGGTCCTGCCGACGCGCCATCGGATCTCTTTGGCTTCCAAAGCCCAGTCAGTGGACGTCGGTGGCTACTGTGTAGTGACCCTTTCAGTAAGGGGCACAGAATACAAAAATTTTAAACTCCTGGTCCTGCCCCATCTCTGCGCTGCCGTTCTACTGGGGTTGGATTTTCAGTGCCACCTTCAGAGTGTCACATTAGCGTACGACGGACCCCTCCCCCCACTCACAGTCTGCAGCAAGCAGCTTTTAAATCGCCCGCCGCGCACCATTTGCAGCCTCTCCACCCTTAAAGTTCCCCCCCCCCTCCTTGTTCGCTAACCTCACCCGCGACTGTAAGCCCATCGCTACCAAAAGCAGGCGTTACAGTGCCGGGGATAGGAGCTTCATTAAATCCGAGGTAGCGAGACTCCTGAAGGAAGGGATTATTGAAAGTAGCACCAGCCCATGGCGAGCACAAGTGCTGGTAGTGAAGACTGGCGAAAAACAGCGCCTAGTTATTGACTACAGCCAGACGATCAATCGCTACACCCAGCTAGATGCATACCCACTCCCCCGCATATCTGACATGGTCAATCAGATAGCACAATACCGGGTGTTCTCAACGATTGATCTAAAGTCGGCATACCACCAGCTCCCCATCAGGGCTGAGGACCGCCAGTACACAGCTTTTGAAGCTGACGGTCGTCTCTACCACTTCCTCAGAGTTCCCTTCGGCGTCACCAACGGGGTTTCAGTCTTCCAACGGGAGATGGACCGGATGGTTGACCAGAACGCGCTCCAGGCCACTTTCCCCTATCTAGACAACGTCACCATCTGCGGCCGTGACCAGCAGAACCATGATGTTAACCTAGAGAAATTCCTCCGTACGGCCCAGCGGCTGAACCTAACATACAACAAGGACAAATGTATGTTTCGTACCAAGCGCCTTGCCATTCTTGGCTGTGTAGTGGAGAACGGAGTCATCGGCCCCGACGCCGACAGGATGCGCCCCCTTATGGAGCTCCCCCTCCCCCACTGCCAAAAAGCACTGAAGAGATGCCTAGGGTTTTTCTCGTACTATGCTCAGTGGGTGCCCAACTATGCGGGCAAAGCCAGACCCCTCATCAAGTCCACCTCCTTCCCCCTGGCAGCAGAGGCCTGTGCAGCCTTCACTCTCATAAAAAGAGATATTGCGAGGGCCACGATGCACGCAGTGGATGAGTCCATCACTTTCCAAGTGGAGAGCGACTCATCCGACTTTGCCCTAGCTGCAACCCTTAACCAGGCGGGGAGACCCGTGGCCTTTTTCTCAAGGACCCTCCAGGGCCCCGAGATTCGACACTCCTCTGTCGAAAAGGAGGCCCAGGCCATTGTGGAAGCGGTGCGACATTGGAGGCATTACCTGGCCGGAAAACGATTTACCCTGCTCACTGACCAGCGCTCAGTAGCTTTTATGTTTAATAATAAGCAGAGGGGCAAAATCAAGAATGACAAGATCTTAAGGTGGAGAATCGAACTCTCCACCTACAATTACGATATCTTGTACCGGCCCGGGAAACTCAATGAGCCGCCAGATGCCCTATTACGTGGTACATGCGCCAATGCACAGGTTGATAGACTGAAGACCCTCCACAATGACCTCTGCCACCCGGGGGTCACCAGGTTTTTTCACTTCATCAAATCCCGTAACCTGCCCTACTCCATTGAGGAGGTCAGGACCATGACCAGGAACTGCCAAATCTGTGCCGAGTGCAAACCGCATTTTTATAGGCCAGACAGAGCAAGCCTGATCAAAGCCACGCACCCCTTTGAACGGCTGAGCGTCGATTTTAAAGGGCCCCTCCCCTCCTCTGACCGCAATGTGCACTTCCTCAACATAATTGACGAGTACTCCCATTTCCCGTTTGCCATCCCTTGCTCAGGCATGACCAGTACCACGGTAATTAAATGTCTGAATGACCTCTTCGCCTTGTTCGGTTTCCCTAGCTATATTCATAGCGACAGGGGCTCATCCTTTATGAGCGACGAACTTCGTCAGTACCTGCTCGTGAGAAGTATTGCTACAAGCAGGACCACCAGCTACAACCCCCGGGGGAATGGCCAGGTGGAAAGGGAGAATGCGACGGTCTGGAAGGCAGTCCTTTTAAACTTGAAATCTAAGGGCCTTCCGACCTCTCGCTGGCAGGAGGTCCTCCCTGCGGCGCTCCATTCCATTCGGTCACTGCTCTGTACAGCCACCAATGCCACCCCTCATGAGAGAATGTTCTCCTTCCCCAGGAAGTCCACATCGGGGATCTCGTTACCGACATGGCTGACTTCTCCAGGACCCGTCCTACTGCGGAAGCACGTGAGGTCCAATAAGACGGACCCCCTGGTCGAGAGGGTGAGCCTCCTCCATGCCAACCCTCAGTATGCTTACGTGGTGTACCCGGACGGGCGGGAGGACACAGTCTCCATATGAGACCTCGCACCTTCGGGTGCCCCCGAAACACCTCCTTCGCCACCCACCACTACCCACGCCTACCCCCAGTACGCTTACGTAGCGTACCCGGACGGGCGGGAGGACACAGCCTCCACACGAGATCTCGCACCTTCGGGTGTCCCTGAAACACTACCATTGCCATCCACCACTACCCACAACCCAACCCCGCTAGACGGCATGCCGCAGCCTCAGGACCCGTCATTGACCACCCAACCACTCAATGAGACGCCTGATTCAACGTTGGATGCTGCACCATCACCGCCGCCACCACGACGATCAGGACGGCATACAAGGCCACCTGATTGACTTACTTACACGAACCTTTAGTACACTTCACCCCGCCGGACTCAATTTTAAACAAGGGATGAATGTGGTAAACCACTGTTATTGTTGTTGTTGTTGTTGCACACTGTTGTACCGATGCATGCCTCAGCATGTCTCTGCTGGCTCCGCCCCTGGCTCCACCCACAGGCCCAGGTATAAAGGTGACCGCTCGGCAGCCCCCTGCCTTCTTGGAACCCAGTCAACCACGAGAGACATGCTCTGTTCTTTGCTAATAAAAGCCTTTAGTTACTCTCTTAACTCTCCGTCTTTTATGAGTAATTGATAGCGCATCACTGGGGGCAGGCACCCATCCTGCCCCCAACCCGCCTCCGTGCCATCTTCCCAGGAGGCGGGTACCTGAGACGGGAAGGGGATTAGTGCCAATGAACTGCCTGCTAACAGGGAGTTAACAGGCAGTTTTTTGGCTAATCCCTATTTTGAGCCCTGAAGTGTGGGCTTACCGACAGCTCCGAAACTCGCCAGGGTCAGCGAGGCGGGTCGTCAGTCTGCGGGGGTCGGAGGGGTCGAAATGTCCGGTGTGCAGGTGAGTGATGGGTGCATGTGTGCAGTGGTAAGTGTGTGAGGTGTGTGTAAAGTGTTTTAATAAGTTTTACTTACCTTTACTTCTTCCTGCAGGCTTCCTCCCTTCATGTCTCGGGAGGCCCTCAGCTCACCGGCACAGAAAGCAGAATGGCCGCTGAACTGTCAAAAGCTGCAGCCTTCTGCTTTCTGGTCAGGAAAGCTTTCTAATTGAGTCTTGAGTAAAGACTCAACTCAGAAGACAGATTGTCGGTGTTTGACAGCTTCACAGAGCTGTCAAACGTTGACATTTCATCTGTCGATAGCTCTTGACAGATGAAATGTCAATCACTGACATCACCAGTAACCAGGTGTCCCTTAATTGGCCTGCTGAGCCCGCTGGGCGGGCTTAACAAGGTCAATCAAGGGAAAATAGTATGGTTTGGCCACAAGTCGATGGAGGCGGGACTAAAACCCGAAAAGTGGGAGTCCCGCCTCCAAAAGCTCCCAATTGACAAAATGCAGCCCAAATGTCTGGCTGTTTTCAGACGAATGCGGGGGGAACATCAGCAGAATCAGACAATTTACTGTCCACAGATGTATGAAACGTGGGATGCATTCGTCTGTAGTGCCAACACCTTCATCTCCATTCCCACTGAGCAGCAAAAGCAGCAAGCTGACCAATTTTACAGCACACTGGATTCCCCAAGGCACAGTCATTAACGGGACCAATGTGGCCATCAGGGCCCCTAGGTCTCCTTTACCTCGTTTCGCCCCAACATGACCTCAAGTGCAGTGTCTGTGAACCTGGACATGCGTGTGCATGGACCTTTTATTTTGCAGGAATTTGGCAGATCTAACCCCATCCCCTTGTCTTGCAGGTGAGAATGCAGCTGTTTGAATAACTGTTGCAGCCCTTTAAGTTCCTGGCAGCTGCGGTCAGTCTGCGAGCAGTCCTCTGTGCGGGTGGGAGCTCGCAGAATGGATCATTTATTTGGGAAAAAAAGAACTATTGCGTGAGTACAGTCCGAATTAGCAATTGCATTGCGCCCTTTCAGCCCAACTGCACGTGATCAGGAATTTCTACCCTCAAAGTGCAGATGGATATTTTTTAATTCCTAAAATTAATTCTAAGTAAAATGTAGCAGAAATAAAAGAAAAACTTGCATTTATATAGCGCCTTTCATGACCTCGGGACATCCCAAAGCGCTTCACAGCCAATGGATTACTTCTGAAGCGTAGTCTCTATTGCAATGTAAGAGTCATTACCGTCTCCTTCAGCCTGTCTGTCTGTACTGAGTTAGCTGATCGCAGCTGCAGTGGCAGTTAGGGTGCTATAATTAACCTGAAATAGGGCAGATGAAAATCGACCAGAATTCTTGTTCTTAGTGGCTTCTGCTGGACAGTGCACATATTTAGATGACAGATGTGGACAAGCTAGAGCTGGGCTGTGAAGTCCCCATTGGCATTCATTACCACTCACTATATAACAACAACTTGTATTTATATAGCGCCTTTAACGTAGTAAAACGTGCCAAGGCGCTTCACAGGAGTATTAGAAGACAAAAAATTTGGCACCGAGCCATATAAAGATGAAATTAGAGCAGGTGACCAAAAGCCTGGTCAAAGAGGTAGGTTTTAAGGAGCGTCTTAAAGGAGGAAAGGGAGGTAGAGAGGCGGAAAGGTTTGGGCAGGGAATTCCAGAGCTTAGGGCCTAGGCAACAAAAACCACGGCCACCAATGGTTGAGCGATTATAATCAGGGATGCTCAAGAGGGCAGAATTAGAGGAGCGCAGATATCTCGGGGGGGTTGTGGGGCTGAAGGAGATTACAGAGATAGGGAGGGGCGAGGCCATGGAGGGATTTGAAAACAAGGATGAGAATTTTGAAATCGAGGCATTGCTTAACCGGGAGCCAATGTAGGTCAGCGAGCACAGGGGTGATGGGTGAAAGCTTACACATGAAGAATGGTCACTTGATTGAGGTAATAGCAGGATGCCAGCATGAGTCAGTACCTCAGCAGAGGAGTAGAGTCAATACCTTAGAGGAGGAGGAGGAGTGAAAACCATAGCAAAAGTTAAAAAATCCCTCCATTATCAGCCACGGTCTCAATAATAAATGATGCAAGTCACCTCTCCATTTAATCAGTAGTTATTTATTGCCTGGTATATTGCTGACATAAAGAGATTAGCATTTAGTTAACCTTTAACTCACGATGCTGGGTATGAATGCCAATATTATTTGGTTTACACTACTCTCTGCAAGGTCAATATAAAAATAACTTACAAACACTAGAGTGAGATAATAGGTGTTACATTTTTTGTGGTGGTGAATAAAGTATCTGATTTGCATTAAGCTTTAGACCAATTTACTGCCTGGTAGAAACTGGTACATTTAATGTGGAACTTCAATTTGGCAGGAAATATGCTAGTTTGCAATTTCCCGTGGAGGTTTAACAAGGTGATATGTCTTTCATGCTGCTGTCAAGAAAACAGTAATTTAGCCAGTTACTGGGGAATGGAGTCAATTAATTTGAGACGTGCTGCTGTTTCCACCTAGTTATAGTTGTAGGAATCTGGAGATTAAGTACACTTGGACAAAGTGTAAACTGTAACCCAATGGTGTAAAAAGTCCCAGACAAAACAATGGAAGCACATCTCTCACTGACTGCAGCCTCTGTGTTCTTCCTACACTGTGGAGCCCAATATTGCACTCAGTATCTAACTGAGGTTCGATTAGCATTTTACATTTGCTCATCATTACCTCTTAGCTTTTATATGCTATGTTTTTTGAGATTAAAACCTCGATTTCCGTTTTTTGAGACGTTATCAACTTGAGGTGCTGCCTTTAATATCCGGTGAACTTGTACCCCCAAATCTCTGCTCCTCAACATCACTGAGCCTATTCAGAGTATGATTACTGCTGCTATTGTTTTTAAATGAAAATGTATCATTTGAAACTTACTGACATTGAATTCCATCTGCCACGGTTTAGCCCATTCCACCATCTTATCAATATCCCCTTGCAGCTTCCTTTAGTCTTCCAAAGAATTAACTATGTCTCCTATTTTGGTATCATCTGCAAATTTTGACATCATACAATCCAGGCCATATCCAAATCATTTATATACACAGTGAACAGGAGTGACCCTAGAACTGAAACCCACTTCCAACCACACTGAAAAACCGCCCTTAACTTTGGAAACCTCCTGTTGGTCAGTCTCAGAGTAGCAGTGTTGGCGGCCTGGAGGAGTCCAGAGTTGGCACCTTGACATGGTGGGAAGGATTGCACACTCCTATGACTCTGAAGGCTATGTCGGTGGGAGTATAACTCTTGGTGGGGCCGCCGGAGCCAGACCAGTTGAAAGGTAGGAGATAGACTAAAGCCAGTCCACTGGCCCTCTTGAAGGGGAGTTGTGAGCCAGGTTAACGAACTGTCCATATAAAAATGTATGGAAATAACCCAAAGGTAAGACGAGTCTGTTAGAGACTGGCAAATAGAAACATCAACTGCTGGATGTAAGGCAAGGTGATACTCCGATTGGAGTCAAATATCTTGCACTGGATACACAGCAGTGGAAGAAATGGATTGCCTCACATGTCACTTCACATAGGAGATTCTAACTAACATTCTACTTTCCATAGTGATTTTAATAGGGGATGTAGGGTGTGAAAATTGAAACAATGCCCCACATCACTTCTTGGCTGCGTAGGTAAGCAAAAGGGCTACAAACCTACTCCTAAGCAATTGTAATATGGTTGACCAAATAATTAGGCTCAATCCAATTTTTCAAGAGGGAAAACACCTGAGCCTTTGCTCATCGACTCCTCTGATTATTCTGACAAAATTGTGATCTTGACTGCAGCTGTGTGTGCACAAGCTTATACCTGAAATCCAGGGCACAGCTCACACCAATGCACTGTTGCGCTGCCCATGACTAATCAAATTCCTCTTGTCGCTATTTTCACAGATGTTTCAGTCCTGATGCATCTGTTGACATAAAGCAATTTGACATGAGTGTGTTAGGTATTCCTACACTAGCATCACCAACAGTCATTCCCCGGTTAATAGCCTTACGTTGGTGCGATGACACAGCCTTGCTTGACCCCAGTTCGTACGTGACTTGGGTCTGTGGTGGAACCATTGGTCAGGATCATGGCTTGCATGTCATCGTGAAACAGGCGGAGGATGGATCTCAAACCTCAGGACCTCAAACCCGGCACTAAGCTCATGGTCCACAGAGCAGCAATGATACCCAACCTGCTATATGCCTCAGAGAAATGGACCATGTACAGCAGGCACCTCAAAGCACTGGAGAGGTACCACCAACGTTGCCTCCGCAAGATCCTGCAAATCCATTGGCAGGATAGGCATACAAACGTCAGTGTTTTTGCTCAGGCCAACATCCCCAGCATCGAAGCTTTGACCGTGCACAATCAGCTCCGATGGACGGGTCACATTGTCTGCATGCCCAATACGAGACTCCCAAAACAAGCGTTCTACTCGGAGCTCCGGCACGGCAAGAGAGCCCCAGGTGGGCAGAGGAAATGCTTCAAGGACACCCTCAAAGCCTTCTTGAAAAAGTGTAACATCCCCACCGACACCTGGGAATCCCTGGCTCAAGACCGCACAAAGTGGAGGAGAAGCATCCGGGAAGGCGCCGAACACCTCGAGTCTCTTTGCCAGGAGCAAGCGGAAGCCAAGTGCAGGTAGCGCAAGGAGTGCATGTCAACCCAAGCACCCCACCCACCCGCCCCTTCAACCACCATCTGCCCCACCTGTGACAGAGACTGTAGGTCCCGCATTGGACTCATCAGTCACCTGCGAACTCATTTTTAATGTGGAAGCAAATCATCCTCAGTTCCGAGGGACTGCCTAAGAGAGAGAGAGAATAGCCTTACGAAGCGGATAATCATTTATTCCATTTTCGGTTTCTCCCCTCGGCCCCCCCTTTCATGAAAATGGAGAGTCCCACATCCGAGTAGTCCACAGGTGCTGAAGTCAGTGGTCGTTTTTTTTCTCTTTAAGCTAAGACCAACCCCGTCCTCACATGTGAAGTTCCAAGAAGAGTCAGCCAGAAGCAGAAACTCTGGCCAATGTCCTGAGGCTTATTGCTGTACTCACGCCCAACACCAACACACAGCATTACTAACTTTCCTCTGCAACCGGCTATCTGTTTCTCTCCACCCCCGCGCAAGTCAGTGCTATGGGAGATCCTGGCTACGATTCCCAACAGGAGATTATGTACGAAACTGCACAGTTTTTGAGACAATGCAGTAACATAAGACTGTAAAGAGCACAAAGTCAAGGACTCATTCCAATGCATTTTTCCACAAATGAAAAAACTGACAGAAATGATTTCATGCTCCCACCGGCAACTACTGCCTGGGCTACGAATGACAACCAGGGTAGTTTGTTTATTTTTAGAGATCCTTGGGGGAGAAATTGGGTATCGGCCCATTTGGGGCATTAACTTTTTAAAAGTTGAAAACATTTAGCGGCAGGCGCTAATGTTTATCAACTTTAAAAAAATTTGGGGTTTGCGCTCCAGGAAGGAAGTGGGATGCTAAATCAAGCCCTCCACTTCATTCCTGGAGTGCAACAGGCTGCAGGCGGGGCGGAAGCTATGCAGCGCTGCACACTGGGCCGTGCAGCACTGCCGCTTTGGAAGGCTCCTTCCCTCCCTTAAAGGGAAGGGCCATCGCTGCAGGCTCTGCAAGGAAAAAACTTACCTGGTTCCCGACGGCAGCCGCAATCCGGTCCGATCAGCCCGATGCACTGCAGCAGAGTGCCGGGCTGAACGATCGCTGGCGAAGACAAAGAAAAAAAAAACGTGAAAGAGCGTTTCAGAATGTTTTTCACTTACCTTGGCCACCTCACCTTTAAGCATCGCCCCTGAAGCGCCTGGCCTCCCGACGAACGCCTCCTGCAGCTGCCGATGTTTTCGCCCGGCGATGCTGCAGTGGGCAGAACCGAAGTTCGTGTCCGGGGCGCTACCGGGGCGCTGCGTATGGCGATGACGTCATGATCTCCGGGCGAAGGAGATCGGGGCACAACGCCATTCCGCCGCCGCAAACCTCCCGCTGAATATAGCGGGAGTCGATCTTCTCGCCGCGCCCAGTCGGTACGAGATTAGCGCACCGTTATCGCCCCCCGGAGGCGATAATGGGAGGCTCTAAGGAGGCCAATTTCTAGGCCAGTGTGCCTTCACTCGCGGGTCTGCACAAGGCAGAGTAACCACTGTCTCCGAAAAACCTGAGCTCAACAGACTAGGGCTTGTGTATCATCAGCACATCTCTAAATCATCACAAGTCCCCCATTTCAACATTTATTCGAAGGTGGAATGTTTTTCTAATTAAGTAATAGTATCCATTTCTGGACTATTGTAAACTTATTAATGTGTCTGTGTGCAGCTGTGCCTTGTGCAATATTTGGCAATTCGAGATCCGGAATGTTGGGAGAAGTTACAGCGCAATACGCAAATATTTTAGGGAATAAAATTGGAAATAACAGAACGTAGCATTCTCATCTGGTGCATCGTATTACAGCGCTTGGCACTGTGTCTTCAGTTCTACCACTGAAGCGGGGCTTTCTGTACCTTTATTTCTGTCGAACTCATTTTCTGGATTTGTGATCCCAAGTGTACAGAGATTTCCATTCCTAATATAGGCATTCAAAAGTTTCAGGTTTGATCTTTGCTGAGTTAGCTAGACAGCTGGATGGGATGCAACAATTGGACTCAACACCCCTGGGTCAGGGAGGTGGGAATGAGTCAGGTTCACCCCTCCTTTTTTATTTATTCGTTCATGGGATGTGGGCGTCGCTGGCAAGGCCAGCATTTATTGCCCATCCCTAGCTGCCCTTGAGAAAGTGGTGGTGAGCCATCTTCTTGAACAGCTGCAGTCCGTGTGGTGAAGGTACTCCCACAGTGCTGTTAGGGAGGGAGTTCCAGGGTTTTGACCCAGCGACGATGAAGGCTAGTCTGCAGTCCCTGCTTCTCCCAACGTTCTGCAGCATGCTTGGTCCACATCTTTGGCCCACCTGGCACTGCGGTTCGTACAAGCCAGCCAGGAGTGGCCAGGCTCATCTCAGTTCAGCAGAACCTTCTGCCCACAGTTCATTGACCCAGACATCCACCGAGACTGTGGTCACTGAGGCCCTCCAGCGCTGACCCAACCAGAGTTTACGTGGTCAGTGGGAGGCCACCTAATTTGCAGTTAGATCTCTGGTGCCTTCCTGCCAATATAGCTGGACAACCTGGTGCCTTGCCATCTCTTGGGGAAGGGGTGTGGGGCTTAGGGATGGCCATATCCCTCCATACAGATTCCATCAGCTCCATTTGTAAGGGGGACAATTTTGATTTACTTTTCTTTTAAAATTATTTTTTTTTGAAGGGAGGGGTTGGGGGGTGGTGGGAGTTCAAGGCCCTCTGGTCTGGATGCCCGCCCCCACGTGTGACCAACTATTAGTTCTTCTTAGGCAGTCCCTCAGAACCGAGGATGACTTGCTTCCACATTAAAAATGAGTTCGCAGGTGACTGATTAGTCCAATGCGGGACCTACAGTCTCTGTCACAGGTGGGGCAGACGGTGGTTGAAGGGGCGGGTGGGTGGGGTGCTTAGGTTGACGTGTGCTCCTTGCACTGCCTGTGCTTGGCTTCCGCTTGCACCCGGCAAAGAGACTCGAGGTGTTCGGCGCCTTCCCGGATGCTTCTCCTCCACTTTGTGCGGTCTTGGGCCAGGGATTCCCAGGTGTCGGTGGGGATGTTACACTTTTTCAAGGAGGCTTTGAGGGTGTCCTTGAAGCATTTCCTCTGCCCACCTGGGACTCTCTTGCCGTGTCAGAGCTCCGAGTAGAGTGCTTGTTTTGGGAGTCTCGTATCGGTAATGTGGACAAAGTGGCCCGTCCATCGGAGCTGATCGAGCGTGGTTAAAGTTTCGATGCTGGGGATGTTGGCCTGAGCAAGAACACTGACGTTGATGCGCCTATCCTGCCAATGGATTTGCAGGATCTTGCGGAGGCAGCATTGGTGGTACCTCTCCAGTGCTTTGAGGTGCCTGCTGTACATGGTCCATGTCTCTGAGGCATACATCAGGGCGGGTATCACTGCTGCTCTGTAGACCATGAGCTTAGTGCCGGGTTTGAGGTCCTGGTCTTCAAACACTCTCTTCCTCAGGTGACCGAAGGCTGCACTGGCACACTGAAGGCGGTGTTGGACTTCGTCGTCGACGTCTGCCCTTGTTGACAGTAGGCTCCCGAGGTATGGAAAGTGGTCCATGTTGTCCAAGGCCTTGTCGTGGATTTTGATAATTGGGGGGCAGTACTGTGTGGCGCGGGCAGGTTGGTAGAGGACCTTTATCTTACGGATGTTTGGTGTAAGGCCCATGCTCTCATACATTTCGGTGAAGGTGTTGACGATGGTTTGGAGTTCGACCTCCGAGTGAGCGCAGACGCAAGCGTCATCTGCATAATGTAATTCGACGACAGAGGGTGGGACAACCTTGGATCTGGACTGGAGGTGACGGGAGTTGAACAGTTTCCCGTTTGTTCTGTAAATTAGCTCCACTCCAGTGGGGAGCTTACTGAGGGTGAAATGGAGCATTGCAGCAAGGAAGATCAAGAAGAGCGTTGGTGCGATGACACAGCCTTTCTTGTCCCCGGTTCATATGTGAATTGGGTCTGTGGTGGAACTGTTGGTCAGGATCACGACTTGCATGTCATCGTGAAGCAGGCAGAGGATAGTGATAAACTTTTGAGAGCAGCTGAATTTGAGGAGGACACTCCATAATCCCTCATGGTTGACAGTGTCGAAGGCCTTTGTGAGATCAAAGAAGGCCATGTACAGTGGTTGGTGCTGTTCCCTGCATTTCTCTTGTAATTGACGTGTGGTGAAGATCATGTCTATTGTACCCCTTAGTGGGCGGAATCCGCATTGCGACTCTGGGAGGAGCTCTTCAGCCACTGGGAGAAGGCGATTGAGGAGGATTCTTGCGATGACTTTCCCTGTGGCAGACAGCAGGGAAACCCCTCGGTAATTATCGCAATCGGACTTGTCACCTTTCTTGAAGATGGTCACAATTACGGCATCTCTGAGATCCCCTGGCATGCTCTCCTCCTTCCAGATAAGAGAAATGAATTCATGAATTCACGCCAGTAGTGCTTCTCCGCCATGCTTTAGTGCCTCGGCGGGGATTCCATCTGCTCCTGAGGCCTTGTTGTTCTTTAGTTGTCAGATGGCCTTTTCAACCTCATGCCGGTCTGGGGTTGTGCTGAGATGGTGGCGGGTAGCATGCTGTGGGATGGAGTTGAGGACACTCGTGTCGAAGTCAGAGTCATGGTTAAGGAGATCTTCGAAGTGTTCCTTCCAGCGGGCACTGACTGCCTCTCTGTCCTTGATGAGTACCTCTCCGTTCTTGGCTTGCAGTGGGGAAGGGCCTTGGGTGCTTGGGCTGTAGATGGTCTTGACTGTGCTAAAGAATCCACGCACGTCGTGGTTGTTGGCTAGCTGCTGGATCTCCTGCGCTTTCTCCACCCACCGTCTGTTCTTTAGGTCGCGAGTTTTTTGTTGGACCTCAGCCTTCAGGCTTCTGTAGAGCTGCTTTCTTGCTCTCATGTTCTGTTGCTGTTTCCAGATCAGGAATGCCTTGCACTTGCGGCTTATTAACTCCTGGATCTCCTGGTCATTCTTGTCAAACCAGTCTTGGTGTTTCCTGGTCGAGTGACCGAGCGTCTCTTCACAGGTGCTGATTATGGAGGCCTTGAGTGCAGACCAGACTCTGTGGGCACTCTGTGTCTCTGCATCACTGGGAGTCGTCAGGTTGTTTGTGAGGCGCAGACTGAATAGGGCTTTCTTAGCGGAGTCTTTGAGTGCGCCAGCGTTAATTTTCCTGCGGCATTGTTTCTGTTGCAGCCGCTGTTTTGGGGCTACATTGATGGAGATGACAGAGCGGATTAGGCGGTGGTCTGTCCAGCAGTCATCAGCTCCTGTCATGGTGCGGGTGATGCGGACGTCCTTGCAGTCCCTCACTCGGACAATGACGTAGTCCAGCAGATGCCAGTGCTTGGAACGAGGGTGCTGCCATGAAGCCTTGTACTTGTCTCTCTGACGGAACAAGGTGTTGGTTATCACGAGGCCATGTTCTAAGCATTTCGACAGGAGGAGGGTACTGTTGGAGTTGGCTTTCCCTACCCCCTCTCTGCCAATCACACCTCCCCAGAGGTCCGTGTCCTTTCCAACTACTGTCCACCCGGAGGCTGGTACTTCTCACCTAACTGGGCGCACCAACCTCCAGTGCTACACTGGGGCCCAAATGAACTGGGAAAGTGGGAACGCCCGGTGCAGGGACCCCCCACCCATGGCTCCGCTCCCCAATGACATTTGTATTGAAGGGAGCGGACCAAGGTTTTGTCCCTTACAAGATACATTGGCAAATTCCAGGAAACAGCAGAGACTTGGAGCGACCAGGGGCTTGCTAATCTCTAGTGGGTTCCGGGGGAGTTATGGAGGGAGACTGGCGGAATCCCTGTGGATTTTCACGGCTATAATGTTTAAGCATTTTTACAATTTTAACTTTGTCAATCCCCTTGCTAATCTTGAAAAGTTGAAATAGGCACACAGGAAGATAGACAGACAAATGCTCGTGTGACATTTTGACTAAGGAATGGTGAGAAGCTTAAAAATACTACAAACAACATTACACCTTGAAGAAGTTCTGCTCTTCTCTTCGACGGAATCTTTGTTTGGCTCTTCAACCTTGTTCATCAGTTCTGTAGAAGGGTTTCGACCTGAAACGTTGACTCTATTTCTCTCTCCACGGATGTTGCCTGGCCTGCTGAGTTTTTCCAGCATTTTCTGTTGTTACTACAAACAACATTGGCCCAGAAATTCGGGTCTCCACGGGTGAGTATGCATGGGGTACTCACCCGTAGGTCCAATGGAAGTGCCGGTTTCCTGCATGCACTGCGCATGCACGGGAAACCGACACTTCCGTTCCCCTGAAAGAAGGGGTTCAGAGTTCGAACGCGCGCGCAGGAGAGGCTGCGCATGCGCATTTAACTTACGTTTTTTTTGCAGGTTTTCCCGGGAGTGTAAGTCTCCAGAAGTTACACATTTAAAAAGCAGGCATAAGGCCTGCTTTTTACAAGGTAAGTGGTGAATTAATTAAAATTAAAACATTTTTTCCACAGGTTTATTATTTTTAAATACTTTAAAGCAAGGTAAGTTTATTTTTAGCCCCGTTAGAAAATAAAATTATTATTTTCAAAAATTTAAATTATTGTTTAAAATAGTTATTTCATGTAATTCATAGTTTATTTAAAAAATGTGATTTTTAAAAAATGTATTTGAAGATTTAGTGATGTTTTGGGGCCTGTAGTATTTATAAGTTTTGACAGCTCTTCCTGTCAAACTTATGAATGGGCATTCCCTGCTCCGATTGGCTCCCCATGGCCCATGTGATCCCAGGGGACGCATCGAACTAACTGCGCCCCTGGGATACGCAAGCACTGCGCGCCGGCAGTTGGAGCAGGCCCAGGATCGGAATTCCACAGGGGACCACAGCTCAATGGCCGGCGCGCAAGGTAAGTGCAGTTCGGGGGCTTGCACCCGCGGGAAGCCTCCGACCCAAATTTCTGGGCCATTATTTGATTGACTTTCGATACAATGTAGTGGTGAAAAACTGAAGTACCGTACAGGATGACCCAGTAGTGAAGGGACACTAAGCGAAAAGGCCCATCTCTTCAAGAAAACACTGATAAATGTCAAACGTGTTATAGGGCCATTGTGAAAACAAAACTAATCACTTAACATCAGCTGCATGTAAACAGTATGGAATGAACGATTCACCTGTTTTATCAACCAGATTCAAATTAGCTGACAAAACAGGGCTTAAGGTCAAGGTTCTCTATATAGGTAGCTGGTAAACAAAGTGAAAGAGAAATAGAAAAACTAGAAGTGCTTCACAGCCAGAAATAAAACAGGACATAAAGGGTGCCTGTTGGGGATCTGCACCAGCCAATTTCCATAAGTCAGACCAGTTGAAGGAACATCAAGGCGTGAGAAACTAGCAATGCTAATTGCTTATTAATCACACTTTCGACTCTATCTGTAAAATAGTAACTTACTGAAATTGGAGAGTTGCAGAATAGGTTACTAGTTTAAACTGATCCCCGTCACTTTCTCATTGAACAATGTCCCCTGTCATATGAACGGATGACATTTGCTCTGAGCGGAATTGTACAGAGTCCACTGATTCTTCTGTTAAATGTGACATGAATTGCAAATGCCTTTTTTTGCTGTTTTTTCACATGCTGCGGCTTGACTCCAGTGCTCTTCCCACAGTCCCACACACCCTGGCCTCTGCCACAGCTGTCTGTCTGGTGTCTGGTTCAACCAACTAGAGAGCAGTGAATACAGCAAAGCAATTGTTAATTCACAGAATGGGGGCAGAAATTGGTATGCGTCGTGCCCGATTTCTGGGCTCAAAAATCAGGGTCAGGGGAACCGATTCCGGGCAGCGGTCCGATCCCCCCCACCCCACAAAGCCGGAAGCGCAACGTCTGCCAAGTGCCTGCTAATCAGGGGGCCTAACTCCTGTTTCAGGACCCCAATGCCAAATTGGGTAATAAAAACTGAGCGGATCATGCACCGTGCGTTCTGCACTCAGTTTTTCCTGGGTCCACAGTGGCCCAAACAGCGGCCGAAACCGGCGGGCGGCCTCGGAATGCATAATCGGCGGCGACAGCTCGCCGGTTAAATGTGGATGTGGCCGACTTTGGCACGGGCCTCGCATAGGCTCGTGATTGATCGCTCTTCTGACTTGCTAGCTGCTCCAGCAATTTCTAGCCCGCTAGTCTATTAGTACTGTTTGCGCTGGAATGAGTGAGACCTCAATGTTCCTGGGTTCACAATTTCATATTTTCTGAAGGGGGCAAGGTTGTTGGAGAAACACGTATGTGGAAACAATTCTGATCTGAGGGTATCTGATTCTCCATGTGGGATATGTGGGAATGATTATGCGACACTACTTCACTGATGTCATTGTCGCGCGGCGGCACATAATTGGAGGCTTTGAAAAGATGCATTGTAAGAGCAGAACCTTATACTCCATTTATGATGAGGAAGCACATTGCTCTTAACTAAGAAATTCAGATTTAAAATTCAAACTGTTTTTGTGATACTGTGCCAGGGAGCCTGCCTGGGGTTGGTGAGGCAGGCGAGGAGGCAGGATGATGGGGACAAGGGGGGGTGGGTGGGGGGGACGGAGGGGGTTTGGAATAGGGGGACAGGCAGGTGGCTGCTACAGGCTTTGGCCACTGACAGCAATGGAGATGGGTCACTTCTGACAGGCAACTGAGGAGGATTTTGTGGGGTCGGGGTGTGCAATCAATCATCTTGTGATTGACTGCACTCCTTAACAGGAGTCTTTAAAATTTAAATGCTGTCCCGCCCACCACGGCGATGCTGGATGCCAGTTACATATGAGCATTCCTTCTGCTTACCGTAGCTACAGAGATAGTGACATCACTCCATCATTACGATACAATTTGAATGTGCTTGCCTGTACTGTACTTCAGAGGGTTTATTCAACAGCCATTATCACTTCCAGTGGAAAATCCCAGAAGTGTCAGTGATCGTGGGGTGTCAGTTGTCCAGCTGATGTTCTGCCCTCACCCCCATCAAATCATGTCCATTGTTGCTTTAATATTTCCATACCCCCTTCTTGGTTGGTTATCATTTTGGGGAGGAAAAGAACCTCAGAGGCTTCATTCTCATTATTATCAGTATAATGGTACAAATGACGCAGCGATGATCCTGCAGTACAGTGACATTTTGAGTATGAGAGCGATGTTTTCGCGACTTACATCGTCAGTTAGCAAAATGAATAAAGCCTTTCCCACAATGTGATGACACTCATTCAAGGCACATTATTGCAGAAGGAATACTTTTTCCATAGATTTATGCCCATAAGTGCTCCTAGTGTGAGTGCCACCAGTCTGCCTTTCTCTCCAGTTATTTTTATTTCTCCATTCTTAAGGTGGCAAACTCTGAACTTCACACAGAGCTGTTGGTGTTTAAGTGATTGCGTAACGTGACCAGTTCTTATAGGAGAGCAAGAAAAGAAGGAAAAAAATGTGCATTTCTAGAGCGCCTTTCACGACCTCAGGACGTCCCAAAGCGCTTTATAGCCAATGAAGTACAGTCACTGCTGTAATGTAGGAAACGTGGCAGCCAATTGCACACAGCAAGCTCCCACAAACAACAATGTGATAATAACCAGATAATCTGTTTTAATGATGTTGATTGAGGGATAAATATTGGTCAGGACACTGGGAATAACTCCCCTGCTCTTCCTCAAAACAGTGCCAAGGATTTTTTACTGGAGTGTCAGCCTCGATTTTTGTGGTCAAGTCTCTGGAGTGGGACTTGAACCCACAACCTTCATGATTCAGAAGTGAGAGACTACCCACTGAGCCACAGCTGACTCTTAAGCAAAGAAAGAAAAAAGACTTGCATTTCTATAGTGCCTTTTGTTGTGTCCGAGAGTAATAAGACACCAGACTGCAGGGGAATGGTACAACAGGTGTTTACTCAGCGTGGCTCGCTCTGGAACTGAACTGTACAGATTACTACTCAGTGCTATATACAGGTGTGGTTACTGCCGGTACTGCAGTATACATGAGCTGTAAAAGGTAGTTCCCCCCTTAAAGGTATATACATTACAATTCCTCCCCTTTTAGATTAACAGTACCATAACACTCATTTAACAATTAAATATCAAACTAATTACAATTAACACTTTTAACATACAACGTTAGCTGAAAATAGTCCATTTATATATTCAGTCTTTGGGGAGGCTTCCTGATCCTTTCTGGATAGCGCCTTTCCCGAGTGTCTCGCTCTTGGTGCGGAGGCGATTCTGGCACCCTGTCGTCGGTTGGGACATCAGCTTCCGATGCTACTGTTTCTGGGGTAGATGCGACCTGTACGTCGGGTTCGTCACCAGGTACGTATGGGCGAGACATGGGGTTGACTTGTTCCTGTGACTCTAGGATCTGGTCAGCATGGCGTCTCACGATGTTCTCCCCAACGTCCACTGTGTACATTAGTGGGCCCTGCCGTGTGCATATCGTTCCTGGCTGCCATTTTTCTGTTCAGTAGTCGCGGGCCAAGAGTGGTTGCCCTACATTGAAGCTCCTTGTTGGCTTCTCATGGATGTGCTGGAATTGCTTACTCTCAACATCCCTTCGTACGTTTGGTCTGAGCAAATCCAGGCGAGATCTTAACCTTCGGTTAAAGAACATCATGGCCGGGGCCTGGTTGGTGACTGCATGTGTCGCATTCCGGTAGGCGAACAGGAAATTGTCCACCTTATGCTGCAGCGGAATGTTGTCATTGTACATAGCCTTTATTGCCTTCTTAAAGGTTTGTACGAACCTCTCAGCCAATCCATTTGTGGCTGGATGATACGGGGCGGATGTGTAATGCCTTACCCCATTCTTCTTCATAAACCTCCGGAACTCCTCGGACACAAACTGTGGTCCGTTATCGGAGCAAATCTGTTCTGGCAAGCCATTCCTGGCAAAAATGGTCCATAGGACTGCAATAGTTTTCTCCATGGTGGTGGAGGACATTTTGATGACCTCAGGCCATTTCGAGTGCGCATCCACGGCTATTAAAAACATTGAGTCCATGAATGGACCAGCAAAATCAATATGCACCCGTTGCCATGGAGATGAGGGCCACTCCCATGGGTGTAGAGGGGCCTGTGGTGGTGCATTTTGGACTTTCTGGCATCCTGAGCAGCTCTTGGTCAGGTCCTCGATTTGTTTATCGATTCCCGGCCACCACACATAAGCCCTGGCAAGGCTTTTCATTTTTACCCCTCCCAGATGACCCTCATGAAGCTCATTGAGCACTTTTTCCCTTAACTTGGGTGGTATTTCCACTCGGGATCCACACATCAAGGTCCCCCGGCACACTGACAGCTGTTCTCTTCTTGTCGAGAATGCTGGCAACAGTGAGTCGCCATGTGCTGGCCATCCCTTCACCGTCAAATCATATACCCGAGACAGTGTCGGGTCATTTCGGGTCTCCTGTTCTATACGAGCGTTAGTTACCGGTAGGTATTCAACTATAGTCGAATGGAATATTTCGACAGGATCCACTGCTGGTGCTTCCTCCGCAGTAGGCAGTGGCAGGTGTGATAGCCCATCAGCATTTCCATGCTGTTTCGTGCCCTTATATTCAATCTCATAGTGGTGCGCCCCTAGAAAGAGTGACCATCTTTGTAGTCGTTGCGCAGTCATCACCGGAACGCCCTTCTTCGGATTAAAAATGGAGACAAGAGGCTGGTGGTCAGTCAGCAAGGTGAATTTCTGCCCGTGCAGATAGTGATTGAACTTTTTCACTTCCCACACTAGGCTGAGGGCCTCCCTGTCAATCTGGGCGTAGTTACGCTCGGCTGAGGTTAGTGATCGTGACGCAAAGGCTATTGGCCTCTCTGAGCCGTCCGAGAATTTGTGCGACAGCACCGCTCCAATGCCGTAGGGTGACGCATCACACGCCAACCGAATTGGTAGTGCTGGGTTGAAATGGGCCAATACCTCTTTCGATGTGATTAGTGTTTTGCTCTTCTGGAAAGCTCGTTTACATTCATCACTCCACTTCCATGGCACCCCAGTTTGCAGTAGGGTGTTCAGTGGGTGTAGTATTGTAGACAAATTTGGCAAGAACTTATGGTAGTAGTTTACCAGCCCGAGGAACGACCTCAGTTGTGACACGTTTTCCGGTGCTGGAGCCTTGACTACTGCCTCAATCTTTTCTGGGGACTTATGTAACCCCTCTTTATCGATAACGTGGCCACAATATGAGATCTGTTTTTTAAAAAACTCGCATTTGGGGCGGTTAGCTCGGAGACCATATTCCTTCAATCTAGTGAGCACCTGCTCCAGGTTGGCGAGGTGATCACTGTCATTTTCGCCCGTGACCAGGATGTCGTCCAAATAACACTGGGTCCCTGGGATCCCTTGCAGGACTTGTTCCATTGCCCTCTGCCAAATAGCCGGAGCTGATGCTACCCCGAATACCATCCGGTTGTGTTGGTAGAGACCTTTATGGGTGTTGATTGTGAGGAATTTTTTTGATGCTTCTTCTACCTCCATTTGCAGATACGCCTGGGCCAGATCAATCTTAGTGAAGCGTTTCCCTCCAGATAGAGAGGCGAAAATATCTTCAATCCGCGGAAGTGGATATTGTACAGTGTGAAGGACTGGGTTCACTGTTACCATAAAATCCCCACAGATGCGAACCTTCCTTGGTTCCCCAGACGTGTTGCTCAACGACTTTTTCATCACAGGGACGATGGGTGTAGCCCACTCGCTCCAGTCTACCTTGGACAGTACTCCTGAATGTTCCAAACTCTCCAGCTCTGCTTCGACGGCTGGGCGGATTGCATAAGGTACCGGTCTGGCCTTAAAAATTTTGGGCTTGCGTTTTTTTTGATTTTAGTTGTTGCTGTCATGCCTTTTAGTGTTCCGAGTCCTTGCTGGAACACTTCTTGCGCATTGGTTAGGATCTTTGACAGTCGCCCAGGTGTGACGTTGTCATCCTTTTTGGCAGCCACAGTCAGTGCTTGTATGGAATGCCAATCCAGCTGTATTTTCCGGATCCATTCATGTCCCAGTAATGGTGGTCCTCCATCTTGCAATACATACAGGTCTAGTTTTGGTGTTTCCTTACCATTATATATAATGGTCACCCTTATTTTTCCTTTGGGGTAGACTTTTTGCCCCGTGTACGTCTTCAAAATAATTTTTGTGTCTCTCAAGGTTATGTGTGAGAATAGTCGCTCGTAGTCCCGTCAGTTTATGACTGTTAGGGCTGATCCTGTGTCCAATTCCATTTTTACCGGGACTCCTGCTATCTTGAGAGTGACCCAAATGGTTCGGTGATCCTCCGTTGTGATCACATTATGTAGTTTCAGGCAACTCAGCTCCCTGTTTTCAGAGTCGGTATCACTCTTTTGTTCATCTGAACTATTCTCCGTCACCTTATGTACCTTCTTGTACTTTTCTTTTGGAGATTTCTTATTGCTGGTTTTCTTTCCCGACCTGCAGACTCGTGCTATGTTTCCTACTTTTCCACACTGTCTGCACACTTTGCCTTTGAACCAGCAATCATTGTGGTCATGTGTTGTTCTGCCGCAGCGATAGCACTTCTCTGTCCTGTATGACATTTTGTTTGTGCCATATTCTTGCGGTCTCTGTTGTATCTCTGCAGCGCCCCGTGCTGCTGCTTCATATGATACCGCAATGCTGAAAGCCTTGTCCAGCGTAAGGTCCTTTTCAGCTAAAAGCCATTTCTGGGTTCCTTCACTTTGAAGCCCACACACAAACTTGTCCCTTAAGGTATCTGCCAGTCCCGTTCCAAACTGGCAGTGTTTCGATAGTTTGCACAGTTCTGTTAAATATTCAGCATTGCTTTCATCCTTATGCTGGTTCCGTTTGTGAAACTTGAATCTTTCTGCTATCAGCAGCGGTGTGGGGTTTAAATGTTCCTGTAGTATTGTCACTCTGTCTCCAAAACTCTTTTCCACTCGCTTCGTTGGGGTTACTAGATTTCGTAATAAGCCATACGTCTTTGCACCCATTAAATTTAACAATACCGGTGCTTTCTTGTCATCTGACACCTCATTTGCCTTGCAGTATACCTCTATTCGTTCGACATATGTAGTCCAATCTTCGACTTCATTGTCAAATGCGGTGATACTGCCACTCTTCGGCATTTTGGGTGTGGTTTAAAATGGCTTAAAATGGCATCTCCCGCGCTTTCCTTCCTCCCCCGCTGCTGCTAACGCCGCTCTCGGCGGTCCTCGTGGCAATGGCAGCACCCTGTAGGTTTCGCGCGCTTCTCCTGCACTGCTGCCAACGCCGCTCTCGGCGGTCCTCGTGGCAATGGCGGTGCCTCGCGGGTTTCTGCGCGTCTCTCTCCCTCTCCTCGACGCTGCTCGGCCCCTGAACACCGGCTGCGCCCTGTGCGCTCTGCCCTCTCTCTCTCTCCCCCGTCGACGCTGCTCGGCCCTTTGCAGCGCCGCTCGGTCGGGCTCTAGCCCGCCGCTGTCCGGGAAGGGTCTGCGCACTACCTGTTGCCAGCCCGTTTCGCTGGACCACCGCGACTGGAAAGCCAAGCCTGGCTCTCAACAGCCTCCCCCGCAATTCTCGAGTCTCTGCTGGATGACTGGGCGGTTGCCCGTGGTCGACGCCCGTGTCTCTGGCCTTGACCTCCAATCTACTGGTCTCCAGGAACGAATCCCTGGGAGGTGATGCAGAGTTGCAGGTAGGATCAAATTTGTCTCGTCGCCAATGTTGTGTACGAGAGTAATAAGACACCAGACTGCAGGGGAACGGTACAACAGGTGTTTACTCAACGTGGCTCACTCTGGAACTGAACTGTACAGATTACTACTCAGTGCTATATACAGGTGTGGTTACTGCCGGTACTGCAGTATACATGAGCTGTAAAAAGTAGTTCCCCCCTTAAAGGTACATACATTACACCTTTCACTACCTCAGGACATCCCAAAGCACTTTATAGCCAATGAAGTACTTTTTGAAGTGTAGTCACTGTTGTAATGTAGGAAATAAACAGGCGCATTTGCTTCAGTAATGGCTAAATTATGCCCTGTATGGGCAGCACGGTGGCATAGTGGTTAGCACTGTTGCCTCACAGCGCCAGAGACCCGGGTTCGAATCCGACCTCGGGCGACTGTCTGTGTGGAGTTTGCACATTCTCCCCGTGTTTGCGTGGGTTTTCTCCGGGTGCTCCGGTTTCCTCCCACAGTCCAAAGATGTGCGGGTTAGGTTGATTGGCTATGATAAATTGACCCTTAGTGTTAGGGGGATTAAATACATGGGGTTACAGGGATAGGGTGGGATATGTGTTGGTGTAGGGGTTACGGGGATCGGGTGGGATATGTGTCGGTGCAGGATCGATGGGCCGAAATGGCCTCTATCTGCACTGTGGGGTTTCTGTGATTCTGTGATTCTGTGAATACATGCCTTTCAATAAACAGGGGATCCACCAAATTGAGCTCTTTCTCCAGAGCTGAACAGAGAAGTTCATAGGAGTGACATAGGCCAAGTTTCCACCTGGAACATGCCCACTGCTTAACATCAGCATGGGTGTCATCAGTCTGTTAATCTGTTCAAACCAGCTGTGAATCACTTCTTTACCCCGACACAGGGTCTTTTTCACTGATTGCACCTGGGGTTACACTTCTTGCTCAAAAGAAAGTACCAGAGACTCATCCCGAATTAACTGCTTACCATTTTCAGGACTTATTGACACTAAGATTTCTGATTAACTAATGCTCTCAACCCTAGTTTTGAAGTAAAGCAGCAGGTTCTGGTGATTCACAACTCACGGCATATCTCCTAATCCCCTGAACTTGCTGGCCGAGTTGCACATTAATAACTACGTGCGTCATTAACATGCCATTATTTTTCCAGCAAGTTCGGCCCAATATGTTTGATATAATGCACACACTCTACAACAGAGTAGCAGAGACTTGAGCCCCTAAGGTGGAAGGCAAACAGGCAGTTTATATTTAGCTAATCTACATACTGTAGATGGTGATGAATTTATTGAACAGGCTGACTGAGATGCAGTGGAGGTGGATAATGTGGACAAATTCAGGACAATCTTCACAAACAGATAAATACAACACTAATGGCCTTGTGGGCACCTGGAGTCCCCTCATGGACACCTCATTTACAAGATAATTATGGATGAGGAAGGCCATTCGGCCCATCTTAGTTCATCGATCAAGAGAGAACCTAATTCCCCTCCCCCGCCACTATAATATACAAGATCTATAACTGCATCTATGAAACCATTCAGAAATAGAGTTACAGGTATTCAAAAATGGCAGTGGTTTCCACGACTACCACTGTGTTGGATGTTCCTTCATTTTGGCCCCTCAGACTTTGTCTTCCTTACCAATTCTGTGAGATGATGTCGGCACAATTTATTTTAGAATCAAACACACGCAGCCACAGTTTGACAAAATCAAAGTGATGTATGGCAAAGGATGTTAATTCCAAGAGAAAATTTGCTTATTAGCAGTGTCACCATTTTAATAGATGATAAGCAGAAAGTTACCCCATCGAGGATGTCTGTAGACTGCTTAAGCAGTAATGGGTACTCACCAGCTCTGTCTTTGCCAAGTGGAATCTTTGCTATTCCGTCACATCTTAAAGGAACACTGTCTTGACAAAAATTTGTTCACAGAAAAAGTAAACCATTTAATTGCTAAAACATAAATTGTATTGAAACACTTAATCATATTTGTGGTAGCCCAGAAAACATAGAAACATTGGCCCAGAAATTCGGGTCGGGGGCTTCCCATGGGTATAAGCCCCCGACCTGCACTTACCTTGCGTGCCGGCCGTTGTGCTGTGGGCCCCCGTGGAATTGCGATCCTGGGCCTCCTCCAACTGCCGGCGCGTAGTGCTTGTGTATCCCACGGGCGCAGTTAGTTCGATGCGTCCCCTGGGATCACGTGGGCCATGGGGAGCCAATCGGAGCAGGGAATGCTTCATTCATAAGTTTGACAGGAAGGGCTGTCAAGCTTATAAATACTATAAGCCCCAAAACATCACTAAATCTTCAAATAAATTTTAAAAAAACATCATATTTTTAAAATAAATTATAAATTACATGAAAACTATTTTAAACAATAATTTAAATCTTTGAAAAAAATAATTTTATTTTCTAACAGGGCTAAAAATAAACTTACCTTTCTTTAAAGTATTTAAAAATAATAAACCTGTGGAAAAATGTTTTAATTTTAATTAATTCACCACTTACCTTGTAAAAAGCAGGCCATGTGACTGCTTTTTATATGTGTAACTTCTGGAGACTTACCCTCCCGGGAAAACCTGCAAAAACAACGTAAGTTCGATGCGCACGCGCAGCCTCTCCTGCGCACGCGTTCGACCTCTGAACCCCTTCTTTCAGGGAAACGGAAGTGCCGGTTTCCCGCGCATGTGCAGTGAATGCAGGAAACCGGCACTTCCATTGGGCTTACGGGTGAGTACCCCATGTGTACTCACCCATGGAGACCCGAATTTCTGGGTCATTAAGAACATAAGATGAACCAGCCAGATGGACTACAATCGAATCCTGCATATTCCCATCTTTCTACATTGGTTGCTGAGCTGTCTCTGTATTCTACATCAAGTCATGGATGAGCCAGAATTTCCTTCAACTAAACACTGGCAAGGCCAAAGCCATCCTGTTTGCTTCTTTATCAGGTGCGGCATTTGCCTTGCAGGGGCCCCTCGCAAAGGCTTGGTTTGGGGTCCCTCTATGCTACTGGACAATGATACCAAATACTACCTACTTAATCTGGTGTCAGATCCATACATGTTTACAATCGGTAATATAAAAATAGTGGACAAAATGATCAGGGATCAGATATTATCATCGTGAAAGTGACTAGCTCAATGCCCCGTGCAATTGCATAGGCTTCACAGTCCTAACGTTTCCCGTGTTCTTGCCAGAAAGTGTGCACCGTCGCTCCAGTTCCACCCTGTCTTTCTTGCTGTTTGCTCAGGCTGTACTCAAAAGTCCACAACCTGAATGTGCTTCTCAAGTCTGAGCTGTGCTTCAAAACCTACATTCACCTCCAAAACATCACCTATATCTGTCCTTAGCTCATCCCCACCACTGTTAAAACTCTCATCATACCTTTGTCACCTCCAGAATTGACTTTTATAATGTCCTCAAAGCTGTTCTCCCAAACTTTACCCTACACAACTCCAACTCATCCAGAAGTTAGCTGCTCGCACCCTGTCCTGTACTAAGCCCCAATCTCCCATAACCCCTATCCTTGCCAACCTCTATTGATTCCCTGTCTCCCAGCATGTTGATTTTAAAATACTTACTTACAAATCCCTCCTTAGCTTTGCTGCATCCTATGTCTGCAACTGTCTCTAGTTCTAAATCCCAGTTTACACCTCCGCTCTTCTGAGTCTTGTGCATCTTCCCCTCCCTCCTGTCTGCACGATTGGTGATGGGATCTTAAGCTATCACGGTCCTTCAGTCTGGAATTATTTTCTTAAATGCCTCCACCATTAGATATCCCTACTGACCTTCAAAAACCTCTTAAAAGGTACCTTCTCCCAATTTGCGCTTAATTTCCAACTCCCAAATCCCTCCACAAAGAATATTGAGATGTTTTGGTATGTTAACAGTGTTATATAAGGGAAACACAAAAGCGAAATACTGCGGATGCTGGAAATCTGAAATAAAAACAGAAAATGCTGGAAATACTCAGCAGGTCAGGCTGCATCTGTGGAGAGAGAAACCGTTAACATTTCAGGTCGATGACCCTTCGTCAGAACTGGAAATAGCTGGAGATCGAATGGGTTTTTAAGCAAGTGCAGGGGCAGGGAAAGGGGGAGGGGAAGAAAGAACAAAAGGGAAGGTCTGTGATAGGATGGAAGGCAGGAGAGATTAAGAGACAAAAGGGATGATGGTGCAAGGCAAAAGGAGGTGGTAATGGGACAAGTTAAGAAACAAAAGATGGCTCTAGATGAAGTGTGAATGGCAGAATGAAAGACAGCTGCCATGTGGGAGAGAGAAAAAAAAAAAAAAAAAAAAAATAAAATAAATGGAAAAAAGAATAGGGGCAGAGGTTATGGTCTGAAATTGTTGAACTCTATGTTGTGTCCAGAAGGCTGTAAAGTGCCTAATCGAAAGATGAGGTGTCGTTCCTCGAGCTTACGTTGAGTTTCATTGGAACAGTGTAAGAGGCCGAGGACGGTGAGGTCTGAGTGGGAGTGGAGCGGAGAATTAAATTGACAGGCAACTGGAAGCTCGGGGTCCCCCTTACGGACTGAACAGAGGTGTTCCGCAAAGCTGTCACCCAATCTGCGTTTGGTCTCCCCAATGTAGAGGAGACCGCATCGTGAGCAGCGAATACAGTATACTAGATTGCGAGAAGTACAAGTAAATTGCTGTTACACCTGGAAGGAGTGTGTGGGGCCCTGGACAGTGGGAAGGGTGGAGGTAAACGGGCATGTGTTGCATCTCCTGCGCTTGCACGGGAAGGTGCCGAGCGAAGGGGAATGCTGAAAGGGGAGGTGAGGGGAAGATGTGTTTTGTGGCGGGATCACGTTGGAGGTTGCGGAAATGGTGGAGGATGATCCATTGAATGTGGAGGCTGGTGGGGTGAAAGGTGAGGACAAGGGGAACCCTATCGTGGTTGTGGGAGGGAGGGGAAGGGGTGAGAGCAGAAGTGCGGGAAATAGGACGGACACGATCAAGGGCCGTGTCAACCACAGTAGCGGGGAATCCTCGTTTGAGGAAAAAGGAAGACATGTCGGAAGCACTGGTACGGAAGGTGGCATCGTCAGAGCAGATGTGGCGGAGACGGAGAAACTGGGAGAATGGAATAGAGTCCTTACAAGAGGCGGGGTGGGAGGAAGTGTAGTCCAGGTAGCTGTGGGAGTCAGTGGGCTTGTAGTGAATGTTTGTCCATAGCCTATCCCCAGAGATGGAGACAGAGAAGTCGAGGAAGGGAAGGGAAGAGTTGGAGATGGACCATATGAAGGTGAGAGAAGGGTGGAAATTGGAAGCAAAGTGAATGAATTTTTTTAGTTCAGGGCGAGAGCAGGAAACAGCCATCAATGTACCGGAAAAAGAGGTGAGGGAGGGGACCTGAGTAGGACTGGAAAAAAGAATGTTCCACATATCCCACAAAAAGGCAAGCATAGCTGGGACCCATGCGGGTTCCCATAGCAACACCTTTCATTTGGAGGAAGTGAGTGGAGTCAAAGGAGAAGTTGTTCAATGTGACAACAAGTTCAGCCAGGCGGAGGAGGATGGTGGTGGATGGGGACTGGTTGGGCCTCTGTTCAAAGGAGAAGTGGAGCGCCCTCAGGCCATCCTGGTGGGGGATGGAGGTGTAGAGGGATTGGACATCCATACTGAAAAGGAGACGTTTGGGGCCAGGAAACTGGAAACTGTTAAAGTGACGGAGGGTGTCGGAAGAGTCACGGATGTAGGTGGGAAGAGACTGGACAAGGGGAGAAAAAGAGGTAAAAAGAGGGAGGAGGTCCTACAAGCTGAATTTAGGGAGTTAGGAGCTAAATTGAAAAGTAGGACCTCAAAGGTAGTAATCTCTGGATTGCTACCAGTGCCACGAGCTAATAAGTTTAGAGAGAGTAAGATAGATAAGCTAAATACGTGGCTTGAGCAGTGGTGCAAGGGAGAGGGATTTAAATTCTTGAGGCATTGGAACCAGTTCTTGGGGAGGAGTGACCTGTACCAAGGGGACGGTCTACACCTGAACTGTGAGGGAGCCGATGTCCTCGGGGTAATATTTTCTAGGGCGGTTCGGGAGGATTTAAACTAATTTGGCAGGGGGATGGGAACCTAGGTAGTGGAAAAGAGGGAAGTCATATGAAGTCAGAAATAGATGGTAGAAAGGTGAGAAGCAATAAGCAAAGGAGAGAAACACAAAGGGCCAAACTAATTCATAATGAGAGTGTGAAAAAAGCAAGCCTGAAGGCTTTGTATCTTAATGCTAGAAGCATTAGGAACAAGGTGGATGAATTAGTTGTGGAAATAGAGGTAAACAAGTATGATTTGATTGGGATTACAGAAACGTGGCTGCAGGGTGGGCAAGGCTGGGAACTTAACATCCAGGGATATACAATATTTAGGAAGGATCGGCAAAAAGGTAGGGGAGGTGGGGTAGCATTGCTGGTAAAGGAGGGGATTAATGCAATGGAAAGGAAGGATATTAACTCGGATGAAACGGAATCTGTATGGGTAGAAATGAGAAATAGCAAGGGGAGGAAAACGTTAGTGGGTGTGATATATAGGCCTCCAAATAGTAATATGGAGGTGAGGGAAGGCATAAAAAGGGAAATTAGAGAAGCGTGCGATAAGAGCACAGCTGTCATCATGGGTGACTTTAATTTACATATTGATTGGACTACCCAAACTAGTAAAAATTCTGAGGAGGAGGAATTCCTGGAATGTTTTCGGGACGGTTATCTGGACCAATATGTCGAGGAGCCGACTCGAGATCAGGCCATTTTAGACTGGGTATTGTGCAATGAGAAGGGACTTATCAGCAATCTTCTTGTACGAGGCCCCTTGGGTCAGAGCGATCATAATATGATCGAGCTCTCAGTCGAGATGGAGAGTGAGGAAATTGAATCAGAGACTAAGGTCCAGAACTTAAATAAAGGGAATTACGAGGGTATGAGACGGGAATTGGGTAAGATTGATTGGGTGGTGTTTCTGGGGGGATTGACAGTGGATAGACAATGGCAAGCATTCAAAGATAGAATGGAAGAATTCCAGAACATGTTTATACCGGTTTGGCACAAAAATAAACCTAAAAAGGTGACTCAACCGTGGATAACGAGGGAAATTAGGGACAGCATAAAATCAAAAAAAAGGGCATATCAACTGGCAAAAAAAAGCACCAGACCGGAAGATTGGGGGCAGTACAAGATACAGCAAAAGAGGACAAAGGGATTAATCAGGAAGGGGAAAATAGAATACGAAAGTAAACTTGCAGCAAACATAAAGACAGACTGCAAAAGCTTTTATCGGTATATCAGGAGGAAAAGACTGGTAAAATCCCAAGTCGGTCCCTTGCAGTCCGATTCGGGAGAATATATAATGGAGAATAAGGAAATGGCAGACCAATTAAACTCATACTTTGGTTCTGTATTCACAAAGGAGGACACAAATAACCTCCCAGGAATATCGGCAAACATAGGGACTAAGGAGAGGGAGGAGCTGACAGAAATTAGTATCTCTAGGGATATGGTGTTGGGTAAGTTGAGGGGACTGAAGGCCGACAAATCCCCGGGGCCTGATAAACTACATCCTAGGGTACTTAAGGAGGTGGCCCTGGAGATAGCAGATGCTCTAAGGATCATCTTCCGGAACTCCATTGACTCGGGAACAGTACCCGTGGATTGGAGGGTAGCTAATGTTACCCCAATATTTAAAAAGGGGGGTAGAGAGAAAGCAGGGAATTATAGACCAGTAAGCCTTACATCGGTTGTGGGCAGAATGCTAGAGTCCATTATTAAGGATAAAATAGCGGAGCACTTGACAAATGGGGAAAGGATCGGACAGAGTCAACATGGATTTACAAAGGGTAAATCGTGTTTGACTAATCTGCTGGAATTTTTTGAGGAAGTAACTGGTAAAATAGATGGGGGAGAGCCAGTGGATGTGGTGTACCTTGACTTCCAGAAAGCCTTCGATAAGGTTCCACACAAAAGATTATCATGCAAAATTAAGGCTCATGGGATTGGGGGCAAAGTATTAACGTGGATAGAGAACTGGCTGGCGGATAGAAAACAGAGAGTTGGAATAAACGGCTCGTTTTCGGAGTGGCAGGCAGTGACCAGCGGGGTGCCGCAAGGATCTGTCCTGGGACCCCAGCTGTTCACAATATATATAAATGATCTGGATCAGGGAATTGGATGCAATATTTCCAAATTCGCTGACGACACTAAACTAGGAGGAGGGGTGGGCTCTGATGAGGATGTCAGGAGGCTACAGTGCGATTTGGACAGGTTGGGGGAATGGGCGGATACGTGGCAGATGCACTATAATGTGGATAAATGCGAGGTTATCCACTTTGGGGGTAAAAACAGGAGGGTAGATTATTATCTAAATGGCAATAGATTGGGAGATGGGGAAGTGCAGAGGGACCTGGGTGTTCTTGTGCACCAGTCACTGAAGGAGAGCATGCAGGTGCAACAGGCGATTAAGAAGGCAAATGGTATGTTGGCCTTCATATCAAGGGGGTTCGAGTATAGGAATAGGGATACCTTACTACAGCTGTACAAGGTGCTGGTGAGACCGCATCTGGAGTATTGTGTACAGTTTTGGTCTCCCCATCTGCGGAAGGATGTTCTTGCCATGGAAAGAGTGCAACGGCGATTCACCAGGCTGATACCTGGAATGGCGGGAATGACCTACGAAGAGAGATTAAATAGTTTGGGCTTGTACTCACTGGAGTTTAGAAGATTGAGAGGGGATCTCATCGAAACATATAAAATTATGGCAGGCCTGGACAGGCTGAATTCAGAGAGAATGTTTCCAATGGCCGGGGAGCACAGAACCAGGGGCCACAGTCTAAAAATAGCGGGCAAATCATTTAAAACAGAGATGAGGAAGAATTTCTTCACTCAAAGAGTGGTGAGCCTGTGGAATTCCCTGCCACAGAGGGCTGCGAAGGCTAATTCAATAAATATTTTCAAGAGAGAATTGGATATATTTCTGAAGGCTAAGGGGATTAAGGGTTACGGAGAAAAGGCGGGGACGGGGTACTGAACTGGTAAGATCAGCTATGATCTCAGACGAAGATCAGCCATGATCTCATTGAATGGCAGAGCAGGCTCGAAGGGCCGAATGGCCTACTCCTGTTCCTATCTCTATGTTTCTATGTTTCTATGAGATAGGAAGAGATAAATTCCGTGGGGCAAGAACAGGCTGAAACGATGGGTCTACCAGGGCAGTCCTGTTTGTGGAAGCTGTCTTTCATTCTGCCATCCACTCTTCATCTGGAGCCATCTTTTGTTTCTTAACTTGTCCCATTACCATCTCCTTTTGCCTTGCACCATCTCTTAATGTCTCTTAATCTCTCCTGCCTTCCATCCTATCACAGACCTTCCCTTTTGTTCTTTCCTCCCCTCCCCCCTTTCCTTGCCCCTGCATTTGCTTAAAAACCTGTTCGATCTCCAACTTTTTCCAGTTCTGACGAAGGGTCATCGACCTGAAACGATAACTCTGTTTCTCTCTCCACAGATGCAGCCTGACCTGCTGAGTATTTCCAGCATTTTCTGTTTTTATTTTATATAAGGGAAAGTTGTTTTTATATGAAAAATCCCTTTTGCCTTATTGACTGGGTCAGAGGTGATCAAAAATCAAATGATCTGTGCGTAGCACTCTCCTTGTAATCTGTCGGAGGCTGATTTGTGCAAAAAATACTCATCTTTTGATACAATTGAATGCTGTCCCATCTGGCAGGCAGGGTGAACAGGCCAAAAATGACACCAAACCCAATATGTGCATCTTCACGCTAGTGTCCTGATGATATTCTGAAACATGACACAAGCACAGAGATATAGGAGCTAGTTACACATATTTATTGGCCCTAATCTGATGGCAACTGTAGTGTATGTACTTTGAAGAAGGAACTATATTCTGCAGCCCCTGTATACTGCAGTACCAGTAGTGACCACCCCTGTATATAAGCCTGTGTAGTAACTTTGTATAGTAGTTCCAGTTTTGTCTCCACTCAGTAAACACCTGTTATAACCAACTCCTGCAGTCCGTGTCTCAATTACACACGGACGTAACACTGGCGACGAACAGATCCGAACTTACCTACAGTTCTGCACCACCTCATGGGGATCCATCCCTGAAGCGAAGTTGTTAGAGGTCGAGGCCAGAAGGAAGAAAAGAAAAAAAATCAATCAGAAGAAACGGGCGTCGACCGTGGGCAACCGCCTCTGATTCATCGAATTCGAAGATTTGCAGGAGAGGCTGTCGAGAGCAGGGCTTGGTTATCCTGTCTATGGTGTTCCAGCTAATCGGGCTGGTGGCAGGTAGTACACTGATCCTTCCTGAGCTGCGGCGGGCTAGAGCTCGATCGGGTGGCTTTTCAACGGGGCCGAGCAGCGTTGTTGGGAAGAGGAGAGAGAGAGAGAGAGAGGGTGGAGTACACAGGGCGCGGCCGGTGCTACAAAACCGGGCAGCATACAGACCCGAGAAGAGGGAGGAAAGTGTCCCGTAGGGTTTGCTCTGACGACGGGAACAGTAATTAAAATAAAAGGAATTAGAAGGGCAGAAAGCCGCGAGGAGCTGCAGTTTGCCACGGGGACCGCGGAGAGCGGCGTTAGCAGCAGCGCGGCGGGGAAGTGCGCGAAGGCCATAGGGCGTCGCCATCAAGGCATAAAAACACCAGCAACAGCGCTAGCAGCAGCGGAGAAGACAGAAAGCGCGGGAGGCGCCATCTTAATCCAGCGGGGAAGAAGGCAAAGCGCGGGAGGCGCCATTTTGTTCAATCAGGGAAGAAGGCAAAGCACGGGAGGCGCCATCTTAGATCGCCAAGATGCCGAAGACTGGCAATATCACTGCCTTCGATAATGCAATAGAAGACTGGACCACGTATGTGGAAAGAGTCGAAGTATATTGCGAGGCAAATGAAGTAGCCGATGAGAAAAAGGCATCGGTACTACTAAACTTAATGGGCGCAAGAACGTACGGCCTATTGCGGAACCTGATCACTCCAGCCAAACCGATGGCGAAGAGTTTTAACGAAATTGTTGATATCCTACAGGAACACCTAAATCCTACACCGCTGCTGATAGCAGAAAGATTTAAATTCCACAAGAGAAATCAGCATAAAGATGAGAGCAATGCTGATTACCTTACGGAACTACGCAAGCTATCAAAGCACTGCCAGTTCGGAGCAGGACTGGCAGATACCCTACGGGACAAATTTGTCTGTGGACTCCTGAGTGAAGGAACCCAGAAGAGGTTACTCTCAGAGAAAGAGCTGACGCTAGATAAGGCTTTCAGCGTGGCAGTATCGTACGAAGCAGCAGCAAGGGGAGCTGCGGAAATACAGCAAAAGCCACAGGAATACGGCACCCATGAAATGACACGGGGATTTGAAAAATGTTATCGCTGCGGCAGAACAACCCATGACCAGAAGGACTGCTGGTCCAAGGACAAAATATGCAGGCAATGCGGAAAGATGGGACACATTGCACGAGTTTGCAGGTCCGGGAAGAAGACTAACGACAACAAAAAGGCTACTAAGGAACAGTACAGGAAAGTACAAAAGATGACGGACTGTAGTTCCGAAGACCAGAAGAGCGATAGTGAATCCGGGAACAAGAGACTAAGCTGTCTCAAGCTTCACAACGTAATCGCAAAAGAGGATCACCGAACCATTTGGGTCACCCTCACGATAGCAGGGTCCCAAGTCAAAATGGAATTGGATACAGGATCAGCCCTGACCATCATGAATCGACGAGACTACGAGCGGCTATTCTCACACATACCCTTGAAAGACACATCCATTGTCTTGAAGATGTATACGGGGCAGAAAGTATACCCCAGAGGGAAAATAAGGGTGCCTGTCGAATACAACGGCAAGGAAATACAGAAATTGTATCTGTACATACTGCAAGGTGGTGGACCACCGTTATTGGGACGTGAATGGATCAGAAAGATAAGTTTAGACTGGCACTCCATTCAGGCACTGACTGTGGCTGGTAAAAAGGATGACGATGTCGCACCTGGACGATTGTCAAAAATCTTAGCTAACGCTAAAGAGGTATTTCAACAAGAACTGGGAACTCTTAAAGGCGTAACCACCTCGATAAAAATAGAAGAGAATGCAATTCCCAAGTTTTTCAAAGCAAGACCGGTACCGTATGCAATTCGCCCAGCCGTCGAGGCAGAGCTGGAGAATCTGGAGAATGCAGGCGTGTTATCTGAGGTAGACTGGAGCGAGTGGGCGACACCCATCGTTCCTGTCATGAAGAAAACGTTAAACAATAAGTCTGAGGAGCCAAGGAAGGTTCGCATCTGTGGAGACTTCAAGGTGACGGTGAACCCAGTCCTTCACACAGTACAGTATCCTCTCCCGAGGATAGAAGATATTTTTGCCTCACTATCTGGAGGGAAGCGTTATACAAAAATTGACCTAGCACAAGCATATTTGCAGATGGAGGTTGAAGAATCCTCTAGGAAGTATCTCACGATAAACACTCACAAAGGTCTTTACCAGTATAATCGACTGGTATTCGGAGTAGCATCAGCTCCAGCGATATGGCAAAGAGCGATGGAACAAGTCCTGCAAGGGATTCCGGGGACTCAGTGTTACTTGGACGACATCCTAGTGACAGGTGAAAATGACAGTGAACACCTTGCCAACCTAGAGCAGGTGCTCACTAGACTAAGCGAACATGGGCTGTGAGCCAATCGCCCCAAGTGCGAGTTTTTAAAGAAACAGATATCGTATTGCGGCCATGTGATTGATGAAGAGGGGTTACATAAGTCCCCTGACAAAATTGAAGCGGTAGTTAAGGCTCCAGCGCCTGAAAATGTGTCGCAACTGAGGTCATTCCTTGGATTGGTGAATTACTACCATAAGTTTTTGCCAAATTTGTCCACAATTCTGCACCCACTGAACGCCCTACTACAAACTGGAGTAGCATGGAAATGGAGCGATGAATGTAAGCGGGCCTTTCAGAAGAGTAAAGACCTAATCACTTCAAGAGAAGTATTGGCTCACTACAACCCATTACTACCGATAAGACTGGTGTGTGATGCGTCTCCCTATGGCATTGGAGCGGTACTGTCACATAAATTCATTGATGGTTCAGAGAGGCCGATAGCTTTTGCGTCACGCTCGTTAACTTCAGCCGAGCGTAACTACGCCTAGATTGACAGAGAGGCCCTCAGCCTGGTGTGGGGGGTGAAGAAGTTCAATCACTACCTGCACGGTCAGAAATTTACTCTACTAACTGATCATCAACCTCTTGTCTCCATTTTCAACCCTCAGGAGGGCGTCCCGATAATGACAGCACAACAGCTACAGAGGTGGTCCCTTTTCCTAGGGGCACACCAATATGACATCGAGTACAAAGGAACTAAACAGCATGGGAATGCTGATGGATTGTCGCGCCTATCGTTGCCGACGGTGGAAGAAGCACCTGCAGTGGATCCTGTGGAGATATTCCACTTGACCATAGTCGAATGTCTACCTGTGACGAATGCAAACGTAGAAAAGGAAACACGAAATGACCCAACACTCTCCAGGGTCTGTGATTTAACAGTGAAGGGATGGCTAGCACATGGCGAACCACTGTTGTCAGCATTCTCGCCGAGAAGAGAACAGCTGTCAGTGTGCCGAGGAACCTTGATGTGTGGATCCAGAGTAGTAATTCCACCCAAATTGAAGGATAGAGTGCTCAATGAGCTTCATGGGGGTCATCTGGGAGGGGTAAAAATGAAGAACTTAGCCAGAGCGTTTGTGTGGTGGCCGGGAATCGATAGAGAAATCGAAGAGATGACCAAGTGCTGTACAGGATGCCAGAAGGTCCAAAACGCCCCACCACACGCCCCTCTACATCCATGGGAGTGGCCCTCATCTCCATGGCAAAGGGTGCACATTGATTTTGCTGGTCCCTTCATGGACTCAATGTTTTTAATTGCGGTGGATGCACATTCAAAGTGGCCAGAGGTAATAAAAATGTCCTCAACCACCACAGAAAAAACTATCACAGTCTTACGAACCATATTCGCCAGGAATGGGCTGCCTGAACAGATTTGCTCCGACAATGGACCACAGTTTGTGTCTGAAGAGTTCCAGAGGTTCTTAAAGAACAATGGTGTTAAGCATTACACATCCACCCCATATCATCCAGCCACCAATGGATTGGCTGAGAGGTTCGTTCAAACATTCAAGAAGGCTATCAAAGCAATGTGTAATGAAGACATACCCCTACAACACAAGGTGGATAACTTCTTGTTTGCCTACCGGAATGCGACACATGCGGTTACCAACCAAACTCCAGCCATGATGTTCTTCAATCGAAGACTACGATGCCGCTTGGATTTGGTTAAGCCAAACATCAGAAGAGATGTGGAGAACAGGCAGTTTCAGAATATGAATGAAAGGCCGACCAGGAGTTTTAAGATAGGTCAACCAGTTTTGGCCCGGGACTACCGCACAGAGAAATGGCAGCCAGGAACGATCTGCACATGGCAAGGACCTCTAATGTATACTGTGGTCGTTGGAGAGAGCATTGTAAGACGCCATGCTGACCAGATTCTAGAGTCACTGGAAAACATCAACTCCACACCACGATCCTATACACCTGGTGATGAAACCGAAGTACCAATTGCACCTACCTCAGAATCGGTGATATTGGAAGCAGACGAACCAAACAATGACATTGATCCCGAATCAACTTTGCCAGAAGAACCTGATACCCCAAAGAGGCGTTATCCAGACAGAATCAGGAAGCCTCCTCAAAGGCTGAATTTATAATTGCTTAACTTCAGCTAATGTATATAGCAACTGTAATTGTAAATATGTTATTTAATTATTAATCAAATGTTATGTACTGTTTAGCTAAAAGGGGAGGAATTGTAGTGTATGTACTTTGAAGAAGGAACTATATTCTGCAGCCCCTGTATACTGCAGTACCAGTAGTGACCACCCCTGTATATAAGCCTGTGCAGTAACTTTGTATAGTAGTTCCAGTTTTGTCTCCACTCAATAAACACCTGTTATAACCAACTCCTGCAGTCCGTGTCTCAATTACACACGGACGTAACAGCAACATCTGACACCCAGAGGTCTGTTGCTGTTGGAAGTACAGAGGTTGCTTCCTTTATATTTGCAAATGCCATCAATGCTAACAAAATGAGGCATTTATTGTCGGCGGGCTCACCTAATGTAAAAAGGCAACTAGTTGGACATGGCTAAATGGTCGATAGATATTAAAACAAAACTTTGGTATTTTGCTTTGGCATTAGGTGTCCATTACGCTGTTAATCTTTGGAAAGGTTACCCTAGTCTTCTATGTAAGAATATTTGATAAGGCCTTTAAGTAGGCAAACCCCAAGTCCTGTAGTTCACAAACGGGGTGTGCGATGGCCATTATAGGTGGCCTATTGAAAGCAGTTCAATAATTATTGCAGTTTCCAATTACATTGCCGAATCAATTTGATAATAATAGAGGCCTGGTGATACTTGTCCTAAAATTAGAATGCTGCTTCTGTACTTGCACAAATCTCTGGGGAAGCTTCATACAGATCAGCAAAGCAAAAGGGGCATTACTAATCTATATGGAGAGGTTGACAGATCAGACCATTCAAGTTCAGACCTAAAATGACTATCCCACACCATAAGCTGCCAACAGGAGCTGTTTATATTTGTTTCTGGTGTCATTTATAGTACTGGGTGGCTGCCTTTATAAACATTGGCACCAAATATCCCTTTGTGTACACAGCCATGGTGGCACTTACATTCTTCACCCCGTCCACACCAGAAGTGAATCCAAATCCAAATTGGTCTGAATTGGAAATCTTTGAATCTCCCCATAACAGAGTGTAAATAGGCCAAATTCAGGTTCTGTCCAGAATTCAGTTGGATACTCATCCATACAATTACATTTATTGTACAAATTTACAGTTGTATGCACAAAACATAGGGAAGTATAAGCTAGCAATGGTGAGCAGGCTGTTCATTTATGCTAGACTAGCAGAATGAATTACACAATGACCTGCCCTCTATGTTGTTTTGCAAACTGTGCTGCAGACTTGGTTGGGGACTGTGGGAATTCCATGGGGGAGAAGATTTGAAATTACTCTGCTGGTGAGAATTTTTAATTCCTTCTACTGCAGGCATCATATCAGGTTTGTCAGTAAAGTGCCTCAGGTACAGGTGAGGATTCTGTCATCACATAGCGATATCTACAGTTTGCCCTATTCCTGCTGAGGGACTGGCTGCTCTCGAAGGCTAACATTTCATTACTACACAACCAACGTCTCTGTTCAGGCACTCCAACGTTTATATTTTGCACTTCAGTTGCCTAGGCTCTAAGCTCTGGAATTTTCTCCCTAAACCCCTCTGTCGCTCTACCTCTCTCCTCCTTTAAAACACTCCTTAAAACCTACCTCTTTTGACCAAGTTTTTGGTCAACTGTCCAAATGCCTCCTTATGTGGCTCGGTGTCAAATTCTATCTGATAATGCTCCTGTGAAGCTCCTCGGAACATTTTACTATGTTAAAGGTGCTACATAAATGCAAGTTGTTGCTGTTGTATGTTAATTCCCTCTTCTGCAGGCATCATATCAGGTTTGTCAGTAAAGTTTGTCAGGCAAATCTCATACTTATAACCTGGCTTGTTTTTGCTCCAAACTTGTCTTTAACAGAGCTCCATCAGGACTAGGGAAAGTTTATTAGAGGTAGTTGATTTCCTCTGGCGTTGCACACGTCAAAAACCAAGGGTCATGCAGGGTTAGAGGGCAAGGGGAAAATTGGCCCAAGCCGGAGAAAGGAGAAAGGGGGAGGGGGTATGAGGAAGAGGGAAGAGAGGGAGGACAGTGAAGAGGAAAGGGGGAAAGTGGTGAGGAGGGGAAAGGAAGATGGGGAAAGGAGAATCAGGAGGGAAAGGGAATAGAATAAGGGGGTGGGATGTGGAGCAGTAAAGGGGTGAGGATGGGAGGCAGAAGAGGAGAGGAGAGAGAGTAAGAGGAGGAGGAAAAGGGGAGAAGAGTAGAGGGGATGGAGGAGAAGCGGTAAGGGGAAAGGGAGAGAGAACAGGGTGGGGAGAAGGAGAGGGGAGGGATTTCATAGAATCATAGATATTTATAGCACAGAAGGAGGCCATTCAGCTCATCGTGTCTGCACCGGTCGAAAAAGAGCTCTCCAGCCTAATCCCACTTTCCAGCTCTTGGTTCTTAGCCTTGCAGGTTACAGCACTTCACGTGCATATCCAAGTACTTTTCAAATGTGATGAGGGTTTCTGCCTCTACCACCCTTTCAGGCAGTGCATTCCAGAGTCCCGCCGCCCTCTGGGTGAAAAACATTCTCCTCAACTCCCCTCTAATCCTTTTACCAATTACTTTAAATCTATGCCCCCTGGTTTTGACCTCCCTGCAAAGGGAAATAGGTGCTTTCTATCCACTCTATCTAGGCCCTTCATAATTTTAAACACCTCAATTAAATCTCCCCTCAGCCTCCTCTATTCCAAAGGAAACTACCCCAGCCTATCCAATCTTCCCTCATAGCTAAAATTCTCCAGCCCTGGCAACATCCTCGTAAATCTCCTTTTTACCCTCTCAAGTCACATCTTTCTTGTAATGTGGTGACCAGAACTGTATGCTGTGTTCTAGCTGTGGCCTAACTGGTGATTGATACAGTTCTAGCATAACCTCGCTGCTCTTATAGTCTATGCTCTATGACTCTATGGGGGAGAAATTCGGTATCGCCCCGTTTGGGGCGCAATTAGCGACCGGGCGCAAAGTTTAGCACCTGGCGCTAATTATCGCCTCCGACTGCAAACTTGGCTTCTATCGCCCCTGGAGGTGATTGAAGCACTAAATCAGGCGCTACACACCTCTCTTAAGGTGCTAACGCCGAGGAGCAAGGCGCTACCTCACAGCGCTGGCGAAGCTCATGTGATGTCAGTCAGCAATGGAACACAGACACACTGACGCCAGCCAGTTCTTAAAGGGGAGGGTCAATTTTGCTCTCCATCCACACCCTGCTCATTGCAGCCTTGAATCTCGGCCTGGAGAGACCTGTACATCAAATCTGCTGGAAAGAACAATGGAGAGGCCCAGGGAAAGAGCTCAGAGTGCAGCCCCCATAGTCTCTTCTAAATCGCTGCAAGGAAGGTCAAATCAAAAATAACCTGCAAAGTGCTGCTCAGTACCCAAAACTCCTTCACACAGTGTTGAATCTCTCCAGAAGTCTCTCTCTCAGAATGTGTGGAGCAAAAATGTCGCCGACAGAAAAAGGCAGGAAGCGGTCACCTTTAAATAGTGCTCCCCCAGTCCCTTCCTGACTGCAAAACGTTCCCCTCAACATGTCATTGCTATCGGCAGGTGGTAAGGCAGGGGGCGCCACTCAATATCCAGTCCGGGGTGCTACCAGGGTGTTGCACGCTTGACTGACGTCATGATCTGCGGGCGCTGGAGATCGTGGCGGTAGTGTTTCGCGCCGCCGCAAAATGTCTGGTCAATTTCGCGAGCAGTGTAAACATCGCCGTGCCCAGGCGCTAGTTGCTTTGTGCCCCATTAGCGGCCTCTTAGGGTGCTAACGGGAGGCGCAAAGCAACCAGATTTTTCCCCCTATGACTTGAGGGGAAGGGGAGATGGAGTGAGGGGAAGGGGAGAGATGGATAGAAGGAGAAAGGGTGGACAGGAAGGAAGGGGTCAAGGTCACAAGGGGAGAAGGAAGGGAGGAGAGGAAGACAGTGAAAGCAAGATGGGGAGAAGAACTGGGGATGGAATGAGGCTGATGGTATGAGGGGGGATGGGGAGAGGAGTGGAGAAGGAGGGGGAGAAACACGAGTGGAGGGGAGAGGGAGATGAGGGGGAGGAAGAGAGGGAGACAGCAGGGATGCCAGGAGGGGGAGAGGGAGAGAGGAAGAGCTGGTGAGAGAGTAATGGGGTGGGTGCGAGGAGAGGCCAACAAATTGCTTGGGGGAGCTTGAGATGGATAGAATGTTCCTCACTGGTGCGAGAAATGCTGCACAGTTGGGGAAGATTTCTTGGGGGAAGCGGTGGGGGTTCTGTGTTATTTATCCTCCATGTTAGTTGAATTTTTCCAAGGGTGAAGTGGAGGGTAGAGTTTCAAGAGAGAATGCAAAATGGCAGTGGCAAGTCCCAGAATGATGTTCAGAGGGTGGGGTGACTGAGTTGGAGGTACTGAGGAACTGCCTGTGGCTAAATAGAACATGATGCTCAGTGGGGGAAGGGAGGTGGGGAGAGGAATGGTCTAGCTGTGTGCAAGCACTGAGGTGGCGGGGTGTGGGGGGGTGCGGTGGTGGTTGATGCCTGTGCCCCTTATTAATCAGCCTTTCACCTGAATTGCGTATTCAGTCCAAACATGCCATCAATCCTCGTTGGAGGGTTGAAGCTCTGTTAAGCGTGGCTATTTTAGTGCCTTGATGCATCAGCTCATGGTTGAAATCTTCAGCAAGGATGCCCTCTGCACTCTGATCAGGGTACCATCCATTCGGCCTTCAACAATGATAGTCAAAAAGAAATTGTTTCTTTAATTACAGCTCTTCCAGGAAATGAGCAGGTAAGCATGGGAATTAAAGACAGTGATAGTTGCATTTGAATTTGCTTGGATAAGCACAGAGCTTATGGTTGATAAATTCCAGGAAGGGGGGTTCACAGTCAATACAGTGGGGCTGTCACGTAACGTTAGTTTTTAAAGGAGTTACATAGTATGACCTTCATTATGCCACCTTGTCAGATGGACAGCAGCAGCTCCTGATGCTACGGCCCAGCAAGAACATTTAGCTTTCAGAAAGAAGCTCACAAATCAGCAGTCTGTCACGAGGTACATTTACAGAACTCACCAGCTGAAAATCATGTTTGAATTTTTTTTGTAGCCAGAGTTCCATCTTTATTTTTTTTCAAGTTACGGAAGATTGAAATTTCTCTTCTTTAAGTCTCTTTTTCTCCCTTCAACTTTCCCTTCCAATTTTCTTTCCTCACTTCTTCTCCTGCCGGTGTTGACTCCTTCACTGGAATATAGCTTCAGGGTCACTCTACAATGTTTCGCAAGTGGGTTCCATTCTGTCAGCACTCAGCATCCACATGCATGAACATCCAGTAGGGGCCACCTAGTAGCAATCACGAGTGGATTTTACGCTTCCTAACCCAGTAACTTCATTCTAAGAATAAAGGTCATCGCTGAATTTGGCCCAACTGTTCTTTTGAAGGCAACAGCTTGTGCTGGAGTTCGCTTCCACAAAGACTGACAGCCCTCTGGTACCTCACTTATGCCGTCATTCTTCATGTCTGCGTATGGTGACTGTTGCCAGGCTATTCAATCAGAAGGAGGGGGCTGGAAGGCATAACTATCGAGATCAATCCTATGTTTACCTGATGTGCGGACACGTGCTTTTTCCAGGAGTTATCTTTGGACTGTGATTAGCAATGGGAACTCAGGGTGATTTTTTTTGCTGGACACTAAGGAGAACTCCTCTGCTCTTCTTCAAATAGTGTCATGGGATCTTTTACGTCCACTTGAGTGAGCAGACGGGACATCAGTTTAACGTCTCATCTGAATCAAGCAGTGCATTGATTGTCCAAGCCATTAGGAAGCATGTATTATCTTATATGGTAAATATTCTTCTATAATTTTGCTGTCCCTAAGATGAAACACTGAAACATCTACTGACTCATCAGATGTTTAACAACACCAATAAAAAGAAAAAAAAGATCTGTACATGCTGAGATAAAAACAGAAACTGCTGGAAATACACAGCAGGTGTCTCAACATCAAAGAGCAAAACGATCCAGCTAATGTTTCAGACAGAGAAACTTTGTCACAACTGGAAAGGGAAGGCAGACGTGCCCCTTTAAGGGACATAAATGAAAAGGGGCAGGAAGAATTGCATGTAATTCATCGTCGCTGGGTCAATATTCCTGGAACTCCCTCCCTAACAGCACTGTGGGAGTACCATCACCACACTGACTGCAGCGGTTCAAGAAGGCGGCACACCACCACCTTCTCAAGGGCAACTAGGGATGGGCAATAAATGCTGGCCTTGCCAGCGACGCCCAGATCCCATAAGTGAATTAAAAAAATGTAAAGTCATCAGTGAAATATGCTAAGTAGTAAAAAAAAATCCAGCTAATGAATTTAATAGTCTGGAATAGAATTTTGCAGAGGCACAAAAGTGCTGGATGATATAGAAAAGTCATCTCAGTTAAGTTGTGAGAATGGGTGAGTAAACAGGGAGCGTAGTGGAATGCGAATGAGAGGAACTGGGAGAAACAGCTCAGGTTTGAAGTTGTGAAAGTCAATGTTCAGACCAGATGACTGCAGAATGTCCAGGAATACAAATAAAATACTGGCTGGGATTTTATGCACCTGCGATCCACAACCCACACTTTTCCACCCATTCATTTCAATCATGGGCTGGGGAGCAGCAAATCAGGCCCACTATGCCTGAATTTCCATTGAGTTTGGTTGGAGTAGTGCATGAGGCCTAAGATGGAAAGATCAGAGTGGCAATGTGGGCGGGGTGGGTGGGGGAGTTGAATTAACAAGTCACAGGGAGGTCAGGATCACGATCGTCGACAGAATGGAGATGTTTGAAAAAGGTAGTCATTAAATCTGTGTGTGCGCTTTCCTCGCTGCATGAGAGACTGCACCTGTAATGAGCAGACCGTCAGTGTTTCATGATGACATCACTATTTTGGGGCCCAAATCTGCTTGTCAGAATTTGATGAGCAAATTTCGTGTGGACCAGGCCCCTCTCCCCTCGGCTCCACTTCCACCAGAGTCCTGCAGCAGGTTCTTGGAGCATGAGGGAATTGTTGAGGCAGAGACCATAGCATCTTTTAAGGGAAAATAGTATAAACATTTAGAGCAGAGGAAGATACAAGGCTATGTGTAGGGAACAGGATTGAATGGATTAGTCAGAAGGTTGTGGGTTGAAATCCCACTCCAGAGACTTGAGCATGAAATCAAAGCGGACACTCCAGTGCAGTACCGAGGGAGCTGCACCGTCTTTTGGTGCTGGCTTCTAAACCGAGGCTCCATCTGCCCTTTCAGATCCCACGGCACTTTTCGAAGAAGAGCAGGGGAGTTCTCACCGGTGTCCTGGCCAATATTTATCCCTCAACCAATATCACTAAAATAAATGATCTGGTCATTATCACAGTGATGTTAGTGTGACCTTGCTGTGTATAACTTGGCTGCCGCGTTTCCTACATTACATCAGTGACTATCCTTCAAAAACTACTTTATTGGTTGTAAAGTGTTTTGGGATGTCCTGAGGTCGTAAAAGGCGCTATACGAATTCAATTCTTTCTTTTCATTGCTCCATTAAGTATTTGTAAGCTAATATCACAAATGGTACTTTCTGGGCTAGTGTTCCTTGTGTTCTCACATCATGCGACCAGCCAGTGGCATTTTAATAACTGGAACTATAATTAAACTCCTATTACATATTCCTTCAGCAGTAACGGGTGAACACAGATACTATAAGAATAATAATATAAACTGTAAATAATATCTTGACACTTCGTATGAGTTTAAGAGAATAATCCAATCTCACGGTTCAGGATAAGCGTAACCCCCCTCAAACTTTGCTCCTTGCAGTTGGTGACGTAATCTAAACCCCTCGAGTTTATTCTTGCCTTGTCTTTCACCGAGTGGTATTCAGTATGCTCTCTGCATGTTCCTGCCAGTTCTCCTGTTTTTTATTTGAACGTGATAAACTCCCAGAGCCTTTCAACCAAGGGTTGTCTGGTAATCTTTTTTAATAGCTCAGACCTCCACACGAAAGCTTCTCATTTCTGAATGATGAAAGAGCTGCTAGATATGAAGGGACATTATCACCGCAAGCCTTGATTAGATGCTTTCGTCTGTGAACTGAGGTGCAGGGCTGTTCTGCAGGCACTCAACATTAAGCACACCAGCTAATTATTAGGTCAACAAGCAGGCCCAGGGGGTCACTCAGTATCAGTCCAATAATCTTGCTGTTATTGCCACATGTGGTTTCAGGTGTCCCTAACTACTATCTGCCTAGTTTTACACAGGTTTGGAGAGATATCTTTCAGTGCTGTTAATGTCTCATCTGTGAAAACGCCATAGGTACTTTGCATTCCCCAGTTGTTTCCCTCCTGTGTAGCGGCAATGAACACCACCCCCACCCCACCCCCTGTGTATCATTTTCCCTCCTTTTACAACCAGGTGATGGGCACACTGGGGCCTGCTGCGGACTGCAGGGGCTCGGTTGCTGTTTGGAAACACAGGGGACCGGCTGAAACCTGCTACAAATCCAACATTTGTACACCCGTTTCTTTGTGGAAACCACTTAAAATGATCGGGTTAACGTTAAAATAGCAGAGAGAGGAATTTGATACAGCTGCATTAGGCCTTCACATGATAACATCACCAAGACTAATTTCTATCCTTGTGGGGTAAAATTTAACTTTGATGAGGTTCCAAACAGACTGTAGCGGATTGGCCATCCATTATACGCCCGCAAGATTGTCTTTACCATTGACGTCAATGGTAAGGAAAATCAGGTGGGGTGTCCAACAAGTGGCCAGTCCATTACCGCCAATTTTGCACTCCTGTGTGAAGTTGAATTTTGCTCCCTATGTCTCTAACTTATCTAGATTAATCTAACCTGGATAAATTTCATGGATTATTTAAATATTGGGAAAACTGAAGCCATTGCTTTTGGTCCCCGCCACAAACTCCATTCCCTAGCCACTGACTCTATCCCTCTCCCTAACATCTGTCTGAGGCTGAACCACACTGTTCGCAACCTCGGTGTCATATTTGACCCTGAAATGAGCTTCCAACCACATATCCGCGGCATAACTAAGACTGCCTATTTCCACCTCCGTAACATCGCCCATCTCTGCCCTTGCCTCAGCTCATCCGCTGCTGAAACCCTCATCCATGCCTTTGTTACCTCTAGACTTGACTATTCCAACGCACTCCTGGCTGGCCTCCCACATTCAACCCTACATAAACTTGAGGTCATCCAAAACTCGGCTGCCCGTGTCCTAACTCGCACCAAGTCCCGTTCACCCATCACCCCTGTGCTCGCTGACCTACATTGGCTCCTGTTTAAGCAATGCCTCGATTTCAAAATTCTCATCCTTGTTTTCAAACCCTCCATGGCCTCGCCCCTTCCTATCTCTGTAATCTCCTTCAGCTCCACAACACCCCGAAATATCTGCGCTCCTCTAATTCTGCCCTCTTGAGCATCCCTGATTATAATCGCTCAACCATTGGTGGCCGTGCCTTCTGTTGCCTAGGCCCTAAGCTCTGGAATTCCCTGCCTAAAACTCTCTGCCTCGCTACCTCTCTTCCCTCCTTTAAGACGCTCCTTAAAACCTACCTCTTTGTCCAAGCTTTTGGTCACCTGCCCTAATTTCTCCTTATGTGGCTCGGTGTCAAATATTTTGTCTTATAATACTCCTCTGCAGTGCTTGGGATGTTTTACTATGTTAAAGGCGCTATAGAAATACAAGTTGTTGTTGTTGTTGTGAGTTCCCCACTGTAATTTTAACAGAAACTCTGGAGAAACGGCATAAACAGATGTAATTCATTAATTATATATTGACGTTTAAGAATTAAATCTTGGGCTCCAAGTGATTACACTAGTTAATTTTTTCTTGCTGCAAAGATTCAAGCCGATGGTATAACAGGAAAGGTAGCAGCGTAGATAGAAAGTTGGTTGGCAGATAGGAAACAAAAGGCTAGTGGTGGGAATTTTAACTTAACTTGCTCGGCAGGAAACTGGAACTGGAAAATAAAGTCGGGCAGGCTGTAAAACAAGCAACCAGCGTGGGTTAGGTTAAAATGATCCCCTTTGTGTTAATAGGTGCTACTCAGACTGGAGAAGGAAGCTGCAAAGGGATATTGCTAAGATGGGGGAATGGCTAATAAAAGTGGCAGATGGAATTCAATGTTACTAAGTGCGATGGAATACATTTTGGTAACAAAATGACAGCAGTAACCATACTTTGAATGGAAGTAGGCTCGGTGCTGTGGAAGAGCAGAGGGATTCAGGGGAATGGGTTTGCATGACATCAAAGGTAGCAGCTCAGGGTGATAAGGCTGTAAAAAAAAATAATATAATTCTAGTTTTTATCATAAGAGGTATAGCTTTTAAAAGCTAAGAGGTAATGATGAGTTTATATACAATCTAATAAGGCCTCAGTTAGAGTATTGCGTGCAGTTTTGGGCGTTAGAGGGGGTATAGTGCAGGCTCACTAGGATGCTGGCTGGTATGACAAAATACAGATACAAAGTCAGACTTGAAAAACTGAAGTTTTTTTCAGGAGAGAAACACAGATTACGGGACAATGTGCTATCTTGAAAGGATGGGACAGGATAGTTAAAAGCAGCCTATTTCCAGTAATTGAAGGGTCAAAAATGAGTGGCCATAGATAAATGATTCAAAAAGAGATTTCGAACAGAGAGTTGTGAGACTGTGGAATTTATTTGCAAGGTTAGTGGTTGAAGCAGAAACTGTCAACAAGATTAGATAGGATAAGTGGATGGAGGGAAAATGGATGGAGGAAGATGGGAATAGGGCGGCGAAATGTGATTAAGACTATTTGCTCGCATGGAGGGTAAACGGCAACATGAACTGGTTGGACCAAATGGCCTGTTTCCATTTTGTAACTTATATTTATTTCTACATATTTCTATATCTTTCCTCTGGTAGTTTGCCCTTCTCAGGAATTGTGAGCAATCTTTTCTTGCATGACAAATGAATGCTTGTTATTGTCATTAACAAATTGTTTAATTTGACAACGAGTTGATAATTCTCGTCACTTCTTTTAGGAATTCCCACTGAAGTAGTCAGGCTTCAATGGGCAAACTTCCACGTACAGGTACTGTTACAGATCCTTTTGTGCTCAGGAAGATACCCATAGATTTTGAATGTAGTATTAGGATACATACAGGTCTACTATTTGAAATGTACAATATATATGTTAATAGCAGTGTGCAGCCATCACACTGACCATATGTGGTTATTAAACCTTGTCCTGCAATGACAGGGCTCCTGGGAGTTGGGTGTTGCCACTCACTACCTGTGCCACTTCCTTTCACATGGTCCTAGCTGCTGCATTGGCAGGCCTCTTATCACCCATTTCCACGATTTCATCCCATTCCCCATACCCAATTTCAGGTAAGATCATATTTACGTCACTCTCTGAGAAGTTTCAGGCTCTTTCCTTCCATCTTCTTTTTCAATCCACAGTTTGAAATTGCTGCATGTCGGCACTGCTTTAAGAGCACACCAGCTTTAAAAGCAGCACTTCCACCTTTTCCCGGGCTTCTTCTGACAACACTCCCTCCCCACCACCATGCCATTTCTGAGCCTTCTGACATAAAACATTACAGCCTTGGTCCAAACATGGACAAAGGAGCTGAATTCCAGAGGTGAGGTGAGAGTGACTGCCCTTGACATCAAGGCAGCATTTGACCGAGTGTGGCATCAAGGAGCCCTAGTAAAACTGAAGTCAATGGGAATCAGGGGAAAAATGCTCCACTGGCTGGAGTCATACCTAGCACAAAGGAAGATGGTTGTGGTGGTTGAAGGTCAACCATCACAGCCCCAGGACATCGCTGCAGGAGTTCCTCAGGGCAGTGTCATAGGCCCAACCATCTTCAGCTGCTTCATCAATGACCTTCCCTCCAACATAGGGTCAGAAATGGGGATGCTTGCTGATGACTGCACAGTGTTCAGCGTCATTCACAACTCCTCAGATAATGAAGCAGTCCATGCCCGCATGCAACAAGACTTGGATGACGTTCAGGCTTGGGCTGATAAGTGGCAGTTAACATTCGTGCCACAGAAGTGCCAGGCAATGACTATCCAACAAGCGAGAGTCTAACCACCGCCCCTTGACATTCAATGGCATTACCATTGCCGAATCCCCCACCATTAACATCCTGGGGGTCACCATGACCAAAAACTTAACTGGACCAGCCACATAAATGCTGTGGCAACAAGAGCAGGTCAGAGGCTAGGTATTCTGTGGCGAGTGTCTCACCTCCTGACTCTTCAAACCCTTTCCACCATCTACAAGGCACAAGTAAGGAGTGTGATGGAATACTCTCCACTTGCCTGGATGAGTGTAGCTCCAACAACACTCAAAAAGCTCGACACCATCCAGGACAAAGCAGCCCGCTTGATTGGCACCCCTTCCACCACCTTAAACATTCACTCCCTCCACCACTGGTGTACCGTGGCTGCAGTGTGTACCATCTACAAGATGCACTGCAGCAACTCGCCAAGGCTTCTTCGGCAGCACCTTCCAAACCCGCGACCTCTTCCACCTAGAAGGACAAGGGCAGCAGGCGCATGGGAACACCACCACCTCCAAGTTCCCCTCCAAGTCACACACCATCTTGACTTGGAAGTATATCGCTGTTCCTTCATCATCGCTGGGTCAAAATCCTGGAACTCCCTCCCTAACAGCACTGTGGGAGTACCCTCACCACACGGACTGCAGCAGTTCAAGAAGGAGGCTCACCACCTCCTTCTCAAGAGCAACTAGGGATGGGCAATAAATGCTGGCCTTGCCAGCGATGCCCAGATCCCCTAAACAAATTTTTTATAAATGTGAAGTGTTGGTGGAACATATGCTTTTATGCCACCTAGTAAATGTTCAAATTTCGCTGACCCTGGGATTTCCAACAGGGTTACCATGGATGAGTGGGTGGAAGTCCCGTGCCACAACACAACACTTACAGCGGCGGAATGCAGGAGCCTTAGAGTGCTGTGTGGAGTTTTAGCACTCCTTTATAGAGGGGACATGGAAACGACAGAAAAAGTGTCAATTCAGCAGAATGATACCAGGCATGGGAAACTAATTATTAGGAGAAACTTGAGATACTGGGACTATTTCTATTGGACCAGAGAAGGTTAAGAGGATACGTAATCCATTTTTTAACCTTATGAATGACTGCTAGAGTGAATAGGGAAAGACTATTTCCTCTGGTTGGGGATTCACTGAAAAGTGGTTAGCAATTTAAAATTGTCACTAAAAAGAGTGAGGGGAGATGTTGGGATAAATTTCTTTACACAAGGGTTGTTGGAGTTTGGAATCCCTCTGCCACAGGGAATAGTTGAGCCAAAGACTGTTGCATCTTTTAAGGGAAAAGTGAATAAATATTAGCGGCGGAGGAAGATGCCGAGCTATGGGGAGAGCAAGGAAGTGCAATTAGTTTTGGATTGCTCGAGAAAAGAGCCAGCACAGGAATGATGGGACAATTGGCCTCCTTCTGTGCAGTAAACTTCTACGGGTCTATGGGATATTCAGCAAGCACTTCTGACTCTCTCATAAGGTGAAACATACCACACTCCCAGGCCAGTGTGTAAAAGCTAAAATTAATAGTCAGGTAGAATGACGTACAGAAGCAAAATATTTAGAAAACATTAAAAATAGAATCAGTCCACACCAGTTACAATATACTTTTTAGGCATAGGTCCTACAGAGTTTGATAATTGGCAGGACTTGTGGCTGAAACACTCTTTTGTAGACCTTCATGATGTGAACTCCTTTCCAACATTCCTTCACTTTGCTTCCTCCCTCCCCGCTTTCAAAAAGCGACTCTGATTTTTCTTTTCAACCGCTTTTTACCCTCTGATCTACAAATGCCTTCTATTTACTCTTCTCCCTCTGGATCAATGCTCATTTTCATTTATCCTATCTGCAAAGAGCTCAGGCACAACTTTCTAACTCTAAGGGCACGATATAAAACTGAATTGGTGTCGAATCATCCAACTTTCTGCAAAGCAATGCCACCAGAGATCTGCTAGTGTTTGCGTGTATATATGTATAATATAAACTCTGCATTTGTCACACCTGTCTCCTTTCACTCTGGGACCAGTTACTTTATAACCCCAATAGACTGTACTACCATGCTGCCAATTAGCATTCTAACTTTCAAACTGTGGTCCAGAATGAGTGCACATGAAACTTTCTGTCCAATATTGACAGCTACTGAAAAGTAAAAACACAGTTGCCTGATTCAAAGCACTTCATAAAAGCAAATCAGCTCCCAGACTGAAATGTGCACTTCATTTATTTTATTGTCTTTCATGATAAGCAATGTTGGTTGATGCTGGTTTCAAGCCACGCAGTTTTCTTGGCCTTGGAAGGGAGTCGAAAGAGACTGAATGTCTACATGTTCAGTCTCCTGACCCACAAGCAGCTCACGATCAGAGCCCAGCTGCAATTCCTGGTACCAGACTCACATCGTGCCCTATAAACTGATCATGATTCATTAACAGATAATCAAACATTCCATCAAAGTTTATCCTTGTGAAATAAACTGAACAGTAAACACAGGCTGGCCTGTAGAATTCTGTATCGCTTGTGATTGTGTCGGGCGGCAGAAGAAGAAAATCAATAAGGAACCTGAGCAGAGTTAACAAACGTTTATCTTCCAAGGCCTTAAACATTAAACCGAACCTGCCATCTCAGTGCCAAAAGCAAAGCTGTATAGATGTCTTATCCGATCAAAGTACTAAAAAAAATCAGCAGTGCATCATTTTTATTTTGGTTTATGTGGGTCTTAGAATAATCAAAAATATAATCAGCAAATCCTTCCAAATAGTTGTCACAACATAAACTCTGCTGATGACTACTGAATGCGGAGCGAATAATCATTTTAACATTCGAATGTCAGTCGTCCCCTGTTTAGTCCATATGACATTGTACTGGTGACAATGGCCGGAATTTTCTGGGGTCCGTGTGGGCGCGAGCGGAGGCGGGTCAGGTGGGAAATTTGAAATAAGTCGGAGCGGGTCGGGAACCCACCGTCATCCGGCTCCCACGTGCCTTTCCCTCGGGCTTGTCTGCCAGTGCGACAGCCGAACGGCAGAGGCGAGTGACCTAATTCAAATCACAAAAGGTACTTGTCAGATCCTTAAGCGCCTTTTCAAATTTACCTGGATGTTCATGGGAAACATGCAGCTCAGGAACCACGTCTGTCAACCTGAGGCGGGAGTTCACTCGCCGTTGCTCCAGCTGATTAGTTAACAGCATGAAATGTTCCATAAAAGCGCTGACCTCACAACTGATCACTTTCCTTAGGCAGAAGCTGTTGCTGACTGCCTTGCCAGCACAGATTTAGCTCTCTCTCTCGGCTGCAAGTCTTTCCAGCAAAGTCTCCATCCAGTGTCACCTCATTGGAAGAACATCTCTCACTATTGACAGGTTGCTTCTCTCATCTCTACTTCACCTGCCGTCTATTCCATCAGCATGGGTGCCATTTATACTGTTTCAACTTGGCCCTCAGAATCGGACCACGATAAGCCCCAACACTAGCAGCACCAGGCACACCGGCAGCACCAACAAAAACATCACAAACTTTCTCCTCAACCACCTGATGCTACACAGGACAGAGGGCATCAGCACAGGGTTGTACCACGCCGGAGGCGTTACCCCAACACAGGGTATACAGGCAGAGGATGAGCTTCCTCAACAAGACTGAGCACCAGTGTCAAAGGAGGCTCAGGCTTTCGCGCCAGGTCATCGCAGACATTTGCACATTGCTTGATCAAGACTTGCAGCCCAGAGGAGCAGGTGGACACGCCTTACCAGTGGCTGTCAAAGTCACTAGCACCCTCAGCTTCTTCACCTTAGGCTCCTTCCAGGGATCTTCAGCAGACATTTGCGACGTCTCGCAGTCAGCCACCCACAGATGCATCACACAGGCCACCGATGCCCTGTTTGACAAGTCAGCCAATTATATCAACTTTGCCACTGATGAAGTCAGTGTTACTGAGTGGACACTTGGCTTTGCCACTCTGGCTGGCTTCCCATGGGTGCAGGGTGACATCAAATCCACACATGTGGCCATCAGCGCACCCCAGCATAACCCAGGAGTCTTTGTCAACCGCAAGGGCTTCCACTTCCTCAATGTGCAGCTCATCTGCAACCATAGAAAGATCATCATGTATGTGTGTGCCAAATTCCCTGGCAGCTGCCATGACTCTTTCGTCCTTCACCAGTCCAGCCTCCCTCAGCTCTTCGCTCCTCCAAACAGACTTTCTGGCTGGCTGCTTGGAGACAAAGGCTACCCACTGAAGACATGGCCCATGACACCCTTTAGGAGGCCAAGTACTGAGGCTCAGGAGAGATATAATGAAAGTTACATTTCCACCAGTTGTGTCATAAAGCAGTCAATAGGCATGCTCAAAATGCACTTCAGATGCCATGACAGATCTGGAGGAGCCCTTCAGTATGCACCAGCCAGGATCTCCAGAATCGTTGTGGTCTGCTGTGCCATGCATAACATAGCGCAGCAGCGAGGATTAGTGCTGCATGAGGAGCAAGGCTCTGAGCACACAGCCTCTTCAGAGGAGGAGGAGGAGGAGCTGGAGGAACCCATGGGCCAGATCCCACCAGCACCCGAGCACATTGCTGCCCAGGAGGCCAGGGATGGCCTCATCATGGCCAGATTTACACAAGAACATAAGAAATAGGAGCAGGAGTAGACCATTTGGCCCCTCGAGCCTGCTCTGCCATTCAATAAGATCATGGCTGATCTTCTACTTCAATTCCACTTTCTTGCACTATCCCCATATCCCTTGATTCCCTTAATATCCAAAAATGTATCGATCTCTGTCTTGAATATACTCAACGACTGAGCCTCCACAGCCCTCTGGGGTAGAGAATTCCAAAGATTCACCACCCTCTGACACCAACATTTCCCAATCTCGCACCATTAAAAAAAATACTCTGCTTTTCTGTTTTTCCTACCAAAGTGGATAACTTCACATTTCTCCACATTATATTCCATTTGCAATGTTCTTGCCCACTCACTTAGCTTGTCTATATCCCCTTGAAGCCTCTTTGCATCTTCCTCACAACTTACATTCCCACCCAGCTTTGTATCATCAGCAAACTTGGATATATTACATTTGGCCCCCTCATCCAAATAATTGATCTAGATTGTGAATATCTGAGGCCCAAGCATTGATCCTTGCGGTACCCCACTAGTTATAGACTGCCAACCCGAAAATGATCCGTTTATTCCTACTCTCTGTTTTCTGTCCGTTAACCAATCCTCAATCCATGCTAGTACATTACCCACAATCCCATGAGCCCTAATTTTGTTTTATAACCTCTTGTGTGGCACCTTATCAAATGCCTTCTGAAAATCCAAATACACCACATCCACTAGTTCCCCCTTATCTATTCTGCTAGTAACAACCTCAAAAAACTCTAACAGATTCATCAAACACAATTTCATAAATCCGTATTGACTCTGCCCAATCCTATTATTATTTTCTAAGTGCCCTGTTACCACGTCCTTAATAATAGATTCTAGTATTTTCCCTACTACTGATGTCAGGCTAACTGGTCAGTAGTTCCCCATTTTCTCTCTCCTCCTTTCTTAAATAGTGGCGTTACATTTGCCACCTTCCAATCCGCAGGAACTGTTCTAGAATCCATGAAATTTTGGAAAATGACAACCAATGCATCCACTATCTATATAGCCACCTTCTTCAAAACCCTAGGATGTAGGCCATCAGGTGCAGGGGATTTATCGACTTTCAGTCCCATTAATTTCTCCAGTACTTTCTTTTACTAATACTAATTTCTTTCAGTTCCTCATTCTCGCTAGACCCTTGGTTTTCCACTATTTACGGGAAGTTTTTTTGCATCTTCTTCCGTGAAGATTGACGCAAAGTATTTGTTTAATTTCCCTGCCATTTCCTTATTCCCCATTATAATTTCGCCTGTCTCAGCCTGTAAGGAACTCACATTTACTTTTGCTAATCTTTTCCTTTTTACATACCTATAGAAGCTTTTACAGTCTGTTTTTATGTCTCTCGCTAGTTTACTCTCATATTCTATTTTCCCTTTCTTTATCAATTTCTTGGACCTCCTTTGCTGAATTCTAAAATCCTCCCAATCCTTCGGCTTACTGCTCTTTTTGGCAACATTATAAGCCTCTCCCTTTGAGCTAATACTATCTTTAACTTCTCTTGTTAGCCACGGTTGGATCACTTTTCCTGTGGAGTTTTTGTGCCTTAAAGGAATGTATATTTGTTGTAAATTATGTATTAATTCTTTAAATGCTAGCCATTGCTTGTCTACTATCACACCTTTTAATGTAGTTTCTCATTCTATCTTAGCCAATTTGCCCCTCATACCTACGTAGTTTGCTTTGTTTAGATTTAAAGACCCTAGTGTCGAATTTAACTAAATCACTTTCAAACTCAATATAAAATTCTATCATATTATGGTCACTCTTCCCTAAAGCTCCCTTTATACAAAAGTTATTAATTAATCCTTTCTTGTCGCACAATATTAGATCTAAAATAGCCTGTTCCCTAGTTGGTTCCTCAACATACTGATCTAGAAAACTACATTCCATGAATTCGTCCTCCACACTATTATTGCAAATTTGGTTTGCCCAGTCTATATGTAAATTAAAGTCCCCCATGATTACTGTATTACCCTTGTTACATGCACCTCTAATTTCCTGATTTATACTCTGCCCTACATTACAACTACTGTTTGGAGGCCTATAAACAGCTCCCACCAATGTTTTCTGCCCCTTTGCTGTTTCTTAGCTCCACCCAAACTGATTCTATTTCTTGATTTTTGGAGCTAAGATCCTTTCTCTCTACTGTCTTTATCCCATCCTTTATTATCAGGGCTACTCCTCCTCCATTTCCATTGTGCCTATCTCTTCTAAAAGTTAAGTATCCTAGAAGATTTATTTCCCAACCTTGGTCAATTTGCAACCACGTCTCCATAATGGCTATCAGATCAAACCTATTAATTTCTATCTCTGGTGTTAATTCATTAATTTTGTTGCAAATGTTTCACGCATTCAGATATAGTGCCTTTAGCTTTGACTTATTTCTATTTTTCCCTGATGTCACCTTAGTCACTGATGCCTTATTACCGTTGTTACTCTCACTGTCCCTTCCTGACCCACTCTACTTATTTTTACCCAAAACTCTACTCTGCTCTAGAGCCTTGACGTTTCTCTTGTTGCTATTAAATTTACTCTTGCCTGAATCCTCCCACCCCCACCTCCCCTTCATTAGTTTAAAGCTCTGTCTACTGCCCTAGTTATTCGGTTCGTCAGGACACTGGTACCAGCCCAGTTTAAGTGGAGCCCGTCCCAACAGAACAGCTCCCTCGTTCCCCAGTACTGGTGCCAGTGCCCCATGAACTGAAAACCCTTCCTCCCACACCACTCTTTGAGCCACGCATTTAAACCTTTAATCTGTTTGTCCCTATGCCAATTTGCACGTAGCTCAGGTAACAATCCAGAGATTATTACCTTTGAGGTTCTGCTTTTTAATTTGGATCCTAGCTTCTCAAACTCCCTCAGCATAACCTCATTTCTAGTTCTACCTATGTCGTTGGGCCCTACGTGAACCACGACAACTGGATCCTCCACCTCCCACTCCAAGTTCTCCTCCAGCCGTGAGGAGATGTCTTTAACCCTGGCACCGGGCAGGCAACACAACCTTTGGAACTCCCAGTTGCGGCTGCAGATAACAGTATCTATCCTCCTGGCTATACTGTCCCCTACCACAACTACATTCCCTTTCACTCCCCCCACTTGAATGGCCTCCTGCACCATGGTGCCATGGTCAGCTTGCTCATCCATCCTGCAGGCTTTTCCCTCATCCACACAGGCAGCCTGTTGGACAAGACCAAAGGCTGAGGCTCCTCCAGCACTGCACCTGGGGTCCCCTTACCTGCCTGAGTTGCAGTCACACCTTCCTGTCCCTGACCACTAACCAGACCTGTACCACTACCAAACTAAGGGGTGTGACTGCCTCCTGGATCAAAGTGTCCAGGTAACTCTCCTCATCCCTGATGCCCCGCAATGTCTGCACCTCAGACTCCAGCTCAAAAACTCTGAGTTGAAGTTCTTCAAGTTACAGGCACTTACTGCAAACGTGGTTGTCCGGAATCACAATGCTCTGCATAAACTCCCACATGCTGCAGTTGCAGCACATCACCTGCACTGCCATCCCTATATGACCTTGTTTTATTTAATTAAATGTAATTACATTTATAATTAGGTAACTTATTTTACAGTGTAGTTTCTTGACTACTTACTGGATCTACATTAAGTTATGGGTACTGAAATTAAATATCTACCTATAACACAAAGCACTACAAGTAGTGTAGGCAAAAAGCAGTAGCTCCTTCCCCCTCTTCTCCGAATTCCCACTCTTTCCAAATACCCAAATAAAACACTCTGTTTAAGTGCACTCCATTTTAATCCCACTCTGTGCACTGCAGACCTGTTAACTCTTGAGTTGTGAGACACCAGGTGGCAACAGTACTCTATCTCGTGTGGGATCCACCGAGGTGTGTGTATCTGCGCTGCTGTTGGGTGCGTTTATGTCTGGTGATGGTGCGTCCTCAGAGGCTGGAGGCTCTGCTGAGGAGTCGTCTTCCTCTTGCTCCTGGACAGTGGGGTGGTGGAGGGCTCTTGATGGACCTGTGGGAGAGTAAAGAGATGAGTTAGATATGTCATATCAAGAATGGATACAGATACCATTATGCAGGTGATGACCATTCAATGTCTGCTGACATCAGTCCCCATATGAGTGACTGATGTATGCCATGTAGCTGTATGATATATAATTCTGACACCAGGTTGCTGAGATGTCCCCCTCTGTCCATCTCCCATCTCCAGTTGCTCGGTGACTCCAGATATTTCTAAAGCAGCCTCCTCTGCTGTTGTAAGGTTTGTAAATGATGGAGGGCCACCACCGGTTCTCTCCCTCTCTCTCTTATTTGGGGTCTCATTTCCTGCAAGGAGGGAAAGAAGAGAAGGTGGAGTGAGAGTGATGGAATGAGTGTAAGGAATGGATGGGTTACATCTTTAGAGAGAGACTATGACGGAGTGGGATGCCAAAGCCAAATGACCTCCTTGTGTCTTGTTAGTTGTATTATTGCACTAGGATGAGGGTGAGTGTGAGGGGTGGCTAGTGAGATGGGGATGTGATAATGTAGATAGAGAGAGAGGGATGGGTAGACGTGCAAGGTAAGTTGGCGTGAGTAATGATGTGCAGGAGTAGGGTTGGGAAGCCAGAGTGATGGGGATGTGATGAGAGGCACAGCAGGATGAAGTTGTGTGTGAAATAACAACAGAAAATGCTGGAAAAACTCAGCAGGCCAGGCAACATCCGTGGAGAGAGAAATAGAGTCATTCAGGTCGAAACCCTTTGTGAAGTTGTGTGTGGCTTTGTACTCACCTTTCCTGATCTAATGAGATCATTGAAACATTTGCGGCACTGCACCCAGGTCCTCCTGCTGTTGACCTGCTGTTTACCCCCTCTGCAATGTCCAACCAGGCTCTTTTAGTTTGCTGGGGAGGTCTCTTCCACCTATTGGAAGGGAAGAGGACCTCCCTGCATGCACTGACTCCCTCCATAAGCATATGGAGGGAGTCATCGGAGAACCTGGGTGCAGCCCTCTGCCTCTGTGCAGTCATTTACAAAGTGTTTGCAGCACTCCAATGCTGTAGTGCACTGACTGCACTATGTTACTTTAACATTCAAATATAATATGGCCATGGCCCCTGTGGTAAACCACTTTATCGTTACACTATAGTTATCACTGTTGTATTGTTATCACCGTTGTATCACGATACGAGGTCGCCTCTTGTCGCGCTGTTATACCTGGGCTGACCACCTCCGACTCCGCCCATGGCTCCACCTACCTGCCCAGGTATAAAGGTAGTCGACTGGCTGGTATTCCTCCTTGTTGGACCCGATCACCCACGAGGGTGGGCTCTGTTATTTAGTCAATAAAAACCTTTAGTTACGTTCCTAACTCGTCGCCTTTTATTGGACGAATTGATAGGTATATCAATTTTATTGACTAAATTTTAAAGATGTCTACTACTGGCCAGCCAGAAGCCCTCCCAGAAGCACAGCCACACCAGCCGGCTTGGCTGCAAGCCCTCAAACCACCGTACCTGGATCTAAACCCACAGGCAGCAAACGCAGCCCTCAACTTCAAACACTGGCTGGACTGCTTCGAATCCTACCTGGAAGAATCCGGCGCCCCGCAGAGATCCAAACTAAGACTTCTGAACGCCCAAGCGAGCCCGAGAGTATACGCACTCATACAGGACACGACTACGTACGAGGCCGCTATCAACCTACTGAAACAGCAGTACCGCAGCCCGGTAAATTACATGTACACCAGGCACCTCCTAAGATCCCGCCCGCAACAGCCAGGAGAGTCTGTAGCTGAATTTTTACGGGCGCTAAGAGCACTCGGCAGGAACTGTGACTTTAAAGCGGTGACGGCTGTTGAAAATACGGAAGATAATATCCGCGATGCCTTTGTGAAAGGCCTACGGTCCGACTACTCACGGCAAAGACTGCTTGAAGCTAAAGACCTCGACCTGGACAAAGCTGAAGCCCTCGCTCTCTCCCTGGAGGTGGCCCATCAGGACCAGGAGGCGTTTTCCAGGTACTGCTCACGACCCTGGGACTCGGGCCCGACCCCTACCGCAATACCCTTCGCAGCGCCGCCCCCGGGACCTACCTCAGCGTCGGCGTCCCGGACCCGACCGGGCCCGCCACCCCCGGTACCGGCTCCGACATCGGGCACCCGCGATCGGGCCGCCGGCTGCTTCTTTTGCGGCCAGGAGAAGCACCCGAGGTCGCGCTGCCCAGCCAGGAACTCTACCTGCACAACCTGCAGGAAGAAAGGCCATTTCTCTAAGGCCTGCAGGAGCGGATCTTCAGAGGCCAGCAGTGCCTCATGCGAACTGTGGGGGCGGCCATCTTCTTTCACGGCAACTGAGGCCAGTATCCCCACACGTGAGTCATGGGGGCGGCCATCTTTGATCAAGGCAACCGACCCCAATAGTGCCTCATGTGAGTTATGGGGGCAGCCATCTTCTCCGCCATTTTGTCCTACCTCGTGGGAGACGCCATTTTACCCACCACGCCCGACTGCCACCGGGCCCCCGGACCCGACGACCGCCTCGCCCGCAGACGACAACGACTCGCTTACCTACACGCTAGCCTCCGTCACTCTGGATCAAGCCCGCCCACACCACCTGTCCAAGTCGATGATGGACATCAAAGTAAACGGCCACGCCACGACCTGCCTGTTCGACAGCGGAAGCACGGAGAGCTTCATCCACCCAGACACGGTGAGCCACTACTCCCTCCCTGTCCTGCCAACGCGCAACCGAATCTCGATGGCATCGAGGTCCCACGCCACGGACATTAGCGGCTACTGTGCTGTGACCTTGTCGGTTAAGGGTACAGAGTATAAAAACTTTAAACTCCTCGTCCTCCCCCAGCTCTGCGCTGCCGTCCTACTAGGGCTGGACTTCCAATCCCACCTCCAAAGTGTAACCCTAGCATACGGTGGACCCCTCCCCCCACTCACAGTCGACAACCAGCGAAGGTTAAACCGCCCACCGCGTAACACCTGCAGCCTATCCACCCTCAAGGTGCCGCCACCTTCCCTGTTCGCTAACCTCACCCCCGACTGCAAACCCGTCGCTACCAAGAGCAGGCGGTACAGCGCTGGGGACAGAGCTTTCATTAGCTCTGAGGTGCAGCGTCTCCTGAAGGAGGGCATCATCGAGGGGAGCAACAGCCCCTGGCGTGCCCAGGTCGTGGTCGTTAAGACCGGCGATAAAAATCGCCTGGTCATCGACTACAGCCAGACCATAAACAGGTACACCCAGCTGGACGCATACCCCCTTCCCCGCATATCTGACATGGTCAATCAGATTGCACAATACCGCGTATTCTCGACCATCGACCTTAAGTCGGCCTACCACCAACTCCCTATCCACCCCGAGGACCGCCAGTACACCGCCTTCGAGGCGAATGGGCGCCTATACCACTTCCTTAGGGTCCCCTTCGGTGTCACCAACGGGGTCTCGGTCTTCCAAAGGGAGATGGACCGGATGGTTGACCAGAACGGACTGCAGGCCACATTCCCCTACCTAGATAACGTCACCATCTGCGGCCGCGACCGGCAGGACCACGACGTGAATCTGGAGAAATTCCTCCGTACAGCCCAACGGCTGAACCTCACCTACAATAAGGAGAAATGTGTGTTTAACACCTCGCGCCTTGCCATCCTTGGCTGTGTAGTAGAGAACGGACTCATCGGCCCCGACCCCGAAAGAATGCGCCCCCTCATGGAGCTACCCCTCCCCCACTGCCCTAAGGCACTTAAGAGAACCCTGGGGCTCTTCGCCTACTATGCCCAATGGGTGCCCAATTATGCGGACAAAGCCAGACCCCTCATGAAGTCCACATCCTTCCCCCTTACGGAGGAAGCGTGCGCAGCCTTCTCCCTCATTAAGGGAGACATTGCCAAGGCCACTATGCACGCAGTGGATGAGTCCATCCCCTTCCAAGTCGAGAGCGATGCATCCGACTTCGCCCTAGCCGCCACCCTTAACCAGGAGGGGAGACCGGTGGCCTTCTTCTCAAGGACCCTACAGGGCCCTGAGATCCGACACTCGTCGGTCGAGAAGGAGGCCCAGGCGATTGTGGAGGCGGTACGACGCTGGAGGCACTACCTGGCAGGCAAACGATTTACCCTCCTTACCGACCAACGTTCGGTCGCTTTTATGTTTAATAACAAGCTGAGGGGCAAAATCAAGAATGACAAGATCTTGAGGTGGAGAATCGAGCTCTCCACCTACGATTATGATATCTTGTACCGGCCAGGTAAGCTGAACGAACCCCCCGATGCTCTGTCACGAATTACATGCGCCAGCGCGCAAAGTGATAGACTTCAGACCCTCCACAACGACCTCTGCCACCCCGGGGTCACCAGACTTTACCACTTCATTAAGGCCCGCAACCTGCCCTACTCCATCGAGGAGGTCAGGACCATAACCAGGAACTGCCAGACCTGCGCCGAGTGCAAACCGCACTTCTTTAGGCCGGACAGAGCAAGCCTGATCAAGCCCACCCGCCCCTTCGAGCGCCTGAGCATCGACTTTAAGGGGCCCCTCCCGTCCTCTGACCGTAATGTGTACTTCCTCAACATTGTTGATGAGTACTCCCGTTTCCCCTTTGCCTTCCCCTGCCCAGACATGACCAGTACCACGGTCATTAAATGCCTGAACGACCTCTTCGCCTTGTTCGGGTTCCCAAACTATATACATAGTGACCGGGGCTCCTCTTTCATGAGCGAGGAACTCCGTCAGTTCCTACTAGCGAGAGGTATTGCAGCAAGTAGGACCACCAGCTACAACCCCCAAGGGAACGGCCAGGTGGAAAGAGAGAACGCGACGGTATGGAAGGCCGTCCTCTTAGCCTTAAAGTCTAAGGGCCTCCCAACCTCCCGCTGGCAGGAAGTCCTCCCGACAGCGCTGCACTCCATCCGGTCACTACTTTGCACTGCCGTTAACGCCACCCCCCATGAACGAATGTTTGTTTTCCCCAGGAAGTCGACTACGGGAACCACTCTACCAACCTGGCTGACCTCTCCGGGGCCCGTCTTGCTGCGAAAGCACGTGAGGGCCCATAAAACAGACCCCCTGGTCGAAAGGGTGAACCTCCTGCACGCCAACCCCCAGTACGCCTACGTGGCTTACCCAGACGGGCGGGAGGACACTGTCTCCTTACGAGACCTCGCACCCTCGGGCACTCCGGAGACACCACCTTTACCCCCCCCCACCACCCCCCCAATTCCAGCCCAGGTAGACGGCATGCCGGAACCCCACGAGCCTTCGCCGACCACGCAGACACCAGCACTAACACCGGATAATGCAGCACCGCCGCTGCGACGATCGGAGAGGCTTACGAGGCCTCCGGACAGACTGACATACCAGAACTGGTAGTACACTTCACCCCGCCGGACTCAAATCTAAACAAGGGGTGAATGTGGTAAACCACTTTATCGTTACACTATAGTTATCACTGTTGTATTGTTATCACCGTTGTATCACGATACGAGGTCGCCTCTTGTCGCGCTGTTATACCTGGGCTGACCACCTCCGACTCCGCCCATGGCTCCACCTACCTGCCCAGGTATAAAGGTAGTCGACTGGCTGGTATTCCTCCTTGTTGGACCCGATCACCCACGAGGGTGGGCTCTGTTATTTAGTCAATAAAAACCTTTAGTTACGTTCCTAACTCGTCGCCTTTTATTGGACGAATTGATAGGTATATCAGCCCCTTTAAAGATCCCGACTGAAAACGCAAAGTTGTTTTCTGGAGCGGGTTGGAACCCGCCATGGCGACCGCCCGCACCCGACCCGCCCAGGTAAGGGAAATTCCAGCCGATGTGTTTCTACTGTTCCTACATAAGTGAGAAGTGCCATTGCTCAACAGCACACCAAGCAGTGCTCTTGAGTTGTAGCTTTTTTCACTCACGTAGGAACGGTAGAAGCTTAACTTTTAAAGCTTACCTGGAAAAGACTCGCAATAAGGTAAAAGCAAAGACCAGCCTCACTGAAAAACTCGCAGGCACAATATGGGGTGCTGATGTGTGCCCACTTCAAAGAGCGACTATAGCACTGGTGTACTCAACTGCTGAATAGCACAACAGTCTGGTCAGGCAGCTTACATACCAAATCTCTGGACACATAGCTTAATGCTGCAGTGTGAATCATAAATTAAACATTTAAATCAACATCCAATGGTTGCCTACTGTGCTCCATATACCCCCACCTAAAATTCAGTGAGGCACACATACAGCTCATGAATACAATCAAACCATGGCCAACCCGAACATACCAATTCATGAGGGCCTCCAAAATCTTCAATGTGACTGTGGACACCAGTTGCAAACTTTGGACCACATTGTAAATGTGTCCACTTCAATTGTTTGCTGGTGGCATCTCAGACTTACACCAAGCCATTTTCAAAGCTACACACTGGTTCACCAATCTGGGCTAGGATATTTGAATGTTTTTTTTTTCAAAAATATATACTTTATTCATAAAAATCTTTGTTCACGTACATGACAATACAGTCCACATCTGGTACAATACAAATTAACTGTGGTACATGGCACTCAATTTACAGAGACACGTTACAATACATTTTCATTACACATTTTATAAGTCATACAGCCCAAGGGGGTCAAGATACATTCCAACACTTGTCATGATGCATTACACTACAATCCACCAATCATATTACATATGGCATAATACAAATGAATGCAGTACATGGTGCTCTATTTACATCCACAGATTACAAGTGCTTTACAATTGACGCGCTATCAATTACTCATAAAAGACTGAGAGTTAAGAGAGTAACTAAAGGCTTTTATTAACAAAAGAATGAAGGTCTGCCTCGAGTGGTCGACCGGTCCAGAAATACAAAGGGCTGGGGAGCAGTCACCTTTATACTAGGACTTGTTGGAGGAGTCAGCCGAGGCATGTCCAGGCATGTACACAGTGGAATACAAACAGTGGTTTACCACATTCACCCCTTGTTTAAAATTGAGTCCGGCGGGGTGAAGTGTATTAAAAGTTAGTGTATTGGAGTCTCTCTGGAGGTCTTGTTTGCCGCTGTGATCGGCGTGGCGTCGGCAGGGGTAGTGGAGCTTCCGGCGTCGAGTCCTGCGTGGGCTGTGGCACAGGCGTGTCATCCTCGTAGATGTCGAGCGGGTCGCGGGGCCCAGGCCTGCCGTCTGCTGGGGCTGGATATCGGATCGTGGGGGGGGGGTGGTAGTGAGTAGTGGGTTACTGCGGCCCCCGAGGGTGCAAGGTCTCTTATGGAGACTGTGTCCTCCCGCCCGTCCGGGTATGCAATGTAAGCATACTGGGGGTTGGCGTGGAGGAGGTCGACCCTCTCGACCAGGGGGTCCGTTTTATGGGTCCTCACGTGCCTTCTCAGTAGGACCGGCCCTGGGGACGTCAGCCATGGCGGTAGTGATGTCCCCGATGTGGACTTCCTTGGGAAGACAAACATTTTCTCATGAGGGGTGGCGTTAGTGGCAGTGCAGAGCAGTGACCGAATAGAGTGGAGCGCGTCGGGGAGCACATCCTGCCAGCGGGAGGTTGGAAGGCCCCTAGACTTTAAGGCTAGCAGGGCGGCCTTCCAAACTGTCGCATTTTCTCTTTCCACCTGTCCGTTCCCCCGGGGGTTGTAACTGGTGGTCCTGCTTGTGGCAATACCCCTAGTTAGCAGGTACTGACGGAGTTCGTCGCTCATAAACGATGAGCCCCGGTCGCTATGGATATAGCTGGGGAAACCGAACAGGGTGAAGAGGTCGTTCAGACATTTAATGACCGTGGCACTGGTCATGTCCGGGCAGGGGATGGCGAACGGGAAACGGGAGTACTCATCAATAATATTGAGGAAGTACACATTGCGGTCGGAGGAGGGGAGAGGCCCTTTAAAATCAACGCTCAGGCGCTCGAAGGGGTGAGTGGCTTTTATCAGGTGGGCCCTGTCTGGTCTACAAAAGTGCGGTTTGCACTCAGCGCAGACTTGGCAGTTCCTGGTCATGGTCCTGACCTCCTCAATAGAGTAAGGCAGTTTGCGGGCCTTGATGAAGTGGAAGAACCTGGTGACCCCCGGGTGGCAGGGGTCATTGTGGAGGGCCCGCAGTCTATCGATCTGCACGCTGGCGCAGGTGCCACGCGATAGCGCATCCGGGGGTTCATTGAGCTTCCCGGGCCGGTACAAGATCTCGTAATTGTAGGTGGAAAGTTCGATTCTCCACCTCAAGATCTTGTCATTTTTGATTTTGCCCCTCTGCTTGTTGTTAAACATGAAAGCAACTGAACGTTGGTCAGTGAGCAGGGTAAATCGTTTTCCGGCCAGGTAGTGCCTCCACTGACGCACAGCCTCCACAATCGCCTGGGCCTCCTTCTCAACAGCGGAGTGTCTGGTCTCCAGGCCTTGGAGGGTTCGTGAAAAGAAGGCCACGGGTCTCCCCGCCTGATTGAGGGTAGCGGCCAGGGCAAAGTCGGACGCGTCGCTTTCCACCTGGAAGGGGATGGATTCGTCCACTGCGTGCATGGTGGCTTTGGCAATGTCTTCCTTGATACGGTGGAAGGCTAAGCGGGCCTCTGCCGTCAAGGGAAAAGAGGTGGACTTGATCAGTGGATGGGCCTTGTCCGCATAGTCGGGGACCCACTGGGCATAATAGGAGAAAAACCCTAGGCACCTCTTCAGGGCCTTGAGGCAGTGGGGCAGTGGGAGTTCCATAAGGGGACGCATCCGGTCGGGGTCGGGGCCGATGACTCCGTGTTCCACAACACAGCCAAGGATGGCGAGGCGGTTTGTGCAGAATATGCACTTCTCCTTGTTATATGTCAGGTTCAGGAGTTGGGCGGTGCGGAGGAATTTTTCGAGGTTTGCGTCATGGTCCTGCAAGTCACGGCCGCAGATGGTCACATTGTCCAGATATGGGAAAGTGGCCTGCAACGCATTTTGATCTACCATCCGGTCCATCTCCCTTTGGAAGACGGAGACCCCGTTGGTGACGCCAAAGGGAACCCTAAGGAAGTGGTGGAGGCGGCCGTTTGCCTCAAAGGCAGTATACTGGCGGTCCTCAGGGCGGATAGGGAGCTGGTGGTACGCTGATTTCAGGTCAATGGTCGAGAAGACGCGGTACTGCGCGATCTGGTTGACCATATCAGCTATGCGGGGGAGTGGGTAGGCGTCCAGCAGGGTGTAGCGATTTATTGTCTGGCTGTAGTCGATGACCAGGCGCTACTTCTCGCCGGTCTTAACGACCACAACCTGGGCTCGCCAGGGGCTGGTGCTGCCCTCAATAATCCCTTCCTTCAGGAGCCGCTCCACTTCGGTTTTAATGAAAACCCTGTCCCCGGCACTGTATCGCCTGCTCTTTGTGGCGATGGGCTTACAGTCGGGGGTGAGGTTAGCAAACAGTGGGGGGGGGGTGACTCTGAGTGTGGAGAGGTTGCACCTGGTGCGCGGCGGGCAATTTGGGAGCTGCTGGCTGCGGACTGTGAGTGGGGGTAGGGGTCTACCGTACGCCATCGTAACACTTTTAAGGTGGCACTGAAAATCTAACCCCAGCAGGACGGCAGCGCAGAGGTCGGGCAGGACCAGAAGTTTAAAATGATCGTACACGGTCCCTTCTACTACGAGTGTCACTACGCAGTAGCCGCCGATGTCCGCCGACTGGGACTCGGAGGCCATAGAAATCCGCTGGTGCGCAGGCAGGACTGGGAGAGAGCAACGCCGCACCGTGTCGGGGTGGATGAAGCGCTCCGTGCTCCCAGAGTCAAAAAGGCAGATTGTATCGTGGCCATTTACCTTAATGTCCATTGTGGAACTGGCCAGCTGGTGCGGTCTCGCTTGGTCCAGTGTAACGGATGCCAGCGTAGGGGTCGGTGTGTCGCTGCGGGTATCAGATGAGGCGGTGTTGGGGGCCTGCTGCGTTCCGGCTGTCGTCCAAGATGGCGGCGTCCATGATCCCCATGTGGCTGGAGGCGTCCAAAATGGCTGCTGTACCGGTGGTTCGCACATGGCCGAGGAGGCCCAAGATGGCGGCCCGCATGGCCCACACGCGGTGCTGCTGGGGTTCGGGGTGGCTTTGGCCCTGCAGACGTTAGCGTAGTGTCCCTTCTTCCCGCAGCCCGAGCAGATCGCGTTTTTCGCCGGGCAGCGCGCTCTGGGGTGTTTTGCCTGGCCACAGAAGTAGCATTTCTGGCCTTGGGGCACTGCTGTCTGGCCTTGGGACACTGCTGCGGTAGTTGGGCCATTGCTGGGGTGTGGCTGGGGTGGCACGGCGCTATGAGGCGGTCCTACCGTGTCCCAGGCTGTCATTCCCCGCGGCGTCCATGGTGCAGAGGAGTAGGCATCCATGCCCCGGTAGGCTGCATCCAATGATAGTGCGAGTTCAGAGGCCTTGTTGAGGTCGAGGTCACTCTGCTCCAACAGTCGCTGTCGGGTGTAATTGGATCTGTGGCCCGCTACAAAAGCGTCCCGGATAAGTTCCTCTGTGTACACGGCGGCCTTTACATCCTTACAACCACAGGCCCGGCCAAGCACAGATAGTGCCTGAAGGTATTCCACGGTCGATTCCCCAGGTTGTTGTTTACGACTCCCCAGAAGGTGCCTGGCGTACACTTCGTTCACTGGGCGCGTGTACTGGTCCTTGAGGAGCTTGATAGCGTCCGCGTACGAGGTCGCATCTTGGATGACCGAGTACACTCGGTGGTTCACTTTGGAGGTCAGGACATCCAGTTTGTCCTCGTCCGATTTGATTGCTGCGGAGGCGGTCAGGAATTTTTCGAAACACTTAAGCCAGTGAGTAAACTTGGTGGATGAGTCCGCCTCCCGATGATCTAAGTCCAGGCATGCTGGTGTGAGGATCTTCTCCATTATAAAAATTTTGTTAATAAAATTGATGCGCTATCAATTACTCATAAAAGACTGAGAGTTAAGAGAGTAACTAAAGGCTTTTATTAACAAAAGAATGAAGGTCTGCCTCGAGTGGTCGACCGGTCCAGAAATACAAAGGGCTGGGGAGCAGTCACCTTTATACTAGGACTTGTGGGAGGAGTCAGCCGAGGCATGTCCAGGCATGTACACAGTGGAATACAAACAGTGGTTTACCACAACAATTAACACACTTGTACATCATATGGCCCGAGGGGGGTTATTATACTGGTTTCAGCCCCTCGGTGCACACTGGCGGGAGGGCCTTAAACTGTGGCCCTTCCCCGTTGTGCCTTTGCGGCAGCAGCACCAACCTTTAGTGCATCCCTCAGCACGTACTCCTGGACCTTGGAATGTGCCAGCCTGCAACACTCGGTTGTGGACAACTCCTTACTCTGGAAGACCAGCAAGTTTCGGGCAAACCAAAGGGCGTCTTTCACCGAGTTGATGATCTTCCAGCAGCAGTTGATGTTTGTCTCGGTGTGCGTCCCTGGGAACAGTCCGTAGAGCACAGAATCCTGTGTTACGGGATGACCCTCGACAAAGACCACTGCATCTCTTTCCAGACCTTCTTTGCAAAGGCACATTCCAGAAGGAGATGGATGACGGTCTCGTCCCAAGCACAGCCTCCTCGCGGACAGCGTGCGGTGGAGCAGAGACGCCAGGAGTGCATGAAGGATCTGACGGGGAGGGCCCTTCTCACCACCAGCCAAGCTACGTCTTGGTGCTTATTTGTGAGTTCTGGTGATGAGGCATTCTGCCAAATGACTTCGACAGTCTGCTCGGGGAACCATCCGACAGCATCCACCATCTCCTTTTCCCGTAGGGTCTCGAGGACGTTACGTGCTGACCACTGCTTGGCGGCCTTGTGGTCAAAGGTGTTTCCCGTGAAAAACTTTTCCACGAAGGACAGGTGGTCCGGCACAGTCCAACTGGATGGAGCGTTCCGCGGCAGCGTAGCCAGACCCATCCTTCGCAACACCGGGGACAGGTAAAACCTCAGCACGTAGTGACACTTGGGCCTAGAAATTCAGTTAAGGCCCGCCAGCAGGCTAACGGCCAAAAGTTAGCGCTGCGCGCGGAGCCCGTTGCGCCCGCCAGAAATTCACTTTTAGCGCCCCAACTCGGAACCGGGCGCTATTCCAGGGTGTGCCCGCCTCCGCTTGGGGCGCTGAAAGTGAATTTCAGCGCTCCAGCTGCCGCTGCACCACCCGATGTGGTGCGGCAGGCTGGGGTACTGCAGGCCTCCTCCTTCTCTTAAGGAGGAGCTGCCTGCAGCTGTGAGATCGCCGCTGGATTCTGCCGGCAAATGAGCCCGGCACCACGGAGAAGTGCCGGGCTCACGGGAATCAGCCACCAATGCCACGGGGGGGTGGTGGAGGAGGCCGGGGAGGGAGGTGCGGGCAGGCGGCCGCCGAAAAAGCAGCCGGCTGCACCTCCACCTTAAAGCGCCCCAGTAGCGCAGCAGTACGGCCCCGTTTCACGAACGTTGTTTGCGGCCGCTGCAGAAGAGGCGGCCGCAACTAAATATGGGGTTTGGGCCGGAAGCGGGGCGGTACCGGGGCACTTCGCACACCGATGACGTCATCGGTGTCGGCGCAGCGCTACCGGCTACCGCCGCCATTACCGCAGCGCTGAATATCAGCGCAACCTCTTATACTGGCGCAGAAACCCTCTTTAGGCGCCAACTGGGCGCAAAGCTTGCAGCGCCCAACTGAATTTCTAGGCCTTGGTGTTTGCGTACCGAGGGTCTGTGCACAGTTTGATGCAGCCACACACAAAGATGGCCATCAGGATGAGGGTGATGTTGGTACGTTCTTTCCCCCTTTCTCTGGAGATTTGTATATCGTGTCCCTCCGGACATGGTCCATTTTCGATCTCCAGATAAAGTGGAAGATGGCTCGGGTGACTGCGGCGGCACAGGGTCGGGGTATGGGCCACACCTGCGCCACGTACAGCAACACCGACAGCACCTCGCACCTGATGACCAGGTTCTTGCCCACGATCGACAGGGAGTGCTGCTCCCACGTTCCCAGTTTCTGTCGTACCTTGGAGATACACTCCTCCCAGTTTTTGGTGCACGCCCCGGCCGCTCCGAACCATATTCCCAGCACCTTCAGGTAATCTGACCTGATGGTGAAGGGGACAAAGGATCAGTCGGCCCAGTTCCCAAAGAACATGGCCTCGCTTTTGCTGCGATTAACTTTCGCTCCCGAGGCCAGTTCAAACTGGTCGCAGATGCTCAGCAGTCTGCGGACTGACAGCGGGTCCGAGCAAAAGACGGCGACATCGTCCATGTACAGGGAGGCCTTAACCTGAGTGCCTCCGCTGCCTAGGATCGTCACCCCTCTTACGCCCGAATCCCTCCTGATGGACTCGGCACACGAACAAGACAGAGGAGAGAGGACAGCCCTGCCTGACTCCAGATTTGATCGGAAAGTTTTCTGATTCCCACCCGTTGATTAGAACTGCGCTACTGATGTCTGTGTAGAGCAGTTGGATCCAATTGCGGATTCCCTCCCCAAACCCCATTTTAGAGAGCACGTCCATCATGTACGTGTGCGATATTCTGTCGAAAGCCTTCTCCTGGTCCAAGCTGATTAAGCAGGTGTCCACCCTCCTGCCCCGCACGTAGGCGATCATATTTGAATGTTGCTAACCCCTTAGAGTCATAGAGTCATAGAGTTATACAGCACGGATAGAGGCCCTTCGGCCCATCGTGTCCGCGCCGGCCATCAAGCCCTGTCTAATCTAATCCCATATTCCAGCATTTGGTCCGTAGCCTTGTATGCTATGGCATTTCAAGTGCTCATCCAAATGCTTCTTGAATGTTGTGAGGGTTCCAGCCTCCACAACCCTTTCAGGCAGTGAGTTCCAGACTCCAACCACCCTCTGGGTGAAAAAGTTCTTTCTCAAATCCCCTCTAAACCTCCCGCCCTTTACCTTGAATCTATGCCCCCTAGTTATTGACCCTTCTACTAAGGGAAAAAGCTCCTTAGTATCCATCCTATCTATGCCCCTCATAATTTTGTACACCTCAATCATGTCCCCCCTCAGCCTCCTCTGCTCCAAGGAAAACAAACCCAATCTGCCCAGTCTCTCTTCATAGCTGAAGCGCTCCAGCCCTGGTAACATCCTGGTGAATCTCCTCTGCACCCTCTCCAAAGCTATCACATCCTTCCTGTAGTGTGGCGACCAGAACTGCACACAGTATTCCAGCTGTGGCCTAACCAGTGTTTTATACAGCTCCATCATAACCTCCTTGCTCTTATATTCTATGCCTCGTCTAATGAAGGCAAGTATCCCATATGCCTTTTTTACCACCTTATCCACCTGTTCCGCCGCCTTCAGGGATCTGTGTACTTGCACACCCAGATCCCTCTGACCCCCCGTCTTGCCTAGGGTCTTACCATTCATTGTGTATTCCCTTGCCTTGTTAGTCCCCCCAAAGTGCATCACCTCGCACTTTTCCGGGTTAAATTCCATTTGCCACTGTTCCGCCCATCTGACCAACCCATCTATATCGTCCTGCAGACTGAGACTACCCTCCTCGCTATTTACCACCCTACCAATTTTTGTATCATCCGCGAACTTACTGATCATACCTTTTACATTCATATCCAAGTCATTAATGTAGACCACAAACAGCAAGGGACGCAGCACCGATCCCTGTGGTACCCCACTGGCCACAGGCTTCCAGTCACAAAAACAACCTTCGACCATCACCCTCTGCCTTCTGCCACTAAGCCAGTTTTGTATCCAATGTGCCAAGGCACCCTGGATTCCATGGGCTCTTACCTTCTTGACCAGTCTCCTGTGCGGGACTTTATCGAAGGCCTTACTGAAATCCATGTATACCACATCCACTGCGTTACCCTCATCCACACACCTAGTCACCCCCTCAAAAAATTCAATCAAATTAGTCAGACATGATCTTCCCTTGACAAAGCCATGTTGACTATCCCTGATTAATCCTTGCCTCTCCAAGTGGAGACTAATTTTGTCCCTCCGAATTTTTTCCAATAATTTTCCTACCACTGATGTTAGGCTCACTGGCCTGTAGTTCCCCGGTTTTTCCCTACTCCCCTTCTTGAATAATGGTACTACATTAACGGTTCTCCAGTCCTCTGGCACATCCCCTGTGGCCAGAGAGGTTCTGAATATATGTGTTAGAGCCCCCGCAATCTCTTCCTTTGCCTCACACAGCAGCCTGGGATACATTTCGTCCGGGCCTGGGGATTTATCCATTTTTAGGCCTGCTAAAACCGCCAATACCTCCTCCCTCTCGATGTTAATATGTTCGAGCATATCACAGTCCCCCCACCCTATTTCTATGTCTACATCGTCCCTCTCCATAGTGAAAACAGATGCAAAAAATTCATTTAGAACCCCTCCTACATCTTCCGGCTCCACACACAGATTGCCACTTTTGTCCCTAATGGGCCCTATTTTTTCCCTAGTTATCCTCCTACCCTTAATATACTTATAAAACATCTTAGGATTTTCCTTTATTTTGCTCGCCAGTGTTATTTCATGGCCCCTCCTTGATCTCCTAATTTCTTTTTTAAGTATCCCCCTGCACTTTTTGTACTCCTCTAGGGCTTCCTCCGTCTTTAGCCTTTTGTATCTGCCAAAAGCCCTCCTTTTTTTTCTAATCCATTCTCGTATATCCCCTGACATCCAAGGTTCCCTGTGGTTTTTGGAACCACCCTTGACCTTTACGGGAACATGTTGCCATTGTATGATCTCAATCTCCCTTCTGAAAGCCTCCCATTGCTCCGATGTGGATTTTCCTACAAATAGCTGATCCCAGTCCATTTTGGCCAGATCCTGCCTTATCCTATTAAAATCGGCCTTCCCCCAATTTAGAACCTTTATTTCCGGCCCATCCCTGTCCTTTTCCATGACCACCTTAAATCTCACCATATTATGGTCACTGTCACCAAAGTGCTCACCTACTAGCACTTCTTCCACTTGGCCGGCCACATTCCCTAGAATTAGGTCCAGTACCGCCCCCTCTCTTGTAGGACCTTCTACATGCTGGCTCAAAAAGCTCTCCTGGATGCACTTTAAGAATTCTACACCCTCTGTACCTTTCACACTCTGACTATCCCAGTTAATATTGGGGAAGTTGAAATCCCCCATTATTATTACCCTATTATTTGCACATTTCTCTGAGATTTGCCTACATATCTGTTCCTCTATCTCCCCCTGACTGTTTGGAGGCCTATAGTACACGCCCAGCAAAGTGCTTGCCCCCTTTTTGTTTTTAAGCTCCACCCATATGGCCTCATTAGAGGAACCTGCTAATATGTCATCCCTCCTTACTGCAGTAATTGACTCCTTAATTAATATTGCGACACCCCCTCCTCTTATACCTCCCCCTCTGTCTCGCCTGAAGATTCTGTACCCCGGAATATTGAGCTGCCAGTCTTGCCCCTCCCTCAACCACGTCTCCGTGATAGCAACAATATCATACTCCCATGTGTTTATCAACACCTTCAGTTCATCCACCTTATTTGCAAGACTCCTTGCATTAAAATAGATGCCATCCAGCCTTGCCCTTGTATATTTGCCCTGTCTACCAAGCTGACTTGTTTTTTTCTCTATAATTGGCAGCACATCACCCCCTATTTCAGCTCCCCTCTGTATCCCATCCCCCCCCAACAGTGCTAGCAAACCTCCCCGCAAGGATATTTGTCCCGCTCTGGTTCAGGTGCAACCCGTCCGACTTGTACAAGTCCCACCTTTCCCAGAAGCAGGCCCAGTGATCCAGGAAACTAAAACCCTCCCTCCTGCACCAACTCTTTAGCCATGCATTCATCTGTTCTATCCTCCTATTCCTATACTCACTAGCACGTGGCACTGGGAGTAATCCAGAGATTACAACCTTTGAGGTCCTGTTTTTTAATCTGCTACCTAGCTCCCTAAATTCTTGATGTAGGACCTCATCCCCCTTCCTACCTATGTCGTTGGTCCCAATGTGGACCACGACCTCTGCCTGCTCACCCTCCCCCTTAAGAATGCCCTGTAGCCGCTCAGTGACATCCATGACCCTGGCCCCAGGGAGGCAACAAACCATCCTGGAGTCACGTTTGCGGCCACAGAAACGCCTATCTGTTCCCCTTACGATAGAATCCCCTACCACTATTGCTCTCCCACTCTTTTTCCTCCCTTTCTGAGCAGCAGAAGCGTCCCTGGTGCCAGGAAGCTGGCTGCTGCTGCCTTCCCCTGGTGAGTCATCCCCCTCAACAGTATCCAACTTGGTATACCTGTTTGAAAGGGCGATGTCCGCAGGGGGCCCCTGCACTTCCTGCCTGCCTCTGTTGCTCCACCTGATGGTCACCCAAGTTCTTTCTTCCTGTACAGCCCTACCCTGCAGCATGAACAACTCGCTAAACGTGCTATCCACGACCCTCTCAGCATCGCGCATGCTCCAAAACTCATCCACCCGCAGCTCGAGCGCCGCAATGCGGTCTACAAGTAGCTGCAGCTGGATGCATTTCCCGCACACATGGTCACCAGGGACACTGGCAGCGTCCCTGACTTCCCACATGGAGCAAGAGGAGCAGAACACGGGGCTGAGCTCTCCTGCCATGATTTACTCCTTTAATTAATTAAAAAATGTATTCAATACCCCAGTTACAGGTATACTCTAGGGTGCTTTATTTACCAACTGTCCCCACTACAACACAGAGACCCTAGAAATTTAACACCACAGAATTCAAGCTTGTATTGAAAAGAGAGAAATACTCACCCAACCAATCACTTACCTGCTCCCTTATCTTGCCATATGATTTATATATATATGTATATATATTATATACTCAACAAAACTACTGTATTACGAGGGTTATTGTAGTGTATGTGCCTTTAAGTCAGAACTACTTTTTACAGCTCCTGTATACTGTAGTACCGGCAGTGACCACACCGGTATATAAGCTGTGCGCATGCCTCTGTACCCGAGTCTAGAGATTACCCTCCTCCAGTAAAGACCTGTTATTTGTTAATGTGCAGCATCCGTGTGATTATTTATCCACTGACCCACAGATCTAACAGTGGCAACAAGTGTCGATGCGAATCTACCTGCAACATAAAAATTTTTTTTTTTTAAATAGTCGAGTCCAGGAACACGGGCGTCGACCGCGAGCAACCGCCCAGCAGTCAGGCAGAGATCCAACTTCGCTGGGGAGGCTGTGGAGAGCCGGGCTTAGTTCCCCAGCCACAACGAGCAGTAAGAGACCGACGACAGGTCCAGAGCAGACCCTTCCCGAGCAGCGGCGGCTGGAGCCGACCGACGGCAGAGAGAGAGAGCCGAGCAGCGTCGACGGGTAAGGAAGAGGGTGAAGAGAGCAGGGCGCAGCCGGGGGTTGATCACCGAGCGGTGTCGAGGGAAAATACTGCAAACCGGAGAGAGAGAGGGTAAGAAAAAGCCGGGTTCTAGACTGAGCGGCATCGACAAATATCAAGAGAAGAACGCGCAGAGCACAGCCAGGGATCACGGGCTGAGCAGGGTCCGCGGGGCGAAGCAAGGGGAGATGCCATTGAGCCGCGGAGAAGCAGGGAGAGCGTGGGAGATGCCATTGAGCCGCGGAGAAGCAGGGAGAGCGCGGGCGGCGCCATTGAGCCGCGGAGAAGAAGGAAGAGCGCGGGAGACGCCATTTTGCGAAGCCGCAGCGGAGAAGACGGGCGAGCGCGGGAAGGAAGGAAAGCGCGGGAGATGCCATTTTGTGCCAGCGGAGAAGAAGGGGAAGCGCGGGAGGCACCTGGTGATAGTTAATGCACAACCAAGGATGCCGAAGAGTGGCAGTATCTCTACGTTCGACAATGAAGTCGAAGATTGGGCGACATATGTGGAACGTATTGAGGTGTACTGCAGGGCGAATGAAGTGCCAGATGCTAATAAAGCACTGGTTCTGTTAAATTCCATGGGTGCAAAAACTTATGGGTTACTGCGAAATCTAATAACCTCAGAGAAGCCGGTAAACAAGAATTTTGAAAGCATAGTAGAAATCCTACAGGACCACTTAAACCCCACACCACTGCTGATAGCAGAACAATTTAAGTTCCATAAAAAGAACCAACACAAAGACGAAAGCAATGCTGAGTACCGAACGGAACTGCGCAAGCTATCGAAATACTGCCAGTTTGGAGCGGGACTAGCAGACACGTTAAGGGACAAGTTTGTGTGTGGGCTACAAAGTGAAGGAACCCAGAAACGGCTTCTATCAGAAAAGGACTTTACGCTGGACAAAGCTTTCAGCATGGCGGTATCACACGAAGCAGCCGCAAGGGGCGCTGCAGAGATACAACGGAGACCGCAAGAATATGGCACCAACGAAATGACCTATGGAACAGGGAAGTGCTATCGCTGCGGCAGAACAACACATGACCAGAAAGATTGTTGGATCAAGGACCAAGTGTGCAGACAGTGTGGGAAAGCAGGACACATAGCAAGAGTCTGCAGGTCTGGGAAGAAAACCAACAGTAAGAAATCTCCACAGGAGAAGTACAAAAAGGTACAACAGGTGATGGACAGTGGTTCAGACGAACAAAAAAGTGACACAGACTCCGGAAGCAAGGAGCTGGGTTGTCTGAAACTACATAATGTAACCGAAATGGAGGATCACCAGGCTATCTGGGTTGCACTCAAGATAGACGGAGTCCAAGTGGAAATGGAATTGGACACAGGATCAGCCCTAACAGTCATAAACCAAAGGGACTACAAGCGGCTATTTTCACACATACCCTTGAAAGCTACAGAGATTGTCTTGAAGACGTATACGGGGCAAAAAGTCTACTCCAAAGGGAAAATAAAGGTGAAAGTGACATATAAAGGTCAGGAAATACCTAAAATGGATATATATGTATTGCCAAATGGAGGACCACCACTGCTAGGACGTGAATGGATCTGAAAGATACAATTAGATTGGCATTCCATACAGGCACTGAAGGTGGAGGCCAAAAAGGATGACGACGTCACACCTGGACGACTGTCAAAAATGCTAACTGACGCAAAAGATGTGTTCCAGGAGGGACTAGGAACACTAAAAGGAATAACAGCAACAATTAAAATAGAGGAAAATGCAAGCCCAAGGTTTCTGAAGGCCAGACCAGTGCCTTATGCGATCAGACCAGCGGTTGAAGCAGAGCCGGAAGGGTTGGAACGTTCAGGAGTACTGTCCAAAGTGGACTGGAGCGAGTGGGCTACACCCATCGTTCCTGTAATGAAGAGGTCATTGAGTAATACGCCTGGGGAACCAAAGAAGGTCCGCATCTGTGGGGATTTTAAGGTGACAGTGAACCCAGTCCTTCACACGGTGCAATATCCGCTTCCACGAATTGAGGATATTTTCGCCTCGCTATCTGGTGGTAAACGCTTCACCAAAATTGATCTAGCCCAGGCGTACTTGCAAATGGAGGCATAAGAAGCTTCGAAACATTACCTTACGATCAACACCCATAAAGGTCTCTATCAATACAACCGGCTGGTGTTTGGAGTAGCCTCGGCTCCGGCTATCTGGCAAAGGGCGATGGATCAGGTCCTGCAAGGGTTTCCAGGGACCCAGTGTTATTTGGACGACATCTTGGTCACGGGCGAAAATGACGGTGATCACCTCGCTAACTTGGAGAAAGCGCTCGCCAGATTAAAGGAATATGGGCTACGAGCTAATCGCCACAAGTGCGAGTTTTTCCAGAAACAGATCTCGTATTGCGGCCACGTCATCGATGAAGAGGGGTTACATAAGTCCCCTGACAAGATTGAGGCAGTAGTCAAGGCTCCAGCACCGGAAAATTTGTCACAACTGAGGTCATTCCTCGGACTGGTAAACTATTACCACAAGTTCTTACCAAATTTGTCTACGGTATTACACCCGCTGAACACCCTACTGCAAACAGGGGTACCATGGAAGTGGGATGACGAACGTAGACGAGCTTTCCAGAAGTGTAAAGAATTGATCACATCAAAAGAGGTGTTGGCCCATTTCAACCCAGCACTACCAATTCGTTTGGCATGTGATGCATCACCCTACGGCATTGGAGCGGTGCTGTCGCACAAATTCCCAGGCGGGTTGGAGAGGCCAGTAGCCTTTGCGTCTCGGTCACTAACCTCAGCCGAGTGCAACTACGACCAGATTGACAGGGAGGCCCTCAGCCTAGTATGGGGAGTAAAAAAATTCAACCACTATCTGCATGGGCAGAAGTTCACCTTGCTGACTGACCACCAACCACTTGTCTCCATCTTTAATCCTAAGAAGGGCGTGCCAGTAATGACTGCACAGCGGTTACAAAGATGGTCCCTGTTTCTAGGGGCGAATCAATATGAAATAGAATATAAAGGCACGAAACAGCATGGAAACGCTGATGGGCTAGCTTGCCTTCCACTGCCTACTGTGGAGGAAGCACCAGCAGTGGACCCTATCAAGATATTTTATTCGTCGATAATTGAACGATTGCCAGTAACAAACACGGATATAGAGAAGGAGACCCGCAATGATCCGACGCTGTCACGGGTATATGAATTGACGGTGAGGGGATGGCCAACACATGGCGATTCACTGTTGCCAGCATTCTCATCCAGAAGAGAACAGCTGTCAGTATGCCAGGGGACAGTGATGTGTGGATCCAGAGTGGTGATTCCACCCAAGTTAAGGGAGAGAGTGCTAAAGGAGCTACATGAAGGTCATCTGGGGGGAGTGAAAATGAAAAGCCTTGCTAGGGCTTATGTGTGGTGGCCGGGAATCGATCAACAAATCGAAGACCTAACTAAGAGCTGCGTAGGATGCCAGAAGGTCCAAAATGCACCACCACATGCCCCTCTACACCCATGGGAGTGGCCCTCCTCTCCATGGCAACGGGTGCACATTGATTTCGCTGGTCCATTCATGGACACTATCGGCTGAAAATTCAGTAGCCTTAGCGCCTCATTTGAGGCGCTAGAGGGCCTTGCGCCGGAGTTATGGCCAGTAGTGAAATTCCCTGGGGCCCTAAATCGGCGTTGCTCCGGTAGCGCTGCGCCGGCACCGATGACGTCATCGGTGTGCGCAGCGTCCCGGTTGCCGTGGTAACCCGCCCGAACTCCGAAATTGAGTTGCGGCCGCCTCGCCCGTGGCAGCCGCAACCAGCGTTTTGTCAGAGGTGCCTTACTGCAGTTAGCGCCGGCGCATTAAAGGCCCCGCGGCGGCCGGCCGCTTTCCCGCCGGCCGCCTGCCCGCAGCTCCCTCCCCGGACTTCTCTCCCCCTCCCCCCGGAACAGATGCAAGCCCGGCACTTGTCCGAGGTGCCGGGCTCATTTTTAAGCAGATTTGCGCGGGCCGCGGCCGGGTGCAGGCAGCTCCTCCTTAACGGAAGGAGGAGGCCTGCACTTCCCCAGCCTGCCGCACCGCATCGGGTGCCGCAGCGCCGGAATTGCGGCGCGAAACGGCAGTTAGCGCCCTTTTCCAGGCGCTAAGACCCTTCAGTAGCGCCGGCAGCCGTTTGGGCGCGGCGCCACTGAATTTTTGGCGCGCGCAGGGGACTTAGCGCCGGCACTAATTTCCGGCGCTAAAGCCCTGGCTAAGCCAAAACCCAATTTCTAGGTCAATGTTCTTAATAGCAGTGGATGCTCAAAGTGGCCTGAGGTGATAAAGATGTCTTCAACCACTACAGAGAAAACGATTGCAGTCCTACAGACCATATTTGCCAGAAACGGTTTGCCAGAGCAGATCTGCTCTGATAATGGACCACAGTTTGTGTCCGACGAGTTCCAAAAATTCATGAAAACGAATGGGGTAAGGCATTACACATCCGCCCCGTATCATCCAGCCACCAATGGATTGGCTGAGAGGTTCGTACAAACTTTTAAGAAGGCGATAAAGGCCATGTGCGACGAGGAAATTCCACTACAGCATAAGCTGGACAATTTCTTATTAGCCTACTGAAACGCGACACATGCAGTTACCAACCAGACCCCGGCCATGATGTTCTTTAACCGAAGGTTGAGATCTCGTCTGGGCTTGCTCAGACCAAATGTGCGAAGAAATGTTGAGGACAAACAATTCCAGCACATCAACGAGAAGCCGACAAGGAGCTTCAATGTAGGGCAACCAGTCTTGGCCCGGGACTATCGAACAGAGAAGTGGCAACCCGGAACGATATGTACAAGGCAGGGGCCATTAATGTACACAGTGGATGTCGGGGAGAACATTGTGAGACGCCACGTCGATCAGATCTTAGCATCACAGGAATGCGTCAACCCCATGTCTCGAGTACCTGGGGATGAACCCGACATACCGGTAGCATCTACTTCAGACCCAGTAGCAGTGGAACCCGATGAACTACCCGATGAAAAGGGGTCAGAATCGCCTCTGCACCAAGAACAAGAACCTCTGGAAAGCGCCATCCCGAAAGGGTCAGGAAGCCACCCCAAAGACTGAGGGCTAGATTTTCAGTTGCTTGCGCCAGCAGTTAGCGCCTTAAGAGAAGTGATTTCCGGGCGCTATGCGTGTAGCGCCCGGGCGCAGCGCAGTTTGCGCCCCGCCCCAAATTAAGTTGCCCGTTAGCGCCGGCGCAAAGTTTAGCGCCCGCCCGGATGCGCGCGCAGAAAATGACGTCACATCCTCGTGCAACGCCCTTTGGCCGCCCCGATTGCAAACTTCAGTCGGACCGCCCCATTGTGCGGCGGGCGGCCGGAGCGTTTGGAAAAAGGAACGCAACACAACCAGCGCGGGCCCCGGGGGGCGCTAATTAAAGGGAACGTCCTCTCCAGTATAAAGGCCATCCATTATTTCAGAAAACAGTCTTGTGCAACGCATTTCTGGAGACACAACAAGGAGGATAGCTAACTGGTTTCAAGCAGCAAGAGCCAGGTATTTTTGGACTCAGGCAACAGCGCTGCAAGTGGCCATTTGGAAATTAGAGTGTTTGCCAGGATTTGATGGGGGTTGCATGGGGTGCCAACGCGGAGCTGCAGCTCCATGTCCGTAGGGCTCGCAGACGTATTGTGAGAGGGGCAGCCCTGGCTAGAGGCAGAGGGGGCTACAGGCGTCGGCCACGTAGGCCTTACCCAGTCAGGCTATACCGCCAGCAGCGCTCCTACCTAAACATGAGTGCCGCGCGATGTGTTAAAAGGCTCCGATTCCGGAAGGGGGTGATTGCAGAGATCTGCCACCTGCTTCGCCGAGATCTGCGGCCAAAGCTCAGGTGCAGGACGTCTCTGTCGGTGGAAGTGAAGGTGACAGTGGCATTGAACTTCTATGCCACCGGCTCCTTCCAATACGCTGCTGGGGACATAGCAAACATCTCCCAGTACGGCGCGCATCGCTGCATCCGCCAGGTGACCGAAGCACTGTTCAGAAGGAGAAGCCAATTCATCTCCTTCCCCATGGCCCTGGAGAGCCAGCATCAGCGCGCATTGGGATTTTCCAGACTCGGGGAATTCCCCTTGGTGCAGGGCGCCATTGACTGTACGCATGTGGCTTTGCGGGCCCCTCTGGAGCATGGCGAGCAGTATCGCAACAGGAAGGGCTACCATTCTCTGAATGTGCAGCTGGTCTGTGACCACAAGCAGCGCATCATGGCAGTCAATGCCAGCTTCCCAGGCAGCAGCCACGATGCCTTTATCCTGCGGCAGAGTACTGTGCATGACATGTTCCAGGCACAGCCTCCCCCAAGAGGATGGCTACTCGGGGACAAAGGCTATCCTTTGTGCACCTGGCTCATGACCCCGCTCCGCGCGCCCAGGACCGCTGCTGAAGAGGCCTACAACGAGAGCCATCAAACCACCCGCAACATCATCGAGCTAACTATTGGGGTCCTCAAGCAGCGGTTCCGCTGCCTTGATCGCTCCGGAGGAGCTCTCCAGTATTCGCCGGACCGGGTCTCCCAATTTGTGGTGGTTTGCTGCATGCTACACAACCTGGCTATCCGCAGGACTCAGGCACTGCCACCTGACGTTGGACCAGCACCTCAGGAGGAGGAGCAGGAGGAGCATGAGGAGGAGGAGGAGGAGGAGGAGGAGGAGCAGGAGTACGTTCCCAGGAGGGAGCGACCAGGGCCAAGGGCCGCACGACGCCACCTTATTACACGGTACTTCTAAGCCCCCTGTCAGGGAATGGCCAGGGGCCATGAGGGAAGATGAATGCAGCCGCTCCGCAAGCCCTCAGCCGGCGAAGCCAACAAACACTAAGAAGAACAACCATGGAGACTGCATGAATAAAGATAATTTTTTATTAAACAAAAATGAAAAGCCCTTCCCACATGAATCCCCAAAAACAATAAACGGGCCCCACAAAAAGCCCAACAAACGACTCACTCCCACAAACTGGGGAGGAGCCACTCCACCTTTATTGAAACCGGGCCTCAACGTCGGCCTAACGCAAAAAAAAAGCCCTCCAAAAGCACAACCATGGGCAAAATAAAGATGGCCACCGCCATATTAAAGGAAAGCTGGCCACACCCTCTACTGAGTGGCCCGCGAGGGCGAGACCTTGGCCAGCATTTTGCCTCCCCTGCCCTGCCTGCTGCTCCTTCGCAAGCTCTGCCCAGTGGCTGCTGCGAGGCTGGGGGAAGGCGCCTGAGGCTCAGATGCCCTTCCGCCAGATGCCACTGGGGGGCGGCCTACACGGCGTTTGGGCCTCGAGGGGCCGTCTCCTGAGTGGCGCGCCTGAGCCTGGCCACCATCAGCTGCAGCCGCTTGCCCTTGACGCCCCAGAGGGGGAATGGCGGCGACGGATGGTGCAATGTGGGCCAGCTGGCGTCTGGGATGCGCTGGCTGGTGCTGTGGCGCGGTGGCACTCGGCCGGGCCCGCACTGCAGGATCCGCAGCAATCAGCCGACGGCCGGCTTGCTGGGATGGTCCAGCGCGGCGCCTGCCCTGGCGATGCCTGCCTGAGACAGCGCGTGTGGCAGCAGTGAGTGGCCCTCTGGTCCTGGTGTGCGCGCGCATCACATCCGCCAGGGTCTTGACGGCATCAGTTAGCATGCGGCCAGTCGCGGCAGTTGCTGCCCCGAACTCGCGCACACTGGTCGCCAGCGACTCGATGGCCTCAGGCATGCGCCCCACCACGCTCATGAGCTCCGTGTGGCGCCGGTCCGAGTCGTCGGCCATCTGATCGAGCTTCCGCACCTCCTCCGAAGTGAAGGTGTCCGGACTGGAGTCGCGACTCTCCCGCTGGGGAGGAGGGGGCCGAACTAGGGGACCCTTGCCGCGTTGGTGACGGCGAGTTTGCCGAGCAGCAGCACTCCCCTCTGATCCTTCCCCCCTTTGGGGGGAAGGCCGCGGGCCACGCGCACGGCTGCTGGGTGGCTGGACGCCACTGGTCCCAGAAGCTGCATTGCCCTGCGACAGTTCCTCCAGGCACTCGTCCAGTGAGGAGGTGTCGAGCATTTCCTCCTCTCCTGCGGGACGTGACTGTTCCCCCGAAGGTCCGGCTTGCTCCTCCTCCTCCTCCTGGTTGGAGGTGCTGTCACTGGCAGCCTCAGGGTCCTGGTCGTCACCAGCTGAAAGCAGGAATGCACAAGAGTAGCTTCAGAGTGAGGAGACGGCGTCAGCGAGGGAGTTAGGACTGGTGGGATTCAGCGCATTGGTGGGACAGTGGCAAAGGAGGTAGCTCGGATGGGCCAGTGCGACGCGAGAGGGCCAAAAGGCGAGGTCCTTACCATTGCCGGGCAGTGGAGGGTCGGATACACCGCACGCTGTGGGGACAATCACACGTGCTCCCATGAGCACACACACGCGCTCCTCCAGCCGAGTGAGCTTCTGCAGCTTGGCGCGGCCACCCCTGGCACGGGCCTGGCGATTAAACGCTACTTTAGCCTGCAAGAGAAAGGACGGGCTGTAAGGGCGCAGTGAAGCCCTGATGTAGTGTGCACTGCCTCCCATGGTGGAATAGCTTGGCCAGAGTGAAGCCCTGATGTAGTGTGCACTGCCTCCCATGGTGGAATAGCTTGGCCAGAGTGAAGCCCTGATGTAGTGTGCACTGCCTCCCATGGTGGAATAGCTTGGACAGAGTGAAGCCCTGATGTAGTGTGCACTGCCTCCCATGGTGGAATAGCTTGGCCAGAGTGAAGCCCTGATGTAGTGTGCACTGCCTCCCATGGTGGAATAGCTTGGCCAGAGTGAAGCCCTGATGTAGTGTGCACTGCCTCCCATGGTGGAATAGCTTGGACAGAGTGAAGCCCTGATGTAGTGTGCACTGCCTCCCATGGTGGAATAGCTTGGCCAGAGTGAAGCCCTGATGTAGTGTGCACTGCCTCCCATGGTGGAATAGCTTGGCCAGAGTGAAGCCCTGATGTAGTGTGCACTGCCTCCCATGGTGGAATAGCTTGGACAGAGTGAAGCCCTGATGTAGTGTGCACTGCCTCCCATGGTGGAATAGCTTGGCCAAAGTGTAGAGTGCCGAATGGCCATTTGATGCTCATGACTGTCCCAATGCTGCTGGCTGAGGGCTGGCCAAAAGGACTTTCAGGTCCCTTTGCCCATCATGTCAGGTGTACATGCAAGAATGAGGAGGAGACTGGAAAGGCTACTCACCCTCACAATCCTGGTCAGATCGTTGTACTTCTTACGGCATTGTGTGTGGGTCCTGGGGGCCTCGCCGGTGAATGTCACCCTCTGGGCGATCTGCTTCCAGGCTTTGGTGTAGTCGTGGTGGGTTGGATTCCTCCCACTGTCTGGAAACAAGATCTTGCGCCTCACCTCCAGAGCTGTGAGCATGATGTCCAGATCACCCTCTGAGAAGCGCAGGGCACGCTGACGGGCCTTCTCTGGCGTTGCCATGACTCCCTGGGGCTGAGCAGTAGTGTTGAGGCCTCTTTGCAAGGCTGCAGTGTGCAGGGCGTGGCAGCAGACTAATTCGTCCCTTCCCCCTTTAAGAGCTGGTCGGCACCACGGGGTCTGCTGTCAGTGCAAAAATGACCGCACCCGTGCTGCGCCCCGCCTGGGCGCTATCCCTCTGGACCGCCGGCTTAGCGCCTAAAGAGAGTAGTGGAACGCCTCTTTTAGCGCTCCACCAACCTCTTAGGGCGAAGCCACTGAATTCCCGGCAACGGGGCGCTACTTTGGGGCGGGCGCTAACTTCGGGCGGGCGCTAAAGCTAGCGCCCCAAAACTGCCTAAACTGAAAATCTAGCCCTGAATCTATAAATGGACTTTTGTTATTGAATGTACATGTAAAAATGTAATTGTTATTTGAATATTAAGGGGGTATTATTAATCTAAAAAGGGAGGTGTAGTGTCCGTGTGTTGATAAAGACACTGAAGACAGGAGTTGGTTCATAGGTGTTTACTAAGCAAAGCCTGGCGGGGGTGGTTCTAACGGATATACACAATATACAGGCTTATATAGCCCGAGTGGCAATTACCGGCATTACAGCACACCTGGGGCTCTTAAAGGCACATACACCACAATTCCTCCCCTTTTAGCTAACCAGTACATCATATTTTAAGTAATTATTAATTACATGTTATAAGCAAAATAATATACATTGCTGCAGTTAATTAATTATAAGTTAGTCTCTCAGGAGGCTTCCTGACTCGGTCCGGATAACGCCTCGGGGGTGTAGTAGTTTCTGGTGGTGTAGTAGGTTCTTCTGGCAAGGCTGACTCGGCTTGAATGCCAGTGTCGGGTTCATCGGGTTCCAGTATCACCGGATCGGAGGTAGATATGGGTATCTCTACTTCATCGTTAGATGTATAGAGTTGTGATGTAGGTTGTCCCTTTGCGGATGACTTTATGATTTGGTCAGCATGGCACCTTATAATGCTTTCTCTGATGTCCACGGTATACATCAGTGGTCCTAGTCGTGTGCAGAAAGTTCCAGGCTGCCATTTCTCGGTACGGTAGTCCAGGGCCAAAACTTGTTGACCTATCTGGAAGGTTCTAGTTGGCCTTTCATTCATGCCTTGAAACTGTCGGTTCTCCACGTCCCTTCTGATGTTGGGCTTGACCAAATCCAGCCGGCATCTTAGGTTTCTATTGAAGAACATCATGGCGGGAGTTTGGTTGGTAACCATATGTGTTGCATTCCTGTATGCGAATAAGAAGTTATCCACCTTGTGCTGAAGTTTTATGTCTTCATTACCCATGGCCTTTATGGCCTTCTTGAAGGTCTGGACAAACCTTTCAGCCAATCCATTGGTGGCGGGATGGTACGGGGCGGACGTGTAGTGCTTAACCCCATTGTTTTTAAGAACTTTCTGAATTCCTCGGACACAAATTGCGGTCCATTATCAGAACATATCTGTTCCGGCAGCCCATTCCTGGCAAATATGGTCCTTAATACTGTGATGGTTTTTACCGTGGTGGTGGAGGACATCTTTATTACCTCCGGCCACTTGGAGTGTGCATCAACCGCGATTAAGAACATTGAGTCCATAAATGGACCAGCAAAGTCGATGTGCACCCTTTGCCAGGGAGATGAGGGCCACTCCCATGGATGTAGAGGGGTTTGTGGTGGAGCGTTTTGGACCTTCTGGCATCCTAGGCAGCTCTTGGTCATTTCTTCGATGTCTCCATCGATACCTGGCCACCATACAAACGCCCTAGCTAGGTTCTTCATTTTCACTCCACCCAGATGCCCCTCGTGAAGCTCCTTTAGCACTTTATCCTGGAGTTTGGGTGGAATCACCACTCTGGATCCACACATCAAGGTTCCTCGGCACACTGACAGCTGTTCTCTTCTTTGCGAGAATGCTGGCAACAGTGGTTCGCCATGTGCTGGCCATCCCTTCACTGTTAAATCGTAGACCCGTGAGAGAGTCGGGTCATTTCTCGTCTCCCTTTCAATGGCAGAATTTGTCACTGGTAGACATTCCACTGTGGTAGAGTGGAACATCTCTACTGGGTCTACTGTAGGTGCCTCTTCTACCGTTGGCAACAGTAGGCACGATAAACCATCAGCATTTCCATGCTGTTTTGACCCTTTGTATTCTATGTTGTATTGGTGTGCCCCTAGAAAAAGGGACCACCTCTGTAGCCTTTGCGCTGTCATAATGGGAACACCTTTTTTAGGGTTGAATATGGAGATGAGGGGTTGATGGTCAGTCAACAAGGTAAATTTTTGTCTGTGTAGGTAATGGTTGAATTTCTTCACTCCCCATACCAGGCTGAGTGCTTCCCTGTCGATTTGGGCATAGTTACGCTCAGCTGAGTTTAATGAGCGTGACGCAAAAGCTATCGGCCGTTCTGAGCCATCAGGGAATTTATGGGATAATACTGCTCCTATGCCGTAAGTGGATGCATCGCACGCCAGTCTGATTGGCAGTGATGGGTTGTAATGAGCCAAAACTTCTTCGGATGTGATTAAGTCTTTGCATTTATGGAAGGCACGTTTACAGTCTTCGTTCCATTTCCAAATCACTCCTGTTTGTAGAAGTTCATTAAGAGGGTGTAGAAGAGTTGATAAGTTCGGTAAAAATTTATGATAGTAATTTATTAATCCCAGGAACGACCTTAATTGTGAAACATTTTCAGGTGCTGGGGCTTTTATAACCGCTTCAATTTTTTCAGGTGACTTATGCAACCCTTCTTTATTAATTATGTGGCCACAATATGATATCTGATTTTGGAAAAATTCGCACTTAGGGCGATTCGCTCGTAGGCCCCGTTCTTTCAGCCTAGTGAGCACCTGCTCCAAATTGGCAAGGTGCTCGTTGTCGTTTTCTCCTGTTATAAGGATGTCGTCTAGGTAGCATTGAGTCCCCGGAATCCCTTGCAGGACTTGCTCCATAGCTCTTTGCCAGATAGCTGGAGCTGATACTACTCCAAAAACCAGTCGATTGTACTGGTACAGGCCTTTGTGTGTGTTTATCGTGAGATACTTTTTAGAGGCCTCCTCAACCTCCATCTGTAGATATGCCTGTGCCAAGTCAATTTTGGTGAAACATTTCCCTCCGGATAGTGAGACGAAAATATCTTCTATCCTCGGAAGAGGATACTGTACTGTGTGAAGGACTGGGTTTACAGTCACCTTGAAGTCACCACAGATGCGAATTTTTCTCTGTTCTTCAGATTTATCTTTATTCAATGCTTTTTTCATGACCGGGACGATGGGTGTTGCCCACTCGCTCCAATCTATTTTGGATAATACGCCTGCCTTTTCCAAATTCTCCAGCTCTGCCTCGACTGCTGGACGAATTGCGTATGGCACCGGTCTTGCCTTAAAAAATTTGGGAATTGCTGCATCTTCCACTTTTATTGAGGCGGTGATGCCTTTCAAGGTTCCTAGTTTCTCTTGAAACACTTCTTTGGCGTTGGCCAAGATGTCTTTTAATCGTTCAGGTATGATGTCATCATTGTTTTTTTCCTTACTGGTCACCGTCAGTGCCTGAATGGAGTGCCAGTTTAAACGTATCTTCCTGATCCATTCACGTCCCAACAACGGTGGACCACCATCTTGTAGAATGTATAAATACAACTTTTGTATTTCTTTGCCGTTGTATACAACAGGCACCCTTATTTTTCCTTTGGGGTATACTTTCTGCCCCGTATATGTTTTTAAGATAATGGATGTGTCTTTTAGAGGTATATGCGAAAATAGCCTCTTGTAATCCCGTCGATTTATTACAGTTAGAGCTGATCCTGTATCTAGCTCCATTTTAACTGGGGACCCTGCTATTGTGAGGGTAACCCAAATGGTTTGGTAATCATCTTTGGCAAGTACATTATGTAATTTGAGACAGCTTAGTCTCTTGTTTTCGAAGTCGCTATCGCTCTTCTGGTCTTCGGAGCTACTGTCCGTCATCATTTGTACCTTCCTGTACTTTTCTTTATTGATTTTTTTTTCTGTCAGTGGATTTATTTTGTCCAGATCGGCATACCCGTGCAATGTGTCCAATCTTTCCGCATTGCCTGCATGCTTTGTCCTTGAACCAGCAGTCCCTCTGGTTATGGGTGGATCTGCCGCAGCGATAACATCTTTCGAAATCCTGTGTCATTTCATGGGTGCCGAAGTCCTGTGTCTTTTGTTGTATCTCTGCAGCTCCTTTTGCTGCTGCTTCGTATGATACAGCCATACTGAAAGCTTTGTCCAATGTTAAATCTTTTTCAGAAAGCAGTCTTTTTTGTGTTCCTTCACTTAAGAGACCGCAAACGAATTTGTCTCGAAGATAATCTGATAGTCCTGCCCCGAATTGGCAGTACTTTGATAGCTTTCTTAATTCGGTTCGGTAATCAGCGTTACTTTCATTCTTGTGTTGATTTCTCTTGAAGAACTTGAATCGTTCCGCTATCAGCAGCGGTGTTGGGTTTAAGTGCTCCTGCAGGGTATCAACAATTTCTTTAAAATTCTTGTCCTTTGGTTTGGCTGGAGTGATTAAATTTCGTAACAGCCCGTATGTCTTTGCGCCCATTAAGTTCAGAAGTACTGAAGCTTTTTTTTCATCTTCTATTCCATTTGCAGTGCAATATACCTCTACTCTTTCCATGTATGTGGTCCAATCCTCTATTTTGCTATCAAAAGCATCAATATTACCAGATTTAGGCATTTCAGAAAAGATATGGCGCTTCCCGTGCTTTCCCGCCGCTGCTGCCGATAACAACGCTGTTTACTGCGGTTTCCGTTCTTTTTTTTTAAAATTTACTGTTGGAGACTTGTTCCCGCCGGAGGTCTGAACGCTGACCTGCTTGCCGCGCCGGCCGTCTCCCGAGTGCTCCCTCCCAGTCTGTTATTGTTTGCCTCCGATTTCGCTGCCTGTCTCAGCTGTAGAGCCAGCCGCTGAAGCCCCAGCCTGACGCCCAGGAAGGATTAGCGCAGTACCTGCCACCAGCTTGGCCAGCTGGTGAAACCACAGCTTCTCTCACTTCCTTGAGTCTTCTGGATGCCCGAGGAATCGATGTCCTTGAGGTGCTGCCGAATTGCAGGTAAGTCCGTTTCCACTTCATCGCCACTGTAGTGTCCGTGTGTAGATAAAGACACTGAAGACAGGAGTTGGTTCATAGGTATTTACTAAGCAAAGTCTGGGGGGGGGTTCTAACGGATATACACAATACACAGGCTTATATAGCCCGAGTGGCAATTACTGGCATTACAGCACACCTGGGGCTCTTAAAGGCACATACACCACAGGAGGAATTGTAGTGTATGTGCCTTTAAGTCAGAACTACTTTTTACAGCTGTATACTGTAGTACCGGCAGTGACCACACCGGTATATAAGCTGTGCGCATGCCTCTGTACCCCAGTCTAGAGATTACCCTCCTCCAGTAAAGACCTGTTATTTGTTAATATACAGCATCCGTGTGATTATTTATCCACTGACCCACGGATCTAACAGTTATTCTCACAAGTGAAGGAGTATAGGTAACACACCATCAACCAGTATTGTATTTTAATAATTATTTTGTTTATTCTATGGGTATTATGAGGTTGGCAGGATTGAAAAAGCACTGTCATTAGAAAAGCGAGTTTGCAAGCCAAATATTACTGTGCATATATACAAAATACACACTGGCTGGACCAGAGGAATCAGATGTCACTGGATTTGTGTATTTGCCATAACTAGTGAAGTCCAAAAGTGTTAACGAGCAGGGATAGACAGTGAACCAAAAAAAAAATTAAGTGCTTTTGCTGGTGACTGATGCCTCATTTAAATTTAGTGTTGTGTTGGATTAATAGTGTTGGACAAACTGAGCTTAAATTTGAGATATTTCTCATTTGAGGAGCAGTGATAAATGAAACACTAATTACTGGGCTGCATTCCTTTATGATGTTACTGCTCATGGAGAGAACTTTGTGACATCATTCATTTGGAATGGGATGTCACCTTATGGAATTATTTGCTTCAAAACAGGTATGACCCATCTGACCATTGAACAATATGTGATTCAAAACATAAACCGCTGCAAATACACAGCAGCACCTGTAAAGAGAAAAGACCGGTTCTTGCATTTCACGTGCGCATGCTTCATCAGAAGTGATGAAGAAACTTCAAAACCCATCTTTTCTCTTTACAGATGCTACCTGAGCTGCTCTGTATTTGCAGCAGCTTCTGTTTTTATTTCAGATTTCCAGCATTTGTAGTTTTTCTTTTTTTTAAATTTTACAATATGACATTGGCAGATTAGCAAGTAAGCACGGCTTCCTGAAACTGGCACTAACCCAGCTTGGTTTTGCAATAGTTTTGAATATTTTCAAAGATGCAATCTGGAGAGAAAGCTTTTTGCTCAGAGGATCATGTCTTTGAAACTGTTTAAGGCAGAGTTATGGTAATAATTGCAATGTACTTCGTGATCGACTGCAATCTTTGATTGCTGATAATCTAGCACCTTTAAATGGTACCAGAAGGCAGCATATGGCAGTGATATTTAAGGCTCATTTATCACAAGGAATGTAATTTATTTTCAAACAAGAAATCTTGTTGACAAACTTTGCATGTAAGTTTAGTAATAGTAATGATGGCAATATATATATGTCTTTAAAATAAATGTCATATTGAATATTTTTGAGATTGATTGGATTGACATGTATTAGTGCACAGCAGATTCAATCCAGCTGCCACCTTCCCTGCTGGTACTGAACACAAGCAATCAACATCTTGCCTGGATGATCTACAATTTCTTTAGGTTCTTCTGGATTACCAGCAGCCATCTGGGTCAAACTTGAGCGACTGCCCTTATAACAATTGCATCTGGCAAAAATGTAAGGAATTATTCCTGGCCATGATTGCTATTGATTTATTTGATTTACAATCTATATTAATGACCGAGATGAAAGGACCGAGTGTAATGTATCCAAGTTTGCTGATGATACAAAGCTAGGTGGGACAGTAAGCTGTGAGGAGTACACAAAGGGCTGGATTTTCTCAGCCCCGAGGAGGCGGGTATGGAGGCGGGACTGCCGGGAAAGTTGCAGAATTTGGGGGCGAGTGGCAAACCCGCCCCCATCCCGCCTCTGTGCCCTCTTGCCAGGAGGTGGGAAGCCGTCCAGCCCCGGGTCCCATCTCCTTGGAGGCGGGAAGGGATTAAAGCCTATTAACTGCCTGTTAACAGGTAGTTAACAGGCAGAAAATAGGATTATCCCCATTTTTTGTGCTGAAGTGCAGGCTTTCTGACCTTGGGGAACTCCGCCGGGGTACAGGAGGTGAGTAGGAGGTCTGCGGGGGTCGGAGGGCTCTGAAAGTGCGATGTAGAGCTGAGTGATGAGTGCAAGTGTGGAGTGCTAAGTATGTGAGGTGAGTGTAAAGTGCTAGAAAATATTAACTTACCTTTGTTTCTACCTACAGCCTTCAGCCGCTGTGGAGCCGGAGTCCCCGACATCTCCATTGTAGAGATCACAGACTGGCTGTTGCATCCTCCGATCCAACAGTCAGCTGATTTCTGCAAAGTAGAAAGGTTTGATGAGTCCTGAACACAAGGACTCATCAAACTACACAGAATGTCAGTGTTTGACAGCTTCACAGAGCTGTCAAACAATGACATTTCTTCTTTCAAAAGTTCTTGACAGATGACATGTTATACGTTGACGTGCTCTGTCACTAACTTCCCCCTAATTGGTCTGCTGAGCCCGCCGGGCGGGCTTAACAAGATCAATCAGGGGAAATTCCCGCTGGTTGGCCAGAAGCTGATGGAGGTGGGATTGAAAGCCGGCAAGCAGCAGTCCCGCCTCCAAAGCTTCCCATTCAGAAAATCCAGCCCAAAGAGTCTGCAAAGGAATATAGATAGACTAAGTGAATGGGCAGTAAGGTGGCAGATGGAGTATAATGTAGGGAAATGTGAGGTAGGAAGAATAGAAAAACAGAATATTTTTTAAATGGTGAGAAACTTTCAAATGTTGGTGTTCAGACAGATTTGGGTGTCCTCGTGCAAGAAACACAGAAAGCTAGCATGCAGGTAGAGCAAGCAATAAGGAGGACAAATGGCATGTTGGCCTTTATTGCAAGGGGGTTGGAGTATAAGAGTAATGAAGTCTTGCTACAATTGTACAGGGCCTTGGTGAGACCACACCTGGAGTACTGTGCACAGTTTTGGTCTCCTTATCTAAGGAAGGATATACTTGCCTTGGAGGCGGTGCAACGAAGGTTCACTAGATTGATTCTACATCCCAGGGTACTTAAGGAAGTGGCCCTAGAAATAGTAGATGCATTGCTGGTCATCTTCCAAAATTCTATAGACTCTGGAATAGTTCCGATGGATTGGAGGGTAGCTAATGTAACCCCACTATTTGAAAAAGGTGGTACAGAGAAAACAGGGAATTATAGACCGGTAAGCCTGACATCGGTAGTGGGGAAAATGCTAGAGTCCATTACAAAAGATGTAATAGCAGAGCACTTGGAAAACAGTGACAGGATCGGACAAAGTCAACATGGATTTACAAAAGGTAAATCATGCTTGACTAATCTACTGGAATCTTTTGAGCATGTAACTGGTAGAATAGATATGGGAGAACCAGTGGATGTGGTGCATTTGGACTTTCAGAAGGCTTTCGATAAGGTCCCGCATAAGAGATTGGCGTGCAAAGTTAAAGCACATGGGATTGGGGGTAAGGTACTGACTTGGATAGAGAACTGGTTGGCAGACAGGAGGCAAAGAGTTGGAATAAACGGGTCTTTTTCCGAGTGGCAGGCAGTGACTAGTGGGGTACCGCAGGGATCGGTGCTAGGACCCCAGCTATTCACAATATATATTAATGATCTAGACGAGGGAACTAGATGTAATATCTCCAAGTTTGCAGATAACACAAAGCTGGGTGGGCGTGTGTGCTGTGAGGAGGATGCAGAGAAACTCCAGTATGATTTGGACAGGTTGGGTGATTGGGCAGATGCATGGCAGATGCAGTATAATGTGGATAAATGCGAGGTTATCCACTTTGGTGGCAAAAACAGGGAGACAGATTATTATCTGAATGGCAATAGATTGGGAGATGCAACGAGACCTGGGTGTCCTTGTGCACCAGTCACTGAAGGTAAGCATGCAGGTGCAGCAGGCGGTTAAGAAGACAAATGGTATGTTGGCCTTCATAGCGAGAGGATTCGAGTACAGGAGCAATGATGTCTTGCTGCAGTTGTAGAGGGCCTTGGTGAGACCACACCTTGAGTATTGTGTGCAGTTTTGGTCGCCTTATCTGAGGAAGGATGTTCTTGCCATGGAGGGAGTGTAGTGAAGATTCACCAGACTGATACCTGGGATGGCAGGAATGACGTATGAAGAGAGATTGGGTCGATTAGGCTTATATTCGCTGGAGTTTAGAAGAATGAGAGGAGATCTCATTGAAACTTATAAAATTCTAACAGGACTAGACAGACTAGATGCAGGAAGGATGTTCCCGATGGTGGGGGAGTTCAGAACCAGGGGTCACAGTCTAAGGATAAGGGGTAAGCCATTTAGGACTGAGATGAGGAGGAATTTCTTCACCCAGAGAGTGGTGAACCTGTGGAATTCTCTACCACAGAAGGCAGTTGAGGCCAACTTATTAAATATATTCAAGAAGGAGTTAGATATATTTCTTAAGGTTAAAGGGATCAAGGGATATAGGGAGAAAGCAGGAACAGGGTACTTATTATGGATGATCCGCCATTAAATGGTGGAACAGGCTCGAGGGGCCGAATGGCCTACTCCTGCTCCTATCTTCTATGTTTCTATTCTTGGGATGAGAGGGCTGTCCTATGATGAGAGATTGTGTAGAATGGGCTTATACTCTCTGGAGTTTAGAAGAATGAGAGGTGATCTAATTGAAACATAAAGATTCTGAAGGGGATTGACATGGTAGATGCTGAGAGGTTGTTTCCCCTGGCTGGAGTGTCTAGAACTAGGGGGCATAGTCTCAGGATAAGGGGTAGGCCATTTAAGACTGAGATGAGGAGGAATTTCTTCACTCAGAGGGTTGTGAGTCTTTGGAGTTCTCTGCTCCAGAGGGATGCCAATGCTGAGTCTTTGAGTATATTCAAGGCTGAGATAGATAGATTTTTGGACTCTAGGGGGAATCAAGGGATATGGAGATCGGGCGGTAAAGTGGAGTTGAAGTCGATGATCAGCCATGATCTTATTGAATGGCGGAGCAGGCTCGAGGGGCCGTGTGTCCTACTCCTACTCTTATTTCTTACGTTCTTATGTTCTTATGATTCTCTCTCACCATTCTAGGTCATACTAACACCGTGAACAAAACTGTTGTGAGTTGTTGCTGGAGCTGTACAGAATTCTGGATTTTCTCCCCTTCCTCTCCCCAATATGGTAATTCCTCTAGTTCTAGATATAGTCTTCCTATTTTCTATGTTTACATAAATGGGAAGACAGAAAGAATAAGAAAACAATAACAATGTTTCATTGGCCCAGAAATTCGGGTCTCCATGGGTGAGTACACACGGGGTACTCTCCCGTAAGCCCAATGGAAGTGCCGGTTTCCTGCATGCACTGCGCATGCGCGGGAAACCGGCACTTCCATTCCCCTGAAAGGAAGGGTTCAGAGTTCGAACGCGTGCGCAGGAGAGGCTGTGCGTGCGCATCAAACTTCGTTTTTTTTTACAGGTTTTTCCGGGAGGGTAAGTCTCCAGAAGTTACACATTTAAAAAGCAGGCGTAAGGCCTGCTTTTTATAAGGTAAGTGGTGAATTAATTAAAATTAAAACATTTTTTCCACAGGTTTATTATTTTTAAATACTTTAAAGAAAGGTAAGTTTATTTTTAGCCCTGTTAGAAAATAAAATTATTTTTTTCAGAAATTTAAATTATTGTTTAAAATAGTTATTTCATGTAATTTATAGTTTATTTAAAAAATGTGATGTTTTTAAAAAATTTATTTGAAGGTTTAGTGATGTTTTGGGGCCGTAGTATTTATAAGTTTTGACAGCTCTTCCTGTCAATTTTATGAATGGAGCATTCCCTGCTCCGATTGGCTGACCATGACCCACGTGATCCCAGAGGACGCATCGAACTAACTGCGCCCCTGGGATACGCAAGCACTGCGCGCCGGCAGCTGGACCAGGCCCCGGATCGGAATTCCACGGGGGCCCACAGCTCAACGGCCGGCGCGCAAGGTAAGTGCAGGTCGGGGGTTGACACCCGCGGGAAGCCCCCGACCCGAATTCCTGGGCAAATGTTTTTCTTGCTGATTGCTCACTGCCATTACACAATCTGTTTTTAAATTCAGGGTTAGAATGTATTTACAACATCCTGCTTCTTATTTGTTGCCCCTCTCCCTTTTCTTCTTGCTATTGGTTTACACTTTCTCTCCCCTTTCCTCCCCATTTCTTTATCATTTTCTTCATAATTTCTTTGCTTCTCTTCTGTATGTAACAGAATTTTTTTTGTTTAAAAAATGATATCTGAGCTCAGTGGCTCGAGGCACAGGGCAGTGTGACACTGAGTCATACAGATCTGCAAGGCTCCAGGTTCAGTCCCTGGCCTGTGCTGAGAGAAGTTACCTCAGGGGGTAGCGACAAGGAGGCTACAATTTCCCCAACCTAGGGATGAGAGTAATCAGGGTTCTTGCTCCTGATTAGCTTTGTTTTCTTGTCAGACACTGATAATGTTGGTCTGGCTGCGATATAAAAAAGTGATAGAAACTGAGCTAAGGTGCAAGAAAGGATACATTATGATTATGTTAATAGGCAACTAAATGAACTTAACAGCAACAACAACTTGCATTTATATAGGCACAGATATTCCGATCCCTACGGGTGGGTACGCGCTGTGTACCCATCCATAGGGACATCGGAAATGCCGGTTTCAGGCATGCACAGCGCATGCGCTGAAAACCGGCATTTCCGATCCGTCAAGAATGGTCGTTGGAGACCCTCTGCCCGCAGAAAACCCTTACAATTCTTACGCCTGGTAAAAGCAGGCGTAAGGCCTGCTTTTACCAGGATAACAGTTCAAAAAAGTAATTAAAAAAAAATTGTTTTCACTGATTTATCATTTAAAAATACTTTAAAAAAAGGTACGTTTATTTTTAGCCCCGTAAAAAACTTTAACAATTTTTTTCAAAAAATTTAATTTTTTTTAAAATACTTAATTTATTGTAATTTCAAGTCATTTAAAAAATGTGATTTAAAAAAATATATATTTAAAGCTTTACTATGTTTTTGGGGTGATCGCCATTCATATATTTGACAGGTCATCCTGTCAAATATATGAAGGGAGATTCCCTTCTTTGATTGGCTTCCCATGGTCCACGTGATCCCAGGGACGCTGCGAACTACATGCACCTCTGGGATACGTGGGCCCTGCACACTTCAAGTTTGGTGAGGCCCAGGAGCAGAAGTGTGTGCGTCCCAGGAGCCCTCAGGTAAGGGCGTAGATTTTTCCAAATTGCAGGCCTCTGCTCACGGGAGACATGCGATCGGATAATACATAGAAACATAGAAACATAGAAGATAGGAGCAGGAGTAGGACATTCAGCCCCTCGCGCCTGCTCCGCCATTCAATGCGATCATGGCTGATCATCCAAATTCAGTACCCTGTCCCTGCTTTCTCCCCATATCCCTTGATCCCTTTAGCCTTAAGAAATGTATCCAACTCCTTCTTGAATATATTTAATGAATTGGCCTCAACTGCCTTCTGTGGTAGAGAATTTCACATGTTCACCACTCTCTGGGTGAAGAAATTCCTCCTCATCTCAGTTCTAAATGGCTTACCCCTTATCCTTAGACTGTGACCCCTGGTTCTGGACTCCCCCGCCATTGGGAACATCCTTCCTGCATCTAGTCTGTCTAGTCCTGTTAGAATTTTATAAGTTTCAATGAGATCCCCTCTCATTCTTCTAAACTCTAGCGAATATAAGCCTAATCGACCCAATCTCTCTTCATACGTCATTTCTGCCATCCCAGGTATCAGCCTGGTGAATCTTCGCTACACTCCCTCCATGGCAAGAACATCCTTCCTCAGATAAGGCGACCAAAACTGCACACAATACTCAAGGTGTGGTCTCACCAAGGCCCTGTACAACTGCAGCAAGACATCCTTGCTCCTGTACTCGAATCCTCTCGCTATGAAGGCCAACATACCATTTGCCTTCTTAACCTTCTGCTGCACCTGCATGCTTACCTTCAGCGACTGGTGCACAAGGACACACAGGTCTCGTTGCACTTCCCCTTTTCCCAATCTATTGCCGTTCAGCTAATAATCTGCCTTCCTGTTTTTGCCAATGTGTCTTTAATGTAGAAAAACATCTCAAGGCACTTCACAGGAGCGTTATCAGACAATATTTGACACCGAGCCACATACGGAGATATTAGGAGAAGGTGATCAAAAGCTTGGACAAAGAGATAGGTTTTAAGGAGGAACTTGAAGAAAGAGAGAGGGGTAGCCTAAAGCAATGTTCTCTGTAAGCGGCGTGGCCACGCAGCCGTGCACACACCAGGGAACCCGCGCAGGCGGCTTGCCAGCTTTTCAGTACAAAAACCGCACAGGTGCAATATTTTGAATGGCCCATGCAGCCCCTTAAAGGGTCCGCGAAGGGCCAAACAAAATTAGAGGGCACATTGAGCCTAAGAATGATTATTGGCAATATTAGCAGATAAACATTTGGCACATTTGTATGTCCATCATTTTAATGCAAGTGTTAACTTGTTTTTCTTAAATTCACTAACATCTCTGCTCAAATTAGAAGATAGAAAACTGTCATACAAATGTACTAAATGTTCATCCATGAGTATTGCCACCAGTAATTACTCGGTTCCTAAAGGTAATTTAATATATGCTGGAAATTTATTTTATGTTCTGGGTAGCAGAATAAATTTAATTTACCAAGCCCACATAATTTATTACATGGTTCAAAGTGAACTAATACATTACACAGTCTAAATTTTATCAAAGGTGAACTGAAGAGAATTCATTTATCAACACATGGTAAATACTTGTGATGTGACATGATTGGTAGGCAATAGAATGAAGGTAATTCACTGGAACAACAGTGAGGTAATTATATTCAGGGGAGGTCAAACAAAATATTTTATCAATGGTTATTTAAGAAGAGAATTATTTATTGACAAGAGGTTAGCAGATTAGCTAATAAACATGATATTGAAGCCAAGCTAAATACTGAAGGGAGGTTCGCTAAATAAGTGATGAATTTTTGCTGAGTAATTTATTGTGATAGTCAGTATAGAATTGTAACGAAGGGAATTCCAAGTACATTGAAGTGTAACAAAAGTTATGGAACCAAGAGAACTCAGGCAGCTAACATGTGAGTCTCAAGGTAAAGGTCCACGTCTGGCAGAGACCTAAACCATGAATGGAAACTGCCAATCTCAGAGTAAAGTAGTAGGCCAGATAGGAATTATAGGTAGGATGTCCTAGTTTCAGTGATCCACACACAGACTGATTGCTCATGGCATTACAATGGCAAGTGCTAACTTAATTTGCAATAAAAACGAATTCATCATAGAAACAAGTAGAACCAATGGATCACAGAGACACAGTTTCATACAGACAGATCCATTGCATGGGGCTTGGTGAGTCTCGAGGTATGAAGGACAATCAGCAGTACAAGATGATGAGTTCTGAGGTTTGGCGCCAGGATGAATAACAATCAAGGATAGGGTCTGCAGAAGAAGAAAATTGTTACATCTGCTTTCCTTCCTGATGATATGAGTACTTCAGCATTCAAGGACTAACAAAGGGCCCAGGAAAATCTCCCAAGTATGTTTTTTTTTAAATTGCAACATGTTAGGAATGTCAATGTGAATACATAGGCAACCAAATATTGTCTGCAAAATTACCAGATAACCTACCGTAAATAAAACATTTACAAGAGTTCAACAAGCCCTCCTGATATTTATAATTCAGCATATTTTATTATAGCAAGTGAATTCAGATTTTAGGACAGCTTGCCATTTGTAATGTGCTACAAGGGCTACGCATATCAGATTGTTCTTCCATGGAGGAACACAAGCCAACCTCAACTTGTTCCATCCTATCTACACTCCTAGAACATTGCTGTACTGAGAAATATTTGTGTATGTGAACTATCTGCCTGAGACTTCAGTGAGGATAAGCACACGTGCATTACTTTCCCACTGAGCAACGATGTTTTATTTAGCTGTGATATTTTTTCTAGTTGTCACAGCAAAATGACATTTGTGGGTTGAAGTTACACCATGGGTATTAGTAAAAAAAAACATGATAACTCATATATATCAAAATCCTTTGACTTCTTATTTTTTTATAAAAAAGAGGTTAAAGCTTTGATGCTGCTGTTGTTAAAATAGTGGACGGACATATTTCATGCAAAAGTGTTAATGCATTCATTATTAATATTGCACAGTGCGATTTCAATTCAGTGTTCTTAGACATTTGGTTTCAATATCTGCCTTGCTCTTGCTAGTCAGTCTTTCCAAGCCACTTCATATGTAGGCTGGAACCTTCAGCAGGTTGGTTGTTCCCCCTCCCACCACACCCCTGGGTTGGAGCTGTTACTGCTTTCTGAAACATTCACTCAGATTTAGTGCTAATCTCTCCTGGGTTTCCAACAATATTACATTATACACGTGAAAAGTCCCTTGCTTGGTGCCAGTTGCAGAGATAGTTAGGTCCTGTATGCACATAGAAACATAGAAACATAGGAGCAGGAGTGGGCCATTTGGCCCTTCGAGCCTGCTCCGCCATTCAATGAGATCATGGCTGATCCTCTATCTCAATACCATATTCCCGCTCTCTCCCCATACCCCTTGATGCCTTTTGTGTCTAAAAATCTATCTATCTCCTCCTTAAATATATTCAGTGATTTGGCCTCCACAGCCTTCTGTGGTAGAGAATTCCACAGGTTCACCACCCTCTGAGTTATCCATGGTACATATAAAGCACTATTCAAATGTATGTTTGCCCAGCCTCTGTAGTTATGCATGGTGTACCCGTTTTTATTAAAGAATGACCTTGCAATTATAGAGCACTTTTCATGTCTTCAGGATGTCACAAAACACTTTACAGCCAATGAATTATTAATTGCAAAATGTAGTCACTGTACTTATGTCGGCAAAAACAGCAGCCAAGTCCCACAAACAGCAAATGAATTGTGAGCAGTTAATTTGCTTTTTGGATGAATGTTGGCCAGGACACCAGAAGCTCGTCTTTAATACAGCCATGGCATTGTTTGCACACACAGGCAGACACGGCCTTTGTTTACTGTCTCATCGGAAAGTTGGCACCTCTGACAGTGCAGCACTCCCTCAGAACTGTGTCTAATCTGTAGACGGCCTTGAACCTGCAACCCTCTGACTCAAAGGTGAGAGTGCTACCAACTGAAACTGAAGTGAAGCCATCACCATGATCGTGTATGACAATAGACCAGCGTTAAATTGAAGCTTAGACTGAATGTAACTGATAGTTCCTCTGCATTATGATTCTGGAATGGCTGCCTGGATAATATTAATTGGCAACCCATTGCTCCAGACTAATTGCCTTGTTATTGTTCAGCCTCTGGCACAAACATTTTATCACCCTTTTAAACCCGTGTGGGAAAATGTGAGCCATCATTATTACTAGCTGACAGTGCTTTTATGCCAAGTTAGACATCATCCTGGCATTGGCAGGCTTTAGAATTGCCACCACGCAGATTGTTAACCACTTGAAGTTAAAAATTAAGACTGTTTGCCTAATCAGGCCAATCAAACAGCAAGATCAGCAAATTAATTTGAAAGAGTAGCCTTGTCATATTCAAGGACTATGGCCTAGAAAACAAACTTATGTTCACCCGTCCACTCCTCCTTCGTGTTTCTCCGCTTGCCTTAATGCGATTTTACATACTTAATTGCTCTTGGCTTGGAAACAATCTATATCATCGATGCTATCAAGTAAGTACCTGTTTAAATAAACTGCTTGTGTTCAGCAAAACCATGCGGGAATCGGAGGTCATCAGTGCAATTTATCTTTCAATTAGAGGCAATATTGTAAGGTTCGCAAAATTCTACAGATTCCCTCAAACCAAGAAAAAGAAGAGAATTTGGACTGTTTTAAAGAATATTGGGCCGAAAAGGGGGCTTAAAGTTAAAACCCCAGGATTTTGGTTATTTTAAAAGTGACATGTCCAGGCCTGTGGAAGGCTGCGACAAAGGGGTTGGGATGAGCCTCTGTAAAACAAACAGTTTGAGTATTGGCATAGGCCAAACTGTCTGGGAATGTTCCGGATTGTCTCAGTCATTCCACATAAATGACAATAGGCCTACGGAAAGGCAGTTCCCGCCAAAATTACAGAGCCATCAAGAATATGCATAACCTTGAAATCGCGAACCTCTACAACTGTCAAGAAAGTCGTTTGGTGAGCATTTCCCTGGTCCTCTGGAATCTAACCTAGTTAGTGTAGTGGGATTGGGAGGGGTGAAGTATTTTGTCTATTGTCATTCTCCCTCGTATATTCTGAAGTGTTCCCCCTTTTAGAGTGATAAGATTATTGTGTTGTGTATATTTTCCTGTCTCAAATAAAAATCCAAGTTCTTTTCACCAACTCAGTTGTCTGTTGCAATTTCATTACAACCCCCAAATATGTCCAAAGTCTAGAACCAAGGGAGTGGGAGCGATTCGAACTGCTCAGGAGTCAGAGGCAAAGCTGACCACACACACCACCCCTAACAGAAAATGGCGACCGCGGCAGGACTTTGGCAAAAGGGCTGTAATCCAATAGACCCTGTGCTTGACGAAAGAACGAAGATGGAAGAGAGGATTTCCTCTTATGTGTTTGAGAAGGTGAATATCACCAAGAAATGGGTGACCAGTCTGTTGTGCGCTGAGCGTCCCATGGACGCTGCAGCCAAATCGACTGAGAGCAAGGATCATAAAAAGTCGGTGGAAAAGGCCATCTGGTTGGTCTGTGCCCTGTGACAGATCCAGCTTTTAGATCAGCACATTAAAATGTTAACAGAAGAGCTGCAGGAGGCAGCCAAACTGTCTCAAGCAAGAGCTATAGCAGAGGAGGAATTACTGCAGGAATTACAGGCCCAAAGCCAGGAGAAGTTACAGCTAGCGGAGAAACACAGGAACAGACATGAGTATTTTCGGTGTCAAGTCACCGAGGCTAAAAGCAATGAGTTAGTGTTAAGAGAGGAGAACGCTCGCCTAACCAGACAGTTAAAAGAACAGGAAGAGAGGTTAAGAGACATGCAGCAAGCACTAGGGTTTTTGAAGCGGGAGATCATGGCCCCTGCCAAAAGCAGGTCGACAGTTTAAAACTGGCTCTGTCCAGGGCAAAAGACATGGTATGCTTAGTGAACTCAGGTGCGGCCTGGGTGGACCTGGAAGTAGAAGAAACTGTTCAGACGTCACCTGTGGCGCCGGGGAACAACCCGGTTGGGCAGCAGGAGGGACAAGCAATCTGTAGGGAGGACAGGGAGGAGTGCACACCACCACCACCTGTGGCGCCGGGTTTTGACTCGGTTTGGCAGCAGGCAACAGGGGGCAAGCCAATGCAGGAAAGGTCGGAGCCGGGGCTGATGTGCCCGGCTCGGCAGCAAAAGCTTGGCCCACCCGGCGGTGGTCTGGGCCAGGGGCCCCTTGAAAGCCAATTCGTGATTCCCCACGGTACCCAACAGCTTAGGGCTATGATAAGCCACCTGAACAAACTCACCCACAAGGGAGACCCCTCAGTCAAATTATGGAAGTGGAACAAGCAGCAGGCATTAATGAGTGCGACGACTCTGAAATGGCCAAAATGCTTCTGTTCTCTTTGGATGGCAAGCTGTACCAGTCCCTCTCTGCTGAGATCAAGAAGGGACAGGGCGGGTATGCTGCCATCCGGGAACAAGTTCTGGAGGCGATGGGGATGAACGATGGTAGTCCTTTCTCCCGGGTGGAGAAGACTACACAGTTAGCAGGGGAGACCCCAGAGGCTTTCACAGACAGGCTGTGGCCTGTGTACAGGAGTGCCTGTAATGGGGATCTCGACCGGACTAACTTGAACCAGGACGAGCTGGCCCACTGGCGGTGGGTCTGGTGGCAAACAGCTTGCCATGTATCAGAGCCAAGGCCGAGCTGTGGTTCGACCCAAAGGGCCCCCAAGTCACCGAGGAGACAGTGGTCAGACAACTGACCCTGGCTTACCGCAACAGTAGAGGGGTAGAAGGGCCACAAATGAAAGGAAAGGTTCACGAGTTAAAACCAAGCCAAAGTAAGAAGGAATGGCACCAGGAAGGGGGTAACCCTTCCAATACGAGGCGTAACTGCTTCGGGTGCAGGAAAAGTGAGCATTGGAGAAGAGACTGTAGAAATCGTTGGAAGGATAATGTGGGAAAAAACTCCCCAGCTCCTGCCCCAAAGACAGAAACACCGACCTCTTCCCCCACAGTTGATTCATTAGTAGCTGCACTTCGAGTTTTGTTGGCTGGCCCAGGGAGGGTAGCCACAACCACGGGTGTTTTAACTCCATCTGCCCCACCTAACACAGACTTATGACTAGAGCCAGCTCAGCCTGCCTATCTGTGTCCCCTTGAGTACGATGTATGGAAGAGACCGCTTGTTAAGATGGAGGTGGAAAAGGTGAAAGGGACCTATCTTTTGGACACGGGAGCATCGAGCACCATAATCTATTCAGATAACCCCGCCGCCTCACCTCTGTCTAACGGGGTCCCATACAGCTTAGTAGGTTTCACAGGTAATGAGCAGGCTGGCTTGTTCTCTATCCCGCTGTCCATTCATTTAGGAGCACTCCACACCAAGTGGACTTGTGTTTTAATGAAGTGGGAGCAGGAAGGGAAAGGGATCCTGGGGGCTGATTTTATTATAGGCCACAGGATTCTAGTGGATCTTAGGAACCACTGTCTGTGGGGAGCATGCACCGGCAAAGAAAGTGAAGTGGCAGTCATCCCAAGGAGGGTTACGACCTCGAACAAATGGTCAGTAACACTCCAGTGGAGTACCAGGCATTTGTGCGAGCACACCTCGGCGCATTTGCCACTCACAAGCATGATTGTGGGAGGGTGAACGGGGTCGAAGTTAGTTTAGACGGGGACCCCATGACCCGACCACAAAAGCAGTATAATTTCCCCAAAGAGGCGGAGGCAGACATGGAAACAGCCATGACCTCGCTGGTAAAACAGGGGGTATTGAGACCGATAGCCACCCATGTAAACTCTCCACTGTGGCCGGTTAGAAAACCGGACAACTGGAGAACCACGGTGGACTATCGGGTACTCAATCGAAACATTCCCGTCTGTGCACCCACGGTTGCAGCTGTCACCGATCTCATTGGAAGTATTCCAGCCTCCACGACCACCTTCACGGTGCTGGATATTTCCAACAGGTTTTGGTCCATCCCTCTATGGAGAGAGGACCAGTACAAGTTCGCCTTCACGTTTAAAGGCCAACAGTACACCTGGAGCTGCCTACCTCAGGGGTTCCACAATAGCCCGAGCATTTTTCACCAGTGTATGGCTAATTGTTTAAAGGGTTTCAGCCAGCCCCGACAGTTAGTCCAGTATGTGGATGACCTGCTCCTATTCACCGATGAAGGAGAGGAACACGGTCCACTACTGGCTGTACTGCTGGAGTTGCTCAGGCAGGAAGGTTTTAAAGTAAACCCCAAGAAGGTACAGATCAGCCGACAGGAAGTAAAATTCCTAGGGCTGGCTATGCACGCAGGTGAAAGGGCCATCGACAAAGCCAGAGGGGAAGCAGTGCAAGAGTTACCAGCCCCCAATACAGTGACAGGAGTGAGATCTTTTCTAGGGCTAACCGGGTACTGCCGAGATTTTATTGAGGATTACGCAGCCACAGCAGCCCCTCTGCTCCGACTCCTACATAAGGGAGTGGAGTGGGTTTGGGATGAGGGTTGCGAGGCAGCATTTGTAAAACTCAAGCAAGATCTGCAGACCACGCTGGCTCTAGGGGCCATTGATGGGGAAAAAGAGTTTTTCCTGGAGGTAGGAGCCAGTGGGGACAGTCTGAGTGCAGTGCTGCTCCAGGAGTGGCACAGTCAGCTGAGACCGGTGGTTTACTCCTCCAGGATACTCACGGATGTGGAAAAGGGCTATTCCAACTGTGAGAGGTGTTAGATCCGTGATTCTGAGAGTATGATGTTTTTCAATAACCACACGGATGCTGTAACTTAACAATCAACAGGTATTTACTGGAGTAGGGTAGTCGCAAGACTGGGGTACAGAAGCATGCTCAAGGCTTATATACAGGTGTAGTCACTGCCGGTACTACAGTATACAGGAGCTGTAAAAGTAGTTCTCTCTTAAAGGTACATACACTACAATTCCTCCCTTTTTAGATTAGTAGTACCCATAATATTCAAATAACAATTAACACTTTAACATGTACATTAAACAACAATAGTCCATTTATAGATTCAGTCTTTGGGGCAGCTTCCTGATCCTTTCGGGATAGCGCCTTTCCTGAGGTTCTTGTTCTTGGTGCGGAGGCGATTCTGGCCCCTTTTCATCGGTTAGTTCATTGGGTTCCACTGCTACTGGTTCGGAGGTAGATGCTACCGGTATGTCGGGTTCATCCCCAGGTACGCAAGACATGGGGTTGACTCGTTCCTGTGTCGCTAAGATCTGATCAACGTGGCGTCCCCGACATCCACTGTGTAAATTAATGGCCACTGCCGTGTGCATATCGTTCTGGGTTGCCATTTCTCTGTTCGGTAGTCACGGGTCAAGACTGGTTGTCCTACATTGAAGCTCCTTGTCAGCTTCTCATTGATGTGCTGGAATTGTTTATCCTCAACATTTCTTCGTACATTTGGTCTAAGCAAGTCCAGACGAGATCGCAACCTTCGGTTAAAGAGCATCATGGCTGGGGTCTGGTTGGTAACTGCATGTGTCGCGTTTCGGTAGGCTAATAAGAAATTGTCCACCTTATGCTGTAGTGGAATTTCATCGTCGCACATGGCCTTTATCGCCTTCTTAAAGGTTTGTACGAACCTCTCAGCCAATCCATTTGTGGCTGGATGATACGGGGCGGATGTGTAATGCCTTACCCCATTCCTTCTCATAAATTTTCAAAACTCTTCGGACACAAACTGTGGTCCATTATCAGAGCAAATCTGCTCTGGCAAGCCGTTTCTGGCAAATATGGTCCGTAGGACTGCAATCGATTTCTCTGTAGTGGTTGAGGACATTTTTATCACCTCAGGCCACTTCGAATGAGCATCCACTGCTATTAAGAACATTGAGTCCATGAATGGACCAGCAAAATCAATATGCACCCGTTGCCATGGAGAGGAGGGCCACTCCCATGGGTGTAGAGCGGCATGTGGTGGTGCATTTTGGACCTTCTGGCATCCTGAGCAGCTCTTGGTTAGGTTTTCGATTTGTTGATTGATTCCCGGCCACCACACATAAGCCCTAGCAAGGCTTTTCATTTTCACTCCCCCCAGATGACCTTCATGTAGCTTATTTAGCACTCTCTCCCTTAACTTGGGTGGAATCACCACTCTGGATCCACACATCACTGTCCCCTGGCATACTGACAGCTGTTCTCTTCTGGATGAGAATGCTGGCAACAGTGAGTCGCCATGTGTTGGCCATCCCCTCACCGTCAAATCATATACCCGAGACAGCGTCGGATCATTGCGGGTCTCCCTCTCTATATCCGCGTTCGTTACTGGCAATCGTTCAATTATTGACGAATAAAAGATCTCGATAGGGTCCACTGCTGGTTCTTCCTCCACAGTAGGCAGTGGAAGGCGTGATAGCCCATCAGCGTTTCCATGCTGTTTCGTGCCTTTATATTCTATTTCATATTGATTCGCCCCTAGAAACAGGGACCATCTTTGTAACCGTTGTGCCGTCATTACTGGAACGCCCTTCTTAGGATTAAAGATGGAGACAAGTGGTTGGTGGTCAGTCAGCAAGGTGAACTTCTGCCCATGCAGATAGTTGTTGAATTTTTTTGCTCCCCATACTAGGCTGAGGGCCTCCCTGTCAATCTGGGCGTAGTTGCGCTCGGCTGAGGTTAGTGACCGAGACGCAAAGGCTACTGGCCTCTCCAACGCGTCTGGGAATTTGTGCGACAGCACCGCTCCAATACCATAGGGTGATGCATCACATGCCAAACGAATTGGTAGTGCTGGGTTGAAATGGGCCAACACCTCTTTTGATGTGATCAATTCTTTACACTTCTGGAAAGCTCGTCTACGCAGGGTTTATATACCAGTGTGGTCACCACCGGTACTACAATGTACAGGAGCCATCAAAAAGTAGTCCATCACCTTAAGGTATCCTCTTAAGGTGGTACAGGTTACATACACTACAATTCCTCCCCTTTTAGCTTAACAGTGTACACCCCAAATTAAACATTACATGGATAACATATATACAATTTTCACACAAAACTGTTCAAAGATTCAGTCTCTGAGGAGGCCTCCTGATCCGGGCTGGATAACGCCTTTCAGGGGTCTCTGGTTCTCGTTGCTGTGGTGACTCATCCACTTGATCTCCTATGGATTGAACATCATCATGTACGTTCGAGTCTGAGGTAGATGCTACAGGCTCAATAAATTCTTCAACTGGTGTCTCTGCCGTAGACATGGGGTCGACCCTTGTTCTCGACTCCACAAGTTGGTCAGCATGACATCGTATTACGTTCTCTCCAACGTCTACCGTGTACATCAAGGGTCCTTGTCGGGCACGAATTGTTCCAGATTGCCATTTATCATCCTTATAGTCCCTGGCCAACACTGGTTGTCCTATTTCGAAACTACGAGTGGCCTTGTTATTTACATGCTGGAATTGCTTGTTTTCGACTTCCCTTCTCACATTGGGTTTTAACAAATCCAACCGGGACCGCAACCTTCTCTTATAGAACATTATGGCAGGGCTTTGATTTGTCACTGCATGCGTGGCGTTTCGATACGCCATCAGGAAATTGTCCACCTTGTGTTGTAGTGGAATATGGTCTTCGCTCATGGCCTTTATCGCCTTTTTGAACGTTTGTACAAATCTCTCGGCCAACCCATTTGTAGCCGGATGATATGGGGCAGATGTATAGTGTTTCATCTCATTCTTTTTCATGAATTTCTGGAATTCTTCTGACACGAACTGTGGTCCGTTGTCTGAACATATTTGTTCCGGCAGCCCATTCCTTGCAAATATGGTTCTTAGAACTGCGATCGTCTTCTCAGAGGTAGTGGTCGACATCTTAATCACTTCTGGCCATTTAGAATGTGCGTCTACTGCTATCAAAAACATGGAATCCATGAATGCACCTGCAAATTCGATATGCACACGTTGCCATGGGGTTGAAGGCCATTCCCACGGATGCAGCGGTGCAATTGGAGGTGCATTTTGAACTTTTTGGCACCCTGAGCAGCTTTTAGTCAGATCCTCTATTTGTTTGTCGATACCTGGCCACCACACATAAGCCCTAGCAAGGCTTTTCATCTTGACTCCACCAGATGACCTTCGTGCAATTCTTTCAGAACTCTCTCCCTTAATTTAGGAGGAATAATCACCCTTGTTCCATACATCAATGTTCCTTGACATACGGGCAGCTGTTCTCGTCTGGCCGAGAATGCTGGTAACAGTGGTTCGCCATGTGCTGGCCATCCCTTCACTGTCAAGTCGTAGACCCAAGACAGTGTCGGGTCATTTTGGGTCTCTCTCTCAATACCCGCATTGGTGACTGGTAAGCATTTGATGATGGTCGAGTGAAATATCTCGACAGGGTCAACTGCCGGTGCCTCTTCCGCTGTAGGTAGTGGCAGGCGCGACAGCCCATCAGCATTACCATGTTGCTTTGTACCTTTGAATTCAATATCATATTGATGTGCCCCTAGGAAAAGGGACCATCTCTGAAGCCTCTGCGCCATCATTACCGGAACACCCTCCTTAGGGTTGAAAATGGAAACCAACGGCTGGTGATCTGTCAGCAGCGTAAACTTTTGGCCTTGCAGGTAATGGTTAAATTTCTTAATTCCCCACACGAGGCTGAGAGCCTCCCTATCTATCTGAGCATAGTTGCGCTCAGCGGAGGTCAATGATCTGGATGCGAACGCGACAGGCCTTTCTGAGCCATCTGGAAACTTATGTGAGAGCACTGCCCCGATACCATATGGAGAAGCATCACAAGCTAAGTGAATAGGCAGCGTTGGGTTAAAGTGAGCCAACACTTCCTTAGAGGTGATCAGTGCCTTGCTCTTTTGAACAGCCCGCTTACAATCATCGCTCCACTTCCATGGTATTCCCATTTGCAAAAGAGTGTTTAGCGGGTGTAACACCGTGGATAAATTTGGAAGAAACTTGTGGTAATAGTTAACCAACCCAAGGAACAACCTCAACTGGGATACATTTTCCGGTGCAGGAGCTGTTACAACAGCTTCGATTTTGTCAGGTGACTTATGGAGCCCTCCTGGTCAATGACGTGGCCACAGTATGAGATTCGCTTTTGAAAGAACTCACATTTCTGGCGATTAACTCTGAGCCCATATTCTTTCAATCTGATGAGCACCTGCTCCAAATTCGCGAGGTGATCCTTATTGTTATCTCCTGTAATCAGGATGTCGTCCAGGTATCATTGTGTGCCTGGGATTCCCTGCAATACCTGCTCCATGGCCCTTTGCCAAATCGCTGGAGCCGATGCCACTCCAAAAACCAGTCTATTATACCGATATAAGCCCTTATGTGTGTTGATCGTGAGATACTGGCGTGACGCTTCCTCAACTTCCATCTGTAGGTACGCCTGCGCCAGGTCTATCTTGGTGAAGTGTTTCCCGCCAGACAGCGAAGATACCTTCAATCCGCGGAAGCAAATATTGCACCGTGTGAAGAACCGGATTAACAGTGATCTTGAAATCGCCACAGATGCGAACCTTCCCAGGTTCCCCCGGCTTGTTGCTCAACGAACGCTTCATGACAGGAACAATGGGTGTGGCCCATTCGCTCCAGTCCACCTTGGACAGTACCCCTGAACGTTCTAGCCCTTCCAGCTCTGCTTCCACAGCAGGTCGTATCGCATAAGGTACCGGTCTGGCTTTGAAAAATTTTGGGTTTGCATATTCTTCAACCTTGATGTTTGCCGTAATTCCTTTCAGTGTTCCCAGTCCCTGTTGGAACACCTCCTTAGCATCGTCTAATATTTTGGACAGTCGTTTAGGTTTGACGTCGTCCTTCTTACAGGCCTCTACAGTCAGTGCTTGTATGGAATGCCAGTCCACATTTATTCTCCGGATCCATTCCCGTCCCAGTAGTGGCGGACCTCCATCAGGTAACACATACAAGTCCATTTTCTGACTTTCTTTACCATTGTAGACCACATTTACTTTTATCTTTCCTTTGGGGTATACTATTTGCCCCGTGTATGTTTTCAATACAATCTCCGTATCCCTCAGGGGAATGTGCGAGAATAACCTTTTGTAATCTTGCTTATTCATGACCGTTAATGCCGATCCAGTGTCCAATTCCATCTTCACTTGGACTCCTGCTATCCGAAGCATAACCCAGATAGTTTGGTGGTCTGCTGTGTTACGCACATTATGTATTTTTAGACAACCCAGTTCCTTACTGCTGGAGTCTGAATCCATCTTCTGTTCATCCGAACTGTTCTCTGTCACCTTGTGTACTTTTTTGTACTTCTCCTGCGGTGACTTTTTGCTGCTGGTCTTCTTTCCTGACCGGCATACTCTCGCTATGTGACCAAGTTTGCCACATTGCCTGCATTCTTTATCTTTGAACCAGCACTGGTTCTGGTCATGCGTTGTCCTTCCGCAACGATAGCACTTTACTGCGCCCAATGTCATTTCATTGGTGCTGAATTCCAATGGCCTTTGCTGTATCTCTGCAGCGCCTCGTGCTGCTGCCTCATGCGATGCTGCAATGCTGAAAGCTTTGTCCAGCGTAAGGTCCTTTTCCTCTAGCAGTCGCTTCTGGGTTCCTTCCCTTAGGAGCCCACACACAAACTTATCTCTCAGTGCGTCTGCTAGTCCTGTACCGAACTGGCAGTACTTTGATAACTTGCGCAGTTCGGTTAGGAATTCAGCGTTGCTTTCTTCTTTAAGTTGAATTCTTTTGTAGGATTTAAATCATTCCGCTTTCAGCAGCGGCGTGGGGTGTAAATGCTCTTGCAGGATAGTAACAATATCCGCAAAACTCTTCCCTACCGGTTTGTCTGGTGTTACAAGGTTCCTTAATAACCCGTACGTCTTCGCACCCATCGAGTTTAATAGGGTTAGTACTTTCTTATCCTCCGGTACCTCATTCGTTGTACAGTAAACTTTGATGCGTTCCACATAAGTGGCTCAATCTTCCACATTGTTATCAAAAGCAGTGATGTTACCCATTTTTGGCATCCTGCTGAGTTTCCTTTCCCTTTGGATACGATTATTATTATTATTATTTTTTTTTCAAGATGGCGGCTTTTCCCGTGCTTGGCGGCTTTTCCCGCGCTTGTCTTGTTCCCCCGCCGACTCAAAATGGTGATTCCCGCGCTGTTGCCGTTCACGCCTCCCAGCGGTCCTTTATTTCCCCCTACACTGCTGCTCTTGTTCCCCGCCGCTCCCGCGGTCCTTGTGGTCATAAACGCTTTTCTGGCTGCTGCGCGTCTCTGCCCCGATTGTAGTCCGGCCCCTGACACCAGCTGCGGTCGTGTTCTCCGCCCTTTTCGTCGTTTTCCCTCCCCTTCTCTTACTGACAATTCGGCCGACTTCCCCCCCGTGCCGCTCGATCGGGCTTACCCGCCGCTGTCGTCGAAGGGATGTTCACTGATGTTTGACTTCGTGGCCAGAAACCAACCCGGGTTCCCGATGGCCTCCCGTGCGATGCAGTGCCCAGCAGGATGTTGAGGGTGGATGTCCTTGTTCGACGCCCGTTTCAGAGGACGAAGCTTCCTTTGATGCAAACTGCCGCTAGGTAAGATCAGACTCGTCGCCACTGTTGAGTCTGTGTTTTCAAATGTAGTTATGCTGAATAACAGGACACAGACTACAGAAGTAATTAAACAGGTCTTTAGTGATTGAGGGTCAGGGCTGAACTGGGATACACTTTGCTCCGCAGAGTTTATATACCGGTGTGGTCACCACCGGTACTACAATGTACAGGAGCCATCAAAAAGTAGTCCATCACCTTAAGGTATCCTCTTAAGGTGGTACAGGTTACATACACTACAGTCCAGGTGTGACGTCGTCATCCTTTTTGGCCTCAACCTTCAGTCCCTGTATGGAATGCCAATCTAATGGTATCTTCCGGATCCATTCACATCCTAGCAGTGGTGGTCCTCCATCTGGCAATACATATATATCCATTTTAGGTATTTCCTGGCCTTTATATATCACTTTCACCCTTATTTTTCCTCTCTGTAGCTTTCAAGGGTATATGTGAAAATAGCCGCTTGTAGTCCCTTTGGTTTATGACTGTTAGGGCTGATCCTGTGTCCAATTCCATTTTCACTTGGACTCCGTCTATCTTGAGTGTAACCCAGATAGTCTGGTGATCCTCCATTTTGGTTACCTTATGTAGTTTCAGACAACCCAGCTCCTTGCTTCCGGAGTCTGTGTCACTTTTCTGTTCGTCTGAACTACTGTCCATCACCTGGTGTACCTTTTTGTACTTCTCCTGTGGAGATTTCTTACTGTTGGTTTTCTTCCCAGACCTGCAGACTCTTGCTATGTGTCCTGCTTTTCCACACTGTCTGCACACTTGGTCCTTGAACCAACAATCCTTCTGGTCATGTGTTGTTCTGCCGCAGTGATAGCACTTCCCTGTTCCATAGGACATTTCATTGATGCCATATTCTTGCGGTCTCCGTTGTATCTCTGCAGCGCCCCTTGCAGCTGCTTTGTGTGATACTGCCATACTGAAAGCCTTGTCCAGCGTAAGATCCTTTTCTGATAGAAGCCATTTCTGGGTTCCTTCACTTTGCAGCCCACACACAAACTTGTCCCTTAACGTATCTGCTAGTCCCGCTCCAAACTGGCAGTGTTTCGACAGCTTGCGCAGTTCCGTTCGGTACTCAGCATTGCTTTCGTCTTTGTGTTGGTTCCTTTTATGGAACTTAAATCGTTCTGCTATCAGCAGCAGTGTGGGGTTTAAGTGGTCCTGTAGGATTTCTACTATGCTTTCGAAATTCTTGTTCACCGGCTTCTCTGGGGTTATTAGGTTTCGCAGTAACCCATAAGTTTTTGCACCCATGGAATTTAACAAAACCAGTGCTTTCCTAGCATCTGGCACTTCATTCGCCCTGCAGTACACCTCAATACGTTCCACATATGTCGCCCAATCTTCGACTTCATTGTCGAACGTAGAGATACTGCCACTCTTCGGCATCCCTGGGTGTGATTTAACTGTCAAAAATGGCATCTCCCGCGCTTCCCCTTCTTCTCCGCTGGCACAAAATGGCGTCTCCCGCGCTTTCCTTCCTTCCCTCGCTCGCCCTTCTTCTCCGCTGCGGCTTCTAAAAATGGTGTCTCCCGCGCTCTTCCTTCTTCTCCGCGGCTCAATGGCATCTCCCGCGCTCTCCCTTCTTCTCCCCGCGGACACTGTTCAGCCTTTGAGCCCTGGCTGTGCTCTGCGCGTTCTTTTTTTTTTTTGTGTGCCTTTCCCGTTTCCGCCGCTCGGTCCTGAACCCGGCTGTTGTTTTACCCTCTCTCTCTCTGTTTTGTTTTTCCTCGACGCCGCTCGGTTATCAACCCCCGGCTGCGCCCTGCGCGCTTCACCCTCTGTCTTACCCCGTCGACGCTGCTCAGCTTTCTCTCCGCCGTCGGTCGGCTCCAGCCGCCGCTGTCCGGGAAGGGTCTGTGCTGTACCTGTCGTCAGTCTATTGCTGATCGTCGTGGCTGGGGAACCAAGCCCGGCTCTCCACAGCCTCCCCTGCGATGTTCACTCTCTGCCGGACGACTGGACGGTTGCTCGTGGTCGACGCCCGTGCTTCTGGCCTCGACTTTCTTCCACCGCCCTCCCGGAGCGAATCCTCGAAGGGAAATGCAGAGTTGCAGGTAGATTCGAATCGACACTCGTCACCACTGTTAGATCCGTGATTCTGAGAGTATGATGTTTTTCAATAACCACACGGATGCTGTAACTTAACAATCAACAGGTATTTACTGGAGTAGGGTAGTCTCAAGACTGGGGTACAGAGGCATGCTCAAGGCTTATATACAGGTGTGGTCACTGCCGGTACTACAGTATACAGGAGCTATAAAAGTAGTTCTCTCTTAAAGGTACATACACTACAAGAGGCACCTCCTCGCCACTCACTGGGCTGTGAAAAGATCACTGATCTTCACAGGCACCTCGCCCATCACCCTCCTCACCCATCACACGCCCACCCAAATGCTCCTAGATGGGAGAATTAAAGATGGGACAATGAGCAGTGCCCGCATTGCTCACTGGACCCTGCTTCTCTCCCAGATGGACCTAATGGTGAAAGTTCTCTGCGAGCCGAAGCTCGCAGCCAACATGATTTATCCAGGGATGGCCCACCGGTGTTCCGTTGAAGGAGTATGGGAAGTCAACATAGGTTTTCGGGCCGGGATACATCCCACAGGCCGCGAAATCTATGTAGACAGTTCAAGCACAGTATCTGCTGGAGAACGACTCACAGGGTGTGGAGTTTATGACCCAGGGGCAGACATTGCCCTGGCAATTAAACTCCCCAACACCATGAGCACCCAGCAGGCTGAACTGTCCACGGTAGTGTACGTGGTTACACACCCAGAGAAATTCCCTACCCCGTACACGATCTGCTCGGACAGCATGTTCACATGCAATTCGTGTACGGAATACCTGGCAATCTGGCACCGGCGCGGATACACCTCCGCTGACGGGAGGCCCCTGGCAATCAAGCCTCTGCTGGAGAAAATCATGACAGCTGTAGGGGACGAAGAGAAGGTCTATATCCATAAGGTTAAAGCCCATTCGAAGACAGAACCCATGCGGGAGGGCAACCAAAAGGCAGATGAATTGGCCAAGCAGGGAGCTAGGGAAGGAGAGTTTTGGGACCCCTACCAGACAGGGTCGGTAGTGGCAATCCGGGACAAGGGAGGTACACAAGGGGTAGCCTTGGTCCCGGACCTAAAGCAGGCCCAGGTATGGGATCCCGTCCTCAGAGCCATCCTGGACGCGCTCACAAAAGGGGTGAAAGTAGAGGGCCCATATGGTACAGCAGCCATCACCGTCAAGGAAGGCATGCTGTTCAAAGGGGAGCAATGGGTACTGCCGCAGCAGCACCAAAGGGAATTCCTCCAACTGGCCCATGATGGTCCAGGAGCGGGGCATCCTGGGCCTGAGGCCAACTGGCAGCGGGTGGAAAAGGCAGGTTGGTGGCCAGGACTGAGGGAACAGGTCCGCGAGTTCTGTGCCGGCTGTCTGGTGTGTGCTGCCAGTAACCCTGACCCCCAGAAAAGGAAGGTATCTTTGGGACACATCAGGAGGGTAGAGGGACCATGGCAGTCGATCCATATCGATTACATCGGGCCCTACCCACCGCCCAGGGAGGCTACAAGTACTGCCTAGTCCTGGTGGATGTGTTCTCAAAGTGGGTGGAAGCTTTTCCCTGCCGAACAGCTACCACATTGGGTACAGCTAAGATTCTGGTCAGGGAAGTGTTCTCACGATGGGGACTGCCACAGTATGTGGAGTCCGACCAAGGGAGTCACTTTACCAGACAGGTCATGCAAGAGATCCTCATGGTACTCGGCATTGAGGGGAAATGGCACGTTTCCCCAGTCATCGGGTCCTGTAGAGCGTTTAAACTGCACTATAAAAGAAAGGCTGCGCAAGGAGATGGGAGACTCACCCAAGAAGTGGGTAGAAGTCCTCCCGTTGGTCCTAATGGGGATCTGAGCCAGCCAGTCAAAAAGCACGGGGTATTCCCCACACGAGCTCATGACTGGTATGGTTATGCGGGCCCCCACCCATGTGCTAGCCCCGGTGCTCACGGAAGGTCAGCTCAGAGAGGTGAACCGGGACAGTTTGGTCAGGAATCTGTTTGAACACCTTAAACGGATTCACTGGAAGGCTGCTAGCAACATGGGAAAACAGCACCGGAGTAACCGATTGCTGCTAGAACCCAACAGGCACCACGAGTGGGAGATAGGGGATCAGATCATGGTGAGGAACTTTGCCCGGTTGGGAAGTTTCGAACCATTGTATATGGGGCCGTACAGCATTGTGGATAAGGCAAGCCCCATGGTCTATGCCATAAAGATGCCCCGCTGCACAAAGTGGTTCCACGTTAACCAGTGCAAGCTGTTCAAAACTGAGAGTGGGGAACGGCCAGCAAGGGCGAACTGTGTTAAAGCTAGAGATCATCAGCCTGCAGCTGTGGCAGACTCACAGACCGCAAAGGTGGGGACAGTGACGTGTGTGACTGGAGAGGCCCTCCCGCCAATTAAGTGGGACTCAGGTACACCCCCAGTAGCCGGAGCCTTAAGAAGGTCTCTTCGCATACCACAGCCTAAACTACCATGGTCACCCGAGTATCAATTTGAACAGTCCAGCCCCAGGACAGCCCTTAACAGAAAGGGAAAAACCAAGGTCAGGGACCAGTCTAAGGACATGGATCCCCAGCCTGCCGCCTCCAAAGGTGAGGGACTCACAGGAGAGGTAGTGTTGGACAGAGAGAGAGAGACGGGTCACCAGCCTGTGGCATCAGGCTGCGGGGAACCCACAGGACAGGATAGGGACTCGGCAGCCACACAGGAAGGGGTAGTGTGCTGCCCCGGTCAGTTGGGAAACGGAAAAAAAGCCCAGTTCTTTTAAGAAGGACTCTCCGGGTCTGGTGGCACAGGTCACCTTACGCCCAACCGTACAAGCTGCCCAGATTCCACAAAAGGCAGAGGCCTAACAGGGATTAGCCTGGCCGTCCGAAGACGGGCGATGGATGTATATAGCTTTTAGTTTAAGTGTGTTTCATTTTTCTTAGGTTTTGGAATTATTATTGTTTAATTTTGGTTTTATGATAAATTTAAGTTTTGAATTTTGATAACTGTGTCAGGCCAGAGAACCTTCTCGGGACATGGCTATTTTGTTTGTGTGTCCCTACAGAAAGGAAATCGGCATGAGAAAGGTTCTGCTCCTGCTCGCCCTGGTAGGGGTGAGCATCGGTGACCGAGGAGACGTGGAGAACTCTCACATCTATGGTTGCTCGGGAGAGAGAGCACCGATCGTTACCGCAGTGGGTGGTGAACGGGGTGTGGAGGAGCTAGCCATTTACTTCCACAAGGGAAGGTGGCCAGGGTGGCTGGGGTCTAACTCCACTCAGTACTCCAGCCAGACCGGGTTCACTTACGGGGAGGCCTCCATCCCGTGCTCCAGCGTACAGATCATTGCTACAAGGGTCAGTGTCACCGAGGGGAAACGTGTGTGTTTGACATGTAAGGGTCAGATTACTCTGGATAGGTGGTGGTGGCTCAGAAAGCTGAGCAAGGACATAGGGAACCGTACAGTCGACTGGGAATGATTGGGGAACAATACCCATCGGACGATTACAGGGACCCGAGGGGGAGTGAGTGTGTGCTGGGACAAGTGGTGGGAGCCAGATCAGGGGATTTATGTTTGTATGTGGGGGTCAGAGAAAGTCTGGCCCGCAGGCATATCCATTATTTTCCACAGGCAATGGCAAGATGCCGGGGAGGGGATGGAGTGGGATTCCAGCCTGCATGCGTGCGCGATCCCACACTCCCCGATCCCAGTCAATGCCACCGAACTCGTAACCTGCCCCCGAAAGCCCCTGCCCATGACCACGACATCACAGACTATAGTACAGAGGTGTCCTACCACCACCAAGGGACCAGGGAATGGGTTAGTCCTAGTGCCAACCGATAAGTTGCTGTACCAGGGGGTACACTATGCAGTGGCCTCAGTGATCCTGAACCTGACCGAGGTGCACTTACCTGAATGGTGTCCTAAGGAGACAGAACAGTTGTACCAAGCCCTGCTAAAAGAAATGTTTAGGAAGTTTTATAAATTCGACTTTGCCAGTGTAGACAAAGCGAAACTGTACAGTTTATATCCTGAGCATAATATGGGCGCGGGGAGACAAAGAAGGGGGACCTGGAATTACATTTTTACAACCTATAATACAGGATCCTCAGTAGTAAACAGCCTAGATGATGTAGAGTTACAAACCCAGATAAATGGTTTAAAGACCCAATTAAGAAAATTCCTAACAGAGGAGAACACAGTGGTAGGCTCAGAGCTACATGAGGACCAGGCTATGACGGTCCATTTAAAAGAGATAATTGCTGAGCTGGAGAGACACGCCAAAACAGTAAATGCACACATACGGGAGGACAGAAATGCTTCGGATCAAGCTGCACAGAATGGGGTGTGCGTGCTATATGGGGCATGGTTGCTGGGCGAGGGCAGCAGAAACCTGGAGGATTTAAAACAGGGTTTAGTCCCCTCCTGGATTAGCAACAAGCACCTCACAGCCCTCTACCTGTTTAGTAATTCGCTGAGCCCGTGTCAGCTCCGCCTAGCCTCTGAAGCCTACCCTGTCCCAATAGATTGTGGACGTTCCAACCATACTATCATAGGGATAGTAGTGAGGATGCCGGTCATGGGTGGGACAGCCCGACCCGCACCGGTATACAGGGTGGAGAACATTGCGATCATTCAAGGGGGTGCACACGTTCGTTTCGCAGAGGTCCCACCTTATGTCATAAAGTGGGAGCACGCTATGACAGGTACTGACCTCTCCAGGTGCCAGAGCCGGGGAGCACACATAATACTGTGTCCCCAGCACTTGAATGCCTATTCGAGACCACAGTGCGGGTTTAAAGCTGCTGGCGCACAACTTGTGAACTGTACCATGGAGGTAATGGCACAAGGCCATGTTTCCCCACAGGTAGCATTCATAGGGGGTGGGACATATTGTGTCACCACAAGTGTGCCCCATTACCAGCATGGACAGCACATCTGGTGTCCAGTGAGTGACAGCAGTTTCTGTTTTAAACCCGAGGCAGAAGTTCAAGTGGCCCAGGAACGGATTGTACCCATCCCTGAACCTTCAACTGTTCACCTCACTGTCAGGGAAAACATTACCAACCTGCAAAATTACGTAACACATTTCGGCTATGAAATTCCCCCTCTACCAGAACATCTTACCGCCCTATTAAAAGCAGTGGTCATCTCAGAGAAACATTTCTATACATTAGAGCAGAAGACAGTCGAGATAGGGGCCAAGATCTTGGATATTGTAGTTCCACCTTGGTGGGACATTTTTGAAAATATAGAGGTCCCTTCTTGGATTCGAATGGCTTCACACATTTTAGTGGTTTGCCAGCTCGGTATAGTTTTCTACTTGTTGTACACAAAGTGCAAGGGAAGGGACAGGATGCTCCGCCCTCAACATGAGGGAGCATGGGACAAAAATTAAAATAAAGTCTATGACCAGGTATAAAACAAACCTTAACCGTTATTAAAAATAAAGTTTGATGAGTGTGTGTGTCATTATTTTTCCTATGTGTGTGTAATTTATTTCCAAGTGGTGCAGGGGTGTTGGACCCCCTCCGTGCTTGGATGTGGATGTAAGCAGATTTTTCGTACCTTGTATATCTGTGTAAACACTACACCTAAAGGGGAATGGGAGAGTGTTTTGTTTTGGGTTTTAGTTTAGATAATACAGGGGAAGGTTGGCTCCCAGGGATCAGAAAGTTTGCTCACCCAGGATGATACTATAGTGGATAATAAAGTATCACAGGGGGGAGTGTAAGGTTCGCAAAATTCTACAGATTCCCTCAAACCAAGAAAAAGAAGAGATTTTGGACTGTTTTAAAGAATATTGGGCCGAAAAGGGTGCTTAAAGTTAAAACCCCAGGATTTTGGTTATTTTAAAAGGGACATGTCCAGGCCTGTGGAAGGCTGCGACAAAGGGGATGGGATGAGCCTCTGTAAAACAAACAGTTTGAGTATTGGCATAGGCCAAACTGTCTGGGAATGTTCTGGATTGTCTCAGTCATTCCACATAAATGACAATAGGCCTACGGAAAGGCAGTTCCCGCCAAAATTACAGAGCCATCAAGAATATGCATAATGCAGAACATGCCACTGATCAACAAAAGGGACCCTGACCCCAGCAGGAAAAGACAAAACTCACTAATCGGACCAAAGTTTAAACAGCCATTAAACGCTAATTTAAGTTTCGATGAACCATCCTGAAACTAGTTTACACCAACTTAAGTCAATTAAAAGTAAATGGGACCAGCCCGGAACCCGTTAAAAAATTTTAAACTATTAAAGTTAACGAGCCCGCCAAAATTAACAATGTGCCAGAGAAGATTTGGCGGGCAGATAAGCAAGGCCTCAAACGGTATAATTGAGGCCTGTTTTTTCAGTTAGTAGAGCAGAGCAGTACAGTTCATTCGGACGAATAGTCTTTTCGGAACAACGACAGAGGCACAGCTCATTCGAAAGACACACCAGCCTCAGGACAATCAATCAATGGAAGGTCAACAGGAGGAGAACAGAAAGGAATCGCGGGAACCAAGGGCCCCAAGAAACAAACAACCAATAATATTACCAACAACTAGGTAATATTGGGCCACCGCGACTAACAAGAAACCAACCTGGAAGAAACCGAAGATTCGCAAGTTTGTTTCCACTCTACAAACTATCCTGACTTACCCCTGGGTAAGATTTGATGAAAAAGACTCTAAACCCTATACCTAACCAAAGGAAATTGGGTACTTACCCGATAGATCCAATACGCACCCGACCGCATCAGCGGACACGCGAAAACTGAAAAACCAACGCAGGTGAAGTCTTCTACCATGTCCGAGGTACGGCAGGCCCCAACCGCCAGACCTAGGAGAACCCCAAAATCGCAAACCTCTACAACTGTCAAGAAAGTCATTTGGTGAGCATTTCCCTGGTCCTCTGGAACCCAACCTAGTTAGTGTAGTGGGATTGGGAGGGGTGAAGTATTTTGTCTATTGTCATTCGCCCTCATATATTCCGAAGTGTTCCCCCTTTTAGAGTGATAAGATTATTGTGTTGTGTATATTTTCCTGTCTCAAATAAAAATCCAAGTTCTTTTCACCAACTCAGTTGTCTGTTGCAATTTCATTACAACCCCCAAATAAGTTCAAAGTCTAGAACCAAGGGAGTGGGAGCGATTCGAACCACTCAGGAGTCAGAGGCAAAGCTGACCACACACACAACCCCTTACAATATCAATAGCTAACAGCATCCATATAAACAAATTTAAAAAAACTCTTAAATTGTAAAATATATTAAATCAAGGAAGATTTATTAAGGACAATAGTGCAATAATAACATTCCTCACAGTATGCAAAATATTAATTGTTTTGACTAACAGTTGGGGATCTAGGCTATAATAAAGCTGATAAAGGCTATTTGCATAATATAGTGAACCTCAATATAATGCTGCTTTTATACTTAACATTTCATTTTGTGAGGTTCTGCTCTCAGTGTTTAACTTTGTATCTTTCAAAACTCTGGTGTCTATATTCTATTTCACATCAATTCCTCATCCATTACCCATGTGTTGACTTATCTGCATTGGCTCCAGTCACCCAATATCTCTATAACCTCCACCCCCCACCCCGCAAACTCTCCGTTCCTCTGACTCTGGTCTCTTGTGCATCCATCCCTCCCAAATGGTACGTTGGCCTTTATTACAAGAGGATTTGAGTATAAGAGTAAAGACGTCTTACTTTAATTATATAGGGCCCTGGTGAGACCACACCTGGAGTATTGTGCACAGTTTTGGTCTCCTTTCCTAAGGAAGGATATACTTGCCACAGAGGGAGTGCAACGAAGGTTCACCAGACTGATTCCTGGGATGGGGGATTGTCCTATGAGGAGAGATTGAGTAGACTAAGCCTATATTCTCTAGAGTTTAGGAGAATGAGAGGTGATCTCATTGAACCATACAAAATTCTTACAGGGCTTGACAAGGTAGATGCAGGGAGGATGTTTCCCCTGGCTGGAGAGTCTAGAACTAGGGATCACAGTCTCAGAATAAGGGGTCAGCCATTTAGGGCTGAGATGAGGAGAAATTTTTTCACTCAGAGGGTAGTGAATCTTTGGAATTCTCTACCCCAGAGGGCTGTGGAGGCTTCGTCATTGAGTATATTCAAAACAAAGATCGATAGATTTTTGGGGAGTCAAGGGATATGGGGATAGTGCAAGAAAGTAGAGATGAGGTAGAAGATCAGACATGGGCCCAGAAATTCGGGTCTCCACGGGTGAGTACGCACGGGGTACTCACCCGTAAGCCCAATGGAAGTGCCGGTTTCCTGCATGCACTGCGCATGCACGGGAAAGCAGCTAGTAAGCCGCATGTGTTTGAGCACATATCCATGAACTCTGACTCCCTGACACATGGTGAATCAGATCAGATGCTCAGTCTGTTCAGAGGCTCAGTGTGTCTAACTTGTATTTGAGTTTCCTTCACCTGGAGTATCCTGCAATTGTTATGAACTGCCTTTAAATTAGCAATGTGCTGCTCCAGGTGCTTCTGAATGACCAGGGCTTCCTTTTTCTTCCCAGTGGCGTGTGAGAGCATCAGCTCTGAGGAATACTTTGTCACCTCCCTGGATTAGAATAGGTGGTTGCAGCAGGGATATGAAGAGTTTCAAGAAATGCGCTAGCCATGAGCAGATATGTGAGCAAAAGCAGTCTGACCTCCCTCAACAGGGACAATAAGACACTAACAACTCGACTTATTGGTAAGACGAGAGGTAGTATATGGGCGAGCAGTGATGAATGCCCTTGAGTACGTAACCTGAGGATTGGAATAAAAGGTGTGATTCCTGGGGAAAACTGCGTGGGGCAGTACTTTAGACACCAGCCTTTCACCCCTGGGAACTGGATTTGAATCCAAACCAAACTGTCCCAAACTGTACACTAATTTCTTACATTACAACAGTGACTACACTTCAAAAGTACTTCATTGGTTGTAAAGTACTTTGGGACGACCTGAGGTGGTGAAAGGCACTATATAAATGCAAGTTTCTCTCCGATCTCCCCTCATGACCTCTTCGCCCTCATCTTGTCCATGAGACCCACTTCCTGCTCCCGTGACCCTATTCCCAAAAAACTACTGACCACCCAACTTCCTTTTCTGGCTCCCATGTTAGTTGACATTGTTAATGGTTCTCTCTCCTCTGATACTGTCCCCCTCTCCTTCAAATGTGCCGTCATCACCCCACTCTTCAAAAACCAACCCTTGACCCCTCCGTCCTTGCAAACTACCGCCAATCTCCAACCTGCATTTCCTCTCCAAAGTCCTTGAACGTGATGTCGCCTCCCAAATTCGTGCCCATCTTTCCCGCAACTCCATGTTTGAATCCCTCCAATCAGGTTTCCGCCCTTGCCACCGTACCGAAACGGCTCTCATCAAAGTCACAAATGACATCCTTTGTAACTGTGACAAAGGTAAACTATGTCTCCTCATCCTTCTTGACTTGCCTGCAGCCTTTGACACGGTCGAACACTCCATCCTTCTCCAACGCCTCTCCACCGTCGTCCAGCTGGGTGGGACTGCACTCGCCTGGTTCCATTCTTAGCTATCTAATCATAGCCAGAGAATCACCTGCAATGGCTTGTCTTCCCGCTCCTGCTTCATTACCTCTGGAGTCCCCCAAGGATCTATCCTTGGCCCCCTCCTATTTCCCATCTGTTGTGTATGTACCTTTAAGAGAGAACTGATTTTATACTGTAGTACTGGCAGTGACCACACCTGTGTATAAAGCCACAGCAGGCTTCTGTACTTTCAGTTTCTTACCCTCTGTTCAGTAAATACCTGTTATTATTGTTCTCCTGCAGTCCGTGTATTATTGATACGCGGACACTACACTGGCGACGAGTAGGTTCGAACTCACCTGCAGTACTGCATCACCTCACGGGGATCTTTCCCTGAAAAGAAGCTTCTTGGAGGTCGAAGTCAGAGCAACGGGCGTCGACAGCGGGCAACCGCCCAGTGATCCATCGGAGTTCAGAGAATTGCAGGGGAGGCTGTGGAGAGCTGGGCTTGGCTCCCCAGTCAAGGTGTTCCAGCAAATCGTGCTGGTAGCAGGTAGTGCGCTGACCCTTCCGGACTGCGGCGGGCTCGAGCTCGATCGAGCGGCTCTGCAAAGGGGCCGTGCAGCGTCGTCGGGAGGAAAAGAGAGAGAGAGAGGGTGGAGCGCACAGGGCGCGGTCGGTGCTCAAGAACCGGGCAGCGTAGAGAAAATAAAATGAGGGGAAGGAAAAGTTCGGAGCAGGACTGGCAGACACCTTAAGAGATAAGTTTGTCTGCGGGCTCCAGAGTGAAGGAACCCAGAAACGACTACTTTCGAAAAAGGATCTGCTGCTAGAACAGGCTTTCAGCGTGGCAGTATCCTACGAAGCAGCAGCACAGGGAGCTGCGGAAATACAACAGAAACCACAAGAATACAGCGCTAACGAATGGCATATGGAGCAGAAAAGTGCTATCGCTGCGGCAGAACAACCCATGATCAGAAGGACTGCTGGTTTAAGGACAAAGTATGCAGGCAATGTGGGAAAATGGGACACATAGCAAGAGTCTGCAGGTCGGGAAAGAAAACCAACACTAAAAGAACTACTAAGGAAAAGTACAAGAAAGTTAAAAAAATGACAGACAGTAGTTCAGAATATCAGGAGAGTGATAATGACTCCGGGAGCAGGAGACTAAGTTGTCTAAAGTTACACAATGTGATTGCAAAGGAGGATCACCGAACCATTTGGGTCACCCTCATGATAGCAGGGCCCCAAGTAAAGATGGAATTGGACACAGGATCAGCCCTAACTGTTATGAATCGCCGAGACTATGAGCGGCTATTCTCACACATACCCTTGAAGGACACATATTGAAGACATACACGGGGCAAAAAGTCTACCCCAGAGGAAAAATAAGGGTGCCAGTTAAATACAACGGCAAGGAAACACAGAAACTGTATCTATATATACTACAAGATGGAGGACCACCATTATTGGGACGTGAATGGATCCGAAAAATACAATTGGAATGGCATTCCATTCAGGCGCTAACTGTGGCTGACAAAAAGGATGATGACGTCACACCTGGTTGACTGTCAAAAATTCTAACTGACGCGAAAGAGGTGTTCCAACAAGGACTTGGGACTCTAAAAGGAGTAACGGCAACGATAAAAATCGAAGATAACGCAAACCAACATTTTTTAAGGCCAGACCGGTACCGTACGCGATCCGCCCAGCCGTTGAAGCAGAGCTGGAGAGTCTGGAGCGTTCGGGTGTGCTGTCCAAGGTGGACTGGAGCGAGTGGGCCACTCCCATCGTTCCTGTAATGAAGAAATCATTGAGCAGCATGCCTGGGGAGCCGAAGAAGGTTCGCATCTGTGGGGACTTCAAGTTGACTGTGAACCCAGTCCTGCACACAGTACAATATCCACTTCCACAGATAGAAGATATTTTCGCCTCACTATCTGGAGGGAAACACTTTACGAAGATTGATCTGGCCCAAGCGTATCTACAAATGGAGGTAGAAGAAGCATCTAGGAAATACCTCACGATAAACACTCATAAAGGTCTTTACCAGTACAATCGACTGGTATTCGGGGTAGCATCAGCCCCGGCTATTTGGCAGAGGGAGATGGAACAAGTCCTGCAAGGGATCCCGGGGACCCAGTGTTATTTGGACGACATCCTGGTTACGGGCAAAAATGACAGTGAACACCTTGCCAACCTGGAGCAGGTGCTCACTAGATTACAAGAATATGGGCTACGAGCCAACCGCCCCAAATGCGAGTTCTTCAGGAGACAAATCTCGTATTGTGGCCACATGATTGATGAGGAAGGGTTGCATAAGTCCCCAGACAAGATTGAGGCAGTGGTCAAGGCTCCAGCAGCGGAAAATGTGTCGCAACTGAGGTCGTTCCTCGGGTTGGTGAACTACTACCATAAGTTCTTGCCGAATTTATCTACAATTCTGCACCCACTGAACGCCCTGCTGCAAACTGGAGTAACATGGAAATGGAGTGATGAGTGTAAGCGTGCCTTTCAGAAATGTAAATGCCAAATCACTTCAAAAGAAGTATTGGCCCACTACAATCCAACACTATCGATTCGGTTGGCATGTGATGCGTCTCCCTACGGCATTGGAGCGGTGCTGTCACACAAATTCCTTGACGGTTCAGAGAGGCCAATAGCCTTTGCGTCACACTCGTTAACCTCAGCCGAGCGTAACTACGCCCAGATTGACAGGGAGGCCATCAGCCTGGTGTGGGGGGGTGAAGAAGTTCAATCACTATCTGCACGGGCAGAAATTCACCCTACTGACTGATCATCAGCCTCTGGTCTCCATTTTTAACCCAAAGAAGGGCGTTCCGGTGATGACGGCGCAACGGCTGCAAAGATGGTCACTTTATCTAGGGGCACATCAGTACGACATAGAGTACAAGGGTACGAAACAGCATGGAAATGCTGATGGGCTGTCGCGCCTACCGTTGCCGATGGTGGAGGAAGCACCTGCAGTGGACCCTGTTGAGATATTCCATTCGACCACAGTCGAATGTCTACCTGTTACAAACTCAAGTATAGAGAACGAAACCCGAAATGACCCGACACTCTCTCGGGTCTATGATTTGACGGTGAAGGGATGGCCAGCACATGGCGACTCACTGTTGCCAGCATTCTCGCCAAGGAGAGAACAGCTGTCAGTGTGCCGGGGGACCTTGATGTGTGGATCCCGAGTGGTAATTCCACCCAAGTTGAGAGATAGAGTGCTCAATGAGCTTCATGAGGGTCATCTGGGAGGGGTAAAAATGAAGAGCCTAGCCAGGGCATTTGTGTGGTGGCTGGGAATCGATAAAGAAATCGAGGATATGACCAAGAGATGCACAGGATGCCAGAAGGTCCAAAACGCTCCACCACAGGCCCCGCGACACCCATGGGAGTGGCCCTCATCTCGATGGCAATGGGTACACATTGATTTTGCTGGTCCATTTATGGACTCAATGTTTTTAATCGCCGTGGAAGCCCATTCGAAATGGCCAGAGGTCATCAAAATGTCCTCCACCACCACGGAGAAAACTATTGCAGTCCGACGGACCACCTTCGCCAGGAATGGCTTGCCAGAACAGATTTGCTCCGACAATGGACCACAGTTTGTGTCAGAGGATTTCCAGAGGTTTCTGAGGAATAATGGGGTGAAACATTACACATCTGCCCCATATCATCCAGCCACAAATGGATTGGCTGAGCGGTTTGTTCAGACCTTTAAAAAGGCAATAAAGGCGATGTACAACGACGACATACCACTACAACACAAGGTGGATAATTTCTTGTTTGCTTACCGGAATGCGACACATGCAGTCACCAACCAAGCTCCAGCCATAATGTTCTTCAACCGAAGGCTAAGATGTCGCCTGGATTTGCTCAAACCAAACATAAGACGAGATGTTGAGGATAAGCAATTCCAGCACATCAATGAGAAGCCAACCAGGAGCTTCAAGATAGGGCAACCAGTCTTGGCCCGCGACTACCGAACAGAAAAATTGCAGCCAGGAATGATATGCACACAGCAGGGACCACTAATGTACACAGTGGACGTTGGAGAGAGCATCGTGAGACGCCATGCTGACCAGATTCTAGAGTCACAGGAACAAGCCAAACCCATACCACGAGCATGTGCACCTGGTAATGAACCCGAAGGACAGATTGCGTCTACCTCAGAATCAGTGGTATTGGAAGCTGACGAACCAACCAATGACAATGAGCCAGAATCGACTCCGCCGCAAGAACAGGATACTCGAGAAAGGCGCTATCCAGTCAGGATCAGGAAGCCTCCTCAAAGACTGAACTTATAAATGATTATTTCAGTTGATGTATATAGTACAGAGAAAATTGTAATTGTAATTAGTTATTATTTAGTTGTTAAATGAATGTTATGTACTATTTATCTAAAAGGGGAGGAATTGTTGTGTATGTACCTTGAAGAGAGAACTGATTTTATACTGTAGTACCGGCAGTGACCACACCTGTATATAAAGCCATAGCAGGCTTCTGTACTTTCAGTTTAAGCTTACCCTCTGTTCAGTAAATACCTGTTATTATTGTTCTCCTGCAGTCCGTGTATTATTGATACGCGGACACTACACCATCTACATGTTGCCCCTTGGCATCATCGTGCAAAAACACAGGGGGGAATTTTCCCAGCCCTGGGGAGGTGGGTATGGATGCGGGACTGCTGGGAAAATGGCAGAAACTGGGAGCGGGTACTGACTCTGCTCTCAACCCGCCTCCATGCCATCTTCCCGGGAGGCGGGAAGGGGATTACAGCCAATTAACTGCCTGTTAACAGGTAATTAACAGGCAGTTTTGAGGCTTATCCCCATTTTACCCCTGCAAGTGCGGGCTTTCCGACGGCTGTGAACCTCGATAGGGTCAGCGAGGCGAGCAGTGGGTCTGCAGGGGTGAAAGGGGTCAAAAAGTCTGCTGTAGAGGTGAGTGATGGGTACAAGTGTGAACAGGTAAGTATGAGAGGTGAGTGTAAAGTGTTGGAAAAAGTTTCCTTACCTTTGCTCCTTCCTGCAGGCTTCAACCTTTGAGGATCTGGAGCTACATCATCTCAACAGCAGAGATGACAAAATGGCTGCTGCATTCTCAGATGAAGCAGCCATCTGTTTTCTGCGAGGAGAGAGGTTTTGGTGAGCCTTCTGTGCAAGGGCTCACCTTAGAACAGAGATTGTCAGTGTTTGACAGCTTCTCAAAGCTGTCAAACGATGACAATTCATCCGTCAAAGTGTTTTCGAGAGATGAAACGTCATACGCTGACATCCTCGGTCACTGGCTTTCCCTTAATTGGCCGGTAACAAGGTCAATCAAGGTAAAATAGCATGGGCTGGTCAGACGTCGTTTGGGGGTAGGACTGAAACCCTAAAACCAGCAGTCCTGCCACCATTGACAAAATCCAGCCCACAGTCAGTTTCCACATGTACGCTGATGACACCCAACTCTACCTCAGCACCACTTCTCTTGACCCCTCCACGATCTCAAAATTGTCAGATTGCTTGTCCGACATCTAGTTCTGGATGAGCAGAAATTTTCTCCAATTAAATATTGGGAAGACCGAAGCCATTGTTTTCAGTCCCCGCCACAAATTCCATTCCCTAGCCACTGACTCCATCCCTCTCCCTAACATTTGTCTGAGGCTGAACCACACTGTTCGCAACCTTGGTATCATATTTGACCCTGAAATGAGCTTCCGACCACATATCCGCAGCATAACTAAGACCGCCTATTTCCACCTCTGTAACATCGCCCGTCTCCGCCCTTGCCTCAGCTCATCCGCTGCTGAAACTCTCATCCATGCCTTTGTTACCTCTAGACTTGACTATTCCAACGCACTCCTGGCTGGCCTCCCATCTTCTACCCTACATAAACTTGAGGTCATCCAAAACTCGACTGCCTGTGTCCTAACTCGCACCAAGTCCCGTTCACCCATCACCCCTGTGCTCGCTGGCCTACATTGGCTCCCGGTTAAGCAACGCCTCGATTTCACAATTCTCATCCTTGTTTTCAAATCCCTCCATGGCCTTGCCCCTCCCTATCTCTGTAATCTCCTTCAGCCCCACAACCCCCCGAGACATCTGCGCTCCTCTAATTCTGCCCTCTTGAGCATCCTTGATTATAATCGCTCAACCATTGGTGGCCGTGCCTTCTGTTGCCTAGGCCTGTTGCTCGGGAATTCCCTGCCTAAACCTCGCCGCCTCTCTACCTCTCTTTCCTCCTTTAAGATGCTCCTTAAAACCCACCTCTTTGATCAAGCTTGTGGTCACCTGCCCTAATTTCTCCTTATATAGCTCTGTGTCAATTTTTTTGTTTTAAAATACTCCTGTGCAGCACCTTGGGATGTTTTACCACATTAAAGGTGCTATATAAATACACGTTGTTGTTTTGTTGTCTTTCTTTCTTTTTTAAATTGGCAATCTCACAAGATAGCTTGTGTGGGAAACAAAAAAACGCACACTGGTGCAACGTGAGGTACTCTTTTGAGGTTGGAGCTGAGGCATCTTTCACACAGGATTACATAGAATATACGGCACAGAAACAGGCCATTCGGCCCAACCAGTCCATGCTGGTCTTTATGCTCCACTCGATGCTCCTCCCGGCTTTCCTCTTCTAAATCTATCAGCATAACCCTCTATTCCCTTCTTCCTCATATGCTTATCCAGCCTCCCCTTAAATGCATTTATACTATTTACTTCAATCACTCCCTGCGATAGCGAGTTCTACATTCCCACCATTCTTTGGGTAAAGAAATTTCTTCTGAATTTCCTATTGGATTTTTTGGTGACTATCTTATATTGATGGCCTCTGGTTTTGCTCTTCCCCACAGGTAGAAACACTTTCTCTGTATCTACTCTATCAAAACCTTTCATCATTTTAAAGACCTCTACAGGAAACTTTGTGTTATCCGGAGGCTAAATGTCCGGCAAGCTCGAGCCACTGGCAAAAATCAGGAGCCGTTTCGTTAGGTTTTTTTTCTTTTCGTCAAGCTCTGCAAGGTCTCGCTGAAGCTGTTGCTAAGCTACAGAGGCACCACAGAGATGCTTGCAAGGTACGGCCGACTGTTTAGAAGCTGTTGCTAAGCAACAGGGTTTGTTGCCAGATACGGAGCTCAAAATCTCCGTATGTTTCAACATTAGCGCTGGTTTGTCCGGCAGTTTTGATGGGACGGCAACAGCTCGGTCCCGTCGGTGCCGGATAGCACAAAGTTTCCTGTAGTAGGTCACCCCTCAGCTTTCTCTTTTCAAGAGAAAAGAGACCCAGCCTGTTCATCCTTTCCTGATGGTTATAACCTCACAGTTTCTTGTAAATGTTTTTTGCACCCTCTCCAAAGCCTCTATATCCTTTTGATAATATGGCGACCAGAACCATACACAGTACTCCAAGTGTAGTCTAACCAAGGTTCGAGGAAGAATAAAAGGAGTTTTACTCTGTGTCTAATCCAGACCTGGGAATGCTTGCTGCTGACACTCAGGGGGTGTTTTTGCCAATGGGGAGCTTTTGGAGGCGGGACTCCCACTTGTCGGGTTTTAGTCCCGCCTCCATCAACTTCTGGCCAACTCACGCTATTTTCCCTTGATTGACCTTGTTAAGCCTGCCCAGCGGGCTTAGCAGGCCAATTAAGGGAAACCCGGTTGCAGAGAACATCAACGCATGATGTTTCATCTGTCAAAAAATGAGATGGTTGTTGCATTGGAGAATGCAACGGCTATCTGTCATCTCCAACGCGGTGGTGCGAGACTCTCCGCATACCCACCGACTGAAGCCTGCAGGAAGAAACAAAAGTAAGTACGCTTTTATTAACACTTTGCACTTACCTCAGATACTCACCTCTCCACTCTTGCACCCATCACTTACCTTCACAACACACTTTTGCAACCTCCTGACCCCGGCAGACCCAATACTCGCCTCGCTGACCTGGCGGGATTCGGAGCTTTTGGGAAGCCCGCACTTGTGAGGGCAAAAAGGGGATTATCCTATTTTCTGCCTGTTAACTACCTGTTAACTGGCAGTTAATTGGCTTTAATCCCTTCCCACCTCCAAGGAGATGGGACCTGGCGCAGAATGGCTACCTGCCTCCCGGGAAGATGGCATGGAGGCAAGTTGGGGGCGGGTGCATTCTGCCATTTTCCCGGCAGTCCCGCCTCCATACCCGCCCCCCCAGGGCTGGCAAGATCGTGCCCTGTGTGCCTGAAATGGAAATGGTTTCATCAACAGTAACAACATTCAGAAAAATATATAGAAAAAATGGCGGCATCCATGGAAGAAGTGGGTGGAACTTTTAACAAGTAAGTACTGGTCCAAGGACCTCGTAACAACATGCTTTGCGTTGAGCTGGCCATTAATTTACCCATATTAGGCAACACAATGAAAATCTCCCCATTATGATATTTGGTTAAAACTATGAGGTCAACAATAGAATTACATCTGAGTTGAATGCAGGAGCATCTTCCATTGGGGAATGAATGTTTTGTAGAATGACGGGATCACCTGCTGTGTTGGCAGACAGCATCACATAGCAATACACAGCAACATTGTGATGCACTGCACCTCCAGGGGGAGGTTATTATGAAACAGGCCAATCTTCCTCTCCCTGGGGGAGGAGTGAGATACATAAATGGAGGAGTGCCCACCCAATCCCAACACAGTAAATGTTTTCACTTGCCTTTCTTGCCAACATTTATCTGCGCCGGTAGATTTTTTTTGTGGGTGAAGGGATAAAAAGCACAAATTGGAAACAGAGAAAAATTTAAATGAAAAAAGAAAATGTTGGCAATACTGACAGCTCTGATTAAAGGTGTCTACCCAAAATCTTAACGTCTTTTCTCTTTTCAGATGCAGTCAGACTTGTTGTTTATTTCCAGAATGTTCTGTTTTTATTTCTGCCTTTTGTTGCATATATCTTTTATAACTACAGCTCTCCCTTATGTGTATCACTTATAAGCACCGAGACTTGAGTACATAAACTAGGCTGATACTCCAGTGCAGTACTGAAGGAGCGCTGCATTATCAGATGTGAGTCCTTTAGATGATATGTTAATACAAAATCCTGTCTGGCTGTTCCACTGGTTCAGGTGGCGCATAAAGATCACATGGTACTATTCAAAGAAGAGCTGGGAGCTGGGAGTTCTCTGAGAGTCCTGGTACAACAACCAATATCATTAAAAACGGAGTAAGTAGTCAATCGTCTCATTGCTGTTTGTAGGATTTCGCTGTACCAAATTGGCAGCCATGTTTGCCACATAATAACACTGCATTCCAAAAGTAATTAAATGTGTGAAGCATTTGGGGTATTTTGAAGTCCAAGGGGAGGGGCAGCCCAAGGCAGCAGAGGCCCAGACATTAAAGAGTGTTGCTAGCTTCCCGTTAGCTTCACCTAGCGAGCCTCCTGCTGCGGCCATCCCACTCAGGGACAGTTCAAATTCCATCAGGGCCCCATGTATGTCACAGGACCCCGATTTGCACTTATCAATGAGGCTCCCGTCGGAGTCCGGCAAAAGCCAGCACCATTAAAATTGCAGATCGGCAGGAATGGAGCAAGAAATAGAGCTGCTCCATTGTAACTCATTCACTGTTCCTTTCCAGCTGATTGGAGTAGTTTTTTTTTAAGGGGAAATCTAGATAAGGACATGAGGGAATAAGGAAGTGAAGCGTATGCTGATAGGGTGAGATGAAGTAGGATGGGAGGAGGCTCGTGTGGGGCATAAACACCAGCATAGATCAGTTGGGCCGAATTGCCTGTTTCTGTGCTGTGAATTCGATGTAATTCTATGTAGATAAAATCGCCCCCCATGTCTTTCTACTATTTATTTCGTATTTTGTTAAGAGTTTCATAAAAATAATTTTTCTTACATTCAGGCCCATGTTTAATATTGTTATATAAAGAGTCAACATCAAAGCTAAACAACTATCAGAAAGGTAAGCTTTACTTGTTAACTTGATCCAAAACCAACAAAAGGTTTTCAGTCAGAAGCAGAGAAGGGCTTGTAGAATCATGCACCATTATAAAGATAAAACACATCCCCAAAAAAGCTAGAAAGCATCAGCAAGTCAAAAGAGGTAGCTATCAAATACTAACACAAATACAGGAGCAAGCACTTTAATAACACTTCATTATTATTTCTTAAATTTTGATTGGCAACATGGGATCAAGTAGAATTACATAGAATATACAGCACAGAAACAGACTATTCAGCCCAACTCGTTTGTGCTGGTGTTTAAACTCCACATGAGTCTCCTCCCAATCCATCTACCTTATCTCAGCCTTTCAGCGTATCTTTCTATTCTCTTTTCACTCATGTACTCGTCTAGCTTCCTTTTGAAAGCATCTAAGCTATTTGCCTCAACCACTTCCTGTGGTAACGAGATCCACATTCTGACCACTCGCTGGTTCCTCAGTTGGAGCCTCAGTGGAAAGACTCACAAGCACCTAATTGTTCTACTGGTGAGTTTGGCATTTAGCGACAGCTGCCATTCAACCTCAGGTCTGGAGTGAGCCGAGGTCAGGTTTAGGGTGTCAAGCAACCCTTCTTTGCCTCATAGTCCATGACATGTAGGTGGAGATGTGCTAGGCACTGCATTGCATGCACGGTGCCATGTTCAAGCAAGACCTTCTTGTCATTATCAATTTCCTTATGTTTATTCAGTAACTCCTATAAAATATTGCTGTAGATGGAGGCCCTGCTTTTTCTAAAAGATTTATGATTCCTTATGCATTTCTGAGAATCAGTTCTTTCCTTTGAAATTATAACAGATGCAGGACAAATAGTTGGGGTCTGTGACTATAGCAGGCCTTTGTAACTCACTTACTGGGATTTGTAATGACTCAGCTAAGATCTCCTGAATAAATTGAACATGATTACTGATCTCAACACTTCTCGGATGCTGAACATTTAAAAATTATTTTGACACGAAGAGTTGCCAAGATCACTAACTTTTGATGTAGTCTCCCAGTCCCATTGGAGAGGGTGGACTAATTTTTCTTGTAAGAGGGAAGAGGGCAGCACGGTGGCATAGTGGTTAGCACTGTTGCCTCACAGCGCCAGGGACCCGGGTTCGAATCCAGCCTCGGGCGACTGTCTGTGTGGAGTTTGCACATTCTCCCCGTGTTTGCGTGGGTTTTCTCCGGGTGCTCCGGTTTCCTCCCGCAGTCCAAAGATGTGCGGGTTAGGTTGATTGGCTATGATAAATTGACCCTTAGTGTTAGGGGGATTAAATACGTGGGGTTACGGGGATAAGGTGGGATATGTGTTGGTGTAGGGGTTACGGGGATCGGGTGGGATATGTGTCGGTGCAGGCTCGATGGGCCGAAATGGCCTCTATCTGCATTGTGGGGATTCTGTGTGTGTGTGATCTGACCTCCGACTCATGGATGAGGGCCTCAAACACCCCTGCCTGATCTCCAAATTTAGCAAGGGAATCAGCTACCTCTTATTCATCTCAACACAGTTTCTTCATATTTCTTTCAGAACATCCTTTGTTTCAGTCACTGATAATTCTGCCAGTTTAGATGTAACTCTGTGAAATGCTCTAGGACGATGCTCTGTGAAAATGGCATTGTGAAAATGGCATTGTAGCTGTGACTACCCACTCCCTTGACTTCAAACTCTTCAAAATGGACTGCTGCGTTTTATTTATTCCATGAAGGCATTGCTGATGGAAAATGTAATTTGCTGTTTGGGGTGCAAAGTGGCATTAAACTGGGAGACAGCAAGGTTAGCTTGGTTACCAAGCTACTTCCAATGTTTCAACCATTGCAGTTTTGGTGTCACCGAAGTACAACAAATGAAAACCCAACACCCCATGCTCTTCTTTTATTTGGTAGGTAGATTGTTGGGACTTCTGGAAGGAAACACCAGCCTTTCATTGCCTGAATTACAACAGTGGCAACACTCCAAAAGTACTTCATTGGCTGTAAAGCGCTTTGCGACGTCCGGTGGTCGTGAAAGGTGCTATATAAATGCAAGTCTTTCTTTTTTCTTTGAATTCTTTGAGTCTTAGAAGGACTCTTTAGGACATATAGGGGTATGGTTCAGCTCAGTTGTGTTGGCATTTTTGGTGTAATTCGCCCAAAATCAGCATAATTGGTGCAAAAGATCGTGGAATTTTAAGCGCAAATTGCGTTCAACGCAAAACGAGTTTCCGCAATTTTTTGCGCTAGTTTAAGAGTCATCGTGCCAGACGCAGGCCCGGTTCACAAAAACTGGCCATGCCCCAGGGTGAATTAATCACCATTGGGAATTTCTGCTAATTACGCTTGTTTGCAAGCCTTCGAGAAGTCTCCAAAAATTAAGCTGGTTCTTTTCAGCGCAAGGACACTAATAGGCACGTTTTAAAAGCTTTTGAATGTAACTTTTCAAAACATTTACTAAGAAACTGACTACTGTACCCCAATGTTCTGTATATTTTAAAAAGTCATTTTCAGTAATTTAAAATTGGGTTACTCACAGGTGGAGAATTGACACTGTGATTAAAAATGCTTATTTTTTGTGATCAACAACAACAACTTGCATTTCTATAGTGCCTTTAACGTAGTAAAACATCCCAAGGTGCTTCACAGGAGTATTATAAGACCAAAAATTTGACACCAAGCCACATAAGGAGAAATTAGGGCAGGTGACCAAAAGCTTGGTCAAAGAGGTAGGTTTTAAGGAGCGTCTTAAATAAATCCATTTTCAGCTGTATTAATCTAACTGCACCATAAGGAAAAGCAGGTAGCATGCTCTTGAGTCTCAGTCCCTCTGACATAAGCAAGGTCTCACCCTGAAATATATGAAGAAATATTTTTTCAGCAAATTAAAAAAAAAGGTTTTAAAACGCTGTCCGATTGTGGTGGTTCATGGCAGATTTTGCGTTTGGTGATGTGAAAATGGGTTTGAGCAGAAACTCACGAAAAGAAAACACTTTTCAAAATGGGTGCAATTTTGGGTACAATTTGTGCCCGGACCGCCGATTGCGTCCAAAGCGGATACTCTTGGCCACAGTTTGTAAACTTCTTAATTCTTGTTGCTCTGAGGTGTTAGGCTGAGCCAGCATTATGAAATGGCGGAGCCAATAATGCCTTCTGAGGCACAGTGTATCATCAGGCATGGAAGTCTGTGGCTTATTCATCACTTCACCTGCACTGCACGTGTCCACTTGATTTAGGAACGCTCTGTATGCCAGGAACCTGCATGTTCATTAAAGGGCCAAATTTCATTTAAATAAGGGGAGATCCCCATAATCCAATCCCAAGGCTGACAGGCTGGCTGCCTATTTACATGTTCCTATGTTCCTAAAGCTGTGCTGCATCTTCTATTTGTGACTGTTTGTAAGTGAAGCTGTTAGTGAGCTCATTGGCAGGCAGCTATGGGTATCCCTCTTGATTTGGAGATTCTTGAGGAGGATGATCAGACAGACGCAAGTGTGCCTTGGACCCTGCTTTGAAACAAATCCTTATGCTGCTACCCATGTGTACAGGGCCAGGATCTCATATCTAGATCTGTCCAAAGAAACATGAGGAAAGCAAAGAGAGGGCATGAAAAATATTGGTAAGTAAAATCAAGGAAAACCCAAAGATGTTTCAGAAATACGTAAAGAGCAAGAGGATAACTAAAGAAAGAGTAGGGCCTATTAGAGACCAAAAAGGTAACCTGTGTGTGGAGGCGGAAGTGGAGGCGGAAGACATGCTTATGGTTATTAATGAATACTTTGCGACTGTCTTCACAAAAGAGAGAGACGATGCAGACATTGTAGTTAAGGAGGAGGAGTGTGAAATATCAGATGAGATAAACATAGTGAGGGAGGAAATACTAAGGGGTTTAGCATCTTTGAAAGTAGATAAATCTCCAGGCCTGGATGAAATGTATCCCAGGCTGTTAAGAGAAGCAAGGGAGGAAATAGCAGAAGCTCTGACCATCATTTTCCAATCCTCTTTGGCTACAGGTATGGTGCTGGAGGACAGGAGGACTGCTAACATTGTACTGTTGTTTAAAAAAGGAGAAAGGGATAGACTGAGTAATTACAGGCCAGTCAGTCTGACCTCGGTGGCGGACAAATTATTGGAAAAAATCTGAGGGACAGTATTAATCGTCATTTAGAAAGGCACGGATTAATCAAGGACAGTCAGCATGGATTTGTTAAGGGAAGGTCGTGTCTGACAAACCTGATTGAATTTTCTGAGGAGGTAACAAGGAGGGTGGATGAGGGTAGCGCGTTTGATGTTGTCTAGAAACATAGGAGCAGGAGTAGGCCATTCGGCCCTTCAAGTCTGCTCCGCCATTCAATATGATCATGGCTGATCCTCTATCTCAATACCATATTCCCGCTCTCTCCCCCTACCCCTTGATGCCTTTTGTGTCTAGAAATCTATCGATCTCCTTCTAAATATATTCAGTGACATGGCCTCCAGAGCCTTCTGTGGTAGAGAATTCCACAGGTTCACCACCCTCTAAGTGAAGAAATTTCTCCTCATCTCAGTCCTAAATGTTCTACCCTGTATCCTGAGATTGTGACCCCCTCGTTCTAGAACCCCCAGCCAGGGGAAACATCCTCCCTGCATCCAGCCTGTCTAACCCTGTCAGAATTGCACACATTTCAATGAGATCCCCTCTCATTCACAGAAATCACAGAAATCACAGAAACCCCACAGTGCAGATAGAGGCCATTTCGGCCCATCGAGCCTGCACCGACACATATCCCACCCGATCCCCGTAACCCCTACAACAACACATATCCCACCCTATCCCCTGTAACCCCACGTATTTAATCCCCCTAACACTAAGGGTCAATTTATCATAGCCAATCACCCTAACTCGCACATCTTTGGACTGTGGGAGGAAACCGGAGCACCCGGAGGAAACCCACGCAAACACGGGGAGAATGTGCAAACTCCACACAGACAGTCGCCCGAGGCCGGATTCGAACCCGGGTCCCTGGTGCTGTGAGGCAACAGTGCTAACCACTATGCCACCGTTCTTCTAAACTCTAGTGAATACTGGCCTAGTCGACCCAATCTCTCCTCATTCGACAGTCCTGCCATCCCAGGAATCAGTCTGATAAACCTTCGCTGCACTCCCTCTATGGCAAGTATATCCTTTCTTAGGTAAGGAGACCAAAACTGCATTGTAGACTGCAGGAAGATATCAATGGTCTAGTCAGGTGGGCAGAAAAGTGGCAAATGGAATTCAATCCAGAGAAGTGTGAGGTAATGCATTTGGGGAGGGTTAACAAGGCAAGAGAATACACAATAAATGGTAGGATAATGAGAAGTGTAGAAGAACGGAGGGACCTTGGAGTGCATGTCCATAGATCCCTGAAGGTAGCAGGACAGGTCGATAAGGTGGTTAAGAAGACATACGGGATACTTTCCTTTATTAGCTGAGGTGTAGAATGTAAGAGCAGGGAGGTTATGCTTGAACTGTATAAAATACTAGTTAGGCCACAGCTAGAGTACTGCGTACAGTCCTGGTCACCACATTACAGGAAAGATGTGATTGCACTAGAGAGGGTACAGAGGAGATTTACGAGGATGTTGCCAGGACTGGAGAATTTTAGCTATGAGGAAAGACTGGACAGGCTGGGGTTGTTTTCTTTGGAACAGAGGAGGCTGAGGGGAGATTTAATTGAGGTGTATAAAACTATGAGGGGTCTAGATAGAGTGGATAGGAAGGACCTATTTCCCTTAACAGAGAGTTCAATAACCAGGGGGGCATAGATTTAAAATAATTGGCAGAAGGATTAGAAGGGAGTTGAGGAGAAATCTTTTTCACCCAGAGGGTGGAGGGGGTCTGGAACTCACTGCCTGAAAGGGTGGTAGAGGCAGAAACCCTCATCACATTTAAAAAGTACTTGGATATGCACTTGAAGTGCTGTAACCTACAGGGCTATGGACCCAGAGCTGGAAAGTGGGATTAGGCTGGAGAGCTCTTTTGCTGCTGGCACAGACACAATGGGCCAAATGGCCTCCTTCTGTGCTTTAAATTTCTAGGATTCTATGATATGATTCCTGACTAAGCAGACTAACGCCCTGATTTGATCTCCGGGCCAGTTTTCGGCGGGCGAATTGCAGTGTGAGTTAGGAACTCACTTGGAGCTCCAGGTATTTAAACTCCAGGGTCTCATTTAAATCCTGCCAGCCAACTTCCCACCCATTCCAGGCAGGTGGAAAATCATATGGCCTGGAGGTCATCCGCTGAGACCAGGTGAGTGGCGGGGTTGGTTGCCCAGGCCATCCTGTAGGGCTCCCGCAATTGAGAATGGAGTGGTCGAGTCCGCAGCAGGGGAGGCCTAAGCTTTCCTGGTGGGGCCAGGAGTAGTATTCCTGCTCCTCCTGGCACCACAAGGAAAGTAAAATAAATATTTTAAAATCTATTTTTAGGCTTCTTCTTGCCTCAATCAGATTCCCTGCTAAGTTGGCCTGGTGAGAAACTCAATGCGGCTTCCCGCTCAGGCCGCCATGTTCAAACTACAGTAGGGTCCAATTGCAACTTGAGTTTAAATATTTTTTTAACTCCAGTTGGGCACTGTGAGGTAAACATCAGGATTTAAAATTCTCATCCTTGTTTTCAAATCCCTCCATGGCCTTCCTGCTCCCTATCTGTAACCTCCTCCAGCTCTATAACTCTCTGAGAACTCTGCGTCCCTCCAATTCTGGCCTCTTGCGCATCTCCGATTTCCTTTGCACCACCACTGGCGACTGTGCCTTCAGCTGTCTAGGCTCAGAGCTCTGAAATTCCTTCCCTAAACCTCTCTGCCTCTCTCTCCTCCTTTAAGAAGCTCCTTAAAACCTACCTCCACTTGTCTTAATATCTCTTTATGTGGCTTGGTGTCAAATTTTGTTTGATAACGCTCCAGTGAAGCACCTTGTGATGTTTTACTACATTGAATGCGCTATAGAAATGCACGTTGTTGTTGTTGTTGTTGACTGCTACATTTACAAAACAGTTAACAGTGGGGCAGCTCTGGCCACGGCTAAGGGCAGATTGGAAATGGTCCCTGCGCTGAACATAATGGGTACAGACCTGAAAGGGTAATGTCAGAAGACAGCAACAAAAACACAATGAGGTTACTGTGGAAACAGTGAGGGCCGAGGGACTATAAATGCTGGTGTCACATCACTAAATGGTTTACATTGGACAGATTCTGTGTTGAACCTGGTATGCAACCCACAGAGCTTGTGGTGAATTTTCGTAAAGTGCTGATGATAGCAGGCTCATGTTACAAATTTAATTCTAGAGTAAAATCCATAGTCACTCCAATACTGAACCAAGCTGGTGGTGTCAATCATACAGGCATCTTATGATCGTCTCGTTAAAATGCAAAGATCAAAGGTAAGCTACAATATCTGACCAGATCCCTGTTTATACTGCCCTATTACTGGTAATGAAACCTATTGCTGGAAGGGTGACTTCTCATATGAATGTGATAGATAATGTGTAGCAGAGATTTAACTCCACAGTACCTTCCAGAATGGACCATGACTTGATTTATAAAGGTGGGCCGGTGTAAAGGGGTGGAAGGGAAGCAGCTTGAAGTGTCGCGCTGTTGCCTTCCATGACCACTCCCCTGTGGATTGCCATTGGCTTTTCTGACTCCTGTTTGTGATCGCACACTGTGCAGGCCAGCGGCGGTCGGGTGGGCCTAGCAGGAGGGGGTGGGGAGGGTGTTGAGTAACTGGCAGTGATCCAACATCAACACTTACAAATATCAACATTAATCCAGGTCCAAGATTTTTTTACCACAGTCAATGTATACTCAAGGAACTGGTGAACTGTTGCACCCATACTAGGGTTGTCAAAAATGAGTAATTGAATTCTCTTGGAGTACTGTAGCTATTTTACCACCTTGCTAGATAAATAAAATTGAAGTCCGAGATAACGTTGACTAATTTTCTGCTCTGAGTGTATTCAAGGAATATAGTTTAAAAAGTGTCATGCTCCAAGTGGCTCGCATAGCTCAAAATCCTGTCAGGGTGCTCTCATTTCTTGGGTAAACCTGGGAGCCTGAGGGTTCATGTCAAAACCACATGACTTACTGAACTGTCTGTTTCTGCAAGCTAATTTGTTATTCAGCCCCAAAGGAAGCAAATTGTTGATTTTGGCACTGTTTACCATTCCTACAAACAAATTAAATGTTTTCCAGACCGGCTGTCTCTTGTAGTCACTCGAGAGATGGAAAAGAAGTCTGCCTCGGGCTTCATCAGCTCCGCTTTTTTTGTGTGCATGTTCTGTGTAGGTTCTATGGCAGACACAGCTGCGAAAGGATTATCTTTATAGTCAAGATTATCCTCAGTGTCAATTGAGTTCCTTGTCTTTACTGCGGTGATTTTTCTTCAATGGGAAGAAATGAAAGAGTCTGTCAGGAAGGAGATGTTTTCTCAACTGGTATAGCTGCACCATGAATCAATTCAACCTGAATAGATGAGTTTCCATAACTTGTCATATTGATGGGGCTTCAGCAACATCTGACCTTGTTGCTTCCTGCAACTTTCCATCACGACCCATTGACAGACGAATTGACATGTAAAATTTTCAAATAGCCCAACTGAAGCAGAAAGAACCCCGGCTGATCTTTGTTACATTACACCCAAACCCGCCAGATGATCATTAAGCAGAGAAAAATCTATATTCCACAGTACATGAGCAAAACAAAGTGTATGAGGCTTGAGAAACATAGATGTATGTGTACATGTATATGTCGGTGTGTTAGAAATAGCTGTTGACTGTAACTTGAGTGAAAGTCTGTGTTTTCTTAATGGCCCAGAATTTGCTGACAAAATAACGACGAGGTTAATGGGGCTCGCCATTATTAATGTGTAAATCGCCCAACAACTTGTGGCAAGAAAGAGATACCCTGTGAATTGCGAATTGCCGGATGGTTTGCGCTGCTCCACCGTTGGCCTCGTGTAAATGACAGCTCGACTTCAACCTCCCCGTGAGTTTCGTGAAGTTGTTCCATTTGCACAGTAATTGCCCATTCAACTTGCCGCAGAAAGTTAGGGCTGGTAATTAACAACTTAACTACCTTTTTAATGATGAGATTTATGTTCCTGTAATGCCACTCAACCTTGCCAGCCCAAAAATGGGAACAATTGAAACTGGTCTCATTCCTACAGGTAGTAAACTATTGTTATAGATTATTAAAATTTAAAATAAAAAAAATCTTACCTTTCCTTTCTGTCTCTCGACTCTCTGTCTCTTAATCCAATCTTTCTTTCTCTCTCTCTATTTCTCTTTCTGTACCTGATTTGACTTTAATTTTCCCTCCTTCTCTGTCGTTCCTCTGTTTCATTCTCAATTCTTAAATCTCATTGGTTAAGGAGATAAACTGTTGGTCCCATCGTTCACTAAGGTCCCAGATGCTCCACTGCCCCCGTTATCAGCTCGCACTTCCAGCAACTTACAGGGCAAAATATTTTTAAGCAGAAGGGTGAGAGAAAAAGTGTAACTAACGGGGCATGCTGTGAGGTGCAGCAAAATCTGGGCTAATATCACTACCAATACAAATTGCATCATTGGTAGCAAAGAATCTCAGTAAGACGCCATGGCAAAAATGTGTGTCATCAGACCATATTAGAGGATTCTAGCATTTACTGCTGACTCTTTGTGGCTCCATAATCATACTATAACTGAAGTAAAAATAATTTTTAAAATATGTGTATAACTGTGGTGATTATTCTTTGTTTAGTAAGAAGTATTGTGATTGGTTGTTTGTTTCCTGCCTTGGGATATATGCTGTAATCTCATTGGTAGTTGATGTCATGTGATTTGTGGTGGCCATCTTAAATTCAGTTCTTTCCAGCCTTTAGTTGGGACTGGGTGTTGAAGATGTGCTACAGGATTTTTAAGTTAATAAAGCCTAGATTAGAAAGGCAAATCTATTCTTTATTTCAATAACTTAAAAAAAAATTATAAAGTTGATGGCCAACATTCTTAACAATTCAAGTAAGGTATTTTGTCTGCAAACAGGAACTTTGTTTTCTGTAAAAAAAAATTAACTGTGGCCTTGAAACCTTTTACCAGCACAAATCGTTAGTGAGATGGACAAAATGCACCCAGGCTAGTATAAAATAGATTTTGTGGATTCATAATGGCCCAGATTTTGTGACATTAATAACGGTGAGGCTAACAGCGTTCACCGTTATAACGGAGAAAATCTGACAGCAACGTCTGGCGTCCGCACATGCGCAGTTAAACGCAGAAATCCAGAAGCCAGAGATACCCTGCTCCAGCACAGGGTGCGGTGTTGCAGTCCTCACCGATGGACTTGGCATTGAAATGACTGTAATGGCGTGAACTTGGGGTACTTACCCACTAGTAACACCAAAAAAAATTCCAAATGCTACGTGACCAATATGCCAGAACGGCAGTCATTGTTGAGGCAACGCACTTTCACTGTAACCCAGGCCATGAACCTGGAACCCTCCAATCTTTATGACATAGGATCACAGGAATAGGAGGAGGCCCTCAAGCCTGTTCCACCATTCAATGAGATCATGGCCAATCTGTATCCTAATTCCATTTACCCACATTGGCTCTGTATCCCTTTATACTCTTGGCTAACAAAAGTCTCTCGATCTCAGATTTAAAATTATTAATTGATCTATTATCTACTGCTTTGCGTGAGGAAGTGTTTCCTAACTTCTCTCCTGAATGGCCTGGCTCTGATTTTAAGGTTATGTCCCCTTGTCCTAGACTCCCCCACCAGCAGAAAACATTTTTCTGTATCTACCCTATCAATTCCTTTCAAAATCCTAAAAATCTTAATCAAATCACCCCTTAGCCTTCTATATTCCAGGGAATACAAGCCTAGTTTATGTAATCTCTCCTCATAATCTAACCCTTGGAGCCCTGGTAACATTCTGGTGAATCTGCGCGGCACTCCTTCCCAGGCCAATATATCCATTTTAAGGTGCGGTGTCCAGAGCTGTACACAGTACTCCAGATGTGGTCTAACTGGGACTTTATGTAGCTGTAGCAAAACTTCCTCCCCTTTATAGTCTAACTCTCTAGATATAAAGACTAATATTCCATTAGCCTTTTTGATTATTTTTTGTACCTGACCCTTTTAGTGGTCTGTGTACATGGACCCCTAAATCTCTTGGGACCTCCACTGTTCCTAGCTTTACCCCATTTAAAAACTACTCCGATCTATTCTCTTTTGGACCAAAATGGGTGACCTCATACTTAACCTGGCAGCTTTTTGGTCTCACTCATCTGGTACTATTTTTTAGCTGTGGGATCCAGGGGAGCTTTGCTCGAACCATGACCTGCAACCATCGTGTACAGCGCTCCCTTTAATTTATCGTTCTTCCGGCTGCTTCAAAAAACACTAATTGGAGGTTAGATACCAATGACTGATGGCAAAAAGGGAGGAATATCTAGCTCTCTTGGTTTAGTTCTAAGCGGTGATCTGATGGCAGTTCACAAGGCCCATGAAAACCCAGGCCTACTATGTAGTCAAGACTACAGCGGCTCCCTGCTTTATATTAGCGGAGTAAATATTGACACCACTGTGTCAGCCAATGACATCGGTAGTGGGGAAAATGCTAGAGTCCATTATAAAAGATGTAATAGCAGAGCACTTGGAAAACAGTGACAGGATCGGACAAAGTCAACATGGATTTACAAAAGGTAAATCATGCTTGACTAATCTACTGGAATTTTTTGAGGATGTAACTGGTAAAATAGATAAGGGAGAACCAGTGGATGTGGTGCATTTGGACTTTCAAAAGGCTTTCGATAAGGTCCTGCATAAGAGATTAGCATGTAAAGTTAAGGCACATGGGATTGGGGGCAAGGTATTGAATTGGATAGAGAACTGGTTATCAGACAGAAAGCAAAGAGTTGGAATAAACGGGTCTTTTTCCGAGTGGCAGGCAGTGACTAGTGGGGTACCGCAGGGATCGGTCCTTGGACCCCAGCTATTCACAATATATATTAATGATCTAGACAAGGGAACTAGATGTAATATCTCCAAGTTTGCAGATGACACAAAGCTGGGTGGGCGTGTGTGCTGTGAGGAGGATGCCAAGAAACTCCAGGATGATTTGGACAGGTTGGGTGATTGGGCAGAAGCATGGCAGATGCAATATAACGTGGATAAATGCGAGGTTATCCACTTTGGTGTCAAAAACAGGAAGGCAGATTATTATCTGAATGGCAATAGATTGGGAGAAGGGGAAGTGCAACGAGACCTGGGTGTCCTTGTGCACCAGTCGCTGAAGGTAAGCATGCAGGTGCAGCAGGCGGTTAAGAAGGCAAATGGTATGTTGGCCTTTGTAGCGAGAGGGTTTGAGTACAGGAACAAGGATGTCTTGCTGCAGTTGTACAGGGCTTTGGTGAGACCACATCTTGAGTATTGTGTGCAGTTTTGGTCGCCTTATCTGATGAATGATGTTTTTGCCATGGAAGGAGTTCAGCAAAGATTCACCAGGCTGATACCTGGGATGGCAGGAATGACGTATGAGGAGAGATTGGGTCGATTGGGCTTATACTCGCTGGAGTTTAGAAGAATGAGAGGGGATCTCATTGAAACTTATAAAATTCTGACAGGACTGGACAGACTCGATGCAGGAAGGATGTTCCCGATGGTCGGGAAGTCCAGAACAAGGGGTCACAGTCTAAGGATAAGGGGTAAGCCATTTAGGACAAAAATGAGGAGGAATTTCTTCACCCAGAGAGTGGTGAACCTGTGGAATTCTCTACCACAGAAGGCAGTAGAGGCCAATTCATTAAATATATTCAAGAAGGAGTTGGATATATTTCTTAAGGCTAAAGGGATCAAGGGATATGGGAGAAAGCAGGGACAGGGTACTGAATTTGGATGATCAGCCATGATCGCATTGAATGGCGGAGCAGGCTCGAGGGGCCGAATGGCCTACTCCTGCTCCTATCTTCTATGTATGATTTGGAGATGGGGCGGAACTTACAGCAAACAGTCTATTTACTCAGCAAGCAGTGTCTACTTAAACAAAGGCTGGAATTTTTCCCTAAAAGAACAGGTGGGTTTGGAACGTGGAGGAAGTTAAATTGTTAAAAATCGGATTCCAGACCTGATCCCACCTCCAACCCGCCCACTTCTGGTTTTGCCGGTGGCGGGTTGGGGGGCGGGCAGCCAACCCGCTGCCAGGGGACGTTACCTTAATTTAAATATTGTAATGAGGCTGGAAGCCTCTTTTTCCCCCTCCATTTTGAATTTAACTGCCTGTGGACGGGTTTCACAGAATTCGTGAAACCCGGCAGTTAAACTGAGGCAGGGACTGCTGCATCCAGGAGGTAAGTGGCTTTATACCTACTTCCTGATTCCAGGGTCCCTAGCTAGCCTACCCACCCCCAATCGGAGAAACCCCTCACGAGGCCTCCGATCAGCCTCCCCCAGGCCTCCGATCCCCACCATGAGGCCTCCCCCCCCCACCCCACCGATGACGCTGAGGCCGGCTCCAATCCTCTGGGGGCCGGCCCCGATCCTCTCTCCCGTGCCCCCCCCTCCCCGGTCCCCGGCCGACCACCACCCCACCCCCATCGACCAACACCCACCCGCAATCCCCGATCCCGATCATCCAACCCCCCTCCCGCGATCCCGATGCCAAATGCCGAACCCCCGACCGCGATCCCCAGTGCCGACTCCCAAACCACGATCCCTGATGCCCCATGCTGACCCACCCCCCCCACACCAGACCGACCCCTCGCATCTGCAGGCCTACCCGCCCGCAGCCAGCCAGCCTCTCAATCTGGCTGGCTGCGGGCGGGAATCCGAGGCCTCACATGCAAATCAGGCCCTGCTGTTAAAGTTGGCAGGGCCTATGGGGAAACCGGCCTCCCGGGTTTCCCGCCTGCCTTGGAGGCCCCCTGCCCCCAACCCGCTTCCCTGGAGAAGATTCTGGCCAGAGTCTCTATGAACTACAGTAAACCACATTCATGACTGAAACTATAGCAAAGTCTCCCGATAAAAGTGGGATTATTTCTCCAGCAAAATGCAGTGAGTGGAGGATAGTTACACAATACCAATTATGTGTGTAAAATCAATCCCAGTCACTTCCAGCAGTGCGGCCTACAGGCATGATTGACGGGGGAATTACCCAATCATCTCCATTCTGGCTGAGATTTGTGGTGTTACTATATGCAGCCTTATATTAGAGTGTCCCGCTGACAGTGGGAATATCATGTGCCTGCTGTTAATGCCACTCCTTCATTCTAAAAGTACCGATAGCTAGTAGCCTTAATGCTCTATTTATACCAGCAGAAAGAGTCGAAGAGATCAGGAGCTTTTGAAGACAGGGAGGAAGTAACAAAGTGAAATGGTTTAGGGAGAGTTTGGTGTAGCAACAAAGCATTTTTCAACAAAGTTTCACTGATGCCACCTTTTCTATTGTGTTTGTAATTGTGGTGTTAATTTAAAACATGGCATGTAAAAGAAATTAACGCCCTTCCTTTACAATGCGCTTTCACAAGGCAAGGAGGACAGAGTCCAGAGATTCAAATATTTACGTAAATGATTTATCATTGAAGTTTGAGAATTGTGATTCTTAAATTCCGCAAATAATAAATTGGAGACTGGTAGATTTTACAAACTAGCACTCTCATTGTAGATCTTCGCACGAAGGAAGTGCATACCGTCAATTCAAGCACGGAGATCAGTGTGCTCAGTGTGACTTTCTGTCCATTAAAATGAATGTATGGAAAGTCATACGGGACGTGCCGGCCTCTCCAGCAGAATTCCCGATTTGCGCTCCCATTACACAAAGCTCTGTGCCCGCAGTGTAAATTCATAAAATCTACTCCTACATATACATATAGACCATTAACATTGCTCACTAACAATAAGATAGCCTGTGGCCCCCTCAGGTTACTGTTTTTATTTGTGGTGTGCTTCTAACTGAGACAAGAACAACATTTACATAGCGTCTTTAAAAGAAAGACTTGCATTTATATCGCACCTTTCCCGACCATCAGACATCCTTAAAACATCCCAAGGCGCTTCGCTGGAGCGTAATCAGACAAAAATTGACCCCATGTGAGGAAATCTACATGATATAAGGGGTTAATTTCAAGTGCTTGCTGGGTAAAAGTTTTCAGACTTGACACCGGTCAAGAGTCGATGTGTAACGAAAGCTATTGCACGTACTTGGATTACAGCCAAGAACAGATATCTGCCCACCTAATGAGAATGTAGAAGTGAAACAATGGGTTCCGTTGAAGTACCCAGTGACCTGATAACTTGCGACCGTAAGCAAACCTAGCCCCCCAATACATGATTAAGATTAAAGAGGACCTCCGGTTACACGATTCATGCCCTGTTATAGATTAACGGTTGACTTATGTGTCCAGGATCCTTCTGTCAATATGTCATAAGACCTGATGATTAATCTAATATGTATCCTGATAGAGGAACAAAGGAATGTCAATCAAACTTGTTTGTTACACTGTATAAATATGGAACGCTTACGCTGTATCATTGGAATAGTAGCCTCACCCCTTGAGTAGAGGTGCTGATTCCCCTTGCAAGGAAATAAAAGGCCTGTCCGTCTGACGAATCCAAGAGTGTATTGAGTCATTACCCAGAGCTAAGAAGTAAGGCACTTCAACAATTTGGAGGTTCCACCGAGATGGCTTGCTGTACCAATTGGTGAGTTAACAGACGCCGAGTACGTTGCTCGGTTAGGAAAATCCCATTGGCCGAAGGTGGTGTTTTGCCACATTTTTGGGACTTTCCCTGCCAGAAGCATAGCTGCGCATAGTCTGTTTATTCCATTGGACAGTACTGCCATCGGGTAATTGACTCACAAGGTTCGGAGGTTAAACTGCCGTTGTGACTGTTTCCCTTTCAGAAACGGAACAGAGGATCAGCCATGAGGCGCTGACGCCCCGCGAACAGGATCGTGCAGAAAAGGACTAAAGGTACCAGAGAGAGAAGGTTAAGTCAGGAATTTGGTTAACTAAGGAGCTAGCGATTTACTGGAAATTGAACTAGCAAGGTTCCATAAAGGGAGTAGGGTAGAAGGAGAGAGAGTGGGTGAAGTTAGTTGGGACAAATTGAAGGCCCTTTTTGCTAAAAATTTGGCTAAAGGGAGTAGGGTAGAGGGAAGAAGAGTGGGCGATTGTCTGAGACACAGTGTCAATGTTTAATGTTTATGAGAGTGAGTATTTAACTACTTGTTATTATCAATCAACTTTGTCCAGTAAGGCTGCATAGGTTGGGGATTTAGTAACACTTTGGTTGTTGTTTAACAAGTGTATTGTTTATTGTTTATTGTTATATGTATTAATGTTTAGTCATGTCTGATCTGTAGAGGCGTCCCACGCAGATCATAGAATGTTACGGAATTGTTGTATGTTTTAACTAAAATATTTAAGCTGAAAAAAAAACTGCAGAAGGGGTTGGAAAAGTCCCAAGCCGGGGAAGTGAGTCCCGCGGCGGAATGTATGGTTGAGAAAATAGTGATGTCTTTTACATGATCCACTAAGCTATTGTGGATTCAGTATTTTCCCCAGTTAGAAATACCTTCCACGAGGGTTGAGAACCCTCGAGTTTTAAAGCATAAGGATATGTCTTAATATGTTGTAAATATTAAAAAAAAACCTTGTTGCAGTCAGTTGACTAAATTCAGTCGGGAAGTGCTGAGTTTCAGTCGCCTAGCCTCAGGCCGGTTATTAAGAGGGCAAATGCCCCACGTGAAGGCCGGGACCATAAAGTAGGTGCCGAAACTCTAAAGGCACTCGGAGTGATAAATGGTCAAGGACTTTGTGACACTGATTTGAAGTAAAGACCAAGAAGATTGGATGTGACTGTAATTTTGATACGTATGTATAGTTTATTAATCTGATCTGTAGGGGCGTACAACGCAGATCACGGATTGTCACAGGAGTTTAGATTGTTTTAAGTGAACCATTTAAGCTGCTAAAATGGGTGCTAGCACCAGTAAGCCACCCGAGAAAGGCACGCCAGCAGCCTTTATGTTAAAGAACTGTGGTCAATCATCCATTGATCACCTACCAAATTGGTCCAAATGGACTGTAAATAAGACTAGACCCTTTCCCTCAGATGGTTCATTTAACATAGAAAGAATTACTTGCCTCGAGGAATGTTTAACGGACAAGAGAGAAATAGAGAACAGCCAGATAAAAAGACTGCCTCTATGTTTGTTGAGTCAGAAGAAAAAAAAAATTACCCCAAAGAAACACCTTTCTCCTCTATTATGGTAGGATAACAAGGTAACTATAGAAGGATGAATAGAGGGGAATATAGAGGAAGACGTGGTAGAGTAAGAGGGTATGGACGATCTGGTAATTGTTACAATTGCAGACAACCCGGACATTGGGCAAACCAATGCCCTGCGAAAAATCGTCAGAACCAAACCTCCAATAATGGACCTCCGTTAGAGAATAAAGGTCCTAATTTCACTGGCCATAACCCTTTTTCGGACCAGTCAGGAGGTTACCCTACAAACGGACAGGGATTTAGGAGAAATAGAGATCAGAATTACTGACTGACACCAGCAGCCCCAGGCGCCACGGACCACCAAATGCCCGTTGTTTCTTTAAATTCACGCAGCGAACCTGAAATTAAAATGCAAATAGCTGGGAGACCTATGTCATTTTAGTAGATACAGGAACAACCTTTTCGGTGTTAGGGAAAGGATATTCTGAAGGAATGCCTATTAATGGGAAAAAGACCCCGATAGCTGGATTGGCTGGAATACTACAACGCTTGAATCAATCGACTCCCCTCACAGTAAAAGTAGAAGAATTTGAGGAAGAACACTCCTTTCTGTTATCAGGAGATGTCTCTATGAATTTATGTGGCAGTCTGTAAATATCTATACTGACTCTCGATATGCTTTTGGAGTAGCTCATGATTATGGACAGATTTGGAAGATTCGCGGTTATTTAACGTCATCAGGAACCCAAATTTTAAAAATGCACGAGGTTCAAAACCTTTTATTAGCCATCCAGAGACCTAAGCAGATTGCCATTATTAAGTGTCAAGCGCACACGGGGCATTTGGACGAGGTTGCGCTTGGAAACGCTGCTGCAGATAGCGCTGCTAAGTCAGTAGCTATATCAAGTACTGAACGACAAGTTTCAGCCTTCCCTGTTAGGGAAAAGCCAGAGATACCGCAGCCCCCATCCTTAGATGATGTGCTGACCCATCAAGATAGGGCCAGTTCTGATGAAGTAAAGGAAGGGGTTGTTAATCATTGTTTTAAAAACACTGACGGCTTATGGGTTCATCATGATGGCCGCATGGTGGCACCCAAATCATTACTATCACCAATTGCCCGATGTGTTCATAAATTCACCCATGCGGGCAAAGGGGGGATGGCGGACTATATCCTCAAGACCTGGTATGCACCAGGAATCTCAAAGTTGGCAAAACAAATATGTGAAAATTGTACTATCTGCCAGACCATGAATGCAGGGAAAATAAAGAAGGTACAGCCCGCATCCCACCCAAACCCCATGGGCCCTTTTGTACACTTACAAATGGATTTTATTGAACTACCTGTGTGTATGAGCTTTAAATATGTATTAGTTATTGTTGATATGTTTTCAAGATGGATTGAAGCGTTTCCTTGTAGAAAGAGTGACGCCACTACTGTTGCTAAATGTTTATTGAAGGACATTGTACCTCGCTTTGGGATACCAGCAAAACTGTCAAGTGACAATGGGTCCCATTTTACGGGAACAGTGATTAAGGAACTATGCAAAGCCTTACAGATTAACCAGCACCTCCATTGCAGTTATCATCCACAGTCGGCTGGACTAGTGGAAAGATACAACGGGATGCTGAAAAATAAGCTTGCAAAACTGTGTAAAGAAACTGGACTTAAATGGGTTGATTTGTTGCCCATAGCTTTAATGACAATGCGGTCTGCTACCAACAGAAATACAGGATTGTCGCCTCACGAGATCGTCATGGGAAGACCACACAGATTGCCCTTTTCGGCACCTTTAACAGCTAAACAAATGGACATTCATAAAATGGAGGAAGATATGTTGAGTTATTGCATTGCACTAACCAAATGCATTTCTAGTTTCCATCAACAGGTGAAGGAAACCCAGGTCGATCCCGCTGAAGGAAAGTGCCATACTTTCGAGCCAGGAGATAACGTCTACATAAAAATCTTCAAGCGAAAAAATGGCCTTCAACCCAGATTTGAGGGACCTTTCCAAGTACTCCTGACCACAAACACCGCTGTAAAAGTAAAGGAGCGACCAACATGGATACACGCGTCCCATTGTAAGAAGGCATCAGTTGAAGACGATACACTGCCAAGATGAACTGGATTTGGACTCTAATAAGACTGTTCTTTTTGTCAACAATAATTGAAACTGCCATATGGATTTACCCAGATCCTCTGCAAGGCAAACCATGCATAAAAGAATGTGTACTTTTAACCAAAAATCTCTTTTATATGTTATAATGAGACCATGAAAGTCCAGCTCCAGGACCATACTATGCAGGTACCCCCGTATCAACCCCTAAATCTTAGGGTAAGACAGGGTAAGATAGTAGAAGAAGATAGTGGACAAAGGCTTGATAAGCTATGGGTCACATGCCCTGATACTGTGTTACCAAGTGACAGAACTGCGAACGGAGGGGTTATCTGTAATGGTAATTCAAGAGGAGGACTGGCCCTGACAGCTAAGTCAATGTTTTGTGATAATCCTTTTACACAACCCCTCGTTTCAACATCAATTACTCAGAAAAGAAAAATTAATAGGACCGCTAAGAAACAAGGAGGGAGAGGTGGAAGACTGTTAAATAAGCATAACTATCATCATGTTAATACCTTTGTATACATGAGTTATTTGCACCAGATATGGAACAAATTTGAAGCCTATAATAACACCTATTTCATCTGTGGGCACAGAGCATACCCTTGGTTACCACAAAGTTGGACTGGGTCATGTTACTTGGGATATGTAGTGCCCTATATACATCATATTTCATCTTTGGATAGCCACCCTGGGACACGAGTAAAACGAGCCATTACAGAAACTGAAAGGTTCTTTGCTGTAGCATTTCCCTGGTATGGAACAGGGAAGTTAGCAAGAGAATCTATAAACATGGCAGCAGTGTTGGAACAAATAGCCAATGATACTGCTGATGCTCTTAGTGATGATAATAATTCTAATTAGTTTATTGATTGGTTGTTTAAAATTATTGTGTACAAAAGTTCTTTCCTTATTGACGTCAACTCCTCCAGTACCAATGATGTCTGAATATGAGGATATTAAGGGTGAGACCTTTGATGTAGAATTTCTTAAACTTAGCGAAATAGATTGTCCTTAGTAAGGACAAAAGGGGGGAATGAGGAAATCTACATGATATAAGGGGTTAATTTCAAGTGCTTGCTGGGTAAAAGTTTTCAGACTTGACACCGGTCAAGAGTCGATGTGTAACTAGAACTATTGCACGTACTTGGATTACAGCCAAGAACAGATGTCTGCCCACTTAATGAGAATGTAGAAGTGAAACAATGGGTTCCGTTGAAGTACCCAGTGACCTGATAACTTGCGACCATAAGCAAACCTAGCCTCCCAATACATGATTAAGATTAAAGAGGACCTCCGGTTACACGATTCATGCCCTGTTATAGATTAACGGTTGACTTATGTGTCCAGGATCCTTCTGTCAATATGTCATAAGACCTGATGATTAATCTAATATGTATCCTGATAGAGGAACAAAGGAATGTCAATCAAACTTGTTTGTTACACTGTATAAATATGGAACGCTTACGCTGTATCATTGGAATAGTAGCCTCACCCCTTGAGTAGAGGTGCTGATTCCCCTTGCAAGGAAATAAAAGGCCTGTCCGTCTGACGAATCCAAGAGTGTATTGAGTCATTACCCAGAGCTAAGAAGTAAGGCACTTCAACACATGCCAAAAGATAGAGATATTGGCCCAGATTTTGCAGTCAGCGGTAAACGAATGGCGATGCTGTTCATTAATTTTACAGCTTTTACTTTCGTGGGCTTTTGTGTGACAATTTACGGTAATCGGGAGTCTAAAACAGCACGGCGCCATCTACAGGGGATCTGGGACCTGTGTGAACAGGACAAGCAACAGCATGTCTAGTCAACCAATAAGATTAAAGAATTCTTACTGAGAAATGTAAGGGGGAATTTTAATGTGGGTGGACGCATGGGTTTGGGTGTGGGTGCGGAGAGGGGGGTGAAATGCGAGCGCATCGGGAAGCCGTCTCCAACCCACGGACTTCCACATTTAACTCCAGCGTGTTAGGCTGCGTGTGCGCAACCCCTTCGGGAGAGGCGGGTTGTCAATTTCAATATGTTAATCGCTCAATTAGAGCGATATTAACGTGGATTTTGCAGTTTAGTTTTGGCTCCACGGGTTTCCCGAGCTTCCTGGAACTCGCCAGTGAAAGCAAGGTGAGAAGACAGCAGCAATTGAGGGGGCTGAAGCCATGATGGAAATATGCCAATGAGTATTCAGTACTCACAGCTGTTTTCTTACCTGCTTGTGTGAAAAGATTTGTTCATAGTCCTTGACATGAATCAGTCATTTATGAAAGAAAGACTTATGAAATAATACTGAGCGGCCTGCGGGTGGCGCTGTCCAGGGAGAGTATAAATACTCGGGCATGGGCCCAGCTTGCGCAGGACATTATTAACAGGAACTAGTGAAGGACACAACTAGACCTCCATGTTGTAAAACAGCTGATTAAAGCTTTGTTTAACGCTTAGACCAAGTGCCTCGTAGTTTTCTTACGTCAGTCCTTATGCTGAGAGGTTACTTTACACACTTTGGAGGTGTCATCTACACTTTAGAGGTTTGGAGGTCTGATCTACACTTTGGAGCTCTGATCTATCAGATCAGCATGGGTGCCACTTACGCTGTGCTACTTTGGACCTCAGATGAGGACCAAGATGAGCAGCAGCAGCAGCAGGAGCAGCAGGACCTCCACCAGCAACAGCCTGCTGCTCACAGATCTGTAGCTCCACAGGAGAGAGGGGTTCAGCAGAGAGGTGCAGTTTGCAGGAGGCCATACCTGGCACAAAGGGTCAACAGCTAGAGGATAAGCTTCCTTGACATGTCGGAACAACAGTGTCTGAGGAAGCTCAGGGTGTCACGTCAAGTAGTGGAACAAGACTTGCTGCCAAATGGACCTAGTGGCCATGCTTTAGCAGTGGCTGTCAAAGTCACCACTGCCCTCAACTTTTTTGCCACCGGATCCTTCCAGGGCTCTGCCGGAGACATTTGTTGGATCGTGCTGTCGCAGCACACAAATGTATAAGACAGGTGACTGATGGCTTCTTTGCCAGTGCCGACAATCATGTGAACTTTGCCTGTGATGACGCCAGTCAGAATGAGCGGGCGCTCTCGGGTTTACGGCTCTGGCTGGCTTCCCACAGGTGCAGAATGTCATTGACTGCACACATGTGGCAGTCAAGTCACCCCCTGATCACCCAGGAGTGTTCGTCAACCACAATGGCTACCACTCCATCAATGTGCTGCTGGTGTGCAACCACAGAAAGATCTTTATGCAGGTGTGCCAAGATTCCCAGGCAGCTGCCATGATACTTTCGTCCTGCAGCAGTCCACCCTCCCTGATCTCTTCGCACCTCAAAGCAGAGTTATCGGCTGGCTGCTCGGAGACAAGGGATACCCACTTAAAACATGACTGATGACACCTCTCAGAAACTCGAGAAATGAGGCTCAGGAATGATACAACGAATTCCATTTGAGTACCAGGTGTGTCATCGAGCAAGTCATTGGCATGTTGAAGATGCCTTTTAGGTCCCTGGACAGATCTGGAGGCACCCTTCAGTGCCCACCAGCCAGGGTCTCCAGAATGATCGTGGTGTGCTGCGCTCTCCACAACCTTGTGCAGCAGCGAGGTTTGGACCTGCAGGAGGAACAAGACACACAGAGCCTCTTTGGACGATTCTGAGGAGGAGAAGGAAGATGAGGAGGAGGGAGAGGAGGAGCGGGAGGAGGAGGAGGCAGAAGGTGATGTGGGCAATGCACCACCAGTGGCACACATTGCTGCCCATGATACCTGGGATAACCTCACTATTGCGAGGTTCACTTAGGTTCCACCAGTGCACCCATCTAACAACCACATGCAAAAGCCACTTTTGCCCATCCCGCCGCCGCACCCCCCCACCCGATGCCACTAGCACGAAGCAGTCCTGCAAACAACCAAGCCTCCCTTTAACAGCCCCCCACTGCTCGACGTCAATTCATGTCTTCCCATTGATCATCACACAACTGAAAAGGCCACTTGCCATCCAGCAACCAAGAATTGGCAAGACGGGAAAGTGGTGCAAAAGGATAATATTTATGTGGCTCACATATAAAACAGAAACTTAACATTCTAACAATGTGTAACACACCCACGTGCATACCCTGGTTAACTACAACTCTTTACTCTTACTTTTCCTAGCATTTATACATGGTGCAAATCCTGTGGCTTCAGCAGATGTAGAGGCAGGCTGCTCAGATCCCTGCAGTGATTGCTGAGATGCTCTTGGCCAATATCCTCTGGGTTCTGCAGCCTGTGCGGGCCCCGCCAAAGACTGCTCCATCACTCGGCCATCGGGACATGAGGCACCATGTCGGGTACTAACTGAGTGGGGTGACAACAGGTGAGAAGTGGAAACGCTTTGAGCCGAGTCCCCAGTTGCATGTCCTCTTTCACCATCATTCCTCTTATGTCCCAATCGCACTTTCCTGCTAGCAATGAGCTGGAGAACACTTTGCTGCAGATCAGTGTGGTGATGAATGGCCAAGGGTAGGGTAGCATTCATCCTATTTATGGTGGCATTTATAGAATGCAAGCCATTGGTGAAGGCCTGCATACACTCATGTGATTGCTGCATTTGGTGCTCCATGCAGGTGGCCACTCTTTCCATGGACAAAGACATCATTGTAAAGGACTCTGACATCATGCCACTCACGCTTGAGATGGACTCCTCTAATCTCTCTGCAAGCTTGCACAGTGCGGCTGGAACACCTGCCAGTACATCACATATTCTCTGCAGCTGCTCCAGAAGTATCCTGTTCATTGACGGCCCCTCTGACGCAGACCCTCCACTGCTGTCCCTATCTCCAACATCTGCTCTTGCTCACTTGTGACGTGTGAGTCACCAGGTGAAAACCCAACTATCTGTCTTACTGGTCCCACCGAAGTGTGAGTATCTGAGCTGATGCATGTTCTGCATGAGTCCTGTGATGACGCACCCTCAGAGGGAGCGACCTCCTCTGAGGAGTCGTCGTCCGTGACCTGGGCCACCTCCTGCGGGATGCAGGAAGGCCCTGTGGGAGATAAAAGACATGAAGGAGTACTGTCAAAGTAAGAAATTTTGACGTTATCATTATGCACATGATCATATTTCACTCGCTGTTGACATCAAGCCAACATGAGTGAGTGTTGTATGCCATGTGGCTGTCTGATGGTTAATTCTGTCACCAGGTAGCTGGGAGGCCTCCATCTCTGACGGCCAGGCACGCTGAGACTCCACTAATTTTCAACGCCTGCTCCTCTGCACTTGTTAGCTGTGAGATGGCTGGAGGGCCACCTCCGGTTCTTTGCCTCTCCCTCGTGTTCTGCGCTCTCTTCTCCTGCAAGGAGGGAAAGAAGAGACTTATGAGTGAGAGTAATGGCATGCGTTGAACAGATGGATGGAGAGAATTTGTTGAGGGCGACTATGAGGGAGAGGCGTGACATTGCATAAGGATGTATGGATTCTGGAAGTGATGGTTTACTCCACAGTAACAGTGAGCACTGAGAGCCTCACCATTATTCCTACCACCAAATCCGGGCCAATAGGCCAAGTGACTAAACGATTCATCTAGGAGGTAGATTTTAAGCAGCCTCTTAAAGGACTGGAGAGAGAGGTGGAGAGGGAAAGAGGGTTGGGAGGGAATTCCAGAGCTTAAGGCCTAAGGTACAACTGCCAATGGTGTGACAAAGGAAGTGGGGGGGACGCACACGAGGTTAGAGTTGGAGGAACGCAGAGGGTTCTCAGAGGGTTGTAGGGCTGGAGGAGGTTACAGTGATAGGGAGGGGGCGAAGCCATGGAAAGATTTGAACACGAGGGTGAGAACTTTAAAATTGAAATAGTGAAGGCACCTGACTTGATTACCTAAAGGGTTACAAGCTGTTTTCTGAATTCATTTTCATTCAAAAAAGTTACATTTCTGCCATATTCAAGTTAAAAACCTTGTGCAAAGGGAAAAAGTACAGAACTGGTAAAGACCTGAGGTCAGATGTCTCCTCTGGATTATTCACTGGGACAGTACAATTGGCGACATTGGCAGTGGAAGAAACATTTACTACTTCAGACGGGGGCACTGCTAATTTATTGATTCAGCAACTTCCAAACTATAAAGCCTTCATCTCCGTCCAGCGTTTTAACATCAAACCGATTTATGACAGATAAGGAGCTTGGTAGGGACTGAAAAATGGTACGACGAGGGTGTGTTTACCTCCTTACAAAGGAAATATTTGTGTGATACATTGTGTTGTGTAGAGCAATACGTTGCTGCTGTATCCAATAGTATGTTGCTTTTCTGGGCCCTTGATCTATTGTTGATGTGCAGTGATGAAATAAAAAGTAATTACTTTTGATTAGCTTGTAGATAACAGCTAGATTTGCAAAGGTCTGTAGCAGTAACAACCTGAAAACATACTTACATGAAAACATGAAAACGTTCTTTTTACTGTATCAGACACCTGCATCAATAAATGGGCATTGTAAGTGAATTAGAGGGAGACTTGGCTTCAGACCTGATCCATTCACATTAATAAGGGCTTTTGCTAGCACATGCCAACACTGATATCACAGCATTAGTTCAAAGGCTAACATGCGGAGTTTATAACCTCAGAACTGCACTACAAATTGCATAGAACTAAACTATTTCTGTATGTACGTACATACACGTGTATCTGTCAATCTATCTCTATTCTTTAGCTTTATATATTAAAACTTTGTGCCTGTTGCTGGCCTACTTTGCTCATTAGTTTAGATCTGCTGTACAATGTTAAGTACAGGTAGACTATCCTTTATCCGAACTTCCGAAAACCGAAACCCTCTAAAAACTGAAGTTTTTTTCGTTCAGCGTAAGTCGTGCGCACGAAAGGACCAGAGTGGCGCACGACTTACGCTGAGCAGGGCAGAGGGTCACTGAGTTCCCTCCTGGGTAGGAGATTGCAGGCCGAGCCGGGCAGTTGTGAAGGAGGTATACCGGGAGAGTGAACCCAACAATACAGCAGCCTGTCCGATATTCTTTTCTCCCCACCCCCGACCCCCCGCCGACCCCCACCCTTTCGGATAAGGGATAGTGTATCCTTTATCCGCACTTCCGAAAACCGAAATCCTCTGAAAACCGAAAGTGTTTTCGTTCAGCGTAAGTCGTGCGCACGACCCCGACCCCCGCCGACCCCCACCCCGACCCCCGCCGACCCCCCGCCGACCCCCGACCCCCCGCCGACCCCCACCCCCGACAAATTTCCCAGTCTTATAAAATACCTTCTGAAATCCAAAATTTCCGAAAACCGAAACGCGGCTGGTCCCGAGGTTTTCGGATAAAGGATAGTCTACCTGCCTATTGTTAATAATCCAGTACACACAGTCAAATTCCACATATTATACTGGTTGATTATTGTGCAGAAGCTTTATTTCCTAGCAGTTGATCTTTCATGGTTTTACTGATGGACAAAGGAAAAACATGTTTCTGTCACTGTTTCTCTGCTTGTCTCCCAATCAAATGATTTTTGTCTTCTTTCACTTTGTCTTCCATTCTTTCTTTCCCCTGTCTCCGTACATCTCTTTCACAATTCCTCTCAGTCATCTCCATTTGTCTCCAACTTGAAAAAAAAGTTCTCTCCAACTCCTTCCATAAGACTAACTGTTGCTTTTACATTGCCTTACTGTGATCCAGTTTAAATCACTCGAGTTGTGAGCATTACTGCAAAGGTTTTTTTGGTAACTATATCTAGAATCCATATTCTCCTGGGTATTTTCCCTACCAATCATGCTGAAATGTTCACTATCCACTGAGCCATGGGAGAGTTGGAGAGTAATGGGTATGATAGCCCAGTGGTTATAATACTGGACTAGCAAAAGTCATGAATTCAAATCCTCCCATGATAAACAATGATACTGAATTCAATAAATCTGCTAATCTGTGAAATATGCCTGATTGTTGTAAAAATCCAGCTGGCTCATTCATATTGTTTAGAGAAGGGAACGCCAATCTCAAGCTATGTGGTTCACTCTTAATGGCCTGGGAATTCATGCCTTTGTCACCTCCAGATTCGACTATTCCAATGCTCTCCTGGCTAGCCTCCCATCCTCGATAAACTTCAACTCATCCAAACACCAAGTCTCGTTCACCCATCACCCATCACTGATCTACATTGGCACCCACCCCCACAGTGCCTCAAATTCTAATCTTCATGTCCAAATCCCTTCATGGCCTTGCCTATCTCTGCATTCTTCTCCAGCCCTACACCTTCTGAAAAATCTGTGTTCCTCCAACTCTGGCCTCTTGTGAATTCCAAATCTCCACCTCGCCATTGGCAGCTGAGCCTTCAGCTGTCTAGGACCTAAGCTCTGGAATTCTCTTCCTCAATCTCCCCACCTCCCTCTGCTCCTTAATGACCCTCCTTAACACCCACCACCTTGACCAAGCTTTTAGCCAGTAATTTTGACTTTGGGTGATAGTGTAAAGTAGGCAATATCGATTCACTGGCCCCTTGTACATCTCCACCAATTTTCATCTCTATTGACAGTCTGAGGGCTCCTGTTCAAGATTGGGTTGCCCTGAGCCGGGCGGCTGTGTTCAGGAAAACCAGGCCTACATGTGGCCTAATCAGCGGTCCTTAAAGGGAAAGAGAGTTTCAAATTTCAAGAGTGAGGTGGATGAAGGCACTTTGATGGATGGGTGGTGTGGAGGGAAGAGGGAACATATAGTAGACTAGAATCAGCGAAGCAGAGGTTGTGAATGGAGATGATGGGGTTGATGAGATGCTAAACGTGGGGTGGAGTGAGACCGTGAAGGGATCAGGGGATGTCTCAGTGAGAATCCGGCCCAACCATGCTCTCATCAGAACTTGATCCAACCCGACTTCACTTTGTACTTGGTTGAGATGAATAAACTCGCTACGAGGTGTCAGCCTTGGCTCAGCAGTAGTATTCTCGCCTCTGAGCCAGAAGGTTGTGGGTTGAATTTGTATGTAAAAGGTCCAACGGAACTATTCGATGAAGAACAGAGGAGTTCTCCTGGTGTCCTAGCAATAATTATCCCTCACTCAACATCACTAACAAAAAATTATCTGTTCATTATCTAATTGCTGTTTGTGGGAGCTTGCTGTGTGCAAATTTTGGCTGCCACGTTTCTCTACATTATGATAGTGACTACACTTCAAAAGTATGTCATTGGCTGCAAAGCGCTTTGGAATGTACTGAGGTCGTGAAAGGCGCTACAGGAAACTTTGGTTTATCCGGAGGTTGTATGTCCGGAAACCTCGATCTAACGGCAGAAATCAGCAGCTGTTTTGGTTAGGTTTTTTTTCTTCTCTTAGCATTTTTTTAACAGTCAGGCTCTGGAAAGCATCTCTGTAGCTTAGCAACAGTTTCAGAGACGCTTCCAAGGTACGAGCCGAGTGTTTACAAGCTGTTGCTAAGCAACAGTGTTTGTTGTCAGATACAGAGATGAAAACCTCCGTATCCTTCAACATTAGCGCTGGTCTATCCGGAAGTTTTGATAGATCGGCAGCAGCTCGGTCCCGTTGGTGCCGGATATCGCGAAGTTTCCTGTATAGAAATGCAAGTTCTTTCATTCCTTGCCAGGTTTGAAACTGGAACCTTCCTGGTATGACAGATAATCCCAGTTCTAAGGCAGCTTGCATGTATTAATGTCACAAATTGACTGAGTTATGAAACTAACGTTTTTCACCTCTAACCCAAATATAATTATATAAACTAAAAAAAATACTTTTTCCACAAACATAACAGCATACAGCACAGATAGAGCCCATTCTGAAGGGATTATTACTAGTCCTAGCCCCTTTAGGGCTACCCCGGATCAGGCGTATTCCCCAGCCTGTTCTTGCCCCACGGAACTTATCTCTTCCTATCTTGACTCTATTTTTTCTCCCCTTGTCCAGTCTCTTCCCACCTACATTCACGACTCTTCCGATGCCCTCCGTCACTTTAACAGTTTCCAGTTTCCTGGCCCCAACCGACTCCTTTTCACTATGGACGTTCAATCCCTCTACACCTCCATCCCCCACCAGGAAGGCCTTCGGGTGCTCCGTTTCTTCCTTGAACAGAGGCCCAACCAGTCCCCATCCACCACCACCCTCCTCCGCCTGGCTGAACTTGTTCTCACATTGAACAACTTCTCCTTTGACTCCACTCACTTCCCCCAAATTAAAGGTGTTGCTATGGGAACCCGCATGGGCCCTAGCTATGCCTGCCTTTTCATGGGATATGTGGAACATTCTTTGTTCCAGTCCTACTCAGGTCCCCTCCCTCACCTCTTTATCCGGTACATCGATGACTGTATTGGTGCCGTTTCCTGCTCTCGCCCTGAACTAGATAAGTCCGTTCACTTTACTTCCAATTTCCACCCTTCCCTCACCTTCACATGGTCCATCTCCGACCCTTCCCTTCCCTTCCTTGACTTCTCCGTCTCCATTTCTGGTGATCGGCTTTCAACAAACATCCACTACAAGCCCACCGACTCCCACAGCTACCTGGGCTACACTTCCTCCCACCCCGCTTCCTGTAAGGACTCTATTCCATTTTCCCAGTTTCTCCATCTCCGCCGCGTCTGTTCTGACGACGCTACCTTCCATACTAGTGCTTCCGACATGTCTTCCTTTTTCCTCAACCGAGGATTCCCCTCTACCGTGGTTGACACGGCCCTTGACCGTGTCCGTTCTATTTCCTGCACTTCTGCTCTCACCCCTTCCCCTCCCTCCCAGAACCACGATAGGGTTCCCCTTGCCCTCACCTTTCACCCCACCAGCCTCCACATTCAACGGATCATCCTCCGCCATTTCCACCACCTCCAACGTGATCCCACCACCAAACACATCTTCCCCTCACCTCCCCTTTCAGCATTCCGAAGGGACCGCTCCCTCCGCGACACCCTGGTCCACTCCTCAATCATCCCCAACAGCCCTTCTCCTTCACCTGGCACCTTCCCGTGAAAGCGCAGGAGATGCAACACATGCCCTTTTACCTCCTCCCTTCCCACTGTCCAGGGCCTCAAACACCCCTTCCAGGTGAAACAGCGATTTACTTGTACTTCTTGCAATTTAATATACTGTATTCGCTGCTCACGATGTGGTCTCCTCTACATTGGGGAGACCAAAAGCAGATTGGGCGACCGCTTTGCGGAACACCTCCGTTCAGTCCGTAAGGGTGACCCTGAGCTTCCGGTCGCCTGTCACTTTAATTCACCGCTTCACTCCCACTCTGATCTCTCTGTCCTCGGGCGATTGCATTGTTCCAATGAAGCTCAATGTAAGCTCGAGGAACAGCACCTCATCTTTTGATTGGGCACTTTGCAGCCTGCCGGACTCAACATTGAGGTCAACAATTTCAGATAATTATCCCTGCCCCCATTTTTCATGCAGTATGATTTTTGCCATTCCCATTTGCAACATTTTATCTTTCCTGCCTCTTACAAAAGTACAGGGTATTCTTTCTATTCCTTCCTCCCCTCCTAAACCCCCCACCCTGTCTCTGCACCTGCTTAATATCTGTTACATCTCCAGCTTTTTCCAGTTCTGATGAAGGGTCCCAGACCTGAAACGTTAACACTGTTTCTCTCTCCACGGATGCTGCCTGGCCTGCTGAGTATTTCCAGCATTTTCTGTTGTTATTTCAGATTTCCAGCATCCGCAGTATTTTGGTATTGTATTCCCCAGACGTTCACTTTCAACTAATGTTTGAGGTAGCCGAATCCTAAAGACGCTTCATTGGGTCTAAAGGTCCAGATTATCTCTCCCTAAAGGAAAGGAACAACCTGAAGATGTTACTGTCCTCCAGATAGCACTTTTAATAAGTTTAGCTAGACTGTAACGTTCCAGATATTATGAGGGTCCGGAAAACTCCCTCAGAATTCTGCAACTCCTCACCAAGGAGCGTACAGAGATTGAGTTTGCGAGTTTGATACAGAAGTATTATGTGAGACAATTCTAAAAATATATAATTTATTAAACAACCAACATGTAATTACAGTAGGTGTTTCAATCACAACATTAACAGTTCCAAATACAAAAAGCTTACAATTCTATTATCAGAGATCCTTATTCTCAAATCTTAACTTTGCTAGTTTTACAGTTCTTAGTTTATTCCAGGATATACACCAAAATCAAATACAATACCTTGATCCCCGAGGTACAAAGAGTTGAAGACTTGCAGAGCTAGCTCTGAAGCCAAGAATCGCTTTGCCTCTTTACAGCGTATCTATCATCCCATTTGAAAGTTCAATTTTTATACCCTTTTGCAGTGGTATTTCCTTTGAAGTTTTCTGCTGATGTAAGCTAATTATCTCTAGTCATTTTTCTGCTGACCCCTGCTATTTTTACAGTTAGATCAGCTGGTAGCATTAAGAATTATGTCTCTACCCTAGGTGTTTGAAGCTTATCATAAAAAACGGTGTGGAGCAGGTGCATCTATTTGATGTCATTCTTACCAAGGTCTTCTGTTTATATCTTTTTACGACGTGTAAATTAAAAGCACCTCAACCGGGTGCACCATTGTCTTCTTAGTTACCTCAGCAGGTTGTAACACAGACTCATGTCTCCTGTCCATAGGTGTTCTAAGTTTAACATAAAAATAATTTGACGGCAGATGTTTCTTTTACTTGATGTCATTTTTACGAAGGCATATGTTTCTTCTTCTTTCATGTGCCTGTTTACTTTAGAACACCTTAACAGGGTGTACCATTGTCTTTTTTCCAAGGCTTCAGACTTTCAGGAACCTCCAACCACCTGTTTCAATAAGGCTATTGATTCAGTGTCAACAACTTATCTTATCTCAATAGCTTGTATGCTGTTTACAGCTTCTCCATTGTTAGGTTTTTAGATTTTCAAGCCCAGTTTGTCATGTTACAAAGGCTAGAATTATTTCATAGAATGGTGTATTTTTCTGAATATAGCTTATTCCGTCACAATTTGGCCCATCGTGCTTGTGCCAGCTATCTAATTAGTCCCATTCCCTTGCTCTTTCCCCATAGCCTTGGGTGTGTACTTTAAGCAAGAATAACTGTTTTCATTATTGATTTCAGTAAATTATATCTTGGTAACACAGGAATGATCTCTACAAAGTTATTACCTTGGACTAGCTTCCCACCCACCAGTCTTCATCTGAGCTCAGACCAAGCAGATCATATTTAATGAGGCAGGGTGCCACATTCCATCCAAGCATGTCAATATTGGATTGGCTCACAGCCCTATTTGAATAAAAGTTGTGTTGTAACATTAGCCAAAACGATGAAATACTTTGGAGGAGAGGGAATTTATCTCCATACTAAGTACCAATGCAAAAGAAAAGCATCAACTCACTTGATGTAAAGTGCAACATCAGCTCCAAACGTTTTGATTCTTCGATTGAATCTATGGGATTTAGTTAAATCTGTTTCTATCATTCGATATAACTCTACTATATCTCCTCCCAAAAAAGATGGAGTCACATGTCGTGGATAGGGGAACCTGCTGAAAACCACAAATCATAAAACCATCTCATGTCCAAAATAGGAGCCATAGTCCCCTGGAAATATAACATCTCAATCAACAGAATTAAGTTAAAAGCAAGTTAAACAACATAAGCTTGATCCTTTAAAGTTGCTGGCCCTATGGAACAGTTATTTGAGTTCTCAAAGTCCTATCTGAAGAATGAGCTGCTTCCTTGGCGTGTATGTTTCAAATGTCTGTGTGGATGTTGCTCTATCTAAGCAGAAAACAGCAAACATCTTGGCTTCAAAATTCTGATGGAGTGCCTGGGCAGAGGTTGGGAAGATCTTCAGAAGTTCAGGACAGAACTGGATCTGCTGGGTCACCGCCCTATCTAGACTCTCGCCTTAGTGAAGGGCAAAGACTCAAGCTTTTGGTCACCTCACCTAATGTCTCCTTCTTTGGCTCGGCATTAATGTTTTTCCCGATGTCTCTGTAAAGCACCTTGGAACATTTTTCTACATTAAAGGCTCTATATAAATGGAAGAGGCCCTGCTTTGACTTAAAAGCTGACAGTAGAACAATACAAAACTTGGCTGATAAATATTGGCCCAGAAATTGGGGTCGGAGGCTTCCCGCAGGTGCAAGCCTCCGACCTGCACTTACCTTGTGCGCCGGCCGTTGAGCTGTGAGCCCCCGTGGAATTGCGATCCTGGGCCTCCTCCAACTGCCGGCGCGCAATGCTTGCATATCCCAAGGGCGCAGTTAGTTTGATGTGTCCCTTGGGATCACGTGGGCCATGGAGAGCCAATGGTAGCAGGGAATGCTTCATTCATAAGTTTGACAGGAAGGGCTGTCAAACCTATAAATACTATAAGCCCCAAAACATCACTAAAACCTCAAATAAATAAAAAAAATAACATCAGATTTTTAAAATAAACTATAAATTACATGAAATAACTATTTTAAACAATAATTTAAATTTTTGAAAAAATTAATTACATTTTCCAACAGGGCTAAAAATAAACTTACCTTTAAAGTATTTAAAAATAATAAACCTGTGGAAAAAATGTTTTAATTTTAATTAATTCACCACTTACCTTGTTAAAAGCAGGCCTTGCGACTACTTTTTACATGTCTAACTCCTGGAGACTTACCTTCCCGGAGAAACCTGGAAAAAAAACGTAAGTTCAATGCGCACGCGCTGCCTCTCCCACGCAAGCGGTCCACCTCTTAACCCCTTTTTTCAGGGGAACGGAAGTGCCGGTTTCCCGCGCATGCGCAGTGCATGCACAAAACTGGCACTTCCATTGGGTTTATGGGTGAGTACCCCGTGCGTACTCACCCGTGGAGACCCGAATTTCTGGGCCATTACAAAAAAACACGACTTCAATGCCCAAGTGGTAAAAAGGATGCCTGTGAAACTGTGACATAAAAGTATTTCATGCAGAAAAAAAATTGTGCAGATGGAATAACTGTCAGAAGACACAAACTTTCTCGTGCCTGAAAACAGCAAGGCACTGCACTGATGACAGAAGAATGTCAAAGCTGCAGCCAGAAAGCATCTATTTATAGAATGTATAATGTGGAGGGGAGAGAAAGAGAGAAGCTGAAGCAGTGACCATTCATTTTTTAAAGGACAAAGTGGGTAAACGTTTCCAGCAGAGGAAGCTACGGGACTGGGTTGCTGTAAAAGAGAACCAGCACCAGCACAATGGGCTGATGGGCCTCTTTCTGTACCAAAAACTTGGTGGTTCGAAGGAGACTCACATGCAGTTCTTCAGGTTTGTGAGTTTGAAAGTCCTGTGACTTTCAGTTTGAACAATACTCTATTGATACAGGACTGCAGCGAGTGTCTCACCTCCTGACTCCCCAAAGCCTTTCCACCATCTACAAGGCACAAGTCAGGAGTGTGATGGAATACACTCCACTTGCCTGGATGAGTGCAGCTCCAACAACACTCAAGAAACTCGACACCATCCAGGTCAAAGCAGACCGCTTGATTGGCACCCCATCCACCACCTTAAACATTCACTCAAATTCAAATTCAAATTCAAATCGCTTTATTGGCATGGTAAGGTACATCTTATGTTGCCAAAGCATCATAATACATTTATGGTTGAACACATAAACGCAGTTCTATTCATACAGTGTATAAACAGGTATATCCCTGAGTGTATAAATATACAATCGCATTATCTTTATATATACTCTTTTCTTAGTTTACTGGTTGTCCCTCTGTTCATGGCAAGCTGTAACATAGTGTGCCGCCAGTGTTACACAGCTTCTCTCCTCCCCCAGTAGGTATGGGAGTTTTTGGTTGTCATTCAGATTTCTGAATTCAGGGCATATTTGTGAGAATTTTTGGTAGAAATTCTCCCTGATGCCCTGATGTTTTCCACAGGCTGTGAGGAAGTGCATCTCTGTCTCCACTACTCCCTGACTGCAGTGAGAGCATATCCTGTCTTCTCTTGGCAGCCTGGTCTGCCTGTGTCTGCCTTTTTCGATCGCTAGGCTATGTTCGCTAAGTCTGTACCTTGTCAAGGTTCTTCTCAGTTTGTTATCCTTTACCATGGTCAGGTAATCAGCTATGTTGTATTGTCTGTTTAGGGCCAAGTAGCAATTGAGTTTGCTTTGGGTTTTTGTTGTTTCTGCCCAATATGTCAGATATTTTTCCTTTTGCTTAGTGACGATTGTGTTGGGTCGAATTCTTTGTGTTACCCTGTCACTGTCCTGGGGCTGGTTATTGTTAGTATTGTTAGTAGTTACTTCACTGAGTCCCAGGACTAGTTGACTGAGGGTATTCTTCTTTATGGTCAGCTCTTGGCATTTCAGGGCGTCGTAGTGATAGCATTGGGGGTTGCTCATTTGTAGGTGATTCCAAAATTTGGTGGCTCTTTTTTGGATAGTGATTATTAATGGATATTGGCCTAGTTCCGCCCTGCATGCATTGTTTACTGTTTTCCTTTGAGTCCGGAGGATACTCCCTCCACCACCAGCGTACCGTGGCTGCAGTGTATACCATCTACAAGATGCACTGCAGCAACTCGCCAAGGCTTCTTCGGCAGCACCTTCCGAACCCGCAACCTCTTCCACCTAGAAGGACAAGGGCTGCAGGCGCATGTGAACACCACCACCTCCAAGTTCCCCTCCAAGTCACACACCATCCTGACTTAGAAGTATATTGCCGATCCTTCATTGTCGCTGGGTCAAAATCCTGGAACTCCCTCCCTAACAGCACTGTGGGAGTACCTTCACCACATGAACTGCAGCGGTTCAAGAAGGCAGCTCACCACCACCTTCTCAAGGGCACTTAGGAATGGGCAATAAATGCTGGCACTGCCAGCGATGCTCACATCCCATAATCAAATTTTTTAAAAAGTTCTGGATTGCTCAAATCAGAATAGCATTGGCTGAATCCTCGAAATGGGAAATGCGTGGCACAGGTAGAAGTAAATAACACAAAGTTTGTTAAAACAATATGTGAGAGGAAGCTTTTCCATTAGTTTTATTATTACAGGAACATAGGAACAGGAGTAGGCTATCAAGCCCCTCGAGCCTGTTCTGCCATTCCATGAGATCATGGCTGTTCTGTGGCCTAACTCCATATACCCACCTTTGACCCATATCCCTTAATACCTTTGGTTAACAAAAAGCTATCAATCTCAGATTTAAAATTGACAATTGACTTATCAGCAATTGCCATTTGCGGAAGAGAGTTCCAAATTTCTACCACCCTCTGATTGTAGAAGTGTTTCCTAACTTCACTTCTGAAAGGCCTGACTCTATTTTTTAGACTATGCCCCCTGGTCTTAGTCTCCCTAACCAACGGAAATAGTTTCTCTCTATCTACCCTATCAGTTCCCCTTAATATCTTGAAAACTTCAATCAAATCACCCCTTAACCTTCTAAATTCCAGGGAATATAACCCTAATTTGTGTAATCGCTCGTCATAATTTAACCCTTGAAGTCTGGGTATCATTCTGGTAAACCTACGCTGCACTCCCTCCAAGGCCAATATATCCTTCCTACGGTGTGGTGACCAGAACTGCTCACAGTGCTCCAGGTGTGGTCTAACCAGGGCTTTGTATAGCTGCAGTATAACTTCTACCTCGTTGTACTCTAGTCCTCTAGATATAAAGGCCAGCATTCCATTAGCTTTTTTGATTATTTTCTGTACCTGTTCATGACATTTTAATGATCTATGTACATGGATCCCCAAGTCTCTTTGGACCTCCACTCTTTCTAGTTTTTCACCATTTAGAAAGTACTCTGATCTATCCTTTTTAGGTCCAAAGTGGATGACCTCACTTTTGCCTACATTGAAATTCATTTGCCACAGTTTTGCCCTTTCGCTTAACCTGTTAATATCTCTGTAATTTTAGGCTTCCATCTACATTAATTACAGCGCTGCTTATCTTTGTGTCATCGGCAAACTTGGATATGTGGCTTTCTATCCCATCATCTAAGTCATTAATAAATACGGTGAATAGTTGAGGCCCCAACACAGATCCCTGTGGGACACCTCTAGTCATATCCTGCCAATTACCTATCCAATATCCTTACTCTCTGTCTCCTGCCACTCAACCAATTTCCTAATCAGATCAATGAGCTGGTAGGCTTATTTAATTATTATGCAGCCAGTAGGCTAACTAATGCCAGTTGTTATGAGTTGAACTCAGATTTGGGAGAGAAGGAGGTGAAAATTCTGTCTTGATCTCAGAAGCATTTTAGTTTCTCTTTTCTGTATCTTTAGTTGGTTGAGGAGTTGCCATTGTCTTGGCATTAAAGCTCTGATCGTGGATCTGTGTTTGGAATCTCATGGGTCAGCGATTTATACTGTACAGCATATCTGAAAATCGCCATAGGATAATGAACATCAACTGGGTAGTCAAGCTTATTGTCCGAGTCCCTGAGAGCATAGGAGGAATTCGATATTCATAGTACTCAAGAACAGTGACATTTTAGTGCTGCCAAACTATGTTATAAGCCATACCCTGGGCTTTCAGAAATGATCTTCTGCAATGTTAAACTATTTGGGGGAGAAATTCGGTGGAGCCGCAAACGGGGCGCCAAGCTCGCCTGGGCGCCGGAATTAGCGAAGCGATCAGAGCAGTTGCGACCGTCGGAAATTCAGCTTGAACACCCCAAGAGGGACATGGGGCGAGGCTCGAGGCGCTCCGCGTCCCTCTTAGGGCGCTGAAACTGAATATCGCAGCGCAACATGTCGCAGCGCCACACGCTGCAGCACGGCGCGCTGCGGTACTGCAGGCCTTGCTCCCATTCTTAAGGGGGAGGGGCCTGCACCAGCGCGATCGGAGATCACGAGTGCCGGCAAAAGAGCCCGGCACCGAGGAGAAGTGCCGGGCTCTCGGAAAACAGCCGGCACTGCCGCGGGTGGAGATCAGGAGGCCAGGGGCGGAGGTGCTGGCAGGCGGCCGCTGAAAAAAACGGCCGCCCTGCACCTCCACCTTATTTTGCGCCACTGCCGCCACAGGTAGGCCCCGTGAACCGGGCGCGAGTTGCGAACGGCGCTACAGAGGCGGGCGCTACCGAATATCGAGATCGGGGCGGTAGCGGGGCGCTGCGCACACCGAAGACGTCATCGGTGGCAGCGCAGCGCAACTGTCACTTTTGACAGTTCGCAGCCATTCTGCTTTCTGTGCTGGTGAGATGAGGGATTCCCTGAACCTAAAGGAAGGAAGGCTGAAAAGGTAATTTACACTTCTTTAATCACTTTAGACACACCAAACACACTTACCTTTGCACTCATGCACACATCACTCACCTGAACACCGACATCTCGACTCCTCCAAGCCCTTCAACCCGATGGCCCGACTCCTCCAACTTGGCGTGGTTTGGAGCCATCGGGAATCCCACAGCTCAAGCTTAAAAATAGGGATTAGGCTAAAAACTGCCTGTTAACTACCTGTTAATAGGCAGTTAATTGGCACTAATCCCTTCCCGCCTCGGGTAGGCGGGTCCCAGTGCGGGGCGGGTACCCGCCTCCTTTGAAACTGGCATGGAGGCGGGTTGGGGGCGGGATGGGGTCGGGACCCCCGATTTCGGGATTTTAACCCCCCTCACGCCTCCAATCCCGACTCCACGGCACAATGAAAATCGAGCCCATAGAGTACAAAAGCAAGGAAGTTATGATGAATCTTTATAAAACACTGGTTCGGCCTCTACTGGAGTATTGTGTCCAATTTTGGGCACCGCACTTTAGGAAAGATGTGAAGGCCTTAGAGAGGGTGCAGAAAAGATTTACGAGAATGATTCCAGGGATGAGGGGCTTCAGTTACATGGATAGACTGGAGAAGCTGGGGTTGTTCTCCTTAGAGCAGAGAAGGTTGAGAGGAGATCTGATAGAGGTGTTCAAAATCATGAGGGGTCTAGACAGAGTAGATAGAGAGAAACTGTTCACATTGGCAGAAAGGTCGAGAACCAGAGGATACAGCTTTAAGACAATCGGCAGAAGAACCAAAGGCGACATGAGGAAAAACATTTTTATGCAGCAAATGGTTAGGATCTGGAATGCACTGTCTGAAAGGGTGGTGGAGGCAGACTCAATTGTGGCTTTCAAAAGCGGATTGGATAAGTACCTGAAGGAAAACATTTGCAGGTCTACGGGGAAGGGCGGGGGAGTGGGACTAGCTGAAGTGCTCTTGCAGAGAGTCGACATGGGCTCGATGGGTCACATGGCCTCCTTCTGTGCTGTAACCATTCTATGAGGAGGCATAAAGATGATTGGGTGAGGTGGCTATTGGTCTATATTGCAGAGGTTTGTGTGGGTGAAAGCAAACAAGGAGTCACAGTGACAGAAGGCTGCACCCAGGTTCTCAGATGCCTCGCTGGAACTCCTGGTCCAGGGAGACAGAGCATGTCTCCTATTCCCTGGCCGCAGCAGGAAAAGGGCAGCCAGAGAAACCAAGAGGGCATGGCTGGAGATCGCCCAAGAAGTGAGCAGCAGGGATTTTGTCAGCCACTCCTGGATTCAATGCCGGAAGAGATTTAATGATCTCATGAGGTGAGGAAAGGTGAGCACAATGCCACATTCAACTACATCCTGATGTGCGTGTCACCCCAACCCCATCACTCTGCCTTCCCAAGCCTAGTCCTGCACATCACTCCTCACACCAACCTACCTTGCATGTGCACCCATCCCTCACTGTCTATGCACCTACTCACATCCCCATCTGACTACCCACCACTGACACTCTCCCTCAGTCTAATATAATCTTTCAAAGTAGCCACAGAAGGAGGCCATTTGGCAATGTCATGCCACTCCCTCACAGATGTAGCCCATCCATTCCTTGCACTCATTCCATCACTCTCACTCAAAGTTCTCTTCTTTCCCTCCTTGCAGGAGAGAAGAGCACAGAACAACAGAGAAAGAAAGAGAACCGGAAGTGGCCCTGCAATATTTACAAATTGGACGCCTGCAGAGGAGGAGGCTCTCAAAATAAGTGGAGTGACTGAGCTGCTGGCGGTGGGAGATGGAGAGAGGGGGCCCTCCCAGCAACCTGGTGACAGAATTAAATATGCCACATGGCATACAACAGTCATTCATAGTGACTGATGTCAGCAGTCAGTGAAATATTATCATGTACATAATGGTAACGTTACACATTCCTATCATAAAAGTTCCAATTCATGTCTTTAATTTCACACACATCCCCCCCCTCACTGTCCAGCCGGAGGAGGAAGATGACTCCTCAAAGGAAACTCCATTCTCTGAGGGTGCAACATCACCAGGTCCATGCGCACCCAGCACCAGTGCAGATACGCGCGTGTCAGTGGGTCCAGAGAGACATAGAGTAGTGTTGACACCTGGTGTCGTGCACATCACAAGTGAGCACGAGCAAATGGTGAAGACAGGGACAGCAGTGGCGAGTCCTCGCCGGAGGGCGCAGTACGCTCCAAGCTCTGCTCAGCTGGATGCAGATGCTGAACCTTGGAGGAGCAGCAACATGTGTGCGAGGCTCTGGCAGCTTTTCCAGCCACGATGTGCGCGGTTGTCCAGAGAATGGAGGCGTCCATCTCCAACATGAGCAACACCATATCACATGTCAATGATGTGCTGTTCCATGGAAAGGATGGCCACCTGCATGGAGCAGCTACTGTGCCAGTCGTACGAGAACATGCTTGCTGTGAACAATAGATTGCAGACTCTCATTGACCTCATCTCGATGTGCGCCTTTGCTGGTGTCATCTCCACCTCAGGTTCCTCCTCCTCCTCTTCGTGTTCCAACGGTTCCTTCCCGTCACCGATGACGGTGGTGGCGCAGCGCAACAGGCTAACGCCGCCATTAGCACCCCAGCTAAATATCGCGGGAGGCGTGGCCAGTGGCGCTAAAGCCACTGAGTGCCCTCTTGAGGCGCTAACTGGTGGCGCAGCCCACCGAATTTCTAGGCCTTTGTGTTTTGAGATAGGACCGTGGAATAATTTGGAATATTGACCAGGACACCACCTGGTCTTCTTCAAATAATACCATTGTATCTTTTACATTCCCCTTAACAGGTAGACAGAGCCTTGGGTTAACATCTCAGCTGAAAGATGGAATTTCTGACAATGTAGCACTTCCTCAGTATTGTATTGAAGTGTCTGTCTCGATCATTGATTCTCAAACTTTTTTGGTTGAAGGAACCTTTTTCAAACTTGCCTTTTCTGTAAAGTGAGGTTTCAACTTTAACTGGTTGCGCATGGGATTCACGGACATCAGGAAGCTCGCCTGTGAAGGGGGGGGCGGGGCAGGAGCACAGTGGCCATTGTGCGAGTTCATTAAGTGACAGCTGGATAAAGCACATAAATACACACAGCTTACACCTGCTTCCTTACCTAAGGGAAAGGCTCTGGCTGACACCATTTTGTGCAGGAATTTTGCTTTCAGGAGTTTGCTGGTGATTTCTGCAACCTCGGAAGCCACTGTCACCACATTGCAAATCACTCTCACTACATTGGAGGATTGTGCCTCTGATCTCCACGTTACCTGACATCTATCAGATCAGCATGGGTGCCACTTATGCTGTTTCATCTTGGACCTCAGGTTCGGACCAAGCTGAGCCCCAGCACCAACAACACCAGCCAAACCAGCAGCAGCAGCAAGAGCAACAGCAGGATTCTCCTCAGCAACCTGATGCTCCACAAGAGAGAGGGGGTCAGCACAGGGCTGGACCATGCCAAAGGCGATATCCCCAACACAGGGTATACAGGCAAAGGATGAGCTTCCAGGACATAACTGAACAGCAGTGCTTCAGGAGGCTCAGGCTGTAGCGCCAGGTCATGGTAGACATTTGTAGCTTGCTAGAAGAAGATCTACTGCCCAGAGGACCTGGTGGACATGCCTTACCAGTGGCTGTCAAAGTCACCAGCGCCCTTAACTTCTTCGCCTCAGGCTCCTTCCAGGGATCTGCAGCAGACACTTAAAGGATCTCACATTCAGCCGCCCACAAACGCATCACCCAGGTGACCAATGCCATGTTTCACAAGTCAGCCACTTATGTAAACTTTGCCACTGATGAAGCCAGTGTTACTGAGCGGACGCTCGGCTTTGCAGCTCTGGCTGGCTTCCCACAAGTGCAGGACATCATCGACTGCACACATGTGGCCATCAAGGCACCCCCAGATCACCCAGGAGATTTTGTGAACTGTAAAGGCTTCCACTCCCTCAATGTGGAATGTCTGCAACCACAAAAAGATCATCATGCATGTGTGTGGCAGATTCCCTGGAAGCTGCCATGACTCTTTCATGCTGTGCCAGTCCACCCTCCCTCAGCTCTTCACACCTCCAAACAGACTTACTAGCTGGTTTCTTGGAGACAAGGGCTATCAATTGAAGACGTGGCTGATGACACCCTTGAGGAGGCCAAGCAATGAGGCCGAGGAGCACTATAACGAAAGCCACATGTCCACCAGATGTGTCATAGAGCAAGCAATTAGCATACTGAAGATGCGCTTCAGATGCCTTGACAGATCTGGAGGAGCCCTTCAGGATGCACCAGCCAGGGTCTCCAGAATCATCGTTGTATGCTGCGCGCTGCACAACATAGTGCAGCAGCGAGGATTGGAGCTGCAGGAGGAGCAAGGCGCAAGAGCGCACAGCCTCTTCGGATAGGAGGAGCAGGGGAAGGAACAGGTGGAACACGAAGAGGAGGAGGAGGAACCTGAGGTGGAGATGACACCAGCAAAGGTGCACATTGCTGCCTGGGAGGCCCAGGATGGCCTCATAATGGCCCGGTTTACTTAAGTTGCACCAGTGCACCCATATGGCTCCCCACCCACCCCCCACCACAAACACCACAAAGCAGTCCTAAAACGACCAAACCATTCCTGTCAACCAACACCCATTGTTCGAGTTTAAGTAATGTCTCATCATTCACTCCAAGTAACGAGTCCACTTCCCAGGCAAAAATGGACAAGATGGGAAAGTAGTGCAAATAAATAAATTTATGTGTGTCATAAATAGAACTGAAACTTAACACTAACATTTGCTTCCCTTGTGCATCTAGAATTGTGTCTTTTTTCTTTTCTGAGTGCTTCTACGTGGTGCAACCCCTATGGCTTCAACAGAGGTAGAGGCAGGCTGCTCCCTGCCCTGCTGTGACTGCTTCGACACTTTTGGCTGACGTCCTCTGGGTTTTGGAGCCTGTGAGGGCCCGCCAAAGACTGCTCCTCCTGCAACTATGCAGGGTCAGACTTGGCCATCAGGATCCGAGGCAGCACGTGGGGCTCTGACTGAGGGGCAGACAACAGGTGGAGAAGTGGGAGCACTTTGAGAAGAGCCCCCACTTTCATGTCCCTTCTCACCATCATCCCTCTCATGGGCCATCCGCACTTCCCTGCTAGCAAGGAGCTGGAGAGCACCTTGCTGCACAGTAGTGGGGCGATGAATGCTCAAGTCTATGTTGGTATCCCTCCTCGAGATGAGGTCAATGAGAGTCTGCAATCTATTGTTCACAGCAAGCATGTTCTCGTACGACTGGCACAGTAGCTGCTCCATGCAGGTGGCCATCCTTTCCATGGAACAGCACATCGTTGACATGTGATATGGTGCTGCTCATGTTGGAGATGGACACCTCCATTCTCTGGACAATCGCGCACATCGTGGCTGGAAAAGCTGCCAGAGCCTCGCACACATGTTGCTGCTCCTCCAAGGTTCAGCATCTGCATCCAGCTGAGCAGAGCTTGGAGCGTACTGTGCCCTCCGGCGAGGACTCTCCACTGCTGTCCCTGTCTTCACCATTTGCTCTTGCTCACTTGTGATGTGCACGACACCAGGTGTCAACACTACTCTATGTCTCTCTGGACCCACTGACACGCACACGTATCTGCACTGGTGCTGGGTGCGCATGGATCTGGTGACGTTGCACCCTCAGAGAATGGAGTTTCCTTTGAGGAGTCATCTTCCTCCTCCGGCTGGACAGTGAGGGGGGGGATGTGTGTGAAATTAAAGACATGAATTGGAACTTTTATGATAGGAATGTGTAACGTTACCATTATGTACATGATGATATTTCACTGACTGCTGACATCAGTCACTATGAATGACTGTTGTATGCCATGTGGCATATTTAATTCTGTCACCAGGTTGCTGGGAGGTCCCCCTCTCTCCATCTCCCACCGCCAGCAGCTCAGTCACTCCACTTATTTTGAGAGCCTCCTCCTCTGCAGGCGTCCAATTTGTAAATATTGCAGGGCCACTTCCGGTTCTCTCTCTTTCTCTGTTGTTCTGTGCTCTTCTCTCCTGCAAGGAGGGAAAGAAGAGAACTTTGAGTGAGAGTGATGGAATGAGTGCAAGGAATGGATGGGCTACATCTGTGAGGGAGTGGCATGACATTGCCAAATGGCCTCCTTCTGTGGCTACTTTGAAAGATTATATTAGACTGAGGGAGAGTGTCAGTGGTGGGTAGTCAGATGGGGATGTGAGTAGGTGCATAGACAGTGAGGGATGTGTGCACATGCAAGGTAGGTTGGTGTGAGGAGTGATGTGCAGGACTAGGCTTGGGAAGGCAGAGTGATGGGGTTGGGGTGACACGCACATCAGGATGTAGTTGAATGTGGCATTGTGCTCACCTTTCCTCACCTCATGAGATCATTAAATCTCTTCCGGCATTGAATCCAGGAGTGGCTGACAAAATCCCTGCTGCTCACTTCTTGGGCGATCTCCAGCCATGCCCTCTTGGTTTCTCTGGCTGCCCTTTTCCTGCTGCGGCCAGGGAATAGGACCTCCCTGCATGCTCTGTCTCCCTGGACCAGGAGTTCCAGCGAGGCATCTGAGAACCTGGGTGCAGCCTTCTGTCGCTGTGACTCCTTGTTTGCTTTCACCCACACAAACCTCTGCAATATAGACCAATAGCCACCTCACCCAATCATCTTTATGCCTCCTCATAGAATGGTTACAGCACAGAAGGAGGCCATGTGACCCATCGAGCCCATGCCGGCTCTCTGCAAGAGCACTTCAGCTAGTCCCACTCCCCTGCCCTTCCCCGTAGCCCTGCAAATGTTTTCCTTCAGGTACTTATCCAATCCCCTTTTGAAAGCCACAATTGAGTCTGCCTCCACCACCCTTTCAGACAGTGCATTCCAGATCCTAACCATTTGCTGCATAAAAATGTTTTCCCTCATGTCGCCTTTGGTTCTCCCTCATGTCGCCTTTGGTTCTTCTGCCAATTGTCTTAAAGCTGTATCCTCTGGTTCTCGACCTTTCTGCCAATGTGAACAGTTTCTCTCTATCTACTCTGTCTAGACCCCTCATGATTTTGAACACCTCTATCAGATCTCCTCTCAACCTTCTCTGCTCTAAGGAGAACAACCCCAGCTTCTCCAGTCTATCCATGTAACTGAAGTCCCTCATCCCTGGAATCATTCTCGTAAATCTTTTCTGCACCCTCTCTAAGGCCTTCACATCTTTCCTAAAGTGCAGTGCCCAAAATTGGACACAATACTCCAGTAGAGGCCGAACCAGTGTTTTATAAAGATTCATCATAACTTCCTTGCTTTTGTACTCTATGGGCTCGATTTTCATTGTGCCGTGGAGTCGGGATTGGAGGCGTGAGGGGGGTTAAAATCCCGAAATCGGGGGTCCCGACCCCATCCCGCCCCCACCCGCCTCCATGCCAGTTTCAAAGGAGGCGGGTACCCGTCTCGCACTGGGACCTGCCTACCCGAGGCGGGAAAGGATTAGTGCCAATTTGCTGCCTGTTAACAGGTAGTTAAGAGGCAGTTTTTAGCCTAATCCCTATTTTTAAGCTTGAGCTGTGGGATTCCCGATGGCTCCAAACCACGCCAAGTTGGAGGAGTCGGGCCGTCGGGTTGAAGGGCTTGGAGGAGTCGAGATGTCGGTGTTCAGGTGAGTGATGTGTGCATGAGTGCAAAGGTAAGTGTGTTTGGTGTGTCTAAAGTGATTAAAGAAGTGTAAATTACCTTTTCAGCCTTCCTTCCTTTAGGTTCAGGGAATCCCTCATCTCACCGGCACAGAAAGCAGAATGGCTGCGAACTGTCAAAAGTGACAGCCTGCAGCTTTCTGTGCAGGAGAGATTTCTAACCGAGTCTGTGGAGAAGGACTCATGTTAGAAGTAAGACTGTCAGTGTTTGACAGCTTCAAACAGCTGTGAAACACTGATATTTCATCTGTCAAAACGTCTTGACAGATGAAATTTCAGTCTGTGTCGTCACCTGTTGCCGGGTGGCCCTTAATTGGCCTGCTGAGCCCGCTGGGTGGGCTCAACAAGGTCAATCAAGTTAAAATCGGGTGGATTGGCCGCATCTCGATGGAGGCGGGACTATAACCCCGAAAGTTGTAGTCCCGCCTCCAACCCGACTCCTGAATGAAAATCCTGCCCTGTGCCTCTATTTATGAAGCCCAGTATTTCGTATGCTTTTTAACCGCTTTCTCAACCTGTCCTGCCACCTTCAACGATTTGTGCACATATACCTCCAGGTCTCTCTGTTCATGCACCAACTTTAGGATTGTACCCTTTAGTTTATATTGTCTCTCCCTCCTCCAACAACCTTCAACTGGGATATGGGCAAGGCTCCTTTAAATATCCGAGCTGAAAACGAGACATTGGTGATGTCATTAGACCTACACCATTTAATTGGCCGGGAAACCTGCATGACTCTTTCAATTGAGTTAAACGCTCAGTGCAGAACATGCTGTTGAAATCTTCGGGATGGCAGCCCGCACGCACCCGCCCCGACTCCAAGGTAAAGATTCCGGCCATTGCCTCCACAACATGTGATGGGCTCTGTGACACTGGCCATAGTTGGACTGGAGTTCAACATTTCTAGTGGTAGTGCAGGCCTCCAGGAATTTCAAGCCCCTTGTCTATATACAGAAAAAGGATCAAAGTCAGAGCCTGATAACCACAGACCAATACACCCTATCATGGCAAAGCTCCTGAAATGGAGCATTTCAGACACAGCAACTATCCCATCATTAACGTTGTTTCGAAGAGGCTTGGATAACGCACACTTTATTTATTGACCTGGCCAATATTTATCCCTCAACCAATATCACTAATCGGTCATTATCTCATTTCTGTTTGTGGGAGTTTGCTGTGTGCAAATTGGCTGCCCTGTTTCCTACGTTACAGCAGTGACTACATTTCAAAAATACTTTATTGATTGCAAAGCGCTTTGGGACATCCTGAGGTCGTGAAAGGCTCTATGTAAACTGCAACCTTATGCATTCATTTATTAACCTGTTATTCCAGAGCTGGTGGGTATGGCTGTAACAATATTTGGACAATGCACAGATTAAAGCTGAAAAACACCTGGGATCATTGGCAAGCCCACTGGTTTATGGTGACTGAGGAGTCAAATTCTGTTTTTGTTACTTTGGATTCAGGGATTTTTTGATCGGTGTTCTGGGGATTGCATTCTACAATTCCATATGTTTCTTTTTCATGAAACTGGAAAACTGGTGGCGTGCCCTATAACTTGGCTTGGCCTATAATATACAACGGAGCTGCTGTTCCCAACAATTTCTGGAAGAAAATAACTTACATTTAGCGCTTTAAAACGTCTCTCAGTAGCATCTCAAAGGCAAACTTGACAGCCAATTAGTGGACAGCAAGATCACACAAATAGCCAAGAGATACATGACTAGTTAATCTGTTTTTGGTGGTATGAGTTGACCAGGACATTCAAGGATTTTTACTCGTTTTTTTTTGGTGATTACTGTAGTGTATGTAACCGTTCCACCTTTAAGAGAACTATTTTAAGGGTTGCACTACTTTATCTTGGCTGCTGTATACGGTAATACCGGTGGTGACCACACCGGTATATAAGTGCTGTGTAATGATTTATTGGGCAGTTCCGCCCTGACCTTCGACTAGTAAAGACCTGTTAAATTTTACTCTTGTGGTCTGTGTAGTAATTCTCAATATACACACACAGACTTAACAGTGGCGACGAGTACAATCTTACCCTGCGGCAGAGATACATCCAAGGCAGTTTAACGGGCGTTGAGAGGAGGCATCCGCCCTCATCATTCTGCTGAGAAAAGACTCGGGTCTGCAGAGCAAAGAAAGAATTCTGACACGAAGCCTTCCATCAGCAACAGGCAGTGATCATCCCTTCTATCACGGTGGTGGGTAAGCCGATCAGCGACGAGCAGCAAGTCGGCCACGTTGGCGCGAAGTAGGGGAGGGAAAAACGGAGGATATAAGGGCGGAGAACTCGACCACGGCCAGGGAAAAGAGCCGGACAGAAGTCGGGGCCAGAGGCGCTGAGACTGGGGCCAGTGTAAGGCACGGGAGCCGCGGTGCATGCAAACGCAGCCGGTGTAAAAGACCGGGCTGCAAGCGGGCTGGGAGACGCAACAGCGTCGAGAGAGAGCTCGACCGCGACCGGTGAAAAAGGCCGGGCAGCTACCGAGACCGCAAGGCGCAGCGACCGGGTCAGCGTAAGGCGCGGGAGAAAATTTTTTAAAAACCGCGGAGAACTCAGCTGCAGCCGGGGGGAAAGGACCGGACTGCAAGAGGGGCTGGGAGGCACGATTTGAAAACCGCTGGGGAGGGCGAACGCAGCAATACGGCAATCGCCATTACAGCCAGCGGGGGAGAAAGGCAAACGCGGGAAGCCGCCATTTTCGTAGGCGGGGGAAGAAGACAAGCGCGGGAAACCGCCATTTTGGAAAAAAAAAGAAAAATTTCCTTTTGTTTCTCAAGAAGATTGCGAGGATGCCTAAGCGTGGTAACATCAACGATTTTGATCCCGATGTTGAAGATTGGGCCACGTATGCAGAACGCATAGAGATATATTGTAAGGCAAATAAAATATCAGATGAAGATAAAGCACTAACCTTACTAAACTCAATGGGTGCGAAGACATACGGGCTATTGAAGCATCTTCTATCACCAGCTAAACCGGCGGATCAGACTTTCGCTAAAATTGTTGCTGTCCTGAAAAATCATTTGAACCCCACACCGCTGATGTTAGCGGAACGATCTAAACTTTATGCGAGAACACAACTGAAAGAGGAAAGCAACGCGGAGTATTTAATTGAACTGCGTAAGCTAGCGAAATACTGTCAGTTTGGGGAAAGTCTGCCAGAGGCACTGAGAGACAAATTCGTGTGTGGATTGTCGAAAGAAGGAACACAAAAGCGGCTGCTTGAAGAGAATAATCTTACACTTGATAAGGCTGTCACTATTGCAGCATCGCACGAAGCCGCAGCGAGAGGCACTGCGGAAATGCAGCTGAAGGCAGCGGTACTCAGCGTAGATCAAATGACTTTGGGTACAACGAAATGTTATCGTTGTGGAAAGACAACACACGATCAGAACCAATGCTGGTTTAAAAACCAGGAATGTAGAAAATGTGGCAAGCTTGGTCACATAGCTAAAGTATGCCGGTCAGGAAAGAAGACCAGCAACAAAAAGTCACCGCAGGAAAAGTGCAGAAAGGTACATAAGGTGGCTGAGAAGAGTTCGGATGAACAGAATTCGGATTCAGACTCCAACAGCAAGGAACTGGGTAGTCTGAGAATTCACAATGTGAGTAAGGAAGCTGACCGACAAACTATCTGGGTCACACTGCAGATAGCAGGAGTCCAAGTGAAGATGGAATTGGACACCGGATCGGCGTTGACGGTCATGAATAAGCAAGATTACAAAAGGTTATTCACACATATTCCCCTACGGGATACGGAGATAGTATTGCAGACATACACGGGACAAAAAGTATACCCCATCGGAAAGATAAAAGTCAAGGTGATACACAAGGGCAAAGAACACCAAGGAATGGACTTATATGTATTACCTGAGGGAGGTCCACCACTTCTGGGACGGGAGTGGATCAGGAAAATAAATATGGACTGGCACTCCCTAAAAGCAATGACGGTAGATTCCGGAAAAAAAAATGTCAAACCTGAATGATTGTCCAGAATATTGGATGAGGCTAAAGAGGTGTTCCAACAGGGACTGGGTACACTAAGAGGAATTAAGGCAAAAATCAAGATTGCAGAACATGCAAATCCAAAGTTTTTCAAAGCCAGACCGGTACCTTATGCGATACGACCTGCTGTGGAAGCTGAGCTGGAAGGGCTAGAACGTTCAGGAGTACTGTCTAAGGTGGACTGGAGTGAGTGGGCCACGCCCATTGTTCCCGTCATGAAGCGTGCATCGAGTAACAAGCCAGGGGAACCGGGGAAGGTCCGCATCTGTGGAGACTTCAAGATCACAGTTAATCCGGTGCTTCACACGGTGCAATATCCGCTTCTGCGGATTGAGGATATCTTTGCTTCATTGTCTGGCGGGAAACACTTCACCAAGATAGACCTGGCGCAAGCGTACTTACAGATGGAAGTTGAGGAAGAGTCGCGCCAGTATCTCACAATCAACATGCACAGAGGCTTGTATCGATATAATAGGCTGGTTTTTGGAGTGGCTTCGGCTCCAGCAATTTGGCAGAGGGCCATGGAGCAGGTATTACAGGGAATTCCAAACACTCAATGTTACTTGGACGATATCCTGATTACAGGAGATGACGATGAGGAACACCTTGCAAATTTGAAACTGGTGCTCACCAGATTGAAGGAATATGGACTTCGAGTTAATCGCCAGAAATGTGAGTTCTTTCAGAAACGGATCTCGTACTGTGGTCATGTCATTGACCAGGAGGGGCTGCACAAGTCACCTGACAAGATCGAAGCTGTTGTGAAGGCGCCCGCTCCGGAAAATGTATCCCAGTTGAGGTCGTTCCTAGGATTGATTAACTATTACCATAAGTTTCTGCCAAATCTATCCATGGTGCTGCACCCGCTGAATGCTCTTTTGCAGAAAGAAGTACCATGGAAGTGGAGCGAGGACTGTAAGAAGACCTTTCGCAAAAGCAAGGCATTGATCACCTCAGAGGAAGTGTTGGCTCATTTCAACCCAACGCTACCTATTCGTTTAGCTTGTGATGCTTCTCCTTATGGTATTGGAGCAGTACTCTCACACAAGTTGCCAAATGGCTTGGAAAGGCCAGTCGCGTTTGCATCCAGATCATTGACCTCCGCTGAGCGCAACTATGCTCAGATAGATAGGGAGGCTCTCAGCCTGGTGTGGGGAGTAAAGAAGTTTAATCATTACCTGCAGGGCCAGAAGTTTACACTGCTGACAGACCACCAGCCGTTGGTATCCATATTCAACCCTAAAAAGGGCGTTTCCATTATGACAGCGCAAAGGCTACAGAGGTGGTCCCTTTTCCTAGGGGCACACCAATATGACATAGAATACAAAGGATCAAAACAGCATGGGAATGCTGACGGTTTATCGCGCCTACCGTTGCCAACGGTAGAAGAAGCGCCTACAGTGGACCCAGTGGAGATGTTCCACTCAACCATAGTGGAATGTCTACCAGTAACAAATTCTACCATCGAAAAGGAAATGAGAAATGACCCGACTCTCTCACGAGTCTATGATTTAACGGTGAAGGGATGGCCAGCACATGGCGAACCACTGTTGCCAGCATTCTCGCAAAGAAGAGAGCAGCTGTCAGTGTGCCGAGGAACTTTGATGTGTGGATCCAGAGTGGTGATTCCACCCAAACTCCAGCATAAAGTGCTAAAGGAGCTTCACGAGGGGCATCTGGGTGGAGTGAAAATGAAGAACCTAGCCAGAGCGTTTGTGTGGTGGCCAGGTATCGATGGAGACATCGAAGAAATGACCAAGAGCTGTCTAGGATGCCAGAAGGTCCAAAACGCCCCACCACAAGCCCCTCTACATCCATGGGAGTGGCCCTCATCTCCATGGCAAAGGGTACATATCGACTTTGCTGGTCCATTTATGGACTCAATGTTCTTAATCGCGGTGGATGCACACTCCAAGTGGCTGGAGGTAATAAAGATGTCCTCCACCACCACGGAAAAAACCATCACAGTATTAAGGACCATATTTGCCAGGAATGGGCTGCCGGAACAGATCTGTTCTGATAATGGACCGCAATTTGTGTCCAAAGAATTCAGGAAGTTCTTAAAAAACAATGGGGTTAAGCACTACACGTCCGCCCCATACCATCCCGCCACCAATGGATTAGCTGAAAGGTTTGTCCAGACCTTCAAGAAGGCCATAAAGGCCATGGGTAATGAAGACATAAATCTACAACATAAGGTAGATAACTTCTTGTTGGCGTACAGGAATGCAACACATGCGGTTACAAACCAAACTCCCGCCATGATGTTTTTCAATAGAAGACTAAGATGCCGGCTGGATTTGATCAAGCCAAACATCAGAAGGGACGTAGAGAACCGGCAATTTCAAGGCATGAATGAAAGGCCAACTAGAACCTTCCAGATAGGTCAACAAGTTTTGGCCCGGGACTACCGTACCGAGAAATGGCAGCCTGGAACTATTTGCACACGACTAGGACTGCTGATGTATACCGTGGACATTGGTGAAAGTATAATAAGGCGCCATGTTGACCAGATCATAGAGTCATCCGAAAAGGGACAACCTACTCCACAACTCTATACGCCTAATGATGAAGCAGAGATACCCATAGTATCTACCTCCGATCCGGTGATACTGGAATCAGATGAACCCGACACTGGCATTCAAGCCGAATCGACCTTGCCAAAAGAACCTACTACACCACCGAAAACTACTACACCACCGAGGCGTTATCCGGACCGAGTCAGGAAGCCTCCAGAGAGACTGAATCTGTAAACTGTTTTTACATGAAGTTGTGTATATATGTTATGATGTTATGTTTAATGGGGAATATATACTGTTAAGCTAAAAAGGGAGGATTGTAGTGTATGTAACCGTTCCACCTTTAAGAGAACTATTTTAAGGGTTGCACTACTTTATCTTGGCTGCTGTATACGGTAATACCGGTGGTGACCACACCGGTATATAAGTGCTGTGTAATGATTTATTGGGCAGTTCCGCCCCGACCTTCGACTAGTAAAGACCTGTTAAATTTTACTCTTGTGGTCTGTGTAGTAATTCTCAATATACACACACAGACTTAACAATTACGTTCTGCTGTTCCATTTTTTCCACGAAGACTGCAAACTACAGGTCTTGATCACTGAAGACGAATTTCTCCCATGCTGCTAATTTTAGCAAAAAGTCAGCATGAGTACAAAATAAGTTTTCCCATTTTATGCTCGCATCAGTTTTCCACTAAAATTAACAGCAGAAGGAGCTGACCCCAATGTGTTCTGTGTGGCTATTGAAGTTGATGAGGTAACTAAATCTCTTGAGCATCCCTGATTATAATCGCTCAACCATTGGTGGCCGTGCCTTCTGTTGCCCCGGCCCTAAGCTCAGGAATTCCCTGCCTAAACCTCTCCGCCTCGCTACCTCTCTTTCCTCCTTTAAGACGCTCCTTAAAACCTACCTCACTGCCCTAATTTCTCCTTATGTGGCTCGGTGTCAATTTTATGTCTGATAATACTCCTATGAAGCACCTTGGGATGTTTTACTACATTAAAGGCGCTATATAAATACAAGTTGTTGTTGTTGTTGTACATAATAGTTAATAATGCAAACAGGATTGAATCAGCTCCAGGGTAGTGTTGAGATTGCATATTTTGTGAAGCAGAAAAGAAGAAGCCATCTTCCTTACTTCATCCAAAAATAAGCTGGATGAATATTTGGATTGAATGACCCTAATATCTATGGTGAGGTGGAGAGGGTGCAGGGGAGGGCGAGAATGGCTGGGGAACACGTTGAGGCCAGGGATACGGAGATCCTGCCAAATTTAACGGCGCAACCTCATTATAATTTTTTTCTTCCATTTCCCGCCCTTGGGGATGGTCCCCAACAATTGGAGGGGGGAAGAATGGAGATCGGGGCTTCATGGGGGAAGGGGGAGAGAAAGGCCATCGTGGGAGGGGTGAAGGCTGGAAGTCAGGATTTGAGGGGGGGAGAGAGAGACAATCGCGGGAGAGGGTAAGGCTAGAGATCAGGACTTGGGGAGGGAGAGAAAGACAATCGCGGGAGAGGGTAAGGCTAGAAATCTGGACTTGGGAGAGGGAGGGAGAGGCCATGGCGGGAGGGGGGAAGGCTGGACATCGGTACTTGTTGGGGGGGTGGTGTGGTCTGCGATTGTGGCAGGGGGGGGGAGAGAGGTTGTGATTGGCAGGGAGGAGGCTGAAGGCTTCCTTGAGGGGCTGGGGAGAGCACTCCTGCTACTCCTGACCCACAAGGACTGCTGTAAAAGGCACTTGCCTTGTGGAGCTGGCAGCTCCTGCCTTCCTTTCACTGCTGGGTTTCCCGGGCCCTAGGCAACTGTTAAATTTAAATCAGGCTCCCAATTGCAATATAGGATCCCGATTTAAATATGTTAATGAACTGCCCCGTCTTTCTACACCGGGACACTCGGATGCCACAAAACCCATGCCATGAAAATGGCGGCATGTATATAAACTACTGGTTGGGGTCGCGTTCCCCGCTTTTTCTTTTTTAACCCCCCCCCCGACCCTCTTCCGCCCATTGTAGGGGATTAATATCGAGGCCAATGTTATAAGTACAGACAAGGATACTAAGCTATTCAATAGAAGTTGATGACTCCTGCACTGGTGGGGTTACAGAAATGTCCTCTGTGGAATGTAATTGCTGAGGTTGAATATTGCGGGTTCTAATGAAGGATTAACATCCTGCAATTTTGTTGAAGCACCTGCAGTGCACTTTATTTTGCTTTTAATTCTACCAATGATTAGGCTATGATGGTGCAAATTGTAAATGGTCCGAGGAAAGAATGAGCCCAATGGATTTCTTGTTCCATACTTGTTTGCACTTAAGAAAGGAGTGGGATGCAATGCTGGACTTGGTGCGACCCTCACCTCAGTCTTCCACCAATGCTACTGCGACCTCAGACGGAGTGTAGTGGTGGACTCTTGTGGCCCTGCTTAGTTAGTTAGAACTTTCACCCCAGTGGAGAAGGGATTTATCAACTGCACTGATGAGATTTGGCTTCTGAGCTTGGTAAGACTATTGACATGTGCCATGGAACAAAATGTTCTTAGATCTCCAACATTATATGAAGCTACTTCCTCCCTGCCACATCAGCATGTTAGTGCAAAAGCACACAGGCCTGCATTTAAATGAATTTATCTATGTTAATTCAGTCAGCGCTAAGTGAAGAGATTGCAAAGTCTCTGTTTGAAGAATGGACTCAGTCGAGAATATTTTTGTGGACTTCATGGGATTTTTCTGAGGGTGTTTTCCCTGTGGTGGGATCGCCCTGTGCAGATGCGTGGGGGACTGGTTTGTTAAAACTCCAGAGAACGCATGGTAGTTGGCTGTGACAAAAGAACTGTCAGTCATCCGGAATGTATGGGTTCGCCCGACAGTCCTAGGAAAAGGAAGGGGGCCATTGACGAAGGGGCTGAGGACCCTGAGGCACCCTTTGAACTTGAACCTATTAGAAAGCCATTCTAATATGCAAAAGCACTTCTCACCTCCATCTCAGAAGAGAAGCAGAACAATGAACCCACTAGTCTAGCCAGCCGAAGAGGAGCCAGTTTTTCCCAACACAAAGACTGAAGATATGTCCCAGACTTAGGGCCATTAATCCAATCACGGAATACTCATAGGTCCATTGATGACCCATCACTGATTAAGTACCGGAGTGCTTAGAAACAAAAGGATTTTAAAGATTGGTGGGAAAGATAGGGGTAGCCAGACTCCTATTATAAAGATAGATCCTTTCCCACCATTCTCTCTCTCTCTCTCTCGCTCCTGCTCCACCAAGATCGACCTAACAAGAAGTGCCAGAGGAAGAAGCCGCTGAGCGGAGCGATCGAGACTGACTGTGTGTGGTGGTAAGCATAGTCTCGAGTGTCCCAAGCCAGTAACCCGATATCCCAGGCGAGCTGGGTAAGTTGTAAGGGCTCAGAGTTTTTCTCAGAAGTGAAGTTTTTGGGCTATTCCGAGGGTGGGAGCTTCGTTTGGTTCAGCCAGGCAAAGGGGCTTATGCGATTGGACAATTCGTTGGTAGGGGTGGAGTTAGAGTCCACCATAGCAACAAGGGAATTACTGCATGTTATAGTCCCCAGTTGTGTACTGTATGTATGTTGTTTGGAACCTGGATCTTATTCTCCACAGAGACAGTGATTTCGTTTAGCAGTGCATGTTTTAGCCAGTGTATGTTAGACCAAATAAATATAAGTCTGATTTTTCACCGAAGCATTCCTGTCTGTGACTTATTCCATTTACACTCTGAATAATAATTCCCGGGTATAGAACTTTCGTAAGGCGGGGTTGATTCGCACCGTTCATCTAGCAATTGGGCTAGGATCAAAACTGCTTACATAAGCTTCACTGCTGAATAAAATCTAATTTTGCCACAAGCTGAGAGCTGGTAGGAAGCCACACAGAAGGGATAAATAAAATGAGACTCTTGAGATTGTACCCCTTGTCTTGTGTTTGACACCGGATTAAACAATGGCTAGGAATTTCCTCAGAGTTGCCCTTGCCCCGCCGCCAGAACTTCATCAGAATTGCACGCGTAAACCAGGGCTTCCTCCTCGCCCCCAGTGACAATACGGCGGGAGAGCGGGAGCAGATCGCAGGAAATTCCTAGCCTTGTGAATATAAAAAGAAAAAACTGCAAATGTCAATGCATTCAAGATCATAAAATCGCTGTGTAAAAATTTTTTCCTGGGATGTTTTGCCACTTACCTTATATCTGTGTCCTCTAGTTATGGACCCTCCTGCCAGTGGAAACAGTTTTTCCCCATCTACTCTATCAAAACCCCTCTTAATTTAGAATAACTCTAGCAAATCTCCCCTTAGCCTTCTCTGCTCTAAGGAGAACAGAGTAGATCATAGGGAGGTTTGATAAAGGCGTTTAAAATTGTGACATTACTGGGCAGGGTAGATTGTTTCCAGTGGTCGAGAGGTCATGAACAAGGAGACATAGATATAAGATTAAATGTGAGAGATTTGGGGCAAAGTCAAGTGTAAGAGATTTAGGACTGGTTCCATGGTCTGTTTCTATGATGTAATTTTTAAGTATTTCTTTATTTTACTGTTATAATGTTTAAAGAATTGCTAATGTTGTGCTTTATTATAGAATGGCTGAGAACACACTCTGCTTCATTCCTCTACTGTCATTTTTGACGCCATAATCAGTGTATTTCTTGGAAGCAATAGATGTGATTTTAACCCACTGTGCCCAGCGATATTCCCGCCGGATTCGGACAGGAGTCCATCTTTGAATATGGCCCGCACCTCACACTTGTGTGGTTATGTGAGTGTGTCTTATCTTAATTCTGTTTCTTCACATCCACTGGTTCTCCTACCAGTGGAAACAGTTTCTCCCTGTTTACTCTATCAAAACCCCTCATAATTTTGAACACCTCTATTAAATCTTCCCTTAACCTTCTCTGCTCTGAGGAGAACAATCCCAGCTTCTCTAGTCTTTCCATTTCACTGAAGTCCCTCATCCCTGGTACCTTTCTGGTAAATCTCCTCTGCACTCTCTCCAAGGCCTTGACATCCTTCCTAAAGTATGGTGCCCAAAACTGGACACAATACTCTAGCTGAGACATAACCAGTGATTTATGAAGATTTACCATAAATTCCTTGCTTTTGCATTTTATGCTTCTATTTATAAAGCCTAGGATCCCATATGCTTTCCTAATAGCCTTATCAACTTGTCCTGCCACCTTCAAAGATGTGTGTATGTGAACCCCGAGGTCTCTCTGTTCCTGCACCCTCTTTAAATTTGTAGTGTGTACATGTTATCGATTTGGTTTTGATTATTCATTGTGTAATAGGAAAATAGTACAAGTTAAATTTGGATAGCATGCCCCCAGTTTTATTTATGTGATCTCTGCCCATTTGGCTGCAATTGGAGGTATTATTATTAAATAAAATAATTGGGCCTTCATTAGTAGATTTTTCAATGCTTTCGCTGTACACACACCTATATCAAACTCAGTTTCCATGTAAAAAGCTCCATTTATTGGCAAATAGTTTGATGGTTGGCATAAATGGATGGTTGCTTACCTTTGAGATATCGATCATGCTTCTCCAATGTGCCATGATAAATCATTGGAGAATTACAGCCCAAATTTTGGGCCAGGTGCTTTTTGGGCCTGCGGTTTAGTCTCAAGCACAAGCTTAATCTGACCTGAACAGGGTTGGTTTAGATAAACAATAACCTTTCCCATTGAAAGCTTAGCTCTCTTTGAATATGATTTAATTCACAAGTTTATATAGAAACTCCAAGTAAGTGCCAATAAGCATGAGGTAATCATCACAGACTTTCACGCCACTAAAATGTGGTTCTCAGAGTAACGTTCCAGATTGACTACTTTTCAGTTGAATTATTCTAAAATGAGCCCACTGTTTTTGAAATTTCTACATGTTGCCTTTTTAAATGAATCTGGAAACTGTATCTAATAATGAGGTGTACAGTTGCATGAAGTTATTAGTTTTTTTTTAAATTGACAACGGCTCGATTTAGACATTGACTTTGACTAATGGATAATGCTGAAAAATTACTCTAGCCAGTTACAGGCAGCTGATATTCCGCTGGCGAGTTCGATTTTGCCAAAAAGTTTGACAACATCTGTTCACAAATCTTGGAATATAGATTTACCCCTGGAATTTCCCAACAACTGTAGAATGCATGAGTCAGAAAACTTATAGCTAATGTTTGCCACACACAAAGCCTGTCAAGTAGTTTAGTGACTAATTTCCATGGCCATTCAGCCCTGCGTAAAGACTTGTGCTTCAGCCAACAGAGCTTAATAGTCAGGTTCTTAATTTGCAGAATTTGTTATTTGTTGTGAACGAACTCCCCAACATACAAATAAATAGGTGGTCATTAAGTCTGAAGCTACATCACGGCTCATTCGCGACCCTGAGTCAAACAGACCAGGAACATCCCAATGTTTGATCCCTGTGTAGAAACAGGTGATCACAGCCAGGGCACCAGTGGCTGCATTATCATTAATACAAAAGCAAAATACTGCGGATGCAGGAAATCTGAAATAAAAACAGAAAATACTGGAAATACTCAGCGGGTCAGGCAACTTCTGTGGAGAGAGAAACAGAGTTAACGTTTCAGGGCGAGTATTTCCAGCATTTTTTGTTTTTATTGCTGCGTTATCATTGTTCCTGAATAGGAACGAGAAAAAATGTCCAGCGTTCCCACTGCTGATCACAATTCAAACAGTTCCCTTGCTGAAAATATGTGACCAGTTGTGACACTTCTACTGAATAATCTGCTGACACTCACTGTGTAGGTTCATAGAAACATAGAATTATAGGAGCAGGAGTAGGCCATTCGGCCCTTCGACCCTGCTCCGCCATTCAATATGATCATGGCTGATCCTCTATCTCAATACCATATTCCAGCTCTTTCCCCATACCCCTTGATGCCTTTTGTGTCTAGAAATCTATCTATCTCCTTCTTAAATATATTCAGTGACTTGGCCTCCACAGCCTTCTGTGGTAGAGAATTTCACAGGTTCACCACCCTCTGAGCGAAGAAATTTCTCCTCATCTCAGTCCTAAATGTCCTACCCCGTATCCTGAGACTGTGACCCCTCATTCTAGAGCCCCCAGCCCGGGGAAACATACTCCCTGCATCCAGTCTGTCTGGCCCTGTCAGAATTTTATACATTTCACAGTGAGATGAGTGTTGGATTGCGCCAAGAAAGAGCCAGCAGAGAAACGACAGGCTAAATGGCTTCCTTCTGTGGTCCTACATGGAGAATGGTCACTTGGGTGAGGTGTGGGAGAGCTGTAGTCACAGCATGACTCATGCCTTTAGAAAAAAAGAGGGAAGGAAAGCAGATGGCTCTTAAAAAGAAAGTGGACCAATGCTATACAGCAATGTTTTGTGGTTTAAAAAATCAGTTGGGAATGATTGAAATGTGTTAACCTTTAGAAAATGAAGCAGGAAGTAATAATAATAGAGACATCAATAAGTGGATTCTGCGGTACTAGAACGGTGATTACTGATTGTTTAACTCGAAGAATAGTCTCTTTAATAAAACAAGATGAAACAAATCCTCTCCCTGAATAACAGGGGAAACACAAAAAATACTCATAAGCACAGCTATTCAACTGAACAAGCAGGCACATTATTTAACACTGTAAGGAGCTTTCAGATGTTATTCTGTGAGATCAGTGTGGATAAGCAAGTCACAACAAAGCAAATGATGCATGACACCAGCAGATACCTATGTGAGATATTGGGGAAGCTCAGACTTTAAGGCTTGGCTTCATTACGGTTGCATGGGTAATATCACTGCTCACCTTGTTAAACAAATGCATAGAAAATCTTCAATATCCTGCCCAGACTACCTTTATAAACTTTGAAATATTGGGGGTAATTTTTTGGGCTGCTACAGCCCTGTTCGGGCTTAAAAATGGGCCAGTCGTCATGCCAACTTACCGCTCCATTACCTTCCATCCCAATTTTCAGGTGGACCTCCATCTAGGTGGCCAGAACTCCTGGCGGAAATGGGCAGGAGGCTCATGCATTAATGCAAATTGGGGTCAGATGTCAAAGTTAAGACCCCCGACGCCATTTTCATCTCAGCCTGGCTACTACCAGTTCTTGCTCACGCCCGCAAATCATGGGTGCTACAAGTCAGGAGGTGGCCATTTTCCAGCTAAAATCAAAGGGATCCTCTGCTGCAGTCAGGGAAAGCTGGATGGAGGTCCAGGAGATATTTTTATGACTGTCGCTTGTGGGTTTTCAGCCTAAACGGCTTCCATGTTTAAAGTAGCTGCTGGCAAGCGAGATAACCGCTGCTCTAAAGAACGGCTTGTTTTCATTCCCGGTACTAATAGTGCTTCCCTTTAAGGTGCTGCTGTGAGCCCTTCGCATTTGGCCAGCCTGGCCATTTTCCCGACTCCAGATTAGCAAGCCGTCCACTGGGAAGTGCATTTCGCGCTGGTAGCTTGCCGGCCACATTATATTGAGGACCCAAAACCGAAATGATTCGGGTCCTGTGCTGACTCCTCCGGGAGGATGCTGTGTACGACCTCCCCACTGCCTACCCAGAGAGCGATCAAACTGAAAATCGCCCCCATTATGTTTGACTTCAGGATAAAATAATTTTAAGAATTACGAAGGTAGATCCTACATGACTGCCTACAAAAATACAAAATTGACAGGCAGGAAAAAACCAGCTGGTCCATCAAGCCTGCTGAGTATGATACTTTTAGTCAGGATAACATAAAAAGATATTGCACAGTAGGCTAAAAGAAAGAAAGACTTGCATTTATATAGTGCCTTTCACGACCTCGGGACGTCCCAAAGCACTTTACAGCCAATGAAGTACTTTTTACAGTGTAGTCACTGTTGTAATGTAGCAGCCAATTTGCAAACAGCAAGCTCCCACAAACAGCAATGTGATAATGACCAGATAATCTGTTTCAGTGATAAATATTGACCAGGACATAACTCCCCTGCTCTTCTTCGAAATAGTGCTGTGGGATCTTTTACAGCCACCTGAGAGAGCAGACGGGGCCTTGGTTTAACGTCTCATCCAAAAGACGGCACCTCCGACAGTGCAGCACTCCCTCAGTACTGCATTGGAGAGTCAGCCTGGATTTTGTGCTCAAGTCTCTGGAGTGGGACATTGAACCCACAACCTTCTGACTCAGAGGCAAGGGTGCTACCCACTGAGCCACAGCTGACACAGTTAAGGCACAGGTTTATCCAACACTAAAAATCTACTCAGTTGGGGGCTCTTTAAACATCCCTGTGAGTAAGCTAAAGCCTAATATGCAGCCCACTAGAGGGGCATCATATGAGAGTGACTGTGTAGATCAGAGTCCCAGACTCAATTGTGAAGGCAATGATTAGTCACACTCGATATTAAGATCTTTGACTGAAGTCATACACGAAACAATAGAATGTTATGGCATAGAAGCAGGCCATTCAACCCCTCAAGTCTGCACCAGCCTTTTTCTTTACATGAGATGAGGAGAATTGGCTCCAGTATCACAACCTAAAATAGCAGCAGGGGCTCTTAAGCAAAGTCGCGGATTGGGAGGGAGAAAGTGCTATTTAAATATCACGGTGCCGGAGGAGTGAAGGGGAGCCAACAGCTGACAGCAACAGCTGAGAGGAGCACATTCCACTTCCCTAGCACTGCGATATTTAGATGGCAATTCTCTTTCCCAAGCCCAGACTTAAGTTCTGGCTCCTCCTGTTGATTTTAAGGTTTACGTGTGATTTTAAACTTGGTAAGATTTCTTGCTGTCCCATCGGTCAGTGGGCTGCTCGTACACAATCTACAAAATACTCTACTCAGGCTGGCAAAAGGCAGCATCCCGGGACAATAGGAAGTGTTCTTTTCAAAGCTCTCACCATAATTTGGGTCACTGATTTGTGTGGAGAAGCAGATTTGGATTCATAGCATTCAAATATATTCCTGGCCCCTCCAGTCCCATGCTAAAGCCAGGTTAGAGAATAAAGAAGATCCACAATGTACTATGTATGACTGGTAGAGGTGATTTATTGTAGAACATCTCCAGTCAGACAGATTCCAGCAAACAAATCCACTTCTAAATCACAGGAGTGCGTCACACCGTTGATGGTCTCTCTATTTTGGCAAGACCTTCCTGATGTTGTGGGTTCTTCCAATTCTGCTGAATTCAGGCCAGAACCACATTTTGTGAGTGAACGTCCCAGTTTCCCTACATTACAACAGTGTCTACACCTCTAAAGCACTTCATTGACTGTAAAGTTCGTGTGGAATATAAAGACCAGCACAGACCAGTTGGGCCGAATGGCCTGTTTCTATGCTATAAATTATACGTAAAAGCACTTTGAGACATCCTCAGGTCGTGAACGGCTCTATATAAATGCAAATCTTTCTTTTGCTGTGCACCCATAAATAATCAGGGCACATGTGTCAGTTGTTGGAAACTGAGTTCTAACCTCTCTGAGTTGTATGTGAAGGAAGGTCACTAAAGGTTTGACTCTCGACATCAGTTACTCACATCAATGTGCTGTGGAACACACCTGGCGCCGTGTCTCCTGCCAAGTGCATGGATTCCTCATGGTAGATGAATTACTGATTGCACCCTGACAGAAAAAGGAAGCACACCAAGTCAAAACAATCCCCCCATTGACTTTGTAGGCTGTCTGACTGTCGGAAATGCACATTCTCACCGGCCCAATCAATTCCTGCCATCACCAAACACACTGTCTAATGCTATTGCAACACCGTGTAAGTTATAATGTAAGTAAGATGTCACTGAGCGACAGCAAATCAAAACAAACAGTCTCAATGAACAGCTACTGGCTGCTTTACAATAGACAGTTATCTCCACTGTGTTAAATACAACATATTTTCCATTTCGGGATCAAAAAGAACTTTTATTTAAAAAAGTGAGGTGCGGTTTCAGAGATATTTTCCACTTTTAGTTTAATTCATTATATATATAGAAAAGATTGTGAATTTGGCTGGAATCTATTGCAACCGCTCCGTTCTATGGAACTCCACACTGTATATTAAAATTGATGAGGTCCTCTGTCCTACATGACGTGACAGTAATTTCATCTCAATTATGATTGGAAAGCTCCAAATCAAGAAATGGATTGCACTAATGTATACATAATAATATGAAAACTTGCCTAACATGAATTTAACCAAATAATGCAAACACAGCTCAGATGACGGCTATTAGCTGTGACAGCAATGCTTGAAGTGCTTTACCAGTAACACCAAGCCAGTCAAATCGGTCTCGACACTGTAATTCCATTCAAGGTATGTGTCATCCTCTTGGTTTTCTTCTGTTAGATCTAATGCACTCTTTTCTGAATTATTTCTAACTTTTTCTCACTCTCTCCACGTTGCATCGTTCACTCTCCACCTCACTACAATGCCCCTTTCATTCGCAGGGCTGGAATTTGCTCCGCTATACTAACTCAAATGAGGCAATATAGTGGTGGAAATGACAGGAAAATCAGGCACCCAGACCTTCCACTGCATTCCCACCATGAACTCTACTCTCCTCCCTGCCTGTCTCACAGGGAAATTATTTTCCTTCCTCCATTATCGAAAGTGCCTGGACTTTGCTTGATGTCTCTCTGTGACATTACATCATGAAAGACTGTGTGGAGAATGGTAGGTGAAACCCTATGACTTCTTTCGAACAGATTTAGCTTTTTCAGATGTGGCTCAGTTGGTAGCACCCTCGCCTCTGAGCCAGACGGTTGTGGGTTCAAAGTCTCACTGCAGAGACCTGAGTGCAAAAATCTAGGTTGACACTCGACTGCAGTGCTGAGGGAGTGCTGCACTGTCGGAGGTGCCGCCTTTCGGATGAGACGTTAAACCGAGAGCCTGTCTGCTCTCTCGGGTGGGCGTAAAAGATCCTATGGCACTATTTTGAAGAAGAGCAGAGGAGTTATCCCCGGTGTCCTCGCCAATATTTATCCCCCAATCAACATCACTAAAAATAGAGGCCGGAATTTCCCGGGGTGGTAGCGGGCGCGATCGGTGGTGGGTCAGGTGGGAAAGTTGTTATTTTTGACAGCGGGTCGGGAACCCGCTGTCATCTTGCTCCCACGTGCCTTCCCCCCGACGCATCTGTCATTGTGGAACCGACCCGACTGGCTGCGGTGGGCAACCCAATGGAAATGATTATCAAGTAGTTTACAAGCCCTTAAGAGCCTTTTTTCACTTACTTTTTTAATTTCCCTGCATGGCCACAGGATTCACGCCACTCCGGAACCACGTCTGTCAACCTGAGAACCTGAGGCGGGAGTCCCGTGGCCATTGCTCCAGCTGAATTCTTGACAGCATCAAATGTACAGTAAAAGCTCCCACCTGACAGATGATCACTTTCCTCAGGCAGAAGCTGTTGCTCAGTCCATTTCTAGCGCAGATTCTGCAGGCTGCAAGTCTTTCCAGCAAAGTCTCCATCCAGTGTCACCTCATTAGAAGAACTCTCTCTCCATTGACAGCATGCTTCTGTCATCTGTACTTCACCTGCCAGCTATTCCATCAACATGGGTGCCGTTTATACTGTCTCACCTTGGTCCTCAGAATCTGACCATGATTAACCCCAACACCAGCAGCACCAGGCACACCAGCAGCACCGACAACAACACCAACCTTCTCCGCAATCACCTGTTGCTGCACAGGACACAGGGCATCAGCACCCGAGCACATTGCTGCCCAGGAGGCCAGGGATTGTCTCATCATGGCCAGATTTAGTTAACTTTACACTGTACACCCATATGGCTGCCACATGATGTGCCAGGTTGGCACCACCCCACACCAACACCATAAAGCATCCCTACAATGACCAAGCATCACCATTGCGGAGGGAGGCCGGCGGCGGTGGGCGGAGTGGAGGGGTGCCGTTATGTCTCACCATTCACTGCAACTCACTAAGCCACATCCTAAGGCGCACACAAATCTGTCCAAGGCCGGAAAGTGTTGAAAATAAAGATTTTTATGTTTGACACCACATTAACAGAAACTTTACATAAACATTGGATAAAACACCCAAGTGGCTACCCTTGTGTGTTGTTAGTTGGTATGATTGCACTAGGATGAGGGTGAGTGTGTGGGTTGGCTCATGAGATGGGGAAGTGATAATGTAGATAGAGAGAGAGGGATGGGTGGAGGTGCAAGTTAAGTTGGTGTGAGTAAGGATGTGCAGGAGTAGGGTAGGGAAGGCAGAGTGATGGGAATGTAATGAGAGGCATGGCAGGATGAGGTTGAGTGTGGCTTTGTACTAGTGTTTCCTGATCTAATGAGATAATTGAAACATTTGCGGCACTGCACCCAGGTCCTCCTGACCACAGTCCTGCTTGTGACCTCCTCTGCAATCTGCAACCAGGCTGTTTTGGTGTCCTGGGGAGGCCTCTTCCACCCATCGGAAGGGAAGAGTGTAGTGTATGTAACCTGTACCACCTTAAGAGGATACCTTAAGGGATGGACTACTTTTTGATGGCTCCTGTACATTGTAGTACCGGTGGTGACCACACCGGTATATATATAACCCTGTGGAGCAAAGTGTATTCCAGTTCAGCCCTGACCCTCAATTACTAAAGACCTGTTTAATTATTTGTGTAGTCTGTGTCCAGTTATTCAGCATAACTACATTGGGAAACACAGACTCAACAAAGAGGACTTTCCTGCGTGCTCTGACTCCCTCCATAAGCATATGAAGGGAGTCATTGGAGAACCTGAGTGCAGCCCTCTGCCTCTGTGCAGTCATTATCAGTGTTTGCAGCATTCTAATGCTGTAGAGCACTGACAGCACTATGTTAGATGAAACTTCAAATGTAATGTGGCCAGGGTCCCTTTAAAGATCCTGGCTGAAAATGTGTCATGAATGACGTCACCAGACCCACTCCATCTCATTGGGCCGGGTAATGCTATGGGCGGGCTTAATAGGCCCCATTAAGGTAAGTTCATTTTCAACAGAGGGATGGAGCCAGCAGTGGGGTCACGACCCGCCATGGACACCGCCCACACCAGACCCGCCCATGTAGGCAAAATTCCAGCCAGTTTGTCTGGTCATTATCACATTGCTGTTTGTGGGAGCTTGCTGTGCACAAATTGGCTGCCACGTTTCCTACATTGCAACAGTGACTAAAGCACTTTGGGATATCTAGTGGTCATGAAAGGTGCTATATAAATGCAAGACTTGCTATTTTTTACTTTTTAAATGCTAGTTATTACTTATAAACTCCATATTTGAAACTTTCCAATTAGGTTTCTGCCCTCGCTACAGAACTGAAACGATCCTTATCAAAGTCACAAATTGTGTTCCATGTGACTGTGACCATGGTAAATTATCCCTCCTCATCCTTCCCGACCTGCCGGCAGCCTTTGACACTGTTGACCACACCTCTTCTCCATCGTCCAGCTGGGTGGGACTGCTCTCGCCTGGTTCCATTTTTATCTATCCCATCTTAGCCAGAGAATCACCTGTAATGGCTCCTCTTCCCACTCCCGCACCATTACCTCTGGTGTCCCCCAAGGATCTATCCTTGGCCCCCTCCTATTTCTCATCTACATGTTGCCCCTCGGTGACATCATCCAAAAATACAATGTCAGGTTCCACATGTACGCTGACGACACCCAGCTCTACCTCACCACCACCTCTCTCGACCCCTCCACTGTCTCTGGTTTGTTACACTGCTTGTCCAACATCTAGTACTGGATAAGCAGAAATTTCCTCCAGCTAAATATCGGGAAGACCAAAGCCATAGTCTTCGGGCCCCGTCACAAACTCCGTTCCCTAGCCACCGACTCCATCCCCCTCCCTGGTAATTGTCTGAGACTGAACTGGATCATTCACAACCATTTGACCCCAAGATGAATTTCCGACCACACATCTGCTCCATCACCAAGACCTACTCCTACTTCCACCTCTGTAATATTGCCTGACTCTGCCTCAGCTCATCTGCTGCTGAAACCCTCATCCATGCCTTTGTTACCTCTAGACTCCACTATTCCAATGCTTTCCTGGCCGGCCTCTCATTTTCCACCCTCCATAAACTTGAGCTCATCCAAAACTCTGCTGCCCGTATCCTAACTCGCACCAAGTCCCGTTCACCCATCACCCCTGTCCTCGCTGACCTACATTGTCTCCCGGTTAAGCAGTGCCTCCATTTTAAAATTCTCATCCTTGATTTCAAATCTCCCCATGGCCTTGCCCCTCCCTAGCGCTGTAACCTCCTCCAGCCCTCTGAGATCTCTGCGCATCCCTATTTTAATCGCTCCACCAATCAACTGACTAGGCCTTAAGCTTTGGAATTCCTTCCCTAAACCTCTCCACCTCACTACCTCTTTAAGACGCTCCTTAAAATCTACCTCTTTGACCAAGCTTTGATCATCTGCCCTAATATTGCCTTATGTGGCTCGGTGTCAAATTTTGTTTGCTAACGGTCCTGTGAAGCGCCTTGGGACATTTTACTATGTTAAAAGGCGCTATATAAATGCATGTTGTTGTGCTTCTTCTTCTTTCAGAATACCATTGCTGTTTCTCATCTGAACAAGCAGCAACATTTCACAGAATCAGTTCTTTGTGGTGCATGTAATCTTACCTCCCTTGGAAAGTTTGTTGCTTAATTATTAATGCATGATTCAGATTCCAGTATCAATTACTGAGAAGACTAATTGTGTTGCATTAGTCTCAGAACCAGTCTGCCGCAGATGCACACATGCCAACCTAGAAAACGAGCAAGAGCCGGCCAACAGCTTCATGGAAGTTGACATAGCCCCTGAAAAACAGTTCTGAATCTTGGCCATACGATATGCACTGAAATTGCAGTGGGAATGAGCAGGTCATTAACGTAAACTACAGATGTAACCAGAGTTTGATCACTTTTATTGTAAGGGAAAAATCCTTACGGAAGAGAGCAACTTGCAGCAATGGTGAATGTAGAAAATAGTGAAGGGGAATGTGAGTGCAGGAGCTGTGAGAATGGATTCTTCGGGGGATCGGAGGCATCTGGAGGACTTTTGACACTTTACTTGCGCATTTTCTGCCCGTTCAAGCTAAAATTCGTCTCTACTGAAAAAGTTACTGCTATTTTAAATATGAAAATAAAAGTAGTTGTAGGAACTGCAACAGAACTTCATCAGATAAAAATAAAATAAATGGGTTAATGTCCTTCATTAAAATAATGGATAGAGGAGTGTTACATGAAGGCATTAAGCATTCATTGGTTGTTATCGCCAACAATTTTTTTTGTTTTCTTTGGAACGGAGGAGGCTGAGGGGAGATTTAATTGAGATGTATAAAATTATGAGGGGCCAAGATAGAGTGGATAGGAAGGACCTATTTCCCTTAGCAGAGAGGTCAATAACCGAGGGGGGCATAGATTTAAAGTAATTGGGATTAGAGGGGAGTTGAGAAGAATTTTTTTCACCCAAAGGGTGGTGGGGGTCTGGAACTCATTGCCTGGAAGGGTGGTAGAGGCAGAAACCCTTATCGCATTTAAAAAGTACTTGGATAAGCACTTGAAGTGCCAAAACCTACAAGGCTACGGACCAAGAGCTGGAAAGTGGGATTAGGCTGGATAGCTCTTTTTCTTCGGCCGGCACAGACATGATGGGCCGAATGGCCCCCTTCTGTGCCGTAAACCTCTATGATTCTATGAACAGTGATTTCCAGTCTATATTTCTCTTTTGACTGTGTCAAAAAGGTTTATTTTTTTGCTGTGGAAATTAAAAGTTGTTACTTGCTGCAATCATTCTTTTTTTAAAAAGTGGTTTGCAGGGATAGGCACGGGCAGCCAAACTTTGCACTCTCAGCTGGGTCTGTTCTAGTCGGAACTTTGGATGAACAGAAATTTCCTCCAATTAAGCATTGGGAAGACCAGAGCTATCGTCTTCGGTGCCTGTCACAAACTTTGTTCCCTAGCCACTGTCTCAGGCTGAATGAGGCTGTTTGCAACCTCAGTATCTTATTTGACCCTGAGTTGAGCTTCTGACCCCATATTCTCTCTATCAGAAAGTGTTGTGTATGTACCTTTAAGGGAATAACTGGTCTTAGACTGCAGTACCGGCAGTGACCACCCCTGTATAAAAGGCCCTAGCAGGCTTCTGTAGTTTCAGTTTCAAGCTGCCTCTTGTTCAGTAAAGTACCTGTTAAACTGTTCTCCCGAAGTCCGTGTATTATTGAGGCGCGGACTTTACAGTGGCGACGAGTAAGTTCGAACTCACCTGCAGTGTGGCATCATCTCACGGGGATCTCGCCTGAAAGGAAGGTCCTGGAAGGTCATAGTCTGAGCAACGGGCGTCGACCGAGGGCAACCGCCCAAAGAATCCATCGGTGTTTGTAGAATTGCGGGAGAGACTGTGGTTCCAGCGAATCGTGCTGGTAGCAGGTAGCGCGCTGACCCTTCCGGACTGCGGCGGGCTCAAGCTCGATCGAGCGGCTCTACAAATCGGGCCGCGCAGCGTCGCCAGGAAAAGAAAACAAGAGAGAGAGGGTGGAGCGCACAGGGCGCGGTCGGTGCTCGAAAACAGGACAGCGGAGAGAAACTAAACGGGGGGGGGAAGGAAAGCGAGACACGCCGAAGCTGCGGGTCGCCGCCATTACCCCGTAGAATGCTAGGAGCAGCGTGGCAGTAAGGGGAAGAAGCAAAAGCGCGGGAGGCGCCATTTTATCCCGTTGGGGAAGAAGCAAAAGCGCGGGAGGCGCCATTTTAAATCGCCCAAGATGCTGAAAAGTGGCAGTATCACTGCTTTCGACAACGAGGTAGAAGACTGGACCACGTATGTAGAAAGAATCGAAGTGTACTGCAAGGCAAATGAGGTGGCCGATGGAAAGAGGGCGTCGGTATTATTAAATCTGATGGGTGCGAATACGTATGGCCTATTGCGGAATTTAATTACCCCAGCTAAACCAATGGAGAAAAGTTTTGAGGAGATTGTTCATATCTTACAGGAACACCTAAGCCCTACACCACTGCTGATAGCAGAAAGATTCAAGTTCCATAAAAGAAACCAGCACAAAGATGAGAGCAATGCTGACTATCTTATGGAACCACGCAAGTTATCGAAGCACTGCCAGTTCGGAGCAGGACTGGCAGACAACTTACGGGATAAGTTTGTCTGTGGGCTCCAGAGTGAAGGAACCCAGAAACGACTACTTTCAAAAAAGGACCTGACGCTAGAACAGGCTTTCAGTGTGGCAGTATCCTACGAAGCAGCAGCACGGGGAGCTGCGGAAATACAACAGAAACCACAAGAATACGGCGCTAACGAAATGGCGTATGGAGCCGAAAAGTGCTATCGCTGCGGCAGAACAACCCATGAGCAGAAGGACTGCTGGTTTAAAGACAAAATATGCAGGCAATGCAGGAAGATGGGACATATAGCAAGAGTCTGCAGGTTGGGAAAGAAGACCAACACGACAAGAACTACTAAGGAACAGTACAGGAAAGTAAAGAAACTGACAGATAGTAGTTCAGAAGATCAGGAGAGTGATAAGGACTCCGGGAGCAGGCAACTAAGTTGTTTAAAGCTACACAATGTGATCGCAAAAGAAGATCACCGAACCATTTGGGTCACCCTCATGATAGCAGGGTCCCCAGTGAAGATGGAATTGGACACAGGATCAGCCCTAACTGTCATGAATCGATGAGACTATGAGCGGCTATTCTCACACATACCCTTAAAGGACACGTCCATTGTATTGAAGACATACATGGGGCAAAAGGTCTACCCCAGAGGAAAAATAAGGTTGCCAGTTGAATATAATGGAAAGGAAACACAGAAACTATACATGTATATACTACGAGATGGAGGACCACCATTATTGGGATGTGAATGGATCCGAAGACTACAATTGGATTGGCATTCCATTCTGGCACTAACTGTGACTGACAAAAAAGATGATGACGTCGCACCTGGACATCTGTCACAAATTCTATCTGACGCGGAAGAGGTGTTCCAACAAGGACTTGGGACTCTAAAAGGAGTAAAGGCAACCATAAAGATTGAGGATAACGCAACCCCAAAATTTTTCAAGGCCAGACCGGTGCCATACGCGATACGCCCAGCTGTGGAAGCTGAACTGGAGAGTCTGGAGCATTCGGGGGTGCTGTCTAAGGTGGACTGGAGTGAGTGGGCCACACCCATCGTTCCTGTAATGAAGAAAGCATTGAGCAGCACGCCTGGGGAGCCAAGGAAGGTTCGCATCTGTGGGGACTTCAAGGTGACTGTGAACCCAGTCCTGCACACAGTACAGTATCCGCTTCTGCGGATAGAAGATATTTTCGCCTCACTATCTGGAGCGAAACGTTTTACAAAAGATTGACCTGGCTCAAGCGTATCTACAAATGGAGGTGGAAGAAGCATCTAGGAAATATCTCACGATAAACACTCACAAAGGCCTTTACCAGTACAATCGACTGGTATTTGGGGTAGCATCGGCCCCGGCTATGTGGCAGAGGGCAATGGAACAAGTCCTGCAAGGGATCCCAGGGACCCAGTGTTATTTGGACGACATCCTGGTTACGGGTGAAAATGACAATGAACACCTTGCCAACCTGGAACAGGTGCTCACGAGATTGCAGGAATATGAACTACGAGCCAACCGTCCCAAATACGAGTTCTTCAGGAGACAAATCTCGTATTGTGGCCACATGATTGATGAGGAAGGGTTGCATAAGTCGCCGGACAAGATTGAGGCTGCAGTCAAGGCTCCAGCACCAGAAAATGTGTCGCAACTGAGGTCGTTCCTCGGGTTGGTGAACTACTACCATAAGTTCTTGCCGAATTTATCTACAATTCTGCACCCACTGAACGCCCTGCTTCAAACTGGTGTAACATGGAAATGGAGTGATGAGTGTAAGCGTGCCTTTCAGGAATGTAAATGCCAAATCACTTCAAAAGAAGTATTGGCCCACTACAATCCAACACTACCGATTCGGTTGGCACGTGATGCGTCACCTTACGGCATTGGAGCGGTGCTGTCACACAAATTCCGTGACGGTTCAGAGAGGCCAATAGCCTTTGCATCGCACTCGCTAACCTCAGCCGAGCGTAATTACACCCAGATTGACAGGGAGGCCCTCAGCCTGGTGTGGGGGGTGAAGAAGTTCAATCACTATCTGCACGGGCAGAAATTCACCCTACTGACTGATCATCAACCCCTGGTCTCAATTTTTAACCCAAAGAAGAGCGTTCCGGTGATGACGGCGCAACGGCTGCAAAGATGGTCACTTTTTCTAGGGGCACATCAGTATGACATAGAGTACAAAGGTACGAAACAACATGGAAACGCTGATGGGCTGTCGCGCCTACCGTTGCCTACGGCAGAAGAAGCACCTGCAGTGGACCCTGTGGAGATATTCCATGCGACCATAGTCGAATGTTTGCCTGTTACAAACGCAAGTATTGAGAAGGAAACCCGAGATGACCCGACACTCTCTCGGGTCTATGATTTGACGGTGAAGGGATGGCCAGCATATGGCGACTCACTGTTGCCAGCATTCTCGCCAAGGAGGGAGCAGCTGTCAGTGTGCCAGGGAACCTTGATGTGTGGATCCCGAGTGGTAATTCCACCCAAGTTGAGAGATAGAGTACTCAATGAGCTTCACGAGGGTCATCTGGGAGGGGTAAAAATGAAGAGCCTAGCCAGGGCGTTTGTGTGGTGGCCGGGAATCGATAAAGAAATCGAGGATATGACCAAGAGATGCACAGGATGCCAGAAGGTCCAAAACGCTCCACCACAGGCCCCGCTACATCCATGGGAGTGGCCCTCATCTCCATGGCAACGGGTACACATTGATTTCGCTGGTCCATTTATGGACTCAATGTTTCTAATCGCTGTGGACGCCCATTCGAAATGGCCAGAGGTCACTAAAATGTCCTCCACCACCACGGAGAAAACTATTGCAGTCCTAAGGACCATCTTCGCCAGGAATGGGTTGCCAGCACAGATCTGTTCCGACAATGGCCCACAGTTTGTGCCTGAGGATTTCCGGAGGTTCCTGAAGAATAATGGGGTGAAACATTACACATCTGCCCCATATCATTCAGCCACAAATGGATTGGCTGAGAGGTTTGTTCAGACCTTTAAAAAGGCCATAAAGGCAATGTATAATGACGACATGCCACTGCAACACAAGGTGGATAACTTCCTGTTTGCTTACCGGAATGCGACACATGTAGTAACCAACCAAACTCCAGCCGTACTGTTTTTCAACCGGAGACTAAGATGTCGCTTGGATTTGCTCAAACCAAACATAAGACGAGATGTTGAGGATAAGCAGTTCCAGCACATAAATGAGAAGCCAACCAGGAGCTTCAAGATAGGGCAACCAGTCTTGGCCCGCGACTACCGAACAGAAAAATGGCAGCCAGGCACGATATGCACACAGCAGGGACCACTAATGTACACAGTGGACGTTGGAGAGAGCATCGTGAGATGCCATGCTGACCAGATTCTAGAGTCACAGGAACAAGCCAAACCTGTACCACAAGCATGTGCACCTGGTAATGAGCCCGAAGTACAGATTGCGTCTACCTCAGAAGCAGGGGTATTGGAAGCTGACGAACCAACCACTGACAATGAGCCAGAATTGACTCCACCGCCAGAACAGGATACTCGAGAAAGGTGCTATCCAGTCCAGATCAGGAAGCCTCCTCAAAGACTGAACTTATAAATGACTATTTCAGTTGATGTATATATTATTGAGAAAATTGTAATTGTAATTAGTTATTATTTATTTGTTAAATGAATGTTATGTACTGTTTATCTAAAAGGGGAGGAATTGTTGTGTATGTACCTTTAAGGGAATAACTGGTCTTAGACTGCAGTACCGGCAGTGACCACCCCTGTATAAAAGGCCCTAGCAGCGTTCTGTAGTTTCAGTTTCAAGCTGCCTCTTGTTCAGTAAAGTACCTGTTAAACTGTTCTCCCGAAGTCCGTGTATTGTTGAGGCGCGGACTTTACAGAAAGACCGCTTACTTTCACCTGTGTAACATCATCCGTCTCTGCTCCTGCCTCATCCTTGCTTCTGTTACTTTCAAACTCGACTGTTCCAAAGCTCTCCTGGTCGGCCTCCCTCTGTAAACTTGAGCTCATCCAAAACTCTGTTGACCATATCCTCACTCGTACCAAGGCCTATTCACCCATCACCCCTACACTCACACTCACTAACCTACATCAAAGTCGGGTGTGAGCCAATTTCTAGGCCCAGATTGGCACCGGACATCTCAAAACACTTTGCAGCCAATGAAGTACAGTCACTGTTGTAATGTAGGAAACGCAGCAGCCAATTTGCGCACAGCAAGGTCCCATAAACAGCAATGTGATAATGACCAGATAATCTGTTTTGGTTATGTTGGTTGAGGGATAACTATTGGCCAGGACACCGGGGATAGCGCCCCTGCTCTTCTTCGAAATAGTGCCATGCGATCTTTTACATCCACCTGAGAGAGCAAACAGGGCCTTGGTTTAATGTCTCATCCAAAAGACAGCACCTCCGACAGTGCAGCACTCCCTCAGCACTGCCAGCCTAGCTTTATGTGCTCAAGTCTCTGGAGTGAGGCTTGACCCCACGACCTTTTGATTCAGAGGCAAGTGTGCTACCAACTGAGCCACAGCTGACGCTTGGTTTAACAGACGAGAATTACTTAAAGGTTGTCACATTGCTGTTTGTGGGACCTTGCTGTGCGCCAATTGGGCAAGGTGGGCAACACGGGGCATCACAGGCAGGAAAAAAAAAGGAAATAATAAAAGATAAAAAATGACCAGTAATCGAAAGACTGAAGAGAAGGGAAACGGAAAAAAACTTCGCAAAAAGGCTGGCGTTTTTCACAACACACAGAGCTGAAATGCTGCAAAAATGAAAGTAATGGCATTAAGTTCACCAGCAGCTCTCTGGTGTAATGCTGTGTAATTTTTTTCCAAATGAATATAAGGCAGACCTACACACGAGAAGTAATCTCTCAGCACTGGTGTGAGGAAGCAGCATTCATACGTGACTGAGGAGAAATCATAAATGCTGCAGGCATTCATGAGTTATGAAGGCTTCTCACATGGTGAAAGAATGCACTGAGGTACTCTGTTTATTCTATGAGGCTGAAAGATGCCTGGAGCCTTGGACAACCTTTAAGTAATTCTCCTCTGCTAAACCAATTGTCAAGTGATAATTAATACATGCATGTATGAGTTATTGCCCCACTCGGCAGAAATGTTTACTTTTTCACACAGGATAAGTGTTTTTATACTGCAAATGTGGTACGGAGTCTGCGGGTATATTTTACATGCAATCCTAGAAACATCAAGGGATTTAAGTTCCATCTTTTATTTTAATCAGTTTAGTGACTGCGTTAAACGAGTGCAGACAGGAATTTAGTGTGCTAGAAATATTGCACAGGGGGTATTAAACTCCCAGGTTAATTATGTGTTGATGCTGTAAACAGCTCAGTAAGGTGCTGCTGCTGTGCCAGCCTCCTTCTTAGAGGAGGCTCCCCAAGCTCTGTGTCCTCATACAACTCAGCGTCTGCATTGTTCCAGCTAGCCCCTCTTCAATCACCGTTTCCCCAACATCATGAGTGCTCAATGCCTTTCTCATCAACACCACTCGGGTAAATTCACTGACCTGGGGCTCCCACTGAAGTGCCGGTTCTCCGATCCGTGCTCCTGACAAACGGTGAATTGACCCTGCTGTCTGCCTCTCACAATGATTAGTGTATCTGCGATGCTGCCTGATTGAAATGGGGTTGGTGGAGGCTGGTGTCGATTTTAATATTCACATCCTTGTTTTCAAATGGCTCCATGGCCCCCCTGCCCCTCCCTATCTCTGTAGCCTCCTCCAGCCCTACAACCCTCTGAGATCTCTGTGCTCCTCCAATTCTGGCCTCTTGCGCATCCCCGGATTTTCAGCGCCCCACCATTGGCTGCCTAGGCCCTAAGCTCTGGAATTCCCTCGCAAAACCTCTCCGTCTCTCTACCTCCTTTAAGATTCTCCTTAAAACTGACCTCTTTAACCAAACCTGTGCCTATTATCTCCTTGTGCGGCTCAGTATCAAATTTTGTTCAATAACGCTCCTGTGAAACGCCTTGGAATGTCTTACAGTGTTAAAGGCGCTGTGTAAATACAAGTTGTTGTTGTTGATGGTGTTCAGGGGTGTGGTGTGCCTGTTCATCCACTGGCTTTACCTTGCTCTGTGAAGAAAGCTGAGGGTGCATTTCTAGTCCATCAGCTCATTTGTTTACTTGTGTACCACATTGTCATTGCAGCCACTATTATGCGATTGTACATAATCAGTGCGTATGGACACACTAATATAATATCCAGTGCTGATACAGACAGCCACGTGAAGCAGCATCAGTGTTGGAGCAGCTTGGGTACTCTGTGTGCCTGCACATGCGAAGGTTGACTTCATGATAATGCAAAGTCAGCTCATATATATAATTTACCGGCGCTCCAGGCGCATCTCTCACGATATGACGGGAGTGCCGACACTGTACTATCAAGCAGCAGCCACCAGTGAAGGGGCGTCGCTCACTGTCTGCTCTACGCTGGGCTGTTTCCTCAGTGCCACAGTACAGTGTTCCCCTAGATTAGGTGATCAAGCCTCTGGAGTGGGGTTTGAAGCCATGACTATATATTGCAATTTGATAAGTCTGCTATTTTCACTTCTAACACCTTACTTGCTACATACTTGTTAAGTCCTTTCTGTTCCAGTGCAGTGTTTCTTGCTAATATCTTTATTAATAGCTACTTTTCTTGGGCACATTTTCTTAGGCTGATACTTGAGTGCAGTGCTGCACTGTCAGAGGTGCCGTTTTTCAGATGAGACGTTAAACCGAGACTCTGTCTGCTTGTTCAGTTCGATCTAAACAATCCATTGGCACCTTTACATTTGACAACACAAGAATTCTGCTGGTGTCCTTCACTCCTCAACCACACCAGCATTCTTCTTCTTAGGCAGTCCCTCGGAACCGAGGATGACTTGCTTCCACATTAAAAATGAGTTCTCAGGTGACTGATGAGTCCAATGCAGGACCTACAGTCTCTGTCACAGGTGGGGCAGACGGTGGTTGAAGGGGCGGGTGGGTGGGGTGCTTGGGTTGACCTGCGCTCCTTGCGCTGCCTGCGCTTGGCATCCGCTTGCTCCCGGCGAAGAGACTCGAGGTGTTCGGCGCCTTCCCGGATGCTTCTCCTCCACTTTGTGTGGTCTTGGGCCAGGGATTCCCAGGCATCAGTGGGGATGTTACACTTTTTCAAGGAGGCTTTGAGGGTGTCCTTGAAGCACTTCCCATTTCCTCTGCCCACCTGGGGCTCTCTTGCTGTGCCGGAGCTCCGAGTAGAGCACTTGTTTTTGGAGTCTCGTATCGGGCATGCGGACAATGTGGCCCGTCCATCGGCGCTGATCGAGCGTGGTCAAAGCTTTGATGCTGGGGATGTTGGCTGATGTAGACTAATGTTCACTCCTCAACCACACCAGCATTACCAAACAGATGGCCTGGTCATTCAACTCATTGCTGTTTGTGGGACCTTGCTGTCTGCAGACTGACTGCCAGGTTTGCCTGCAAAACAACAGTTCCTACACTCAAAAGTAATTGATTGGCTGTAAAGCAGTTTGAGACATCCTGAGCAGATGAAAGGTGCTACATGCAGTAAATGCAAGTGCTTCCTTATGACCAGTTAACTTGAATGAGCCATTCTGAACTCTTTATGGATTGTGGCACAGGACCAATGATTGGCAAGCTTCACTTGGCAGCCGATCTCGTGCCTAAGCTAACTTATTGAGAAGTCGTCTCCTCAGTGCAAAAAGGGCTATAATACTCTCTAAATGTTATAGGTCTATAATGGCCTGAAAGAGTGTTTATAACTAGACTTGGATTTAACAGGGGAGTCCTCACCATTGATGACTAAACCAAGGCCAAACTGGGACAAGAGGTTCTATTTTCCTTTCCAACACACAGCTGCACAATATGTCTCACTCATTTAGGCGGATAAATTGTTTAACTATTTTGCACGCAATTCTAACAAAAGCGTAACTTTCAAAACCTGCATGTGAAATCTCCCAAAGAGATATTCAATTATATGTGTGGACGCACACTGAATCAAAATTTATCTAGGGTTGTGTAACATTCTTTCAGTTTAAAACAAATAGCAAGTCAAGTTCATTTTAACCAATTGCTTCAGTCGCTACTCATTAAGTATTCAATTGCTATTCATTATCATGGCTGTTACCATCCTAATGCTGGTGAGGCTTACAATAAATACTGTAAAAGGAAATTATTGATTTAATTTGCTAATCCCTGGAGATTATCTGGCAACATTAAGTAACGGTAACAACAGTCATTCCTAATGGTGTAGGAGGATTAATCACTGACCTTAAAAGCACTAGACTCGGCATTACTTGTGTTAACCGTCCATCCTTTCTGCTAATTTAGAACTAAGGCAATTTTAAAAGGTTTTTTTTACTGCAGGTTACATTTACTGAAGAATCTATTCCTTCTATAATGAACACAGCTAATGGCATGTGGCCATGAAGGATCATGGGGCCCTACATTCCTCTTTTTCTCTTTTAAAAAAAAGGGGAAAAAAGAATATCTCAAAATTAATAAACTGCTAACAAAATCACTAAAAGGTGCTATTTGTAAATGTACGATTTCTGAGAATACGACTTTGTTAGTGTCAATGAAAATGTAGCCATGAGTCAAGAAGCACCTGCAATAATTGGCGTATCGGAATTGTTGTGTTTGTACCGCTATACACAACTACATAAAATAATAAAGCAGCAGAGACTGAGAGTAACTTCAAGTGATCTTTACTGGGTAACTGGAACTTCGGCACTGACTGTACAAATCGATACGCGTCTGTTATATACGCTCGCAACTAAGGATATACATCCGCAATACAAAGTAGTCCCTTCAATGTTGTATACATTACACTTCCTCCCTCTTTAGTTTAATAGTATATTAACGCAAAATTTCTATAATTAACATACAGAGCCTGTCTTTACAGTAACAAAATTCAAATTCCAACATAACATTTTATTGTGTCAACAGCCCTTTCACAAGTCAAGTCTCTGGGGAGGCCTCCTCTGCTTCTCTGGGTAACGTCTCTCCAGACTCTTTTGCTTTGGGGAATGAGACTGTACAGGTACAGTTGCATCAGATGAGCTATCAGCACAGGTAGAGCTCTCAGCTGAGGATGAGGCTGGTGCTGATGCTAATGAATCAGGAGTGTCTGTTTCCATGTCAGGTGAGTCTGGGCGAGGTATAGGGGTGTTTTCCACCTGAACGTCCAGAATTTGGTCCACATGACATCTCAAAACGTTCTCTCCCACATCCACAGTATACATCAGTGGTCCCTCTCTTGTGGATATTGTACCTGGTTGCCACTTTTCCGTCCGGAAATCACGAGCAAGAACTGACTGTCCCACACTGAAGCTTCTTGTTGGCTTAGCATTCAAATGTTTGAACTGTTTGTTCTCTACATCATGACGTACATTCGGTTTAAGAAGGTCCATGCGAGATCTCAGGTTCCTGTTCAGAAACATCATCGCTGGAGTCTGATTAGTGGCTGCGTGTACTGTGTTCCGATAAGCAAAGAGGAATTTGTCTATCTTGTGTTGCAGAGGTAGATTCTCGCTGGGCATTGCTTTGATGGCCTTCTTGAAAGTCTGTACGAATCTTTCTGCCAAGCCATTTGTAGCTGGATGGTACGGGCAGATGTGTAGTGCTTAATTCCATTTTTCCTCGTGAACCTTTGGAATTCATCAGAGACAAATTGCCGTCCATTGTCTGTGCAGATTTGTTCTGGTAGTCCATTTCTAGCGAACATGGTCCTCAGAACTGAAATGGTCTTTTCAGATGTGGTTAATTTCATTTTAATGACCTCGGGCCATTTGGAATGTGCATCGACTGCAATCAAGAACATGGAGTCCATGAACGGTCCAGCAAAGTCGATGTGCACACATTGCCATGGTGATGAGGGCCATTCCCATGGATGGAGAGGGGCTTGTGGTGGTGCATTCTGGACCTTTTGACATCCTGAGCAGCTCTTTGTCAGGTCCTCGATCTGTTTGTCAATTCCCGGCCACCACACGTAACCATGGGCAAGGCTTTTCAACTTTACCGTACCTAAGTGGCCTTTATGCAGTTCATCTAGCACTCGGTTACGAAGCTTGGGAGGAATCACAACTCGTGAGCCGCACATCAGTGTTCCCCGACACACTGATAACTGCTCCCTCCTAGCTGAGAATGCTGGAAACAATGAGTCACCATGCGCTGGCCATCCCTTCACAGTGATGTCATAAACTTTTGACAATGTAGGGTCATTGCGTGTTTCTCTTTCAATGAGGGAGTTTGTCACTGGTAGCTGCTCAACTATTGTTGTGTGAAATACCTCTGCTGAGTCAACTGTTGTAGTTTCCTCTGAGGTCGGCAGTGGTAAACATGACAAACCATCGGTGTTGCCATGTTGCTTGGTCCCCTTGTATTCAATGTCATTTAGGTGAGCCCCTAGGAAGAGTGACCATCGCTGTAGCCATTGTGCCGTCATCACTGGAATGCCCTTCCTTGGGTTGAAGATTGAAACGAGAGGCTGGTGGTCAGTTAACATTGTAACTCAGCATGGTTTCATGAAGGGGAAGTCATGTTTGACAAATTTGCTTGAGTTTTTTGAGGAAGTAACATACAGGGTGGATAAAGGGGAACCAGTGGGCGTAGTGTATTTAGACTTCCAAAAGGCATTTGACAAGGTGCCACACAAAAGATTATTGCTCAAGATAAAAAATCATGGGATTGGGGGTAATATTCTGGCGTGGGTGGAGGATTGGCTCTCTAACAGAAAGCAGAGAGTTGGGATAAATGGTTCATTCTCAGATTGGCAACCAGTAACTAGTGGTGTTCCGCAGGGGTCAGTGCTGGGTCCCCAACTCTTTACAATCTATATTAACGATTTGGAGGAGGGGACCGAGTGTAACATATCAAAGTTTGCAGATGATACTAAGATGGGAGGGAAGGTAGTGAGTGAGGAGGACATAAAAAACCTGCAAGGGGACATAGACAGGCTAAGTAAGTGGGCAGAGATTTGGCAGATGGAATACAATACTGGAAAGTGTGAGGTTATGCACTTTGGCAGGAAAAATCATAGAGCAAGTTATTATCTTAATGGCAAGAAACTGGAAAGTACTGTAGTACAAAGGGATCTGGGGGTCCTGGTGCACGAAACTCAAAAAGTTAGTATGCAGGTGCAACAAGTGATCAAGAAGGCCAATGGAATGTTGGCTTTTATTGCTAGGGGGATGGAATATAAAAACAGGGAGGTATTGCTGCAGTTGTACAAGGTATTGGTGAGACCGCACCTGGAATACTGCATACAGTTTTGGTGTCCATACTTAAGAAAAGACATACTTGCTCTCGAGTCAGTACAAAGAAGGTTCACTCGGTTAATCCCGGGGATGAGGGGGTGGTCATATGAGGAGAGGTTGAGTAGATTGGGACTCTACTCATTGGAGTTCAGAAGAATGAGAGGCGATCTTATTGAAACATATAAGATTGTGAAGGGGCTTGATCGGGTGGATGCGGTGAGGATGTTCCCAATGATGGGTGAAACTAGAACTAGGGGGCATAATCTTAAAATAAGGGGCTGCTCTTTCAAAACTGAGATGAGGAGAAACTTCTTCACTCAGAGGGTGGTAGGTTTGTGGAATTTGCTGCCCCAGAAAGCTGTGGAAGCTACATCATTAAATAAATTTAAAACAGAAATAGATAGTTTCCTAGAAGTAAAGGGAATTAAGGGTTACGGGGAGCGGGCAAGAAATTGGACATGAGTCTAGGTTCGGAATGGTCATGGCCCTGTGGGTAGTGGAGTGGGCCCAGGGGCCGTGTAGCCTGGTTCTGCTCCTACTGTGTTCTAATTCTGTGTTAGATTTCAGGAGATGGTTTTATTCCTGTTCCTGGCTGGGGTGGAGATCGCCTTTACAGAAACATAGAAACATAGAAACATAGAGATAGGAACAGGAGTAGGCCATTCGGCCCTTCGAGCCTGCTCCGCCATTCAATGAGATCATGGCTGATCTTCGTCTGAGATCTTAGCTGATCTTACCAGTTCAGTACCCCGTCCCCGCCTTTTCTCCGTAACCCTTAATCCCCTTAGCCTTCAGAAATATATCCAATTATCTCTTGAAAATATTTATTGAATTAGCCTTCACAGCCCTCTGTGGCAGGGAATTCCACAGGCTCACCACTCTTTGAGTGAAGAAATTCTTCCTCATCTCTGTTTTAAATGATTTGCCCGCTATTTTTAGACTGTGGCCCCTGGTTCTGTGCTCCCCTGCCATTGGAAACATTCTCTCTGAATTCAGCCTGTCCAGGCCTGCCATAATTTTATATGTTTCGATGAGATCCCCTCTCAATCTTCTAAACTCCAGTGAGTACAAGCCCAAACTATTCAATCTCTCCTCGTAGGTCATTCCCGCCATTCCAGGTATCAGCCTGGTGAATCGCCGCTGCACTCTTTCCATGGCAAGAACATCCTTCCGCAGATGGGGCGACCAAAACTGTACACAATACTCCAGATGCGGTCTCACCAGCACCTTGTACAGCTGTAGTAAGGTATCCCTATTCCTATACTCGAACCCCCTTGATATGAAGGCCAACATACCATTTGCCTTCTTAATCGCCTGTTGCACCTGCATGCTCTCCTTCAGTGACTGGTGCACAAGAACACCCAGGTCCCTCTGCACTTCCCCATCTCCCAATCTATTGCCATTTAGATAATAATCTACCCTCCTGTTTTTACCCCCAAAGTGGATAACCTCGCATTTATCCACATTATAGTGCATCTGCCACGTATCCGCCCATTCCCCCAACCTGTCCAAATCGCACTGTAGCCTCCTGACATCCTCATCAGAGCCCACCCCTCCTCCTAGTTTAGTGTCGTCAGCGAATTTGGAAATATTGCATCCAATTCCCTGATCCAGATCATTTATATATATTGTGAACAGCTGGGGTCCCAGGACAGATCCTTGCGGCACCCCGCTGGTCACTGCCTGCCACTCCGAAAACGAGCCGTTTATTCCAACTCTCTGTTTTCTATCCGCCAGCCAGTTCTCTATCCACGTTAATACTTTGCCCCCAATCCCATGAGCCTTAATTTTGCATGATAATCTTTTGTGTGGAACCTTATCGAAGGCTTTCTGGAAGTCAAGGTACACCACATCCACTGGCTCTCCCCCATCTATTTTACCAGTTACTTCCTCAAAAAATTCCAGCAGATTAGTCAAACACGATTTACCCTTTGTAAATCCATGTTGACTCTGTCCGATCCTTTCCCCATTTGTCAAGTGCTCCGCTATTTTATCCTTAATAATGGACTCTAGCATTTTGCCCACAACCGATGTAAGGCTTACTGGTCTATAATTCCCTGCTTTCTCTCTACCCCCCTTTTTAAATATTGGGGTAACATTAGCTACCCTCCAATCCACGGGTACTGTTCCCGAGTCAATGGAGTTCCGGAAGATGATCCTTAGAGCATCTGCTATCTCCAGGGCCACCTCCTTAAGTACCCTAGGATGTAGTTTATCAGGCCCCGGGGATTTGTCGGCCTTCAGTCCCCTCAACTTACCCAGCACCATATCCCTAGAGATACTAATTTCTGTCAGCTCCTCCCTCTCATTAGTCCCTATGTTTGCCGATATTCCTGGGAGGTTATTTGTGTCCTCCTTTGTGAATACAGAACCAAAGTATGAGTTTAATTGGTCTGCCATTTCCTTATTCTCCATTATATATTCTCCCGAATCGGACTGCAAGGGACCGACTTGGGATTTTACCAGTCTTTTCCTCCTGATATACCGATAAAAGCTTTTGCAGTCTGTCTTTATGTTTGCTGCAAGTTTACTTTCGTATTCTATTTTCCCCTTCCTGATTAATCCCTTTGTCCTCTTTTGCTGTATCCTGTACTGCCCCCAATCTTCCGGTCTGGTGCTTTTTTTTGCCAGTTGATATGCCCTTTTTTTTGATTTTATGCTGTCCCTAATTTCCCTCGTTATCCACGGTTGAGCCACCTTTTTAGGTTTATTTTTATGCCAAACCGGTATAAACATGTTCTGGAATTCTTCCATTCTATCTTTGAATGCTTGCCATTGTCTATCCACTGTCAATCCCCCCAGAAACACCACCCAATCAATCTTACCCAATTCCCGTCTCATACCCTCGTAATTCCCTTTATTTAAGTTCTGGACCTTAGTCTCTGATTCAATTTCCTCACTCTCCATCTCGACTGAGAGCTCGATCATATTATGATCGCTCTGACCCAAGGGGCCTCGTACAAGAAGATTGCTGATAAGTCCCTTCTCATTGCACAATACCCAGTCTAAAATGGCCTGATCTCGAGTCGGCTCCTCGACATATTGGTCCAGATAACCGTCCCGAAAACATTCCAGGAATTCCTCCTCCTCAGAATTTTTACTAATTTGGGTAGTCCAATCAATATGTAAATTAAAGTCACCCATGATGACAGCTGTGCTCTTATCGCACGCTTCTCTAATTTCCCTTTTTATGCCTTCCCTCACCTCCATATTACTATTTGGAGGCCTATATATCACACCCACTAACGTTTTCCTCCCCTTGCTATTTCTCATTTCTACCCATACAGATTCCGTTTCATCCGAGTTAATATCCTTCCTTTCCATTGCATTAATCCCCTCCTTTACCAGCAATGCTACCCCACCTCCCCTACCTTTTTGCCGATCCTTCCTAAATATTGTATATCCCTGGATGTTAAGTTCCCAGCCTTGCCCACCCTGCAGCCACGTTTCTGTAATCCCAATCAAATCATACTTGTTTACCTCTATTTCCACAACTAATTCATCCACCTTGTTCCTAATGCTTCTAGCATTAAGATACAAAGCCTTCAGGCTTGCTTTTTTCACACTCTCATTATGAATTAGTTTGGCCCTTTGTGTTTCTCTCCTTTGCTTATTGCTTCTCACCTTTCTACCATCTATTTCTAACTTCATATGACTTCCCTCTTTTCCACTACCTAGGTTCCCATCCCCCTGCCAAATTAGTTTAAATCCTCCCGAACCGCCCTAGAAAATATTACCCCGAGGACATCGGCTCCCTCACAGTTCAGGTGTAGACCGTCCCCTTGGTACAGGTCACTCCTCCCCAAGAACTGGTTCCAATGCCTCAAGAATTGAAATCCCTCTCCCTTGCACCACTGCTCAAGCCACGTATTTAGCTTATCTATCTTACTCTCTCTAAACTTATTAGCTCGTGGCACTGGTAGCAATCCAGAGATTACTACCTTTGAGGTCCTACTTTTCAATTTAGCTCCTAACTCCCTAAATTCAGCTTGTAGGACCTCCTCCCTCTTTTTACCTACATCGTTGGTACCTACATGTACCACGACAACTGGCTGATCCCCCTCCCCCTTCAGAATGCTCTGCACCCGCTCCGAGACATCCTTGACCCTTGCACCAGGGAGGCAACATACCATCTTGGAGTCTCGGTCTCGGCCACAGAAACTCCTATCTATCCCCCTTACAATTGAATCCCCTATCACTATAGCCCTATCCCTCTTTTTCCCGCCCTTCTGTGCAGCAGAGCCAGTCATGGTGCCCTGAACCTGGCTGCTGGTGCCTTCCCCTGATAAGTCATCTCCCCCAACAGTACCCAAAACGGTAAACCTGTTTTGGAGGGAGATGACCGCAGGTGACTCCTGCACTACCTTCCTGCCTTTACCCTGCCTTTTGGTCACCCATTTACTGTCTGAGCTAGCCTTTACCTGCGGTGTGACCAACTCACTGAATGTGCTATCCACAACATCCTCAGCATCGCGTATGCTCCAGAGTGAGTCCATTCGCAGCTCCAGCGCCGCCATGCGGTCTGCTAGGAGCTGCAGCTGGACACACTTCCTGCACACATAGTTGTCAGGGACAGTGTCCCTGATTTCCCAGAAGGTAAGTACTGTAAAAAATATAGGGACAGAGTGATCTCCTGGAAGAATTTCGATCGCCTAGATGGGTCGGAGAGGAATTTCCCAGATTTTTTTCTCCCAAATTGGCCATTGGGTTTTTATCTGGTTTTTCGCCTCTCCCGGGAGATCACATGGGTTCGGGTGGATGCAGAGTGATAGAAGATTTGAGGTTAGGATCAGATCAGCCATGATCTTATTGAATGGTGGAGCAGGCTCGAGTGGCTGATTGGCCTACTCCTGCTCCTATTTCTTATGTTCTTATGTTCTTATGTAAACTGTTGACCATACAAGTAGTGGTTGAATTTCTTGACTCCCCACACAAGGCTGAGGGCCTCTCGGTCAATCTGTGCATAATTGCGTTCAGCTGTCGTCAATGATCTTGAAGCAAAGGCTATTGGTCTTTCTGAGCCGTCTGGGAACTTCTGTGACAACACGGCACCAATGCCATAGGGTGAAGCATCACATGCCAGTCGAATAGGTAAGGATGGGTCAAAGTAAGCCTATTACCATCTCGTCTAGCTTCTAATCTCTTTTACTTCTTTTGGTTCTTTTATTCTTTTGTCCGATCGCAGCCCTGCCTTCGATCTAGTTCCTTTTCTCTCCAGTTTTGAAGAAGGGTCAAACCCGAAACGTCAACTCAAATTTCTCTCCACGGATGTTGCCTGACTTGCTGAGTTTTTCCAGCATTTTCTGTTGTTATTTCGGATTTCCAACATCTGCAGTATTTTGCTATCGTATAAGCTAGCACCTCTTCTGAAGTAATGAGTCTTTTACTCTCTTGAAAAGCTTGTTCACAGCTGTCACTCCACTTCCATTGTGACCCTGTCTGTAGCAGTGCATTTAGTGGATGTAACACTGTGGATAGGTTGGGCAAGAACTTGTGATAGTAGTTCACCAGTCCAAGATATGATCTCAACTGAGACACATTTTCAGGTGTTGGTGCATTAATCGCAGCTTCAATCTTGTCTGGAGACTTGTGTAAACCGTCCTTGTCAATCACATGTCCACAGTATGAGATTTCCTTTTTGAAAAACTCACACTTGTCTCGGTTCGCTCGGAGCCCATACTCCCGTAACCTGATGAGCACCTGTTCGAGGTTGGAAAGGTGGTCGTTGTCATTCTTGCCAGTAATGATGATGTCATCAAGATAACACTGAGTACCTGGAATCCCCTGCAGGACTTGGTTCATTGCCCTTTGCCAGATTGCAGGAGCTGATGCTATTCCGAATACTAGCCGATTGTACTGGTAAAGGCCTTTGTGCGTATTTATTCAGGTACTTCTTTGATGCATCATCAATTTCCATTTGGAGATAGGCCTGGGCCAAGTCAATCTTTGTGAAGCGTTCCCCTCTTGACAGGGAAGCAAAGATGTCCTCAATGCGAGGCAATGGGTACTGTACTGTGTGGAGGACTGGGTTAACAGTCACCTTAAAGTCTCCACAGATGCGCACTTTTCTTGGCTTTCCTGGTTTTGTGCTGGAGGTTTTCTTCATCACTGGAACTATAGGTGTGGCCCATTCATTCCAATCCACCTTGGACAGGACCCCTAACTGCTCCAAGTTCTCCAGCTCTGCTTCTACTGAAGGGTGAATTGCATAAGGCACTGGTCTGGCCTTATGGAACTTTGGATTTGCGTTCTCCTCAATCTTAATTTTTGCTTTCATGCCCTTAAGTGTTCCTATTCCCTTCTTGAACACTTCCTGAGAGTCAGTGAGTATTTGTGACAGTCTCTCAGGAGTGGCGTTGCTGTCCTCCTTTGCTGACACAAACAGTGCTTGGATGGTGTGCCAATCCAACTGTATTTTCCTGAGCCATTCGCGTCCCAGCAATGGTGGTCCTCCATTTTCCACGACATAGAGGTTCAATTGCGGTATTTTTTTTTCTTTGTATGTCACTGTCACTTTTATTTTACCTTTGGGGCACACTCTTGGTCCTGTGTATGTCTTTAACAGTACTTTAGTTGGCCTTAGCGGTATGTGTGAAAACAGTCATTTGTAGTCATGTACAGAGATCACTGTTAAAGCTGAGCCTGTGTCCAACTCCATTTTCAGCCTAACTCCTGCCACTTCTGGAGTAACCCATATTATTCTGTTATCCTCTGTTTCTTTCACACTGTAAGAAGTCACACAACACCAGGTTATAGTCCAACAGCTTTATTTGAAATCACAAGCTTTCGGAGCGCTGCTCCTTCTTCAGGTGAAGTGGAGAAATGCATAAAGACACAGCTTATATAGTCAGAGAATCATGTCAGATGTTTACAGGTAACCTTTCCAACTGCCATTTATCACACCTCGGCAGAGAGATAATCACAGCAGTCAAAGGTGTGAATGGTGTCCAAACAGGTCAGTCAGGGAGACATTACATCAAAGAACAATGAGGTGTGGTCACAAGGGGTCAAATATTGCAGATGCTGGGGTCTGTATGAAAAACAAAAAAACAGACAAAAAACATTTTTTTTTTGGCTGGAAATCACAGCAGGTCCGGCCGCATCTGTGTAGAGAGAACAAGCCAATGTCGACTCGAGTCTGGATGACCCTGCATCAGGTGGGGTTACATGTAGCGTGACATGACCCCAAGATCTCGGTTGAGGCCGTCCTCATGGGTGCGGAACTTGGCTATCAGTTTCTGCTCGACGATTTTGCGTTGTCGTGTGTCTCGAAGGCCACCTTGGAGAATGCTTACCCAAAGATCGGAGGCTGAATGTCCTTGACTGCTGAAGTGTTCCCCGACTGGGAGGGAACACTCCTGCCTGGTGATTGTTGCGCGGTGTCCGTTCATCCGTTGTCGCAGTGTCTGCATGGTCTCGCCGATGTACCATGCTCCGGGGCATCCTTTCCTGCAACGTATGAAGTAGACAACGTTGGCCGAGTCACATGAGTATGTACCATGTACCTGGTGGGTGGTGTCCTCACGTGTGATGATGGTATCTGTGTTGATGATCTGGCATGTCTTGCAGAGGTTGCTGTGGCAGGGTTGTGTGGTGTCGTGGTCGCTGTTCTCCTGAAAGCTGGGTAATTTGCTGCGAACGATGGTCTGTTTGAGGTTAGGCGGCTGTTTGAAAGCGAGTAGTGGAGGCGTGGGGATGGCCTTAGCGAGGTGTTCGTCGTCATCGATGACATGTTGAAGGCTGCGAAGAACATGGCGTAGTTTCTCCGCTCCGGGGAAGTACTGGACGACGAAGGGTACTCTGTTGGTTGTGTCCCGTGTTTGTCTTCTGAGGAGGTCTATGCGATTTTTCGCTGTGGCCCGTCGGAACTGTCGATCGACGAGTCGAGCGTCATATCCCGTTCTTACAAGGGCGTCTTTCAGTGTCTGTAGGTGTCCATCGCGTTCCTCCTCGTCTGAGCAGATCCTGTGTATTCGCAGGGCTTGTCCATAGGGGATGGCTTCTTTAACGTGGTTAGGGTGGAAGCTGGAGAAGTGAAGCATCGTGAGGTTGTCCGTGGGCTTGCGGTAGAGTGAAGTGCTGAGGTGTCCGTCTTTGATGGAGATTCGTGTGTCCAGGAATGAGACTGATTCTGAGGAGTAGTCCATGGTGAGTTTGATGGTGGGATGGAACTTGTTGATGTTATCATGTAGTCTTTTCAGTGATTCTTCGTCGTGGGTCCATAGGAAGAAAATGTCATCGATGTATCTGGTGTATAGCGTTGGTTGGAGATCCTGTGCAGCGAAGAAGTCTTGCTCGAACTTGTGCATGAAGATGTTTGCGTATTGGGGTGCGAATTTGGTCCCCATGGCTGTTCCGTGTGTTTGGGTAAAGAACTGGTTGTCGAAGGTGAAGACATTGTGGTCAAGGATGAAGCGGATGAGTTGTAGGATGGCGTCTGGAGATTGGCTGTTGTTGGTGTTGAGTTCTGAGGCTGTCGCAGCGATGCCGTCATCGTGGGGGATACTGGTGTAGAGTGCCGAGACGTCCATCGTGGTGAGGAGTGTTCCTGGTTCAACTGGTCCGTGGGTGCTGAGCTTCTGTAAGAAGTCTGTAGTGTCGCGACAGAAGCTGGGGGTTCCCTGTACGATGGGTTTCAGGATGCCCTCGACATATCCAGGGAGGTTCTCACACAGGGTTCCGTTGCCTGATGCGATAGGACGTCCAGGTGTGTTGGCTTTGTGTATCTTTGGGAGGCAGTAGAAGTCTCCCACGCGGGGAGTACGTGGGATGAGAGCATGTAGGATGCTTTGAAGGTCTGGATCGAAGGTTTTGATCAGTCTGTTGAGTTGGCGGGTGTGTTCTTTGGTCGGATCTGCGGGTAACTGTCTGTAGTGTTCCTGGTTGTCCAGTTGTCGGTATACTTCTTTGCAATAGTCCGTTCTGTTCTGTATGATGATGGCACCTCCTTTGTCTGCTGGTTTGATGATGATGTTGCGGTTGGTCTTGAGACACCATTTTGTTTGGACACCATTCACACCTTTAAGAACATAAGAAATAGGAGCAAGATTAGGCCAATCGGCCCCTCGAGCCTGCTCCACCATTCAATAAGATCATGGCTGATCTGATCCTAACCTCAAATCTTCTATCACTCTGCATCCACCCGAACCCATGTGATCTCCCGGGAGAGGCGAAAAACCAGATAAAGACCCAATGGCCAATTTGGGAGAAAAAAATCTGGGAAATTCCTCTCCGACCCATCTAGGCGATCGAAATTCTTCCAGGAGATCACTCTGTCCCTATATTTTCTACAGTACTTACCTTCTGTAAAGGCGATCTCCACCCCAGCCAGGAACAGGAATAAAACCATCTCCTGAAATCTAACAGAATTAGAACACAGTAGGAGCAGAACAAGGCTACACGGCCCCTGGGCCCGCTCCACTACCCACAGGGCCATGACCATTCCGAACCCAGACTCATGTCCAATTTCCTGCCCGCTCCCCGTAACCCTTTATTCCCTTTACTTCTAGGAAACTATCTATTTCTGTTTTAAATTTATTTAATGATGTAGCTTCCACAGCTTTCTGGGGCAGCAAATTCCACAAACCTACCACCCTCTGAGTGTAGAAGTTTCTCCTCATCTCAGTTTTGAATGAGCAGCCCCTTATTTTAAGATTATGCCCCCTAGTTCTAGTTTCACCCATCATTGGGAACATCCTCACCGCATCCACCCGATCAAGCCCCTTCACAATCTTATATGTTTCAATAAGATCGCCTCTCATTCTTCTGAACTCCAATGAGTAGAGTCCCAATCTACTCAACCTCTCCTCATATGACCACCCCCTCATCCCCGGGATTAACCGAGTGAACCTTCTTTGTACTGACTCGAGAGCAAGTATGTCTTTTCTTAAGTATGGACACCAAAACTGTATGCAGTATTCCAGGTGCGGCCTCACCAATACCTTGTACAACTGCAGCAATACCTCCCTGTTTTTATATTCCAACCCCCTAGCAATAAAAGCCAACATTCCATTGGCCTTCTTAATCACTTGCTGCACCTGCATACTAACTTTTTGAGTTTCGTGCACCAGGACCCCCAGATCCCTTTGTACTACAGTACTTTCCAGTTTCTTGCCATTAAGATAATAACTTGCTCTATGATTTTTCCTGCCAAAGTGCACAACCTCACACTTTCCAGTATTGTATTCCATCTGCCAAATCTCTGCCCACTTACTTAGCCTGTCTATGTCCCTTTGCAGGTTTTTTATGTCCTCCTCACTCACTACTTTCCCTCCCATCTTTGTATCATCTGCAAACTTTGATATGTTACACTCGGTCCCCTCCTCCAAATCGTTAATATAGATTGTAAAGAGTTGGGGACCCAGCACTGACCCCTGCGGAACACCACTAGTTACTGGTTGCCAATCTGAGAACGAACCATTTATCCCAACTCTCTGCTTTCTGTTAGAGAGCCAATCCTCCACCCACGCCAGAATATTACCCCCAATCCCGTGATTTTTTATCTTGAGCAATAATCTTTTGTGTGGCACCTTGTCAAATGCCTTTTGGAAGTCTAAATACACTACGTCCACTGGTTCCCCTTTATCCACCCTGTATGTTACTTCCTCAAAAAACTCAAGCAAATTTGTTAAACATGACTTCCCCTTCATGAAACCATGCTGAGTTTGCCCTATTAAATTATGTTTATCCAAATGTCCCGTTACTGTCTCCTTAATAATGGACTCTAACATTTTACCAACCACAGATGTTAGGCTAACAGGTCTATAGTTTCCAGCCTTCTGCCTACTACCCTTTTTAAATAAGGGTGTTACATTAGCAGTTTTCCAATCTGCCGGGACCTTTGCTGAGTCCAGTGAGTTTTGGAAAATTATTACCAATGCATCCACAATCCCTACCGCTACTTCCCTCAAGACCCTGGGATGCAAGCCATCAGGTCCAGGGGATTTACCCGCCTTGAGTCCCATTATTTTACCAAGTACCACTTCCTTAGTGATTTTAATCGTATTTAGTTCCTCCCCCCCTAGAGCCCCCTGTTTGTCCAGTGTTGGGATATTCTTAGTGTCCTCTACTGTAAAGACTGATACAAAATAATTGTTCAGTGTTTTTGCCATCTCCATGTTTCCCACCATTAATTTCCCGGTCTCATCCTCTAAGGGACCAACATTTACTTTAGCCACCCTTTTTCTTTTTATATAACTATAGAAACTTTTACTGTCTGTTTTTATATTTTTTGCTAATTTACTTTCATAATCTACCTTCCCTTTCTTAATCAATCTTTTTGTTATTTTTTGCTGTCTTTTAAAGACTTCCCAATCTTCCATCCTCCCACTAGATTTGGCTACCTTATATGCCCTTGTTTTTAGTCGGATACTATCCTTAATTACTTTACTTAGCCACGGATGGCTATCTTTTCTTTTACACCCTTTTTTCCTCAGTGGAATATATATTTTTTGGAAGTTGTAAAATAACTCCTTAAATGTACACCACTGGTCATGTACCGTCTTACCCTTTAATCTATTTTCCCAGTCCACTCTAATTAATTCCGCTCTCATACCTTCATAGTCTCCTTTATTCAAGCTCAGCACGCTTGTTTGAGATCCAACCTTCTCACCCTCTAATTGAATATGGAACTCAACCATGTTATGGTCACTCATTCCAAGGGGATCCTTTACTAGGACATTTTTAATTAATCCTGTCTCATTACACAGGACCAAATCTAAGGTTGCTTGCCCCCTGGTCGGTTCAGTTACATACTGCTCAAGAAACCCATCCCTAATACACTCAATGAACTCTTCCTCAAGGCTGCTCTGCCCAATTTGATTTGTCCAGTTAATATGATAATTAAAATCCCCCATAATTATAGCTGTTCCCTTATTACAAGCCTCAACTATTTCCTGATTAATACTCCGTCCAACAGAGTTGCAACTGTTCGGAGGCCTATAGACTACACCCACTAGTGTTTTTTTCCCCTTATTATTCCTTACCTCCACCCAAACTGTTTCACTATCCTGCTCCTTTGACCCAATATCATTTCTCTGTATTATAGTGATTCCTTCCTTTATTAACATAGCCACCCCACCTCCTCTCCCTTCCTGCCTGTCCTTCCTGATTGTTAAATAACCTGGTATGTTTAATTCCCAGTCATGGTCACCCTGCAGCCATGTTTCTGTAATGGCCACAAGATCATACCCATATGTCATTATTTGTGCCGTTAACTCATTCATTTTGTTACGAATGCTGCGTGCATTCAGATAAAGAACTTTCAAATATGTTTTGTAACACTTAGTTCCTGTTTTTTCCCTTTTTAGTACTTTACTTTTTACTCCATACCTTCTGTCCCTTCCTGACACATTCTGTTTTTTAATTCCCCCACTGCTACCTAAGTCTGTGACCTTCTCTGTTGTCATTTCTATTATTTGCTCTCTAGAAACCTCCCCCCCACTAATTAGTTTAAAGCCCTCTCTACAGCCCTAGTTATATGATTCGCCAGGACTCTAGTCCCAGCACTGGCCAAGTGGAGTCCGTCCCAACAGAACAGCTCCCTCCTGTCCCAGTACTGGTGCCAGTGTCCCAAGAAGCAAAACCCATTTCTCCCACACCAGTCTTTGAGCCACGCATTTAACTCTTTAATTTTATTTATCCTAGCCAAATTCGCTCGTGGCTCAGGTAATAACCCAGAGATTATTACCCTTGAGGTTCTGTTTTTTAATTTGACCCCTAGCTGCTCATACTCCTTTAACAGAACCGTCTTCCTTGTCCTATCTACGTCGTTTGTACCAACATGGACCACGACAACTGGATCCTCCCCCTCCCACTGCAAGTTTCTTTCCAGCCCAGAAGAGATGTCCTTAACCCTGGCACCAGGCAGGCAACACAGCCTTCGGGACTCCCGCTCTTGACTGCAGAGAACCCTATCTATCCCCCTAATGATACTATCCCCTACCACTACAACATTTCTTTTTACTCCCTCCACTTGAATGGCCCCCTGTACCACGGTGCTGTGATTATCTCTCTGCCGAGGTGTGATAAATGGCAGTTGGAAAGGTTACCTGTAAACATCTGACATGATTCTCTGACTATATAAGCTGTGTCTTTATGCATTTCTCCACTTCACCTGAAGAAGGAGCAGCGCTCCGAAAGCTTGTGATTTCAAATAAAGCTGTTGGACTATAACCTGGTGTTGTGTGACTTCTTACATTTGTCCACCCCAGTCCAACTCCGGCATCTCCACACCATGGCTACTATCTTTCACACTGTGTAGTTTTATACAAGCCAGATCCCCTTCCTCTGAGTCTGTGTCACTTTTTCCTTTATCTGAACTGTCTCCAGTCACGTAGTGTACCTTCTTGTATCTATCTTTGAAAGGATTCTTGTTTTCAGTCACTTGGTGTGCCTTTGTATCAGTTTTCTGCTTCTTTGCTTTGCAGACCCTTTCAATGTGCCTTCGTTTGCCACATTGTCTGCAATCTTTGTCTTTAAACCAACAGTCATTGTGGTCATGTGACATTTTACCACAGTGATAGCACTTCTTTTCTTGTTTCAGTGACATTTTGTTAGTGGAATATTCCAGGGATTTTTGTTGAATTTCTAAAGCGCCACGTGCTGCTGCTTCCATTGAAATTGCAATACTTAGAGCCTTCTCCAAGGTGAGATCTTTTTCAGACAGGAGCTTCTTTTATGTGCTTTCACTTTGCATACCACACACAAATCTGTCTCTCAATGCGTCTGATAAGCCCACTGCAAATTGGCAATGTTCTGATAATTTGCGCAACTTTGCCAAATATTCAGAAATGCTTTCATTTTTGCTCTGGTTCCGTTTATGGAATTTAAATCTTTCAGCTATGAGCAGTGGTCTGGGGCTTAAATGGTCTTGGAGTGTGTCCACTATTTGTTTGAATGTTTTGTTTACTGGTTTTTCAGGGGTTAATAAACTACGTAGTAGCTGTTATGTTCATTAATAACTAGTCGTTTTTATTAAGAACAGCTAGCTTTTGCTAGACACTTTATTGAGCACATGTGGACTAGGTACAGTATCTGTAGAGGCCTCCATCTTGACTGCTGCCTTGTGGGTAGCCTAGTGCATCCTGGGTAGCCCACTCTTATATACATACAGCACCACTTAGTGTACCATTCCAGAATGACAGGTTACTGATCATTACAGTAGCCCGTATGTCTTTGCGCCCATAACACTCAGCAAAACAGTGGCTTTCTTTTCTACCTCCACTCCGTTAGCCTCACAGTACAACTCCACCCTTTCAATGTAAGTTGCCCAGTCTTCAATGCTGCTATCAAATGCTGCAATAGTGCCAATCATCGCCATTTTTTTTTCCAAACCCGTTTTTCTTTCTTTACTAGTTAGCTAGCGTCATGCAAGTCCTGTGCACTTTTCACTTGACTTATGTATCCCCTGCCTAGCTTAGCACGTGTGCTCCGTTTTCTCTGCCTTCTCGCTCTTTTCTTTCAAGTTTCGGTGTCCTCTGGATACGATGCCAGAATAGGAAGACGTAGGTTCATAATTCTCGTCGCCAATTTGTTGTGTTTGTACCGCTATACACAACTACATAAAATAATAAAGCAGCAGAGACTGAGAGTAACTTCAAGTGATCTTTACTGGGTAACTGGAACTTCGGCACTGACTATACAAATCGATACTTGTCTGTTGTATATGCTCGCAGCTAAGGATATACATCCGCAATACAAAGTAGTCCCTTCAATGTTGTATACATTACAGGAATATACAAGCCCTTCTCAGTCCATCTAGTCAATCCCAAGGTTCAAACACCCTTCTGTATTCTTGAACCTTTAATGCATCTCAAGGAGCGAATGAGCCACTTAAACCAGCATAACTGTCAAAAAGTTTGATAATCCAACGGCGGAGCCTTCAACAATTTCAAAAAAAATGTTTGTATGCCAACAGTGCAAAAGGCTGTTTTATTGACTGGTAAGTATAGAAATGGAGTGACATGAGCACGCTTTGGGGGTGGGAGGAGATTGCAATGAAGACAGCAAGGGAGGCAAGGCACGAACAGGGTTGAGATCAGCTGAGCCACTCAGAGAACCTGGCAGAAGGTTCAGAAGAAGGTGCGTGCCTTAAAGGGAGCCATAGCATAGTGTTAATGTCACTGGGCTAGTAATCCAGAGACGTGGACTAATGAGCCAGTAGACGGGAGTTCAAATCCCACCACGGCAGCTGGGGAATTTAAATTTAGTTAATTAAATAAATCTGGAATAAAAAGCTAGTATCAATAATGTAACTATGGGATTGTTGTTAAAGACCCATCTGGTTCACTAATGGCATCCTTTAGGGAAGCAAATCTGCCATCCTTACCTGGTCGATATGTGACACCAAACCCACAGCAATGTGGTTGACTCTTAACTTTCCTCTGAAATGGCCTAGCAAGCCACTCAGTTGTAACAAACCGCTATGAAAAACAATAATAAGAATGAAACCGGATGGACCACCCAGCATTGAAAAAGGCAATGGCATACCTAGACCAATCGACAATGTAAAGTCCTCCTCACCAACATCTGGGAATTGTGCCAAAATTGGGAGAGCTGTCCCACAGACTAGTCAAGCAACAGCCTGACATAGTCATACTCACACTTTCAGCCAATGTCCCAAACTCCTCCATCACCATCCCTGGGTATGTCCTGTCCCACCGGAAGGACAGTCCTAGCAGGGGTGGTGGCGCAGTGGTATACAGTCGGGAATGTGTCGTCCTGGGAGTCCTTAACATTGACTCCGGACCCCATGAAGTCTCATGGCTTCAGGTCAAGCATGGGCAAGGAAACCTCCTGCTGATTACCACCTACCTCCCTCCCTCAGCTGATGAATCAGTACTCTTCCATGTTGAACACCACTTGGAAGAAGCACTGAGAGTAGCAAGGGCACAGAATGATCTCTGGGTGGGGGACTTCAATGTCCATCACCAAGAGTGACTCACCACAGCTGGCCGAGTCCTGAATGACATAGCTGACAGTCTGGGTCTGTGACAGGTGGTGAGAGAACCAACACGAGGGAAAAACCTACTTGACCTCGTCCTCACCAATCTACCTGTCACAGATGCATCTGTCCACAACAGTATTGGTAGCTGTGACCACCGCACAGTCATTGTGGAGATGAAGTCCCGTCTTCACACTGAGGACACCCTCCATCGTGTTGTGAGGCACTACCACTGTGCTAAATGGGATAGATTCAGAACAGATCTAGCATCCATGAGGTGCTGTGGGCCATCAGCAGCAGCAGAATTGTATTCCACTGCAATCTGTAACCTCATGGCCCAGCATTTCTCTCACTCTGCCATTACCATCAAGCTAGGGGACCAACCCTGGTTCAATAAGGAGTGTAGAAGAGCATGCCAGGAGCAGCACCAGGTGTACCTAAAAATAAGGTGCCAACCTGGGGAAGCAGCAACACAGGACTGCATGCAGGCTAAAAAGCGGAAACAGCATTCTATAGACAAGTCTAAGCGATCCCACAATCAACGGATCAGATCAAAGCACTGCAATCCTGCCACATCCAGTCGTGAATGGTGGTGGACCATTAAACAACTATCCTCAATGATGGTGGAGCCCAGCACGTGAGAGCAAAAGACTAGGCTGAAGCGTTTTGCAACCAACTTCAGCCAGAAATGTCAAGTGGATGATCCATATCGGCCTCCTCCAGAGGTCCCCACCATCACAGAAGCCAGTCTTCAGCCAATTCGATTCATTCCACGTGATATCAAGAAACGGCTGAGCGCACTGGATACAGCAAAGGCTATGGACCCCGACAACATTCCTGCTATTGTGCTGAAGACTTGTGCTCCAGAACTAGCTGCACCTCTAGCCAAGCTGTTCCAGTACAGCTACAACACTGGAAAACTGCCCAGGTATGTCCTGTTCACAAAAAGCAGGACAAATCCAATTCAGCCAATTACCGCCCCATCAGTCTACTCCCAATCATCAGCAAAGTGATGGAAGTTGTCATCGACAGTGCTATCAAGTGGCACTTACTCACCAATAACTTGCTCACTGATGTCCAGTTTGGGTTCTGCAAAGACCACTCGGCTCCCGACCTCATTACCCCCTTGGTCCCAACATGGACAAAGGAGCTGAATTCCAGAGGTGAGGTGAGAGTGACTGCCCTTGACATCAAGGCTGCATCTGATTGAGTGTGGCATCAAGGAGCCGTAGTAAAATTTAAGTCGATGGGAATCGGGGGGAAAACTCTCCACTGGCTGGAGTCACATCTAGCACAAAGGAAGGTGGTTGAAGGTCAATCATCACAACCCCAGGACATCGCAGCAGGAGTTCCTCAGCACAGTGTCCTAGGCCCAACCATCTTCAGCCGCTTCATCAATGACCTTCCCTCCAACATAAGGTCAGAAATGGGAATGTTTGCTGATGACTGCACAGTGTTCAGTGCCATTCACAACTCCTCAGATAATGAAGCAGTCCATGCCCGCATGCAACAAGAACTGGATGACATTCAGGCTTGGGCTAATAAGTGTCAGGTAACATTCGCGCCACAGAAGTGCCTGGCAATGACTATCTCCAACAAGCAAGAGTCTAACCACCGCCCCTTTACATTCAACGGCATTACTATTGCCGAATCCCCCACCATCAACATCCTGGGGGTCACCATTGACCAGAAACTTAACTGGACCAGCCACATAAATACTGTAAGAACAAGAGCAGGTCAGAGGCTAGGTATTCTGTGGCGAGTGTCTCACCTCCTGACTCCCCAAAGCCTTTCCACCATCTACAAGGCACAAGTAAGGAGTGTGATGGAATACTCTCCACTTGCCTGGATGATTGCAGCTCCAACAAAACTCAAGAAGCTTGACACCATCCAAGACAAAGCAGCTCGCTTGATTGGCACCCCATCCACCACTTTAAACATTCACTCCCTCCACCACCGGAATACCGTGGCTGCAGTGTGTACCATCTACAAGATGCACTGCAGCAACTCGCCAAGGCTTCTTTGGCAGCACCTCCCAAACCCGCGACCTCTTCCACCTAGAAGGCCAAGGGCAGCAGGCGTATGGGAACATCACCACCTCCAAGTTCCCCTCCAAGTCACACACCATCCTGACTTAGAAGTATATCGCCGATTCTTCATCGTCGCTGGGTCAAAATCCTGGAACTCCCTCCCTAACAGCACTGTGGGAGGACCTTCACCACACGGACTGCAGTGGTTCAAGAAGGCGGCTCACCACCACCTTCTCAAAGGCAATTAGGGATGGGCAATAAATGCTGGCCTTGCCAGCGCCGCCCACATCCCATAAACGAATAAAAAAAAAACTAAGAGCAAAGAGGTAATAAATATCACTGTAAAGTAAGTATACAGGACATATATAAATCTGCAACCTTCTGACTGCTGCCCGGTCAGACATGTCAGGTTCCCTTTTACTCTGTCCCAGTAATCCATCTTAGTCCCAGTCTCTGAAAAACAATTCCTTCTCCGCCACTTTTCAGCCCAAACCATTATTGTGCCTCTCTCAATGGGACTGTCAATTTGTGCTGTGAACTCATTTCAACTTGGAACTGCCATGACTCTGCCAAAATTAATTTCACTTCGGACCCTAACAGATGATGTCCTGGGGCTGAATTCAAGTCTAAGTCCCTGAGGCAAAAGCACAAATGAGGTAACCCAATATACCAGTCAGTCTCTTATACTGTTATGTATTTGAGGACAAATTAAGCCATGTCAAGTTGACATAGTATAAAAGCTAAGAACGGAGCAAATATTGACACTGCCGCTAGGCCTATGACATGCATGCGCGTGACGTCGCTCAGTTGCTCAAGCCCGGCGCGAGGGTTAGTGCTGTGTTGAAGCGTTATATATTATTGAGTTCTGCACTTAGCCATGCAGAGAACTTCAGCAGAGAACTTCAATTCAGTACTGTCAGTTTACAGCCTGACTGCATCAAGTCATACATTACACTTCTTAATTAATTGCACCGGCAGTGTAACTAAATGCAGCCAAGTGTTGGGTGATTATTGTCCTCCCACTTCCTGGTGGTGCACCTACAAGTCTTGTTAATGACATCGGGTGGTGTCACTAAACGCAGCCTATTCCACTGTTCCTTATCCCACTTTCTGAGGGGAAGGGCGGTGGTGTCTGAGTGATGAGTGAAGAGATTGCTGTATAGCCTACACATGATCACTATGGGATGACTACAGACACCTGGATGACACTGAATTTTCAATTAATCCTTAGCCTTTCCATATCATGTTCTTTGCAAAGGAAAAGGTCAGCCACAATGAAGTTCCACAAATACAAAAAGTATACAAAAAGGCTAATAGAATGTTGGCTTTTATGATCTTCCAAAATTCCCTAGATTCTAGAAAGGTCCCAGTGTATTGGAAGGTAGCAAATGTAACCCTGCTATTCAAGAAAGGAGGGAGAGAGAAAACAGGGAACTACAGGCCAGTTAGCCTGACATCAGTTGTCGGGAAAATGCTGGAATCCATTATTAAGGAAGTGGTAACAAGGCATTTAGAAAATCATATGATTAGGCAGAGTCAACATGGTTTTATGAAAGGGAGATGATGTTTAACAAAATTATTAGAGTTTTTTGAGGATATAACTAGCAGGGTAGATAAAGGGGAACCAGTGGATGTAGTATATTTGGATCCAAAAGGCATTCGATAAGGTGGCACCTAAAAGGTTGTTACACAAGATAAAGGCTCGTGGGGTTCAGGGTAATATACTAGCATGGATAGAGGATTGGTTAAAGGACAGAAAACAGAGAGTAGGGATAAATGGGTCATTTTCAGGTTGGCAGGCTGTAACTCGTGGGGTGCCAGAAGGATCAGTGCTTGGACCTCAGCTATTTACAATTTATATCAATGACTTAGATGAAGGGACCGAGTGTAATATATCTACGTTTTCCGACAATACAAAGCTAGATGGGAAAGTAAGCTGTGAGGAGGACACAAAGAGCCTGCAAATGGATATAGACAGGTTAAGTGAATGGGCAATAAGGTGGCAGATGGAATATAATGTGGGGAAATGTGAGGTTGTTCACTTTGGTAGGAAGAATAGAAAAACATAATAGTTTTTAAATGGTAAGAAACTATTAAATGTTGGCGTTCAGAGAGAGTTAGGTGTCCTCATACAGGAAACACAGAGAGCGAGAAATTCATATACATACTTACCGCCACCTGTTAGTGCCAGTGATTCTCAAAAAAATGGCGACCACTGCTCTTGCGCCAGCTGGAGGTGGTCCCCACAGCAGCCGCCATATTCATGGGTCCCTTTGCGCCGCCGGTAACCGGCATCGCCCTGTAAAAAAATGGCACCATGGTGACATCGCACGCCTACTTAACATCGCCTATGCGAACTTCGACCCTAGCGCTCAATTCAGCGCTGGGTCCTAAGCACGCCAGGTTAACGCTAGGCTGGCAGACGCTGATGGGGGTGATATCTGCAGCTGTTAAAGGGACACACACATCAATCAGGTAAGTTTGAATGGGAGAGTCTGGCCTAGGACTTTTGGATTTTATTGAAGTGATGGCTTGCTGCAATATATGTGAAAAGGTTTTGAAGTGTTTTGGGAGTGCTGCTGGATGCTTGCAAGGGCTCGGATGGTAAGTGAGTGCCTTTGAGAAGACAAAACATGCTGTGAGTACTCAGCAGGTCACGCTACATCCGTGGAGTTCATGTCTCAGTTTGACATGCAGCCTGACCAACTGAGTATTTGCAGCATCTTATGCTGTCACTTCACATTTACAGCATCCGCTTGCAGAGGGAAGAGGAAGGCACAGAAGAGGAAGACGCAAAGAGGAGGAAGCTGAAGAGGAGGAATCAGACGGCAGGATGCATCCCAGACAGCCCCTTTGTGGCCAGGATATCCGGGATGGAAGCATCCGCCTGCGGTCCCATTGGCTGGGCAGGCTACCTCTTCTTGCTGACCCGCTGGCTGGGCAGGCTGCATTGCTTGGGTATGTGAAATGAGGAAGGCACAAGAGTGGAGCTGTGTTGACGGGAGGGCGGGAATCCTAGAGGTGCATGCCAGATGGGGGATAACGTATGAGGATGCCCGCACCTTGTATCCTTTCAGTCCAAGGGCTCAGCCATGCCCCTGCCAAGAATGGCCTGCACTTTCTCCTGCAAGGGAGTGAGATGATGCTAGGAATGGTAGATGTGCCTTGTCATTGGTACAGATTGTTGGTAGGTGAGTGATTGGGGGTCCTGCATTGAGCAGTGTGTGAGGCTAGTAGTGCAGTTGGTAGGTGATGGCTTTTGAAGATGCATTTACTGACCTTGACCAGTGGTCTGAGGTCATGAAGCTTCTTTGGGCACTGGAGCCAGGTGGTGGGGGCAACACTGCTGGCAGTGACGGCCTTGGTAATATACTCCCACATTGCTCTTTCTGGAGGGCCTCCTGGCCCCTGTGGGTAGAGGGCCAGTCTTGCAGTGTTGACCCCCTGCACATAGCTGGAGTACTGCATGCGAGACCCTGGATGCCCCTTCCCTGGCTTGCTGAGTCATTTGTGTTAGTGCTGAGGCAATTTTCCCATTTTTCAGTTTAGGAAGGTAATTCAGCTTTAAGAGCTGAATAATCACATTTGGAACTTCTTTTAAATATTGAATATTTGTAAAAAGTCAGAAAGGGCTGAAAAAAATGTATTGAATCGGTGCATTTTAATTTCCCTTGCTTCAATGTGCATGGCCCCTTTAAATTTCAGAGCTCCTCACTGCCCACAATGCATTGCGAGCTTCACAGCCTCGCACACAGACGCTCGGGGAAGCAGCAACGCCGCAACAGGACTACAAATTGGTCCCGGATCCCTTGTGCAACGCCACCAGGATGGCGTTGCGGCTAAGGTTAGCGCTGCGCCACCTACCTCCATGCCCCCCACACCAATTTAGGTTGGTTAGAGCTGCGGCCATTTCAGGCGGCCATTAATGGCAGCTGGCGGTGACACCGACTGCTTTGCTGGCGATGACCAATTTTTTCCCCCTGAGAGCTAGCATGCAGGTACATGGCACGTTGGCCTTTATTGCAATGGGGTTGGAGTACAAGAGTAAGGAAGTCTTACTGCAATTGTACAAGGCTTTGGTGAGACCACACCTGGAGTACTGTGCACAGTTTTGGTCTCCTTATCTGAGGGAGGATATACTTGACTTGGAGGCGGTGCAACGAAGGTTCACTAGATTGATTCCTGGGATGAGAGGCTTGTCCTATGAGGAGAGATTTAGTAGATTGGGCCTATACTCTCTGGAGTTTAGAAGAATGAGAGGTGATATAAGAACATAAGAAATAAAAAATAAGAGCAGGAGTAAGCCATACGGCCCCTCGAGCCTGCTCCGCCATTCAATAAGATCATGGCTGATCATCGACCTCAACTCCACTTTCCTGCCCGATCTCCATATATCTCAACGAAACATATAAGATCCTATGGGGGATTGACAGGGTAGATACTGAGAGGTTGTACTGGAATTATTTCAGGATGTAACTGGTAAAATAGATAAGGGAGAACCAGTGGATGTGGTGTATTTGGACTTTCAGAAGGCTTTCGATAAGGTCCCGCATAAGAGATTAGCGTGCAAAATTAAGGCACATGGGATTGGGGGCAAGGTATTGACTTGGATAGAGAACTGGTTGACAGATAGAAAGCAAAGAGTTGGAATAAACGGGTCGTTTTCCGAGTGGCAGGCAGTGACTAGTGGGGTACCGCAAGGATCGGGCCTAGGACCCCAGCTGTTCACAATATATATTAATGATCTGGATGAGGGGACTGGATGTAATATCTCCAAATTTGCAGCCGACACAAAGCTGGGTGGGAGGGTATGCTGTGAGGAGGATGTCGTGAAACTCCAGTACGATTTGGACAGGTTGGGTGATTGGGCAGAAACATGGCAAATGCACTATAATGTGGATAAATGTGAGGTTATTCACTTTGGTGGCAAAAACAGGAAGGCAGATTATTTTTTGAATGGCAATAGATTGGGAGAAGGGGAAGTGCAAAGAGACCTGGGTGTTCTTGTGCACCAGTCGCTGAAGGTAAGCATGCAGGTGCAGCAGGCGGTTAAGAAGGCAAATGGTATGTTGACCTTTGTAGCAAGAGGGTTCGAGTGCAGGAACAAAGATGTCTTGCTGCAGTTGTACAGGGCCTTGGTGAGACCGCACCTTGAGTATTGTGTGCAGTTTTGATCGCCTTATCTGAGGAAGGATGTTCTTGCCATGGAAGGAGTGCAGCGAAGATTCACCAGGCTGATACCTGGGATGGCAGGAATGATGTATGAGGAGAGATTGTGTCAATTGGGCTTATACTCACTGGAGTTTAGAAGATTGAGAGGGGATCTCATCGAAACCTATAAAATTCTGTCAGGCCTGGACAGACTAGATGCAGGAAGGATGTTCCCGATGGCCGGGGAGTCCAGAACCAGCGGTCATAGTCTAAGGATAAGGGGTAAGCCATTTAGGACTGAGATGAGGAGGAATTTCTTCACCCAGAGAGTGGTGAACCTGTGGAATTCTCTGCCACAGAGGGCGGTGGAGGCCAGTTCATTAAATATATTCAAGAAGGAGTTGGATATATTTCTTAAGGCTAAGGGGATCAAGGGATATGGGGAGAAGGCAGGGACAGGGTACTGAATTTGAATGATCAGCCATGATCTCATTGAATGGCGGAGCAGGCTCGAGGGGCCGAATGGCCTACTCCTGCTCCTATCTTCTATGTTTCTATGTTTCTATGTTGTGTCCCCTGGCTGGAGTCTAAAACTAGGGTGCATAGTCTCAGGATAAGGGGTCGGCCATTTAAGACTGAGATGAGGAGGAATTTCTTCACTCAGTGGATACCAAATCTTTGGAATTCTCTACCCCAAAGGGCTGTGGTTGCTGAATTGTTGGGTATATTCAAGACTGAGATGGATAGATTTTTGGACTCTAGGGGAATCAAGGGATTTGGGGATCGGGCAGGAAAGTGGAGTTGAGGTCGAAGATCAGTCATGATCTTATTGAATGGCGGAGCAGTCTTGAGGGGCCGTATGGCCTACTCCTTTACCCAGAAAGTGGTGAGAATGTGGAACTCGCTACCACAGGGATTGCTTGAAGCAAATCGTATAGATGCATTTAAGGGGAAGCTAGCTACACATATAAGGGAGAAGGAATTAAAGGGTTATGCTGATAGAGTTAGATGAGGACAGACAAGAGGAGACTTTACAAGCCTATTGCTATGGCCAGGGGGTCAACATTGCAAGACTGGTTGGGCCAAATGGATTGCTTCTGTGCTGTATATCCTATGTAATCCTATGTAAGTGTACTGCCTGCCATATTGGTAAAGGCTCCCGCATAGGTGTCCAGTACACATGCCTGAAACAGGCATTAGCTCCTTTGCATATGTAAATAGGGGGCCTGATGCCTATGTGAGGCCCCTTTTGCAATGTTTTTTGTGACTGACTGCATCATGAGTTTTCCTTCTGGCTCCATGGGACATTTCCAGGCCACTGTCAGCCACTGTCCACCCCCTTCTAATTGCAATCCCCCCTCCCCGCCCCCAATCCCAGAACTCTCCCTACTACGTGCCCACTTAGTGCCCCTGGGATTGCACCTGGTGCCTGCAGCTGGCCAGTAAAGGGACAAGTTGATTTGACGTTGAGTAAAATCACATGTTACATGGATTACAGGCAGTGTGCACAGGCGGCAACCATAGATTAGTGTGGCCATCTCTGATTGGACATGTTCCTAGAGGTTTCTTCGCATGCCCTGCCGCTTCCAGCTGCAACCCCACCCACCGCTCACTCAAACAGCCTTTTTCCCCCATCTCCAATATTTTTATCAATAATAAATGAAAGTGTTCAAAGAAAATGAAAAATGAAAACACAATTTTTTTAATGCCCTTATGATTAATTTATAGGAGATTAATCTTTAATAGCTGGAGGCGCCTGGGCAATACTGGAGGGTTGGCAACGCTAGGCATAGGCATCAACTACTTGATTCCATTAAATCATTATCGCTTTCACTCCTATTTTGATAATTTTATGAATTTGGTAAACCAACAGCCCATTATTATTTACATTATTCCATTATTTAGTTATGATACATGTAGACTAAACATAATAACTGCTTCTTTATGAATATCCGCATTAGGCCTGTACAGTCTTCGGCAAGTGAAACTTCTTCAGGATATACTGCAAGAAAGTAATTGAATCAAACTATACGTATTTGAACTGATCTTTATCTGTGGTTGTCCTCTTCCCTCCTGCCTTGTCCTTGTCAGTCCTATTAAAACAAACTTCTCCAGCCTGACTGTACCCGGTCTGGTGAAGGGCCTCCATCGAAACCGTAACATTTCTCTTTTAGCCTGCTCTGTATTTGCAGCGTTTTCTCTTTTATTTTTGATTTCCAGCATATTGGATTTTTCCCCCCCGCTCCTGTGGATGGACAATTGTCATGCGAGCAACAGCCAGTTTGCTTTCATCTGAAAGGGACAAGAATGGACTGCTTCATAACTAGAGCTAAATGCGCAAACGTGGATGATAAATTTCTGACTAATCTGACTTATCTTACTGACCTGACAGAATTACTCACTGTTTCAACTGTAATAAGGACTATAAACAAGATTTATAATAATTGTGTTTGCCCTTGGCATCTGTTGCTTCTTGCTTGATTCTTTTCTTACCACTGGAAGCTTGTTGGGATCAGTAAATTGAACGACATCTGAACCTATAGTTTGATTCACAGATTTTTCTTGCAGTAAATCCTGAGCAAGTTACGTCGACTTCAGATTTTTTTGTGTTAATGTGGAGGACAGTCTCCTAATTCTTCAGGCATCATGTGGCCATCTCACTTTTTCTTTTTTGCACTGTACTATGCTACTTTCCCTGTGTTTGGATTATAGCAGACTTGCACTTCCTCTGTCTCACAGCCAGCCATGAATCAGACTGGAATCCGGTACAGGGCCTGTCAAAAGGCCGTGACAAGAACCAGCTTCTCAGAAAAGAGCCCGTGACAGCTTAATCTACATCAGAATGCAACCCTGTCTCGGTCAGCCACAGTTACATTTCCACAGAACCAGGAGAATTAAAAAAAAGTTAATTTAAAAAAATAATAATTATCATCGTCAAAGAGGTCTGTCAGTAAGAATCTAAACCTTTTTTTTGGTGCAGGATCATATGGACAGCTCATTTCCACAAAATTTGCAATGTACTCGTTGTCCAGATCACTAGACTCAGGCCCCAAATCTTTCCCATGGTAAATGTTTTTTCCACCTCGTGGTGTATGATGTCAATGCAAAATGCTCCTCAAACTTCCTGGACCAGTTACAGGCAAGTCACTGGAGACCTGAAACATCTGGGGCCTCGGCCAATTGCATTCCTCCATGAATACTGGTATCTCAATTTTCTCTTCATTTTTTTTTCAACTGACGTTGTGCAATTTAAGAAATTTACAACCAGGGAGGTTTCTAAAGGATCAGGGGTGTAATTGGAAGTAGCTGCCTCTTACTGCACACTGGGCACATTTATATCAGCCTGACAGGGTTTCAGACCAGCGGCCATTAATCAAAATTTCAACACGGATCGGGTATTTTACCACAAGAGTGTAGTATTTTTGTCATTTGGTTTGCAGGAAAATAGCCAGGAGCCCCCCTCACCCTCCCGCTCCCACCCCCGCCAACTGATTGCCTTACATAATATCAATCTTAGATTTGGATGTCAGAGCTTCCACTCGCCCTTGCTGTTACAGTATGAGTTACATTGGTAAATAGCTCATTCAAATTTCGTCTGCTTGACTAGACAGTACTGATTCCTGCTGCGGTCCCACAGACTTCTTAACTATCAAAGTGCTTGCGCCAAGGAAATTGTCGTTAAGCCTCAAAGACGCAAACTAGCCTAAAGCAAGTTGTTCTGTCTGCCCCAGTGACTTTCTCTCTTTATAATGCAGGACCCAACTACTGCAGCAAATTTCTATTCCAGGCTATAGAGATAAAAGATTATATGGCCATGTCATCAGGAGAAAGAATTTGGCCAGATGTTGCGCCGTGTTTATAGCAGAGGATTGTGCGATGACATAAGCAGTGATTTGATGACATCATTGGTGGTAATTTTAACCCCCAAGTCCAGGTGGGAAGTAAATATTTTAAAAAGGTAAAAAAATCGACCCCAACCCGCCACTTCCACGTTTTAATGGAGGCGGGCCAGAAATGCGGGCGACCAATCCGCTCTCTGGAGGCGGTTGGTCACTGGCATCTTTTAAGGAGATTGTGTGCCTCCATATTAGCAGAGTTTTTTTTAATAACTAATGTTGGCCGGGTTTCCCGGGGCTCAGGAACCCCGGCAGGTAAAAGGAGGTGAGGAGGACCGGCTCCATAAGGTAAGCGCATTTACACCACTGAGCCAGGAGAAGCAGGAATGTTTCCTCCAGGACCAACAAGCTTACCTCTGTACTCTCAGCCCTGCCATCTCCGACCCCCGCCGCAATCTCTGACACCCCCGCGATCTCCGAGCCCCCCTAACCCCGATCTCTGACCACCACCAGTGTTCCCTGTAATTTTTTGGGGAGCCGTGAGGCCTCTTTAATAGGCTGCACAGCCCATTCAAAATACCCTGCAAGCCAGGAGCATGATATCATCACAATACCCCCTATCAACTAATTAAAATGTAACCACAAAATCAGATTGTTAAATAAAATTGCTTGTTGGTACCTCATTTTCCTGACAGTCGATATGTTAGTGTTTGATATTTTGGTCTGGCCTTGTCAGATTAAAATATCAAACAGTGGGACTAGACCTTACATTGCCCTTTTACCTTTCACCGTCACCTCTGGGGTCTGGGTTTGTAGCCACTGCAGACTGATGGGATGAGTCTCCTTCTCTGACATCTATATGGATCCAAAGGGAAAAGAGTTTGGCCAGTCTCAACCCAGTTCCTCATGGGAGTGAGTTCACTGCACAAGAGTAGCCATAATTTGGCACTAATTGATGCTAAATTGGCAAGCTCACTCTGAAAGCAAATACTACATTTCCGAGCACTGACATCCATCATGGTTATGAGCACAGTGAAAAAAAAAATCTTTAATAAAGAGAAAAAAAAAATTAAGTCATCTTCAACATGAATTTTGGTTCCAATATTGCTTTAGTTACAGACAATTGAATTTGGCAAATAGACATAAGGGCCTCCTGGATTTTTACTCAAGTGATGTGTCAACTTGGATTTCAATACACCTGGCAACTGTCTGCTTGATCGTTTAGCTCTCCCACACACAGATGCACACACACACATATACATAGACATTCGCACACACACACATAGACATTCGCACACACACACATAGACATTCGTACACACGCACACACACACATACACATAGACATTCGCACATACACACATAGACATTCGCACACACACACATAGACATTCGCACACACACACATAGACATTCGCACACACACACATAGACATTCGTACACACGCACACACACACATACACATAGACATTCGCACATACACACATAGACATTCGTACACACGCACACACACACATACACATTCGCACACACATACACATAGACATTCGCACATACACACATAGACATTCGTACACACGCACACACACACATACACATAGACATTCGCACATACACACACACACACATACACATTCGCACACACATACACATAGACATTCGCACATACACACACACACACATACACATTCGCACACACATACACATAGACATTCACACACACACACACATGCATACATAGACATATACACATACACACACAGACATACACATACACACATACATACAGACAGAGACATATATATACACGCACACACACACACACATAGACATTCACACAATTTCAGTTATATATTCTCCTTTATATTCATCTTTAGGTTCTTGAATACCACGCACCTTTCCCAATACTGATTGGTGGATGGCTGGTTTCTAAGCCTCTGAAATTTCTGCTTCTTGATTTAACTGCAAAGTGTTGAAGAGTTTCATTTGTCCCCTGGATTTTCTCTTGCTTCGGGGCCTTGACGAGATATCTTGGATAAGATCAGAAATTCACCAGCAAGTGACTGAGCCAAACACAGCAGAGGTTGTGAGATACAGTTCTTGGTCTGTTCCGAGTGAGTCAGCGGACCTCAGCTGGAATAGGGTTAGGGTCAGTACAATTGGTCTCAGCATCCTAGGATAGGAAGGGAAAAATAAATCAGGCAAGGTTCTCACTTCTGATGGCTATTCAATGACCCCTGCTGAAAGTGCATGGGTGGACATCAGGTGAGGATCAGATCAGACCTCCGGTCTCCACAATAAATATTACGGCCCACTCCTGGCCTGTGCGTGGCCCCCTTCAGGATCAGCTCCCCCGCCCAGACCCAAGCTGCTGGCTGGCTTCGAGTGGGAGCCAGCTGATTTTCTGCCCTCCCGCAACTGGGAAGCTGTGGTGAGCAGTCTGTCTGGCGCCCGCAGCTCGCCGACGGCATTCAAGTGAGGCTTAAAACAGAAAGTGCTTCGGGTCTCCCAAAGCTGGCTTCAGGTGGGCGACAAGTCCACTCTGCTGGCTTTGCATTCATTTTGGGCGGAAGCCGAATTTGCCATCATGTTTGATGTGTTCCTCCTGTTTGGTTGAGTGTTGTCTTTCTACCCTCATATTTCTCTAATGGATTTGGTATAACATCAGAAAAATTCAAAACCCATAGAAAACAGACAAATGGCACGTACACAAAAAAATACTTTTTGAAGTGCAGTCACTGTTGTTATGTGGGTACACACAGCAGACAATTTGTACACAGTAAATCCCACAAACATCTATAAGACGAATGGCTTGTTAATGTATTTTTAGTGGTGTTGGTTGAGGGTGGAGGAGAATGTTTCCCAACTCTGGACCCTGCCCATTTTCAAAGAATGCCATAGAATTTTTTATGTTCACCTGAGCCACCAGAACAGGCAACTGGGTCTCAGTTGAACATCCAGAGAAGAACACCTCCAACAATGCAGCACTCCCTCAGTACCGCACTGAAGCGTCAGCCTAGATTATGTGCTCAAATCCTGGAATGAGGAGTGAACCTACAACCTTGTTATGCAAGTGAGAGTATCAGAGTGCTACTAGCTGAACCAAGCTGATCCATATTAAGGAGGCTAAATTTGGTTGATTTGATAGGCGCAAATCAACTAGCGCTTGGGCGCGGCACCGCTAATGTCTCCCGCGAAATTCAGCAAGAGGTTAGCAGCAGCACGAACCGTTAGCGCTGTGATGCGCTGCACTGCCGGCGATGACGTCATCGCCGTGTACAGCGCCCTGCTCGCACCCCAGCTGTAATATTGGGTGGCGCCCCCCCCCGACTTACCGCCAGACGCTCTGGCCGCTGGGGTCAGGGGGCGTACCTGCGGCCGGGACGGCACTAGTTAAAGGGGGGGTGGCGGGCAGCCATTTTTGTTGCTGGCCACCTGCCAGCACCTGCCCCCGTTGCTGTCCCCGGCCCCCGGACCCTGTGAAGCCCCCCCACGGGGTTCCGGCTGCTCTCGGTGAGCCCAGCACTGTTTGCCGGCACTCCTGATCCCTGGTGGCCCAGCTGGGTGCCGGAACATGCTGTGCCAGGCCCCTCCCCTTTAATAAGGGGAGGAAGGCCTGCAGTACCGCGGTGCGACATGCCGCAATGTCCGCGGCGCCCCAAGAGGGACGCGGGGCGCTTCAAGTAGCGCCCCTCCTCCCTCTCCAGGCGCTACCTGGGAAAATCGGCCGCGGGGGCGCTAACTTTTTCGGGGCGCTACCCAATTTTTACCCCTAAGTTTATTATTAAGATGGTAACTCTAAGATGAGAAGTATTTCCAGGAAAAAAAGGTTCTTTGGAATGCCCCGCCAATCACGTAACATTATGTCAGACAAGGTAATAAATACAAAAATATTAGGATCATTCAAAGTACAGTTGGATGAGAAATAGAGGGCCAAGCCTCGATAAGCTGAATGACCTTTTCTCATTCTGGACAGTTCTTGCATTCTAATATATAACATTATAACATTATTCCTACGTTACAACAATTCCTACATTACAACAGTGACTACACTTCAAAAAGTACTTCATTGGCTGTAAAGCGCTTTGGGATGTCCGGTAGTCGTGAAAGGCACTATAGAAATGCAAGCCTTTCTTTTTCTTTAACAGCATTAAAGTGATTGTCAGATCACCATGTCATATATTGTACACAGCGAGCAAGAAACAATCAGCATTGTTGTAAAACACAAAGAAAAGTTCAGGTGTTGCCTATTTAATAATCTATTCTGTTTCCTTACAAAAACAGACACCATCTGGTTGAAGGTTCCTGTTGCCCATAGGAATCTGTAAAGCAGCACCTTTCGCTATCAAATTCCCGAGCAGGACTTTTCTCTGCGGTGATCAGTACTTTTTTTTTGACCATGCGTTTGGTCAGCTGGATGCTAAAATTTCATAGGGTTGAATTTTAACCCCCAAAAAACAGGTGGTTTGGGGCCGGGTCAGAAGTTTAAATTTTTTAAATCTCAAACCCGTCCCCAACCCGCCTGCAAGCCGTCCACTTCTGGGTTCAATTGAGGCGTGACAAGGAGCAGGCAGCCTTGTGGGAGTACCTTCACCACACGGACTGCAGCGGTTCAAGAAGGCGGCTCACCACCACCTTCTCAAGGGCAACTAGGGATGGGCAATAAATGCTGGCCTTGCCAGCGACGCCCACATCTCATAAATGAATAAAAAAGGAGGTGGGTTGGCCATTTAAATATTTTCATGAGACTGGCAGCCTCTGATTTAACCTGTTTTTACAGGTTTAACCCCGACCGGCTGGGTTTTCCAGGCCTTGGGAAACTCAGCAGCTCACTGGAGGAGAGGACAGCTTCGGGGTGCCTTTACAGCACTGCTTGAGGAACAGGGGTGCTTCCCTCCGGACCCCAAGCTTATCTTCTTCCCTTGGAATGGACCCCCCACACCCCATCCCCATCCCCCGCCCCCCCCCATACAAAGACCCCCTGATCGGGAATCGGATTGCTGGGGTTAAGGATCTGAACCACCCCTTGCCCCCACCTGCAACCCCCCCCCCCACCGTGAGTCAGGGATCAGGTGCCACCTCACACTCCCAGTAGCAGCTGCAGGCTCCCTACTTGCCTCCCGCCCAACTGGAAGCCAAGTCTGTCAATCAGGGGTTCTGCCGTTAAAAAAAACGCATGCTATGGAGTCAAAACTCCACAGCATGCGGGGGAAACTGAACTTCCCGCCCGAAACTCCGCCTCACCGCTTAGCAAACCCGCCCCGTCAAGATCGGGGCTATAGAATTACACAGGGTTTTACAGCTCAGAAACAGGCCATTCGGCCCAAGAGGTCTATGCTGGTGTTTATGCTCCACACGGGCACCTTATCAACATAGCCTTCTATTTATCAACATATCTTTCTATCTATTAACATACCCTTCTATTTATCAGCATATTGTTCTATTGACTCGGATTCCAAAGGATAAATTGGATAACAGTAAAAAAAATTACACTTTTTCAATTTATTAGCAATTTGTCATCCATGATTTACAAAATTATACTTAGAAAATGCAGAAAGGCTCAGTTCTTCGTCTAGCTTCTAGCTAAACAAATACAATGGCTGATGTATGGAAAAGTAGCCTAATGCCCAACCAAATTCCTAGTGAGTCATTACAAGCTAGGCTGATACCTAACTTGTCTGTGTTATTTACTGAAAAGGAAGAGTAATGAATATTTATGACAAACACTTCCCTTTTTGAACCTAACAAATAGCCAGATGTTTTGTGAAAGCCTGAATCCTCTTTTGGCAGAAGAATCTTGGCCAAGGGTTGAGGGGGTGGGAGTGGGAGGAGGGGGAAGGGGGTAAAGCCACTAAACAGAAGCCCTTAGGTTGTAGAAGAAACAGTGACATCCGTGAGAGCCTGGAAAGAGATTAACATTTGAACAGAATTGTCATCGGTCTGGAGATTCATTTAGAAGCAGTGTGCTTGTATAAATCAAACAAATGACATCGTTTGGACCATTTGGAGATTATAATGACTTTTACATGTTTTCTGTAAATGCTCCAGTCAACAGTAGAGACATTTTGGCTTCTCCGGTATATTTAATTATCTGTATTCTATTAATGTCAAGTGACTCCTTATAATTGTCATGTAACTTTTGCTCTCTTACACTCTTAAATGTTGGCTCTTTCTCCTCTGTCCCTTGGCTAAGGGAAAATATCTGTAACCTATATATAAAAAGAGAGCAAGATGGAAAAACCACACTGGGCCACAATGATTAGTTTAATCACCTCAAACCTTTCAGCTGAGGTTCTGCACAAGTTCTTAGCGCGGTTTTGATTTTTGTCCCTTAAAGGGGCTGTGCTGTGGAGACACTTCAATTGTCTATGTAGGCAGCCAGAATAATGCAAATGGCAATGCGATTTCTTCTTGCTGTCTCTGCAAACTTACTTTTTTAATCAAAAATAGAGACGGGGGTGTAAAGGAAACACATTTGTGAATTTGTTGTGGTCTGGAACAAATAACCATGTGGCTGTGAGTTGTCGTTGCCCAGGGACTGAGGTTAGCTAGATGCTCCAAATTGCGAGGACGAAATGTGTTGTTGGGGGGGGGGGGGGGGAGACATTAACTTGTTTGATGATTTTACTAAGAAGCCTGCTGAATTGTACCCATTTTCTGACGATTTCTCTAACATGTTGGCAAGTTGCCTGCTAAAAAATATGAACAGAGTGCCGCAGCCTCGTGGCAGCTACCTTAAAAGAACAAGAGAGTCTTGCATTTATATAGCGCCTTTCACGTCCTCAGGATATCCCAAAGTGTTTCATAGCCAACAAAATACTTCTTAAAATGTAGCCACTCTTGTAATGTAAGAAACATGGCAAACAATATGTGCGCAGCAAGGTCCCACAAACAGCAATGTGATGATCTGTTTTTGAGGTGTTGGTTGAGGGATAAATGTTGGCCAGGAAGAACTCCCCGGCTCTTCTTTGAAATACTGCCTTGGGATCTTTTACGTCCACCTGAAGGGACGGACGGAGCTTTGGTTTAACGTCTGATCCAAAAGACAACCCCTCAACAATGCAACACCCCTCCAGTACTGTCAGCCTAGGTTTTGTGCTCAACATCTCAGGAGTGGGACTTGAACCCACAACCTTCAGACCTACGGAGGCGAGAGTGCTGCCACTGAACCACAGCTGACACCTAACATACCACATAACAGACTTATTCATAAAATAGACGCACGTGGTATTAAAGGGACTGTGGTAATTTGGGTACAAAGTTGGCTAAGGGATAGGAGGCAGAGAGCAGTAGTGAACGGATATTTTTCTGACTGGTGGAAGAGTGCAATGGAGTCCCCCAAGGATCGGGATTAAAACCATTGCTTTTCTTGTTATATATAAATGACCTGAACTTGGGCATAGGGAGCACAATTTCAAAGTTTGTGGATGATACAAAACTTGGCAACATAGTAAATCATGAACAGGATAGGAGCAGACTTCAGGAGGACATAGACAGACTGGTGAAATGGGCAGACACATGGCAGGTGCAGTTTAATGAGGATAAGTGTGAAGTGATGCAGTTTGGGAAAAATAACATGGAGAGGCAGTGTAATCTAAATGGTACTATTTTGAGGGGGGTGCAACAGTAAAGGGACCTGGGAGTGCATATCCACAAACGCTTGAAGGTGGCAAAAGAAAAAAAGAAAAACTTACATTTATATAGCACCTTTCACAATCACCGGATGTCTCAAAGCACTTTACAGCCAATGAAGTATAGTCACTGTTGTAATGTGGGAAACGCAGCAGCCAATTTGTGCACAGCAAGCTCCCACAAACAGCAATGTGATATTGACCAGATAATACTGAGGGATAAATATTGGCTAGGACACCAGGGATAACTCGCCTGAGTACTGCACTGGAGTATCAGCCTAGAATTTTTGTGCTCAAGTCTCTGGAGTGAGACTTGAACTCACCAACCTTCTGAATCAAAGGCAAGGGTGCTACCAACTGAGCCACTGGATACACTTTTGCCAGAGGAAGGACAAGTTGGCAAGGCAGTTAAGAAAGCATATGGTATACTTGTCTTTGCATTCAATGCCTCTATTTACAAAGCCAAGGAAGTCATGTTAAACCTTTACAAAACACTCATTAGGCCTCAGCTGGAGTATTGTGTACAGTTCTGGGCACCACACTTTAGGAAGGATGCCAGGCCTTGTAGAGGATACAGAGGAGGTTTACCAGAATGATACCAAGGATATAGAGAGATTGGAGAAGCTGGGATCATTCTCCTTAGAGCAGTGAAGTTAAGGGGAGAGGTGTTCAAAATTATGAGGGGTTTTGATAAAGCAAGTAGGAAGAAAAAACTTTCTCTGGCAAGTGGGTCAGTAACCAGAGGTTCTAGATTTAAAATAATTGGCAGAAGAACTAGAGAGGAAATGAGGAGACATTTCTTCACATAAAGGTGCTATATAAATACAAGTAGTTGTAGTTGTTGTTATCTGCAAATGCACTACCTGAAAGTGTCATGGAATGAGATTGCATAAGAACTTTCAAAAGGCAATTGGACTTGAAGAGGACAGATTTGCAGGGTTATGGAGAAAAAGCTGGGGTGTGTGACTAAATTGGACAGGTGTTTCAAAGAGCTGGCACAGGCACGATGGGCCGAATGACCTCCTTCTGTGCTGCAAGATTCAATGGGGGGGAAAATTGGCTTGCGCCCCCTTTGGGGACGATAACTTCGCCGGGGCGCTACTTGTAGCACCCCAAAAATTTAGCACCCCCCTCGTGCCTGAAATTCAATGGTAGCGCCCCAAGCAGGAGGCGGGGCTCTACCGGAAGCGCTCCCCCTCCCTCTTGAGGTGCTCCCATTGAATATCCTGGCGCTATGTGCAGCAGTACCACGCGCATCGGCACGTCGCGCCGCGGTATTACAGGCCTCCCTCCCCTGATTAAAGGGGAGGGGCCTAGAGCAGGGTGCTGACAAAAGAGCCCGGCACTCAAGAGGAGTGCCGGGCTGACAGATCGCGGCCGGCACCCCGCAGGAGGAGGCCAGAGGCGGCAGGTGCTGGCAGGCGGTCCAAAAAAAAAGACCACCTGGCCCCTGCCCTTTAATTATCACCGCCATGGCCGCAAAAACACCACCCTGACCCTGTCAGACATAGTGCCCAGTGGCACGGGCCAAGTTTGCAGCCAGGGTGTGTGTGGGGCACTGTGCACAGCAATGACATCATCACCAGAAGCACAGCACTACTGCTAATCTCCTCCTAGTTGCTTTACACCCCATTAACCCCCACTGCTACCAGCTTTTTATTCCATTAAGTGAATTTAAATTCCCCAGCTGCCATGGTGGGATTTGAACTCATGTTTCTCAGATCAGTAGTCCAGGTCTACTGGATTATTAGTCCAGTGAGATAACCACTATGCTACCGTACACATTTCATGTCTAAATACAAGTTTATGTCAGTAGAGGAGTTAAATACGATTGAATGCAGATTTGTGAAGAGCAGATGTACATCTCATCAAAAATGCTTCATAAATCGGCAGCAACACACACTGGCAACAATGATACTGATAGAGCAGTGAAAAATAAGATGACGTCTGGCTAGTTTGTCCTTTTAAGTTTCGTTAACCTTTCTAAGACACACAAGTACTGTTACTTTCCGTGCAATATGCAACATAATTTGTTACTCCATTCTCAACCAAAACCATCTTCCTTCCCTATTTCCTGTGCCAAACAGTTGGCATAAATCTTTGGCCTGCCATTAGCTTGGCTGAACTGTCCACATTCATTAGTGTTTGGGTCTTTGACCCGAATCACTGTACACCCTACTTTGAATAAACTCCAAAACACTGTCCTATGCAACAGCTGCTACTGTAGAACCCTGAGATTATAATATGTTCCCTAAATAAAATGAAAAATGAAGGCTCTAGTCATTAAATCACTCTGGTGCTTGTTGCTGAATTGCTGTTATTGTCCTTTGGGAGTTAAGCAACATTCTTTTACAACAGTAATTTATTGATACACGGTTTTGGCACATTCTCAGTGAATGAGGAGTTCATGCTGCAGTCTACCTCCTCTCCTTTTTACACAATAATTTATCACTTTGAGTGTCATGTTTTGCTGGCGAGTAAGACACAGAGAAAGTTATTATTATCATCTGAGTTCGGCTTCCATTGTCTTTTGACTGTGTATAATCTGCCACATTCAGTATTCAGAAACATACATTTCAGGCCCTGGCAGAAGGCATGAAAAAATGTGAACAGCTGTTAGAATTTTCTAGCAGATCTATGCAGATTCCAAGAGGCTTCAACTGTGCTCTGGCTGTTAAAATGAAAAGCTCTGTAATTGAAATCAAATTTCTTTTAATTGTCCACAGTTATGAGGAGAACCATGTCTCATTCTCAACAAATAAAAATAAATCCTTTCCTATCCATTGTTACCAGTGCCCGATTGTGGACAAGGGACAAAAATATTCCTGGACTTTAACTTGGGGCGCGGTGCAGGTGGGAGTCCTTGGCGCGAGAGCCTGGGCTAGTTTACCTCCCGGGCCTAATTTGAATGTTTCTACATTGCCTGCCACTCGAAGCTGGCGGGAATGAAATCAGAGCCCGTGGGCGGGAAGCAAGAAATTGGGCTGATGCTGCCAGGGACTCAGGAGATCACTCCCTGGATTGAGGTTAGTGCTGGGAGGAGGGATCTACAAAAAGCTACCGGTGGTGGGAGGGAGAGGGAATGCCAGGGCTGGGAAGGCCCAAGGATTCCTTGTGGGCCTGGAGGAGCACTGCTGTTCCTCCTGCCCCACAAAGAATCTTCACACAATTGAAATAAATAAACAGCTGGGCTTCCTCTGGCTAATCTGCTGCCTCCCGCCAGGTTTTGCTGGCAGGTTTGGCGCTGTGCTGGCCTCCCGGGATTTTAAGTTAAGGTTGGGCACCGCGCCGATGATGTCATCAGGCCGCGACTTTCATATTTTAATTAGGCCCCTACCTGCCTGTTGTGGGCGGCCTCCATGCTGCCAGAATCCCAGCAGCTAAAATGGCGGTTGGGGTGGGGGAAGGGCAGGAGCGCTGCGCTTTCTGCCCTGCCGCCATTTTAACCTCTCTGTCTGCACCATTCATGCCAGGTGGGGTGGGGTTAAAGTTGGGGCTAAAGAGTTCAGTGTCTTTCATTCAGTGTTTGGAAGCACAGGATTTGATGGGCTTGAATTTAATTTCCTCAGGTAAAACTCCTCTATGTGCTATTTTAATATAATAATTCAACAGTGGCTAACAACGGGGTTAAAATAGCGCGCAAAGGAATTTTAATGAGTTCACTAGCAAAGGAAATTAAACACCTGTATGTTTAAACTTGGTGCAGAACAATCCAACCCAATTGAGGATACCTTGACAAGATACGTCATTTTGTAACAGGAGTACTGTCTAATTCCTCTCTTTGGCATGTCATTAACAGCAGCCTTTCAACACTGCATATAACCTAATAACACACAGGTCAACAGTGTCATCCAAACACCTCGATCCAAGTACCCTATATGCCAAAGCCTAGCGTATGGCTAGGCGAGACATAGAGAGAGGAAGAGGGCAAAATACAAATGCACTGCAAACAAGTTGGGAGGGTTTATGATAAAAGGACAATGGCTCAGTGAGTAAATGTACTGCGTGATGTGGTGTTGAGCTATAAAGATCAGGAAGGTCCCAGGTTCAATCCTTGATCAATGTTGAGTTAGCTCATAATCAGCTGACAGTGGGGGGGTCTCAGACTCCCTAGATTAGGGAAAGGAAAAATCAGGCTTGATTCCCACTCCATATTCCATCTAGTGATCCTGGTTGAGTGTGTGTGCACATTGGGTGAGGAAGGATCAGACTCAACTGTGATATACCCAACAGATAAATACGCTGCTGACACACGCTGACAGACATGAAGAATTGCCACAATGATGAAGTACTGGGGCACTGCTGCTGCCTATGTAACTTACCCCAGTCTTTAGGAGAGGAGGGGTTTTGTAACATAACAGCATAATGATCTCTGTCGGTCTCAAGCGACTTTTCCAAAGTCAAAATCTGCCAGCCCTCAATAGGACTTCTGAGCATTAATGTAAACATGTAAATAACTGCATCAACTTTGATGGAAAGAGGATACTGAAATAACATAGAAACACTTCAAGGAAACAACAGTTTGAATCCATTGTAAATTTCCATTGGAGCCGATGTGAAGTGCCATCGAAATGGACTTGTTCCCATCAAAACTAAGTTTACTAGCGTCGCCAAAACTGCAGAGAAATTTGAATTTCAATTGTAGATTTTGAAAGCACAGAATCATGTCCATGAGTTGAACAGATATGGCATTGAGATTCTGAATTACAGCAAAATATGTATATTTTGAATTATCCTTTCACTATTTGTGCTGTGTGAGTCCTAGCTATCATTCTTGAAAGAAGCAGTCGTTATGAAAAGATGTTGGGCAGACTTTTATTTTGCTGGGTGACAAGAGATAGAAAAGTTGAATCAGGATAACAATGCATTATAAGGGCACGTTGATAAATCTTAAAACTACTTATGCCACCACAGTAGTCCCCTAGAAAATCCGTGGAGCGCGATCCCAGTATTTGAATTAAGATTTGCCCGACGTGGAATTCCACGGTTGACCCCGCTGAAGTTTGCGGGGCGGGGCGAGAGTGGGGGCAGGAACCTACAGGTAGTTTGGGGGCATATCTGCAGCATTCCCGTATTCCGCGGAAGACCCTGGAAATTCTGGCACCAGATATCTGGCTCAGAGACTCCCTCCGGAATGCATTGGTCATTGCCCCCTGCCACCACCCTGCCTTAAGAGTTCACTTAATAATTTTATAATCGTGATCCTTGGGGGTCCAGACCACTAGAAGCTGCAGCTAGTGTATCCAGGTCCTGGCAGAGTTTACCATCCTTCCACTGGAATGGCCCAACAATTTTCAGGGCCATTTGTGTTTATAAATTTAAAAAATCTCTTTTTTGGGATGAAAGTGCTCCTTTAAGAACATAACAGCTTTGAATTGCACGTAAACTCGCCAAGGCTTCTTCGGCAGCACCTCCCAAACCCGCGACCTCTTCCACCTAGGACAAGGGCAGCAGGCGCATGGGAACACCACCACCTCCAAGTTCCCCTCCAAGTCACACACCATCCTGACTTGGAATTATATCGCCATTCCTTCATCGTCGCTGGGTCAAAATCCTGGAACTCCCTCCCTAACAGCACTGTGGGAGTACCTTCACCACACGGGCTGCAGCGGTTCAAGAAGGTGGCTCACCACCACCTTCTCAAGGGCAATTAGGGATGGGCAATAAATGTTGGCCTTGCCAGCGACGACCACATCCCACAAACAAATTTAAAAAAAAACCAGGAAGCCATTGCTCGAGTCACATTTATGCATGAAAAAGGAAAGGACTTGCATTTATATAGTGCCTTTCACGACCTCCCAAAGTTTTTTACAGCCAATGAAGTACTTTTTTTTTTGAAGTGTAGTCACAGTGGTAATGTCGGAAACGCGGCATCTAATTTGATCACAGTAAGATCCCAAAAACACCAATGAAATAATGACCAGATAATCTGTTTTAGTGATGCTGGTTGAGGGATAAATATTGGTCAGGACACCGGGGAGAGCTCTTCTGCTCTTCCTTGAATAGTGGCATGGGTTATTTTACGTCCACCTGAGGGGGCAGACGGGGCCTCGATTTAATGTCTCATCCGAATGACGGCACCTCTGACAGTGCAGCACTTCCTCAGCACTGCACTGAAATGTCAGCCTAGATTTTTGTGCTCAGATAATAACGTCTTTCAGATGTGACGTTAAACCGAGTCCCCGTCTGCTCTCTCAGGTGGATGTTAAAGATCCCATGGCACTATTTTGAAGAAGAGCAGGGGTTATCCCCGGTGTCCTGGCCAATATTTATCCCTCAATCAACATAACAAAAAACAGATTATCTGGTCATTATCACATTGCTGTTTGTGGGAGCTTGCTGTGTGCAAATTGGCTGCCGCATTTTCTACATTACAACAGTGACTACACTACAAAAAAAAGTGCTTCATTGGCTGTAAAGTGCTTTGGGACCACCGGTGGTCGTGAAAGGCGCTATATAAATGCAAGTCTTTCTTTCTTTTCAGAAGTTGCAAATCACTTTACAATCAAGGTGGCCTGGCTCCAGTCCCTGGAACAGAGCACTGAACATTATCCAATATAGACAAAATAGAGCATCAAGGTTTTCATAAGTGCTGGAGCTGAAGTACGCTGCTCACGTTGCGAAATAACAAAAGGCTTTAGTGCACTTAACATAAGTGTGAATTTTCCTCCTTCCCTCTGAACCTCAGTGCCAGGCAGGTGGAACACTCTGCCTGCAATGACCTGTACTTGCTTTTATTTCTGGCTTCAGGTCATTGTCATTACCCCAGCATATAGCTGGCACAGGGCCTAGTGCGTACATACAAGGCTTGCAGTAACTTGAATGGCTGTTTGGCTGTTAGCTTTGGGGGCCTTCTGGTTACTCTCCAAAGAAAGCAGCCAGAAGGCTTGCAGGTCCAAAGATCTCTGGGGAAGCTGTAAAAAGGCTTGTACTTAACTTGATAAGATTCCCTCACCTTGCTGCCTGCCCGCTTCAGATCCTCCGCAAGGCTCACTGCCAAAGTCTCCAGGTGCCTCTGTGTTTGGGAACCCTTCCAATGGACCTGGAGGAAAATGAGATGGGAGGTCCCAATAGACCCCTCCCAACTCATATCCTTCACTGGCCTTGTATGCACAATCTGTGCTCCTTCGGATGAAGTCCTCGAAATCCCGGTCCAATGGAAAGGGCGTGGACTGGAGACCCGATGCCATGAGTCTCCTTTGTCCTTGGAAATTAAGCATTTCCCAGGCACACTGAAGAGGTAGATCAGCCCAAGTAAATCAGGGAGAGAAAACGCCACTCACCTATTCAAGCCTATTCCTTTAGTACCTCTCATTATAGCATCCTGTAGCATTTGTGAACATGTCTAATGCCATTGCATCTACTAGTCATCCCTGTTGACAAATTATTCCCAATATTTAACACTTGAGTAAAAACAAAAAGAACAAACAGGATTTCCATATCCAGAAGTATTTCCTTAAGTGCAATTTTTTTAAACCAGTGAAAAAAATGATTATTTACCCCTTTTCCATTGGAATTGAGTTATTTTCCTGCCTCTTTTAGATTGCTCTGGACCACACACCACTCCCTTCTGAGAAGATGGGCAGATGGTATGCTCCCATGCCTCTGCTACTACATGGGGTCAGCCTGGGCTGAACCGCACTTCAGTCACTTCCTTCCTGTATAACAATGATGATTCACTTTCACTCTGCACCATGACTGACAGTGAGGTAATTCTTTCTTAAGAAACGAACTGATGAGCAGATATGGTAAAACAGTCGCCTTCTGCAGCTTAAGTTTCTTTAACCTGAAGTGTAACTTTGCAGCGATAGTGGAACGGGTGTCAAATTCGGGAAGCAAGTGGGTAAGATAGAACACGAAAAATGTGAACGACACATTCAAATCTGAAATGAGGGTGCATTGCAAGGTCTGACAATGATACCAGTCTTTGGTGCCTTGCAATCTCTAGCGAGCATTCTTTGCCTCAACACAGTTAACATTTCACCACTCTTGAGAGAATTATTGCGGTCTGACCCTGAAGATTTATAACAGAGAAAGTCAGCCATAGATGAACATGCTACTGTTTACAGAAAACTGTCCATTATTCCTCAAACATAAACACAGCCTAACAACAATCTTTGTCATTAACAGTCTTTAACTATCACGACGGCATATTGAACATATTAAAATAGTAGACCTTTCTTAACAGAAACACCTCAACAGTGAGCAGAATTTCCCCTTTTTAATCGGTCTTGCTGCAAACAACGCATTAGGAAGCAATGTGTGCCTGAGCAAATGTTCCCTGTAAAAAATCTTTTCATCGTGCCTATGACCAAGCTTGTATAACATTAATGTCCATGAAAGGAACCTTCTGGATTTCCAATGAATAAGAGTTTGAAAAGTTTCAGCTTGTAGAATAAAGCCGAGGCAAAAATCTGTGCAATTGAAATTCAGTTGCTGTTTCTTCACAACATATTTTTCCCTCTTAATTCCTCAGCGCAAGCCATTGAATTATCAACCCCGATATTTACTGGGGCGGAGTTTCAGAGCAGGTGGGAGGAGTTATGGTCGGGAGACCTGGAAGTGCGGATGCATGACTTTTTTTTCCAGGTTCCCCGCCCGGGAGCCAGCCTGATTGACAGGCTGGGCTGCCTGTCGGGAGAGGAAGGCTGCAGCCCAGGAGCAGATAATTTTAGTGGTGGTGAAGGGGGAGAAATCATGGGGGGCTGGGAGGAAGGTGATGGTTGGTGGGTAGAGCGTGGTTGGGGGTTTCGAGGGAGATTGCGAGGGGGGTCAGGTAGAGTGTGGTTGGGATTGATTGCAGAGGAGATTGCGCAGGGGTCGGGAGTGGGTAGAGTGTGATTGGGGGGTTGGGGTTCAAGGTGATTGCAGGGGCTGGGTAGAGTGTGGTTGGAGGGGTCAGGGGTGATCATGGGGGGTCAGGGGCGATCGCGGGGGGTATCAGGGAAGCTGACAAATCGCGGAAAGAGATCGGGGTCGATTTTAACTCAGGTGCGGGCAATTGTCGGGTTCCCCGAATTTCGTGATTCCCACACGAATCTAAATGGATGTGTGAGATTGATGCAATTTTAACTCAATTGGCCAATTGATTTCCAACGTGTGGGAAGCCTTTGCAAATGGGTTTTTCATGACTGCAAGTCCCCTCCGATGACATCATCATTGCTGCTGCATTTAAGGTCCACAGCAAGCCTTGCTTCCTCTGCAGGCTTCCAAGCTTTCCCCTTATGATGGCACAGGAGCCTGCAGGAACAATGGTCAGCGGGAGGGCAAGAGCTGCGCCTAAATTTGATGAGGCGTCACTGCAGGCATTGTTGGATGGGGCTAGGGCCCACAGGGAGGTCCTGTTCCCTTCTTCAGGGAGGAAGAGGCCTCCCAGTCAGACCAAGGCTGTGTGGCTACAGGTGACTGGGGAAGTCAACTCTTGGGGCTCACACGGCGCACCTGGATGCAGTGCAGGAAAAGATTCCATGACCTTCATCGCACTGGAAAAGTAAGTATGAAGTTTCCATCACCCACAATCTGATCCCCATTGCCTTTCCTCACCAGCACTCAGCTTTAGCAATCTCTTCCTCCACATCCCACTTGACACTCACATCCATGCACCCTTAGCCATTCCCTCTCTCTCTATGCTCACATTCACCTAACTATTCGACCATGCAGCCCTCACACTCCCTCTCACTCTGATGCTTTGAATACAACTGACAACACACAGGGAGGGCCCTTGGTCTTGCAACCTCACTCTATCTTTATCTCCTTCTAAGTATCTATGCTATGCAATCTCTACACTCACTCCTTCATTCTCACTCAACCTCCACTTGTCTCCCTCATTGCAGGAGAAGAGAGCTCACAACAGGAGAGAGAGAGCCAGGACAGGAGGAGGGCCACCCTCATTAGCCCAGCTCACCCCCTAGGAGGAAGCCATCCTGGAGATTGTCGGGGCTGATACAGATGCGGAAGTTGCGGAAGGACAGACAGGTGCATCCCCGCAAGCTGGTGACAGAATAGTTTCCCATCTCTCTCATTGACATTGCATGAGTCGCTGATAATGATTCTGAAGCTACATCATATGGACTTATGATCATCGGCAAAATGCAATGTGCATGTAACCTTGACATCACATCTCTAACTTTTTCCTTAACTCCCCCACAGGACCATCGAGAGCCCCCGTCCCCACTGCAGGAGGAAGAGCCTGAGATTCCAGACTCCTCAGAGGAATCTGCAACCTCTGAGGGCACAGCGTCAGCAGAAATAAGCGCACCCAGCACCAGCGCAGACACTCACGCCTTGGGGGGACCTTCGGGACATAGAGTATGTGGTAAACCACTGTTATTGTTGTTGTTGTTACACACTGTTGTACCTATGCATGCCTCAACATGTCTCGGCTGGCTCCACCCACAGGCCCAGGTATAAAGGTGATTGACCTGCAGCCCCCTGCCTTCTTGGAACCCAGTCAACCACGAGAGGCATGCTCTGTTCTTTGCTAATAAAAGCCTTTAGTTACTCTCTTAACTCTCAGTCTTTTATGAGTAATTGATAGCGCATCAGAGTAGTGTTGTCACCTGGTGTATCACAGCTCACAAGTGAGCATCAGCAGATTGTGGAGACAGGGACAGCAGTGGAGAGTCCTCGTCGGAGGGCGCAGGACACTGCCAGCTCGGCTCAGCTGCATGTCGACCCTCTGCCTCTAGGTCCATCCATAAGATCAGAGGTGTTGGAACTCCATGCACAGACGCAGGAGTCTCTGGCAGGTTTTGTCTCCAGGGTCGCTCCGAGTGTGGAGCGAATGGAGGAGTCCATAGTGAACATGAGCAGAGCCTTTGTGGAGTCAGTGGCGCATGAACGCATCAACACAGAAAGGATGGCTACCTACGTGGAAATGATTGCTGCCTCCGTGGTAAGGCTGGCTATGGTAGAGGAGAGGAGGGCTACGGCCATGGAGGAGGTTAGTCACCAGGGTATGAAAAACATGGTGAGTGTTCAGAATAGAATGACATCTCTTGAGGAGCAATGGACATCTATTGAACAGAGAAACCAGACCTTCATGGAAGTCCTTCTGAGTAGGACTGCCATTGCAGATACGGGTCCCCATGGCCCCCCTGATGTGCAGCAAGGTGCTCTCAAGCCACTTGCAGGCATGGAGGGGGAGCTGACCCATGAGAGGGAGGTTGGTGGCAGGTCTCAAGGAAGTGGGGGTTCCTCTCCAAGCGCTCACACTTCCATGCCACTGCAGAGCCCTCGGTCAGAGCCCCGCCGGAGTCCACACCCAAGTGAGATAGATGTCTCAACCCCTGCACAGCCGCAGGAGCAGCAGACTGCTGACGAGCCCTCACAGGCTTGCCACCCCAGAGGACGCCTGCCAAAGGTGCCAAGACAGGAGCAGCAGGAAAGTGAGCAAGGGGCCTGCACATCTGCTGAAGCCACAGGGGAACCACTATGTAGGAGCACATGTAAGAGGAAAATAAAGCACAAGTAGTCACAAGGTTAGTCACTTGGGTGAAATTTTGTGTATATTGTAAAAATGCCATCAGTTGGTTCTTGTGCATAAAAATTCTGATGGCAACTGTTGCAGTTCTGGCATGTGTCATTTTGCGAATGGGGCTTTCACATTGAGGGCTTAGGATTACTTGCAATTGTCAGGATGCTGGTCAAATAGCTAGGAATCCGCAGGGTTTGGCCATTGTCAATGCTCAGCTAAGAAGCTGCGAGGCAAAAGAGTTTGATTTACTAGGCTAAGCAAATCTGGCCAGGATGAGTGCGTTCCTTGCATCCCGGGCAGCAAAGTTCTCGCGTAATGCTGCCGCTGGTTGATGGGCCTCTGCAGGATGCTCGTTTTCGCCCTCCTCATCATTATCATCATCATCATCATCTGATGAGGGTATGTGAGGAGCCACTTGGTCCTCAGGAATCTGCAAGCCACGACGCTGTGCCATGTTGTGAAGTGCACAGCAAACCACCACGATTCTGGAGACCCTGGCTGCTGAGTACTGTAGGGCTCCACCTGATCTATCCAGGCATCTGAAGCGCATCTTCAGCAAGCCGATGGTTTGCTCGATTATGGATCTGGTGGAAATGTGGCTGGAGTTGTAGCGCTCCCCAGCTTCATTGGCTGGCCTCCTCAATGGCGTCATTAGCCAAGTCCTCAGGGGATAGCCCTTGTCTCCAAGTAGCCATCCGTGAAGTTGGTCTGGTGGCCTGAATAGCGGAGGCACACTAGACTGGCGCAGTATGAAGGAGTCATGGCAACTGCCAGGGTACTTGGCACAAACATGCAAAATCTACTTCTTGTGGTCACACACCAGCTGAACGTTAAGGGAGTGGAAGCCCTTGCGGTTGACAAAAATACCTGGATTGCGATGGGGTGCCCTAAGGGCCACATGTGTGCAGTCAATGACGCCCTGCACCCTTGGAAAGTCTGCCAGATGAGCTAATCCAACCGCTCGCGCCGTCACATTTGCGCGATCCCTGGTGAAATGGATGTGATTGTGCGCGAGGGCAATGAGGGCATCGGTTACCTGTGTGATGCAAGTGTGTGCAGCCGACTGGGAGATGCCGCTGATGTCTGCTGATGATCCCTGGAATGAGCCTGAGGCAAAAAAGTTGAGTGCGGTGGTGACTTTGATGGCCACTGGTAAGGAGTGTCCACCTGGTCATCTGGGCAGCAGGTCTTGCTGTATCATTGTGTAGATGTCAGTCACTACCTGTCGCGAAAGGCGGAGCCGCCTTTGGCACTGCTGCTCAGTCATGTTGAGGTAGCTGACCCTGTGTCTGTAGACCCTGGCTGGGGGGTATCTCCTGCGCCGACGGGCTTCCATGCGCTGGCCCCTTCTGGCCTGTGCTGCCTCAGGTGGGTGAGCAACAGCCTGTTGCTCCTGCTGCTGCTGCTGTTGCTGGTGCTGCTGTTATTCCTGGTTCTGCTGCTGCCGCACCTGGTGCTCGAGCTCCTCGAATGCCAAGAAGGGAAGGAGAAAAATGGCTCCCATGCTTCTGGCATATGCCTCCGCTGAGGAAGCGCTGAGTGAGGGTGGCGAGAGGGGTTTCCCAGGAGTTCACACTGGAGATGTGTGTGAGGCTCCAACCTTCCACAGGTGTGGTTAAGCCTGGGTAAAAGTTGCCCCAGGCCTGAAACAACAAAGTCCTGCCACCTGCAAATGATGACTGATCAAATCTCCTCTTTAATGGTTGACCTGCAGCTGATAGTCAGCAAGCCAATAGTGCTCACACCAGGTTTCACAGGCTTGATCCCCACCAGGCGTGTTTTACGTGGGAAAAGGGTTAAAAATGCAAGGGCCTGTTAAAATGGCATTATAAAGGCCAATTATTGCTGATTAAGGGCCTTAAAGACTGATGCGGGACCATCAGACATGCCTGGGTTAAAATGGCTTGGGGTCAGGAACCAGGTTTGGGGTTCCCGCCCGCTAGTTTTAGTGATTTTAACCCCCCCCCCCTCCCCCCGCTCGGCTCAAAGCCTGCCTCACGGCTCAGTTAAAATCGACCCCATCGTGTGAAGCTCGGAGGGTTGGTGGTCGCAAGGAATTGTGGGGGGCGGGGGGGGTGTTGGTGATCACTGTGGGGGGGGGGGGTGGTTGGGGGAGGTGGTTTAAAGGGTAAGCATGTTGTGCCTGGAGGACAAACTCCTGCTCCTCCTGGCCTACAAGCAGTGCTGTAAAGGCCCTTACCTTAAGCATCCAGCCCTTCCTGTCTCCTTTTATCTGCTGGGAAACCCGAATGACAGCAGTAAAAAAATACAAGCATTGTTCAAATGAAGGCACACAGGCTCCTTATATGGTTTCAATGACTGACCCGCCTATTTAGAGCGGATTGGTCGCCCGCCCCTCATCCGCCTCTGTGGAAACCGGAAGTGGGCGGGTTCGAGGTGGGTAGGGTACCTGTTTGAAATTTTTAACATTTTTACTTCCCACCTGACCCAACCCACCCATTTTGGGGGGTTAAAATTACCAGCATCATATTTATTTTTACTGTTTTTAAATTGAGGAACCAAGGTGAAGGGCCAAGGCCCAAAATATGGGACACCACAAAGGTTAGAAAAGAAACAGCAATGATGGAACAACGAGGTAAATCAAAAAATAGTGATTAGGTGGCGCCAAGCTTGGGTTTTTAAAGCCCGAAGATAATAGGGCGAAGGAACAACCGAGAGAGGAAACCGGTTTCATAGTTCTGAAGTTCTTAGAGAGGAGGCTGTGCGATAAGGCTTGATTTCAATACAGCAAGAATGTGTAGGACAGCATATTTGCAACTTTGAAAGAACAAGAGAGGAAAGTAGCATTGGTAAAATAGAGAGAGGCCAGGGTGTGATGGAGAGGGAGCTTATGTTGGTGGTGAAAGAGGAATCATCTGACAGATGAGAAACTTTTTCTTGTATCTTGCCCAGAAGCACCAGAGAGATGCTAGAAGAGCCTCCTGCCTGTGAGATCAATATTAAATTCTTGATGACCTTGAGTTTTATAGAAACTTAGAAGTTTCTGAGAGGAAAAAGAATATTTTGGCTCGAAAGAGGAAAATTTATTCTTTGGAGGAAATGTTAACAATAGTGGAAATGTTAGTGTTCCATTTGAAGTCAGAGGAGATAGTAAGGCCAAGAATATCAATGAATAAGGTTGGAGCCAAGAGGTGGTAGCTGTTATATTAACTGTGAGAGTCTAGATGGAGCGTATTGGCAAACAACTTGGCCACAGGAGGTTTGAAAGCCAAATTTAATGCTGTCCTCCCTCACGCATCTACACTTTTCTGTAGCAGTCGCTGGATAGCGAGTTGGAGTCGAAACCCCCTGGCTGATTTTCCCCCACCCCCTTTCCCTAGTCCAGGGTCACTGAGGCCAATTGTAATGCCCTACCACCATTTCAGCAGAGATCAGCAGACTCAGCACAAACAGGGAATTGAACTTTGAACCTTCCTGGTCTGTATGGCTCATACCGTACTCAGCACTGCATCTACCCACTGAGCCGTCAAGCATGCTTTTTAAATTTCCACCTAATGATTGCTTTGGCATAAGTTGAAGCCTTTCTATAGCTATTCAGAGTACTGTGATAGCGTGACTAATGATCTAACAAGAATTATTACAATTCTGAAGGCACTTTGGAATTCCCATTATTGTCTTGTGACATTCTCAGCCTTTTGACTTTCTCCAGACGCAAGTGGTTGCCATCTTAAAACTTTCTTCACTGCCCTAATGGCTCAGCAGATTTATCCAGTGAGTAGCTGAACCAGACAGACCAGAAAAGACCCAGTTCTAATTCCCGGACTACGCTCAGTTGATTTCAGACAGAGTGGCTGTAGGGGTGCTACAATTTTCTGTGGGTTAGAGAGGAGGAAGTTGATGAGGACTCCTGCTCTTAATCGCTGTCGACTGAGCCCTGCTGGATGTCTGCGCACGTGGATGTTGGATGGGGACAAGTTTGAGCTCAGCTCAGGTTCCCCCCCCACCAAGTTTGAATAGCCTGCTGTCACTCACTGTTAAGGCTCACGCATAATAATGGCCACTTGGGTTTTACTGAGCACCAAGTGCCCAGAACTGGTGGCTTGAGGAAAAGAGCACAGAAAATTGGTGAGGAAAGAAACCTCCATGGCAGCCATGAAGTACTGAATTCACAGGCTGCTCGATCCCAAACAGTGCTTTTATTTTTTCCACACATGTCGAAATATGTTGTCAGATTAACTGCTGGCGACTGTACAGGAAGAAATCAACTCATGCTGCTTCTCACCCATTCCACAGGCTGCATGCATGATACTCACCCTGTTCAACATTTCAGAGTATGACAATAATGTACTACTGGTCACAGAGGGAAGAGCCGTTCCATTCATGATTTAATTTTCATGCCATGCTGGCATTTGATAGCATCTTGTTATGTAACAAGATATATCAAAAACAGTTGTCATGTAAATTGCTGGCACTGGATTCATGTGTACATTGTTTAGCTGCGGGGAGATATTCTGGGTGCTTTCAGGTGACCCAAAAACATAAAGGTTAAAAGTCATTTGTTATCCAACTAGGAAGGATATGGAGGCAGCACCATTACAGTCACAGCAAACCAAGTTGTTGCACAGGTGCGTGTGTGTGTGCGTGTGAGCGAGTATCTTTTGGGGGAATTTTTTTGGGGGGGTCAGGGGGCATGTTTGGTGGTGGGTCGGCTGGGAAATTTTCTTTTTGACAGCAGGTAGGGAACCCACTGTTAACCCGCCTCCATGCTAGTCTTCCAGATATCGAGTCTGTCATCGCTGAACAGACCCGACACCAAGTGCCTACCCTTGTGTGTTTTTACTTGGTATGATTGCACTAGAATGAGGGCGAGTTTGAGGGGTGGCTAGTGAGATGGGGAAGTGATAATGTAGATAGAGAGGGATGGGTGGAGGTGCAAGGTAAGTTGGTGTGAGTAAGAATGTGCAGGAGTAGGGTGAGGGAAGGCAGAGTGATGGGGATGTGATGAATGGCACAGCAGGATGAGGTTGAGTGAGGCTTTGCAGCAACGTTTCGTGATCTACTGAGATCATTGAAAGGTTTGCGCCACTGCAGCCTGGTCCCCCTAATGACATCCCTGCATGTGTCCTCCTGTGCATTATGCAACCAGGCTGCGTTGATCTCCTGGGGAGGTCTCTTCCACCCATTGGAAGGAAAGAGGACCTCCCTACATGCTGTAACTCCCTCCGTAAGCATATGGAATGAGACATGGGAGAGCTTGGGTGCAGGCGGCACCGCTGTGCAGTGCTTGTCAGTGTTTGCAGCTCTTCTCTTCATAGGCAGTCCCTCGGAACCGAGGATGTCAGTGTTTGCAGCACCTCAATGCTGTAGAACCGTGACAGCAGAACTGTCAAAATCAATTTGTGCATGGTCCCATGAAGGAAATCGGCTGATGACGCGTCATCGAATGACATCAGACCCGCTTCCTTCAGTTGGCCGGCAAATGCGCTAGGCGGGCTTAACAAGCCCAATCAGCATAAAATTTATTTCCGGAGCGGGCTGGAGCCAGCAGTGGGGTCGCACCCCGACCGACCCCGGCTGCCCCAGACCCGCCTCAGTTGGCGAAATCGTGGCCTTTGTCTGTGTCTGTGCACATGAAGATGATTTTAACTCTACCCGCCTGGCAGATGGGCAGTTAAAATTGCCCAGGATACTTACTTGCCTGAAAGCCACCAGGTGCCACCGTTACGAATATTAACCTGCTCTACTGAGAAGGTGGGAAGTAAACCTGCCAAAAAGCTGGTGGGGTCCTTCTTTACGTAGGCATGTTGAGTAATTATGATGTCATCAGGACCCAACTGCAATTTTAACTGCTGGCCTGAGCAAGGAAGCCTCTGTGACTTTCCCGTGGGGTGAAGACAGCGGGAGAAAGAGCTGGGGCCAGAAAGGACCCAAATGGGTAAGGATTTTTTTTAAATTTCTTTGTAGGACCAGGAGCAGGCTGTTTTAACTCACCTCGCTACCCACCTGCCCAAAATCCATCTGGAGTTAAAATTGGGTTCACAGTGTGCAGTGCGATATTGAGAGGGGTGGGTTTCGTATGTGGCGGGAAGGAGTTTCGGTCAGTTTTCCCCACATGCTGTGGAGTCTTAACTCCACAACGTGCATCTTTGTTTTTACTAGAAGGTCCCAGCCCAGAGGTCAGCCTGATTGATAAGCTTGGCTCCCTCTTGGGCGGCGAACACTCCGGAGCAGGCCGCAGGAGCAGGTAGTGGAAGCATGGTGGCAGGGGAGGGGGGGTGTCCGATCCCGGGGGGGGGGGTTTCCAATCCCAGGGGGGTCTGTTCGCCAATCTCGGGGGGGTTCTGATCATGGGGGGCATCTAGTTCAATCTCGGGGATGGGGGCAGTCCGATCCCTGATCCCAGGGTGGGGCGGGGGGACTTACTGATCTCTGATCCCGGAGGGGGGAAGTCCGATCCCGAAGGGGTTCCAATCCCAGGGGATCTGTTCCCCGATCCCTGGGGGGGTTCTGATCACGGGGGCATCTATTCCCAATCTCGGGTGGGGGTGGTCCGATCCCTGATCCCAGGTTGGGGCGGGGGGGACTTACCGATCTCTGATCCTGGAAGGGAGAGGTCTGATCCCGGAGGGGGGAGGGCGTCTGATCCTGGATGGGGAGTCTTTGGGTGGGGGTGGTATTTGGGGGGCCGGGGGTGGTGGGTGTGGCGGGGGGGAGCACTCCTGCTCCTCCTGGCCCACAAGCAGTGCAGTAAAGGCACTTACCTTCTCCCCGAAGCTGTCCTCACCCCTTTTGAGCTGCCGGGTTTCTCGAGGCCCAGGATACCCGGCCGGCCAAGGTTAAACCTGTAAAACAGGGAACTACAGGCCAGTTAGCCTGATATCAGTTGTCGGGAAAATGCTGGAATCCATTAATAAGGAAGTGGTAACAGGGCATTTAGAACATCATAATATGATTAGGCCGAGTCAACATGGTTTTGAGAGCACAGAGCGGTCTGCTCAGAGCGGGATTAAAACGGAGTGTACTTAACCCAAGTGTTTTATATGGGTTTTTGGAAAGAGTGGGTATTCAGAGAAGAGGGGGAAGGAGTTGCTGCTTTTTGCCTACACTACTTGTGGTGCTTTGTGTTACAGGTAGATATTTAATTCCAGTACCCAAAACTTAATCTAGATCAAGTAAGTAGTCATGAAACTATACTGTAAACTAAGTTACCTAATTACAAATTTAATTAAATAAAACAAGGTCATATAGGGATGGCAGTGCAGGTGGTGTGCTGCAACTGCAACATGTGGGAGTTTGTGGAGAGCATTGTGATCCCGGACAACCACGTTTACAGTAAATGCCTGCATCTTGAGGAACTTCAGCTCAGAGTTTTTGAGCTGGAGTCTGAGGTGCAGACATTGCGGGGCATCAGGGATGAGGAGAGTTACCTGGACACATTGATCCAGGAGGCAGTCACACCCCTTAGGTTAGGTAGTGGTACAGGTCTGGTTAGTGGTCAGGGACAGGAGGGTGTGACTGCAACTCAGGCAGGTAAGGGGACCGCAGGTGCAATGCTGGAGGAGCCTCAGCCTTTGCCCTTGTCCAACAGGTATGAGGTTAGTGCTGTCTGTGTGGATGAGGGAAAAGCCTGCAGGTTGGATGAGCAAGCTGACCATGGCAGGAGGACATTCAAGTGGGGGGGGGGAGTGAAAGGGAATGTAGTTGTGTTAGGGGACAGTATAGTCAGGGGGATAGATACTTTCTCTGTAGCCGCGACCGAGAGTTCCGAAGGTTGTGTTGCCTGCCCAGTGCCAGGGTTAAAGACATCTCCTCGCGGCTGGAGGAGAACTTGGAGTGGGAGGCGGAGGATCCAGTTGTCGTGGTCCACGTAGGAACCAACGACATAGGTAGAAATAGGAATGAGGTTCTACTGAGGGAGTTTGAGGAGCTAGGATCCAAATTAAAAAGCAGAACCTCAAAGGTAATAACCTCTGGATTGTTACCTGAGCTACACACAATTTGGCATAGGGACAAACAGATTAGAGGTTCAAATGCGTGGCTCAAAGAGTGGTGTGGGAGGAAGGGGTTTCAGTTCATGGGGCACTGGCACCAGTACTGGGGAAAGAGGGAGCTGTTCCGTTGGGATGGGCTCCACTTAAACCGGGCTGGTACCAGTGTATTGATGAACTGAATAACTAGGGCAGTAGACAGGGCTTTAAACTAATGAATGGGGGCTGGGAGAATTCAGGAAAGAGTAAATTTAAAAGCAGCAAGAGAAATGTCCAGGCTCTAGAGCAGAGTAGAGTTTTGGGTAAAAATAAGCAGAGTGGGTCAGGAAGGGACAGAGAGAGTAACAAAGGAAATAAGGCATCAGTGACTAAGGTGACATCAGGGAAAAATAGAATTAAGTTAAAGCTAAAGGCACTATAGCTGAATGCGCGAAGCATTCACAACAAAAGATGAATGAATAATACAGATAGAAATGAATAGGTTTGATCTAATAGCCATTACGGAGACGTGGTTGGAATGTGGCCAAGGTTGGGAACTAAATATTCCAGGATACTTAACTTTTAGAAGAGATAGGCAAAATGGAAAAGGAGGAGGAAAGTAAAGGATGGGATAAAGACAGCAGAGAGAAAGGATCTTAGCTCCGAAAATCAAGAAGTAGAATCACTTTGGGTGGAGCTAAGAAACAGCAAGGGGCAGAAAACTTAGGTGGGAGTTGTTTATAGGCCCCCAAACAGTAGTTGTAAAGTAGGGCAGAGTATAATCAGGAAATTAGAGGTATATGTAACAAGGGTAATACAGTAATCATGGGGGACTTTAATCTACATATAGACTGGGCAAACCAAATTTGTAGTAATAATGTTGAGGACAAATTCATGGAATGTATGCAAGATAGTTCTCTAGATCAATATGTTGAGGAATCAACTCGGGAACAGGCTATTTTAGATCTAGTATTGTGCAATGAGAAATGGTTAATTAATAACCTTGTAGTAAAGGGGCCTTTAGGGAAGAGTGACCATAATATGATAGAATTTTATATTGAGTTTGAAAGTGATTTAGTGAAATCCGAAACTAGGGTCTTTAATCTAAACAAAGCAAACTACGTAGGTATGAGGGGCGAGTTGGCTACGGTAGATTGGGAAACTACATTAAAATGTATGACGGTAGACAAGCAATGGCTAGCATTTAAAGAATTAATACATAATTTACAACAAATATACATTCCTTTAAGGCACAAAAACCCCGCAAGAAAAGTGATCCAACCGTGGCTAACAAGAGAAGTTAAAGATAGTATTAGATCAAAGGAAGAGGCTTATAATGTTGCCAAAAATAATAGTAAGCATGAGGATTGGGAGGATTTTAGAATTCAGCAAAGGAGGACCAAGAAGTTGATAAAGAAAGGGATAATAGAACATGAGAGTAAAATAGCGAGAGACATAAAAACAGATCGTAAAAGCCTCTATATGTATGTAAAAATTAGCTAAAGTAAATGTGGGTCCCTAACAGGCTGAGACAGGAGAAATTATAATGGGGAATAAGGAAATGGCAGGGAAATTAAACAAATACTGTGGCCGCAATTTTGCCGCGCTCAGAGGGCTGGTTTGGAGGCGGGTCAGGAGTTAAATCCAAAATGATTGATGGTGTGTTGTGAACCCGCCTCCATGCGACTTTCCAAAGTGTCGGGTCTGCTACTCCTGATCAGACCCGACACCAAGCGGCTGGAGAGGCAGTTAAGGTCGTTAACAGTTTGTTAACTACTTGTTTAATGCTACTTTGAGAGGGCTTTTCAATTTTGCCACATTTTCAGCGTGTTCCACGGCCTTGTAGAAACATGCCAGCTGATTGTGTCGGGTAATCCAACAAGCTGAATAGTTCACAGCTGCAAGTGCAGCATTAAAGCTAACCTGCCACTTCAGTTCAATTGCAAAAGCCAGAGCTTTCTGATTGCAGGATTTGGAAGTCATTTTTCAGGTGTATTGAGGCTGTAAGTGTGTGTTGTGAGATCTATATGCACTGTGATCTCCTTGGAATAACCTCTCTCCACTTTGACTGAGCGCTTATAACATTTCATCCTCAAGTGACATTTTCACCAGCAGAATGGGAACTATTTATACTCTCTCATCCTGGTCCTCAGATTCGGAGTGCAAGCAGCCGCGACAGCAGCAGAACCAGGCACACCAGCAGCACTGACAACAAGAGCGCCAACTTTCTCCTGAGCCATTTGATGCTGCACAGTGCAGAGGCCGTCAGCGCAGGGCTGCACTGCACCGCAGGAGATACCCCCAACACAGGGTTTACAGGCAGAGGATGAGCTTCCTCAACATGACTGAGCAGCAGTGCCAAACGAGGCTGAGACTTTCGCGAGAGGTAGTCGCAGACATCTGCACAATGCTGCACCAAGACCTGCAGCCCAGAGCAGTGGGTGGACACTTCTTACCAGTGGCTGTCAAAGTCATCACCGCCCTCAACTTCTTTGCATCAGGGTCCTTCCAGGGATCATCTGCAGACATCAGCAGCATCTCCCTGTTGGCCGCACACAGATGCATAACACATGGTACCGATGCCCTGTTTGGCAAGTCGACCAATTACATCCACTTCTCAACGGATGAAGCAAGTGTAAACGCGCAGGCGGTTGGGTTTGCCAATATGGCAGGCTTCCCAAGGGTGCAGGGCGTCATCGACTGCACACATGTGGCCATCACGGCACCCCATCACAACTCAGCTGTATTTGTGAACCGCAAGGGCTTCCACTCTCTTAACGTGCAGCTGGTGTGTAACCACAGGAAGAACATTATGCATGTATGCGCAAAGCTCCCTGGCAGCTGCCATGACTCGTACATCCTGCGGCAGTCCACTGTGCCTCAGCTCTTTAATCTGCCTATCCAACTTTCCGGATGGCTACTTGGAGACAAGGGCTATCCCCTGAAGACGTTGCTAATGACACCGATGAGGAGGCCATCAAATGAAGCTGAGGAGCATTACAATGAGAGCCACATTTCCACGAGAAGCACCATTGAGCAAACCATAGGGTTGCTCAAAATGCGCTTCAGATGCCTGGACAGATCTGGTGGAGCCCTACAGTACGCACCAGCCAGGGGCTCCAGAATCATCATGGTCTGCTTACTGCTGCCTGAGGAACAAGTGGCACAGCGCAGACTCCTCCTCCTCCTCCTCCTCAGAGGAGCCAAATGAGGCTGCAGGTGAGGAACTACCAGCACGTGACCTCATTGCTGGCCGTGAGGCAAGGGATGGACTAACCCATGCCAGATTTGTGTAACTTTATGCTGCACATACATGTGGCTGGCATATGCCCATGAGGGTTGGCAGGACCTCCATTCCACACAATACAGCATCTTGACAATGAACTGTGCATTCCTATCACTCTCCCCACCATCACTGCAGATGAAAGGCGGCCTCACTCCTCACTGTGCCACTTCCAATCCTGAATACACATAGTGCAATGCATTGAATCATTGCTATCACATTACTTTAATACACTAGAAATAAAGATCACAAATGTTAAATGGTATATGAAATCACCCAAGTGATTACCCTTGTGACTATTTGTGTTTTAGCTTTCTCTTACGTGTGCTTCTATGTGGTGCTTCCCCTGTGGCTTCAGATTTTGAGGCACCTTGTTCACTTCCCTGCTGTGCCTGCTTAGACGCCTTTGGCGTTCGTCCTCTATGTTTGGAAGCCTTGGTGAGCTCCTCAAAAGTCTGCTCCTCCTACGGCTGTGCAGGGGCAGAGACAGCCATCTCAGTTGGGTGAGGCATCTGTGGTTTTGACTGAGGGCTCCGCAGTGGCATGGGAGTGTGTGCACTTGGAGCGGAGCCTCCACTTCCTTGTTGTTGACCACCACCATCCCTCTCATGGGTTACCCAAACTTCACTGCCAACAAGTAGGTGGAGAGCACCTTGCTGCACATCAGTGGGGCCACGAGGACCCATTTCTGTGCTGACATTCCTCATAACAAGGACGTCCATGAACCTCTGGTTTCTCTCCTCAATAGATGCCCATCTATCCTCCATAGATGACCATCTATTTAGAAGTGTTACCATGTTCTCTTGAGTCTGGCGATTTATGTCCTCCATGGAGGTTGCCATTCTTTCCATGGCGGCACTTACATTCGCTAATGCGTGCACCATGGCATTGCTCATGTTTGAGATGGACTCCTCCATCCCTGCACACTCGCAATTACAGTGGTTGCAAACCCAGTCAGAGCCTCTTGAACTTGTTCCTGAAGTTCCAGCACCGCTCTCTTTCTGGATGGCCCCAGAGGTTCAGTGTCTACATGCAGCTGAGCAGAGCTAGGAGTGCACTGTGGCCTCCGACGAGATCTCCCCACTGCTGTCCCTGTCTTCACCATCTGCTCCTGCTCACTTGTGAGCTGTGGTACACCAGGTGACAATGCTACTCTATCTCGCAAAGGACCCTCCGAGGTGTGTCTCTCTGCGCTGGAACTGGGTGCACTCATTTCTGATTAAGCTGCTCCCTCAGAGGCTGCAGATTACTCTGAAGAGTCCTCTGGCTCTTCCTCATGGACAGTGGGGAGGAGGGCTCTCTATGGTCCTGTGGGGGAGTAAAGATATCAGTTAGACATGTGATGTTTAGGTAGCAGACACATTCCATTGTGCAGATGATCAGAACTCAATTTCAATGAGCATCAGATGCCATATCAGCCACTCATGAAAGCAAAATGATAGGGTTGCAAATCAATTCTGTCACCAGCTTGCTGTACTGTGCCTGTCTCTCCGTCCCCCACTTCCAGCTCCCCTGCACCTCAGACAATCTCCAGAGCTGCCTCCTCAGCATTCGTTAGATGCGCCAGGGATGGTGGGCCTCCTCCTGTCCTCCCCTTCTTTTTCTTATTGTGGGCTCTCTTTTCCTGCAATGAGGGACACAAGTGGAATTTCAGCAAGATTGATGGAGTGAGCGTAAAGAATGGATAACATAGATGTTTAGAGGAAGACAAAGATGAAGTGAGGTGCCAATACCAAGGTGCCTCCCTGTGCGTTGTTAGTTGTTGTCATTGCATAACAGTGAGATCGAGTGTGAGGGGTGAATAGTAGGATGGTGAAGTGATTCTGTACATAGAGAGAGAGGGATGGGTGAGGGTGCAAGGGATGTTAGGGTAAGTTGGGATATGCAGGAGTAGGTTGCCAATGCAGAGTGATGGGGATGAGAAGAGATGGGAAGCAGATTGAAGGCAAGTGTGATGTTATACTCACTTTTGCTGAGCGCATCAGATCATTGAACCTTTTTCTGCACTGCACCCAGATGCATGTACACACAGACTGTGCACTTACCTCCTTAGCAATTTGCTGCCAGGCTGCCTTTGTGTGCTGAGGAAGCTTCCTTCGTCCATTGGAAGAGAAGAGGACCTCCTTTCATCATCTTACTCCCTCCACAAGAACATGAAGGGAGTCATCATCGAAACAGGGAGCAGTCTTGGACCGTTGAGCTGCCATTCCTGCAGCAACCAGCATTCGGAACCAGAAGAAAGCAAGTGAAAATCAAAGGGGACGTGGCCCTCTTAAATATCCAGGCTCCTAGCGCGTCATCAAGCGCGGGCAGCCGGCCCGCACCCACCGATTGGGCCGGCTAGCGCACACGTTGGCCTTAATGAGGCCGATCTCGGCAAAATCCTTAATGGGGGGCGGCTGCAACCGGGAGCGGGACCGGAACCCGCAGAACAGTGAATTTGCCACCATCCCACCTCCGGGTGGAAAATCCAGCTCTTTGTATCTGTCGTCACGGAAGAAGACGCAAAAAACTTCCCGGAAATAGTGGAGAACCAAGGCTCTAGCGAGAATAAGGAACTGAAAGAAATTAGTATTAGTAAAAAAATAGTACTGGAGAAATTAATGGGACTGAAAGCCGCTAAAACCCCCGGCCCTGATGGCCTACATCCTAGGGTTTTGAAGGAGGTGGCTATAGAGATAGTGGATGCATTGGTTGTCACTTTCCAAAAGTCCATAGATTCTAGAACGGTTCCTGCAGATTGGAAGGTAGCAAATGTAACCGCACTATTTAAGAAAAGAGGGAGAGAGAAAACGGGGAACTACAGACTAGTTAGCCTGACATCAGTAGTAGGGGAAATGCTCGAATCTGTTATTAAGGACGTGGTAACAGGGCACTTAGAAAATAATAATAGGATTGGGCAGAGCCAAACATGGAGTTATGAAAGGGAAATCGTGTTTGACAAATCTGTTAAGAGTTTGTTGAGGTTGTAACTAGCAGAATAGATAAGGGGGAACCAGTGGATGTGGTGTATTTGGATTTTCTGAAGGCATTCGATAAGGTGCCACACAAGAGGTTAATGAACAAAATTAGGGCTCATGGTATTGGGGGTAATATACTAGCATGGATTGAGGATTGGTTAACGGACAGAAAACAGAGTAGGAATAAATGGGTAATTTTTGGGTCGGCAGGCTGTGACTAGTGGGGTACCGCAAGGATCAGTGCTTGGGCCTCAGCTATTCACAATCTACATCAATGATTTGGATGAGGGGACCAAAAGTAATATATCCAAGTTTGCTGATGATACAAAGCTAGGTGGGAATGTAAGTTGTGAGGAGGATGCAAAGAGGCTTCAAGGGGATATAGACAGGCTAAGTGAGTGGGCAAGAACATGGCAAATGGAATATGATGTGGAGAAATGTGAAGTTATCCACTTTGGTAGGAAAAATAGAAAAGCAGAGTATTTTTTAAATGGTGAGAGATTGAGAAATGTTGGTGTTCAGAGGGACCTGGGTGTCCTTGTACACAAATCACTGAAAGGTAACTTGCAGGTACAGCAAGCAATTAAGAGAGCAAATGGTATGTTGGCCTTTATTACAAGAGGATTTGAGTATAAGAGTAAAGGGGGGGAAAAATTGAGTCGTGCCCCCTTTGGGGCACTTACTTTGCTGGGGCGCTACTTTTAGTGCCCCTGCGGCCGAAATTGAGTGGTAGCGCCCCAAGAGGGAAGCGGGGCGCTACTGGAAGCGCCCCGCCTCCCTTTTGGGGCACTGCAAGGGAATATCGCGGTGCTACATGCCGCAGCGCCATGCGCCACGGCACATCGCGCCGTGGTATTGCAGGCCTTCCTCCCCTTCTTAAAGGGGAGGGGCCTTGCGCAGCGCAACCCAGGGCCCAGTTGGGCCACCGGGGATCGGAGTGCCGGCAAAAGAGCCCGGCACTCAAGAGATGTGCTGGGCTCACGGAGCGCAGCCGGCACTCTGCGGGGTGGGGGGGAGGGCGGGTTAGGAGGCTGGGGACGGCAGCGGAGGCAGGTGCTGGCAGGCGGCCAGCAACAAAAATGTCTGCCCGGCACCTTGCCTTTAAATAGCGCTGCTCCGGCTGCAGGTAGGCCCCCCTGACCCTGTCGGACATAGCATCCGGTGGTAAGTCAGGGGTTGCTACCGAAGATCACGGCCAGGGCGCGAGCGGGCGCTGCGCACGGCGATGATGTCATCGCCGGTGGCGCAGCGCCGCAGGGCACTAACGGTTACCACCGCCACTAACCTCCCGCTGAAATTTGCTGGACGCGTTGGCGGCAACGCGCCCGGGCACTAGTTGCTTTGCGCCCTGTTAGCGCCCTCAACGGGAGGTGCAAAGCAACCAAATTTTTCCCCCAACATGTCTTACTGCAATTATATAGGGCCCTGGTGTTTTGTGTACAGTTTTGGTCTCCTTACCTAAGGAAGGATATACTTGCCATAGAGGGAGTTCAATGAAGGTTCACCAGACTGATTCCTGGGATGGGGGGATTGTCCTATGAGGAGAGACTGAGTAGACTAGGCCTATATTCTCTAAAGTTTACAAGAATGAGAGGTGATCTCATTGAAACATACAAAATTCTTACAGGGTAGATGCTGGGGGGATGTTTCCCCTGGCTGGGGAGTCTGAATTCTCTACCCCAGAGGGCTGTGAAGGCTCAGTCGTTGAGTATATTCAAGACAGAGATTGATGGATTTTTGGATATTAAGAGAATCAAAGGGATATGGGGATAGTGCAGGAAAGTGGAGTTGAGGTAGAAGATCAGCCATGATCTTATTGAATAGCGGAGCAGGCTCGAGGGGCCAAATGGCCTACTCCTGCTCCTATTATTTTTGTTCTTATATAAACAGGTTAATTGTGAGGCTCCTGCCTCCTGGGATCACGTTTGTTGCCCGCCCCTTGTCCCGCCTTTGTTATACCCAGGATTGGAGGTGAGTTGGAGTCAGGTTTGAGATTTCTAACATTTTTACATCTCACCCGACCCCAACCCACCCATTTTTCGGAGCTAAAATTACCCCTGTGAATCTGTCTGTGTGCGTGTGTCTATCCATGGTCTGTGTGCGTGCTGGGAGGTTATCTCAGTACCATGCACGGAGAAATATAAGCCCATGTTGTTTTAACAATAACAATATTTTCGTGAATTTAGGAGTGAGCTCTTGATATTAATGTTTATATTAAAGCTCTTTCTTCTCCTGAAGCATCAGTGCCATTATAGCAATCCTGTAATTTATGCTGTCATCACTGATGCTCAAATCTGGCGGTTTGCTGATGGGCAGGATTTTTTTTTGAGTAAGGAACTGCAGAGCACCAGGGCTCAGAGGTGCTTGATGAACCTGTCGGCTCTTGTGAGTTTGAGTCCCGCGATGGATGACACTTCTCGGCCCTTCTTAGTCAATCAGACTTTGAGTTCTGACCCCACTGCTCCCCCTTGCCTCAGCTGCCAGAACCCGTGCTTACTGTGGCGTGAGACTGATGGAGTGTCAGCTGTGCCCCTGAAGGGCAAAGTGTTATCTACTAGCTGATGATTACCATGATGGAAGTTTTCCAGTGTCTCCCCTCCCCCACCTCCCCATCTCTTCCATCCAATTTTCTCTGATTTTTAAATTTAGGGTGGGGGGAGGGTTCGGGATTCATTATAAAATACGACTGGAATTTAGCCCCAAAATATTCCTCTCTACATCATGCCTGACTTATCACAATAAGGCTTTCGAATGCCAATTATCAACAATGAATTTATATCCCTTACTACATCTCTACAATGCCAACCTCTGAACCACTACATCAGGATATTGTTTGAGGATATGCCAGCCTACTGGGGCCTAAATGCAAGCCTACTGGGGCCTAAATTCGATAGCGCCCAATTGCGGACACTGTGCTGAACTCACGCACCCGAAGAGAGACGACCACCTTAAATTCATCCTCGGGCCTCATTGGTATAAATCCGGCGAGCTGCCCGCACCAATCGGGCCCATCGATGGAGCTCGCCAGTCCAGACCCTTCAAATTCTGGCCGACTCGGACACCGAGCTAACCCACGTGTATTTCCGGGGCTGGCGTGGGGTAGCGAAGGCAAATGGGGGCGGGGGGGGGGGGAGCAAGCGCGGCCAGCGGTATTAAAGTGGTGGCAGGAACAACACTCCTGCTCCTCTTGGCTCCATCTTAAGGTAAGTTAAGAAAACTTACCTGCTGGTTTCTTCCACTGCGGAGCCTGTAAAACCTAGTCAGGCGTTTGCGCACTGCAAGCTCCGACTAGTCTCAACGAATTTCCTAAAAATGGGCGCAGGTCCTTCATTTCAATATTGAAATGAGGCCTGTGCTCATTTCAGGTGGGCACCAGGGCTGCCTAAAAAAATGGACCATACAAATTTAGCGGCAGCTTGAATGTCCCGCAAATCGGGGACCGGCTAAATTGGTCATCGTTGCGGCCGACCTATGCCTGTAAAATAGGCACAGCAATGTTGAAATTAGGCCCCATTATGTTATTTTTAAGTGAATAACTATACTGTCTATTTAATATCCTCTACGCCTGCCTGATCACGTGGTTGTAAGGCACAAAGTATTTTCAATTTCGTGCCTCATTACAATACTCATGGCGAGCTGCCAGCAATAATCACGCTTGATATTGGCAGCCCATTGGGGGCTGGGAAATCCGGCAGGGTTGCCGTGATTTAAAGGCAGCCTGTGCCTCTTAAAAGGGGAGGTTGCACTTTTTAAATGCTGTACCTTGCAAAGCATGTTTTTACACAATTTTGAGAAGGTAACTGCAGCCAAGGCTCTTGGGGCATTAGAAGCAGGATGGAGGACCTTTTCCTGGTAGATGGCTGCAGGGTGCCCAGGTAAATCACAGCAACAGTGAAGAGAGCTGGCAGAGAGCCTCAATGCCAGAAGCATTGGCCCCGATATTTAGTGAGGCAGCTCTTGCGAGCGGGGGAGGGGTGCGGGGTGAGGGAGTTTTGGCCGGGGTTCTGTAACTTGGGGAGGGTGGGGGGGGGGGGTGGGTTGCCGATCACTTGGGGGTGGTCCAATCCCCGATCCCAGCGGGGGTGGTGGGGGAGGGCGGTCCGATTGTGGGAGGATTCTTTGCGGAGTGGCGGGGGGGGGGGGCCTCTGATCCCTGATGTGGGTCCGATGGCGGAGGAGTCAGTGGTTCAGTGGTGGGCAGGGAAGCAAATAAGCTTGGTGGGCTGGGAGGAAGTGCTCCTGCTCCTCCTGGCCCACAAGCAGTGCTATAAAGGCACTTACCTCTTCCATGAAGCTGTCTTAGCCTCCCTTTAGCTGCCGGGCTTCCAGAGGCCCAGGAAACCCGGCCGGCCAGGGTTAAACATGAAAGACAGGTTAAATATGAGGCACGCAGCCTCATTATAATATTTAAATGGCCAACCCACCTCCTGGGAGTGGCTTGGCTGTCCGCCTTCCCATCCCACTTCCGTTAAAACCGGAAGTGGGCGGGTTGAGGTTGGGTATGAAATTTAAACATATTTTATCATCCCATCCATTCTCAACCCACCTGTTTTTGGGGGTTAAAGTTATCCCCATCGTTCCCAGGACCTGGAAGCAGTGCAGCAGGACATTTATTGACCTGAGCAGTGCTGATAAGATAAGAATCAAATTCACCTCTTACTCTCTGCATATCCCTGCACCTCTCCACTGTTGCCCCAGCACTAGCAAACCTCCCCTCCCCTACTTCCCATCACAGCAGCACACTTCACTGCACATCCTTCTGCTGCACGTGTACACTCAGCACCTGCTACTGTCCTCCAAAACTACTGCCCCCCTCTTCCCCACACCTGCTACCTCTTTCTCTCACCATACACACTATGCAAAGCTGCCTCAATCTTCTTCAAAGCCCTTCAACGGGCCACACACTAACCCACTTCCACTCTTCTTGCAGGGCAAGCTCACGCACAACAGGAGGGAGATGACCAAAACAGGAGGAGGAGGAGCAGCTGCCGCACAACTGCCGACACCACTGGAGGAGGCAGCCATTGTCAGAGGGAGCGGGACTCCACGCTGCAGGTGGCAAAGGCGGGAGGAGACGCGGAGAAAGGTATTTGGCCATATCCCGTCCTTCTCTCTCGATACGGAGCTCTTCACCTCAAACACTCTGCATGCCAACCAGGTGGTGTATTGTGCTGCTACCCAACAGCTACCGTAAGGCAGGGATCACCTGCATTACAGTGACTAGTTGCAGAGTCCGTTCACACATCATTGGAAGGATTCCTTTCATTGCTCAGTTACTTTTTCAAACTCAATGGTGAAAGTCCCCTTTCTTAAAAGTATTCCCTTTTAATCCCCCTAGGTGATGTTCAGTAAGAAGCTGATGCTCATTTAAAATAGTTTGTCCAAAGGCTTGCAGTGCCCTACACACCAGCTGTGCATAATTTGGCACGTTGAGTGCCTTTTAGCATGTTGAATATCGAAGTACTGGATCCTCCGTGTCTCCCATCGCCCTATCGGCCCCAGGCTGTTTATTTAATAGCTGGTTACTAGTCACAGTTAAATTGTACTTCGAGGTTTTGATTTTCTAGTTTTATGTGATTCTTTGTGCTATTTTATTCGATAACACAAGGCTAATCGATGTTTACGGTTTGTTCTTTGTTTAAAAATAAGGGTGAATAAAAAACGAAGAGATTTGTGGTTTCATCCCTGATGGAGCAGCTTCATGTTATTTGACAGACAGAATGAAAGCTTTCTCTGGAATACCATTGAGGTTCGGTAAAATGATGTTATTATATAGTAAGCCTTGACCACCACACCTTTAGCAAGAGAATCATAGGTGTACCTGATAAATATGTAATCAAGGACTTCTTCTTGTATCTGGGTTTCCTTATTTTTCGTGTTTTACTGGCGTTATCAGAATAAACATCAACTTCAAATTGTTTCTGTTGCGGACGGTTTGGTAGGTTTGAATCTGTAACAGGAAAGCTCCTTTTCACCCTTCAGGACCACACACAGCCATTGTTCCCACGTTGAAGTGCTCACACCTGCCAAATGAGGACTGACACAGACTGGTATTGTCCCAGCGCAGAGCAAATTTTAATTGGTGTTTTCCTGTACATACTGCAATCCCCCTGGTATCAGAAAACCCCCCACCCCGTACACATGTGAAAAGTTGTTTGTTGTTCTTAGAGTAACTGTCAATTTTCCAAACAATTTTGAGACTGTTCTTGGCACAGCACTGAGGAAGGACTGGAGACACAGTTAGAATTGGAAACTTCAAGACAGCAGGAAAAGATGGAAACACTGGGCTCGTGGATCTTGGAAACAATGAAAGGGATTCTTACAATGGAAAGAGAGAAAGAATGTCAGAGACACAGAGAGACTTTTCAGAAATGGGCAGCTGGGCGAGCAAGGGCATCAAAGGTGCCAAGGAGTAAGTGAAGGGGGCACCTTTGGGACAGGTGGAATCTAGCCAAATGTTAACATGTGGTGAATGATGAACAGGTTTGTCGTGTGATCCACACCCTCAGGAAGTAGGGTGAAGCTGTTCAACTCATTTCTCTTAAGACACTTATATCTGGTAGAGAGAAGAAGGTTTAAGCCCTATGGGGGAATTTAACGCGGGTGAGAGTGGGGAGTTAAATGGCCAAAAATCCGAGGCATGTCAAGAAGCCAGCTCCAACCCGCTAACTTTCGGGTTTTACCCGAGGTGGAACATGGGGCAGGCAGCCAACCCGCTCCCAGGAGGCGGGTTAGCATTTAAATATGTTATTGAATCTGGAATCCTCAGATTTAACCTGCTGTGCAAGTTTTACTGTGGCTGGCCGGGTTTCCCGGGCCTCAGAAAACCCGACAGCTGCAGCAAGGCGAAGACAGGCCTCAGGGAGCAATCTTGTGGGCCAGGAGGAGCAGCTGTGCTTCTTCCCGGCCCCCCAAGCTCCCCCACCATCAGACCGCACCCCCCCATACAAATCCCCCTGGGATGGGACCCCCCCTTCACCCCAGGGGTTGGGGATCAGACCTACCTGGTCCTGTGCTCCCTGCCCGACTGGAAGCCAAGCCTGTCAATCAGGCTGACTTCTGGGCAGGGAACCTGTCAATGACATAAAACGCACGCTGTGGAGTTAAATCTCTTTCCCCCGTGCTACCAGAACGTCCTACCCCCCACTCCCAGCGTGCCAGTAAGTAAAAGTTCACCTCTATGATTCTAAGCTGGTTTCAAACTAAGAACCCATAGATGAAATAGCCCAAGCCATCGTACCATCCAGTTCCCTGCTACATACACATTCATAACACTAATGGCATAGCTCTTTCAAATAGCCGGCACAGACATGATGGGCCAAATGGCCTTGTTCTGTGCTGTATGATTCTTGCTCGATCAAAGTCATTATCAAAATTAATTTCTAAAAGTGTAAGATATTGGTATCCATTATTCAAATTGTCTCTCTCCATGCACACATACCACAAAACACACAAACATAGCAAAGGAGAAATCCCTCTCACAACACACCCTTTCTAGGGTGATATTTTACTCAGTATATCCAGTAAGTGAAAGTGCAACTGCACTTGCACAACCAGCTCCACTGAACTGGAGCATTGTTTTTAGCTATTGGCAAACCACAGTGGTATGGGAAGAAAGGCAGAAAATGTATCTTAAATGAGACAAGACTCAAATTGCAGTCTAAAGTCTGATCTTAAGTGAGTATTGATCTTATCTGTTTAATTTTATGCAAAATAGACTCTTTTGCAAGAAATGAAGGTAATTTTGCATATGATACAAAGTTGATTTTATATGCAATTTGAACCTGCAAATTGATTTTAAGTGGGAGGTTAATTTATCTGAATTACCATACCAATCTAATAGTTATAAGAAGAGATTGTAGTCTAGATTTTCAGATAATGGTAAACAGGGTTGGGCTGAGCGGTTGAATTTTAACTCCAGCAGGCTGGCTCGGCTGATTTTAATGACCAGGCCTCATTAGCAGGCCGCTTGCCGACTTCCCGACCAAAACGACCAAGTAGTTGGCAGGAAGCGGCTGCCCGGCTGTTAAAATCGGGCAGCAGGAGGCCATCGCCGAGACCCAGGGGCACGGTCCCCGGCACAATGCAAGTGCTCCAGCAGAGTTGGGGGTGGGTGCAGGAAGCCCTGGGCAGGGGAGGCCCAAATTTTTCTGTGTGGGACTTGGAGGAGCACTCCTGCTCCTCTTGGCCTGTAAAGAAACTAAAAAAAAATACAAAAACTTACTTTGCTGGGCCTCTTCTGGCCACGTTTTGCCTGGCAAGGAAAACATCACAGATTCCCCTGCTCAGGCCTCAGGTTAAGATGGCAGATCAGGCCCTGATGATGTCATCGAGCCTGATCTGCATATTTAAAGAGGACGTCGTTGGCTTAGGGCAGGTGCCCTTGTCACCTGCAACTTATACTATAATAACAACAACTTGCATTTATATAGCACCTTTAACATAGAAAAACATCCCAAGGCGCTTCACAGAGGCGTAATCAGACAAAAATAGATGCCAAACAAAAAAATAGGCGGGTGCTTGGTCAACGAGTTGAGTTTTAAGTAGGTTCTTAAATGAAGAGAAAAAGGTGGCGAGTTGGAAAGCTTTCAGGCAGGCAGCTGACCGGCCCAAGAGTTAAAATAAAAGCCCTGGTAATTTGGTTTGCACTCACCCCCTCCCCGCCCACCTAAAACCCTCTGGGGGTTAAACATAGAAACATAGAAGATAGGAGCAGGAGTAGGCCATTCGGCCCCTCGAGCCTGCTCCGCCATTCAATGAGATCATGGCTGATCATCCAAACTCAGTGCCCTGTCCCTGCTTTCTCCCCATATCCCTTGATCCCTTTAGCCTTAAGAAATATATCTAACTCCTTCTTGAATATATTTAATGAATTGGCCTCTACTGCCTTCTGTGGTAGAGAATTCCACAGGTTCACCCCTCTCTGGGTGAAGAAATTCCTCCTCATCTCTGTCCTAAATGGCTTATCCCTTATCCTTAGACTGTGACCCCTGGTTCTGGACTCCCCTGCCATCGGGAACATCCTTCCTGCATCTAGTCTGTCTAGTCCTGTTAGAATTTTATAAGTTTCAATGATTCAAATGGAGGTATCTGAGCTGGTGGCTGGGCTGTGAGTGTGAAATCAAGTGACGCTGTATCTTCATGATCACTGTCTTCCTGCTCCTTCACCAGTGCCTGGCCAGGTGGCAGCTTTTGGCTATCTGAAAGGAAGAAGACACACGGGTAAAGGTTGTGGTGATGGGAGGTGGGGAAAGCAAGCTTACACCATCTGCAGCTTGTAAGTCAGAAGAGATTGTGGGATGAGGTGGAAGTGGGATGTGAGAAGGAGGATTAGGTATGAGGATACTGTCATCTTGGATAGCTTCAGCCCTGCTGCTGGCCATGGGCTCAGCAATTGCCCTGCCAAGAATGGCCAGCACCATCTTCTCCGGGGGGTGAGATTATGCAGGAGCGCCTGTGCCCCTTCGGGTAGCCCCTGTGGGCTCTGATTGTGAACCACTTTGTTCTGCAAGAGAAAGGGAAGTGTGTCAAGGGCAACTAGGGATGGGCAATAAATGTTGGCCTTATCAGTGCCGTCCACATCCCATGAACTAATAAAAAAAAAGAGTGTCAGTGTTTGGGTGATGTGCCTGTCATGGTTGAATAGCTGACAGTGTGTGCAAGCTGTGAGATGCGGGTGTGAGTCTTGCAGCAGTGGTAAGTGTGTGAGGTGAAGCTATGAATGTGATGTATGAGTCGTGCTTGGTAGAGATTGTTGGTAACTGAGTGATGGGGTGTGGTGCATTGAGCAATGTGTGAGGCTAGTGGTGCAGGTGGTGGGGTACGGCATTTGAAGATTAATTCACTGACCTTGACCACTCAATGTCATTAAACTTCTTCCTACACTGCAGCCAGCTCCTCGGGGCGACACTGCTGTGGCTATCTGCTCCCATTGGCATTTTCGAGTTTGCCTGGAGGGCCTCCTGGCCCCCTGTGGAAATAGGACCTCTCTCCTCCTTTCCACTTCCTGCACCAAGGCCTCCAGTGCTGCATCAGAGAACCTTGGTGCATGCTCTCTCCCCTGTTGTGACATTTGCAGCGTCCCCCCCAGTTAGTTGCATGAGCTGTTTCAGGCAGAATGCACTTCCCCTTTAAAAGGTGCAGACTGCCTTTAAGAAGTGGAGGCTAGTTTTCATTGGTGCTAGCCTTGCATAAACTTGGGCCCCCTGCTGAGCTTTCAGCCACTCAGCAGTGCGTTTAGCGCAGGGCTTAATGCTACAATCATTATAATTAGCTGGCAGCACAAAGTTTGCATTCTGCCTACATTCCTTTCAATGGGCACGGGGTGATCGCGCATCACGATCCCCCCGATCGTTTTCGGGTGTAATCCAATTTTAACCCTATAGATGAAAGAGGAAATAGAGAAGGAAGAAAGTATAACGATGAAAGAGACACAGAGCAGAAATAATCTTACTTATAAATTCCTAAAATCAATATTTGTTAACATTACAATGTTACAATAATAAAGCTAGTCTGAATCCAAACAATATGCCTCAGCTCCAACATAAGAAGCACCCTCTACTGCACTCTGATCACTACTTTAATGCCAGTTGATTCTTGAGCCTCATATTGACTATCAGTTGAAATGTTTTTATAAAATGGCCACCCCAGTGAGTATGGAATTCCCTGGAGCATCCAACACTACAAGGGTTTGAAACCTTTGTGTATTTGTCTTTCTTTGTTTACTTGTTTTCTACGCTGTCTAAAATTCCCACAGTTTATGTCCTGGATTTCAGATTTCCTGAAATGTGGATTGTGGATGATTTCTGCATTTCAGTTCAGTACCATAGGAAGAGGAGTAGCCATTCAGACCCTCAAGACTGTTCTGCCATTCAGTTACATAGATACATAGATACATAGAAGATAGGAGCAGGAGTAGGCCATTCGGCCCTTCGAGCCTGCTCCGCCATTCAATGAGATCATGGCTGATCATCCAAATTCAGTACCCGGTCCCTGCCTTCTCCCCATATCCCTTGATCCCTTTAGCCTCAAGAAATATATCCAACTCTTTCTTGAATATACTTAATGAACTGACCTCCACCGCCCTCTGTGGCAGAGAATTCCACAGGTTCACCACTCTCTGGGTGAAGAAATTCCTCCTCATTTCAGTCCTAAATGGCTTACCCCTTATCCTTAGACTATGGCCCCTGGTTCTGGACTCCCCAGCCATCAGAAACATCCTTCCTGCATCTAGTCTGTCCAGGCCTGACAGAATTTTATAGGTTTCGATGAGATCCCCTCTCAATCTCCTAAACTCCAGTGAGTATAAGCCCAATCGACCCAATCTCTCCTCATACGTCATTCCTGCCATCCCAGGTATCAGCCTGGTGAATCTTCGCTGCACTCCTTCCATGGCAAGAACGTCCTTCCTCAGGTAAGGCGACCAAAACTGCACACAATACTCAAGGTGTGGTCTCACCAAGGCCCTGTACAACTGTAGCAAGACATCCTTGTTCTTGTACTTGAACCCTCTTGCTACGAAGGCCAACATACCATTTGCCTTCTTAACCGCCTGCTGCACCTGCATGCTTACCTTCAGCGACTGGTGTACAAGAACACCCAGGTCTCTTTGCACTTCCCCTTCTCCCAAACTATTACCATTCAAATAATAATCTGCCTTCCTGTTTTTGCCACCAAAGTGGATAACCTCACATTTATCCACATTATAGTGCATTTGCCATGTTTCTGCCCAATCACCCAACCTGTCCAAATCGTGCTGGAGTTTCACGACATCCTCCTCACAGCATACCCTCCCCCCCAGCTTTGTGTCGTCTGCAAATTTGGAGATATTACATCCAATTCCCTCGTCCAGATCATTAATATATATTGTGAACAGCTGGGGTCCTAGGACCGATCCTTGTGGTACCCCACTAGTCACTGCCTGCCACTCGGAAAACGACCCGTTTATTCCAACTCTTTGCTTTCTGTCCGCCAACCAGTTCTCTATCCAAGTCAATACCTTGCCCCCAATCCCATGTGCCTTAATTTTGCATGCTAATCTCTTATGCGGGACCTTATAGAAAGCCTTCTGAAAGTCCAAATACACCACATCCACTGGTTCTCCCTTATCTATTTTACCAGTTACATCCTCAAAAAATTCCAGTAGATTAGTCAAGATTAGTCATGACTGATCTGTATCCCCATCTACTTTCCTTGGTTCCGTAACCCTTAATATACTTGCCTAACAAAAATCTCCTCAGTTTTGAACTTTTCAGTTGACCTAGCCTCAAAGGTTGTTTGCAGGGAGAGAGTTCCAGATTTCCACTACCCTTTGTATGACGATGTGCTCCTTGACATCACCCCTGAATGGCCTGGCACTAATTTTATGGTCATGCCCCCTTGCTCTGGACTTACCCCACCAGTGGAAATCGTTTCTCTCTATCTAACCTATCAACTCCTTTAATCATCATTACAACAGTGACTCCACTTCAAAAAAGTACTTCATTGGCTGTAAAGCGCTTTGAGACGTCTGGTGGCCGTGAAAGGCGCTATATAAATGCAGGTCTTTTCTTTCTTTAAAAGACCTCAATTAGACCACCCATTAATCTTCTATACTCAGGGGCTTACAAGCCCTGTGCAACTTAGCCCCGGTATCATTGTGGTGAATCTGCGCTGCACCCCCTCCAAAGCCAATATATCTTCCTGGTATGCAGTGCCCAGAACTGAATGCAGTGCTCCAGATGGGGCCTAACCAGAGCATTATATAACTGTAACATAACTTCCACTGCCTCCGTGCAAGAGTAAACAAAATCCATTTGGGGGTTTGGTTTCACACTGATGACGGTCCAGGCACGTGCTGGTAATAGGCTTGTGACAGACTGGAAGCCAAATCTCAGGAAATGGCAGAAATACATCCAGTTCTGATTCCCCAGAGAGTTTTGCTTGCATGCGTGCCTTTTCTCTCTACAGGTGCTGATGGACCTGTGTTGTATTTCCAGCCTTTCCTCGTTTTGTTTCTCGCACTCTATTTGGAAACCAAATCACTCCTGTCCCAACTGATTAAGCTGCTCTCTGCATTATTCTGTCCATCTCATTCCCTCCTGTGAAAAATCTAAATAATTGCTGCCACACAGTGTTATACATAAAGAATGTAAAAGAGAAATAAATAGATTTGATGAATGCATTATTCATTACATTACATTGCTAATACTGTTTATTTCTGTTGCACCTATTTCTTATTTATGATTTACTCTTTTTATTAAGCTTGTGCTCTTTGCATATGATATATCTTCTTCTTAGGCAGTCCCTCGGAACCGAGAATGACTTGCTTCCACAATAAAATGAGTTCTCAGGTGACTGATGAGTCCAATGCGGGACCTACAGTCTCTGTCACAATGGGGCAGACAGTGGTTGAAGAGGCGGGTGGGTGGGGCGCTTGGGTTGACGTGTGCTCCTTGCGCTGCCTGCGCTTGGCTTCCGCTTGCTCCTGACGAAGAGACTCAAGGTGTTCGGCGCCTTCCTGGATGCTTCTCCTCCACTTTGTACAGTCCTGGGCCAGGGATTCCCAGGTGTTGGTGAGGATGTTGCACTTTTTCAAGGAGGCTTTGAGGGTGTCCTTGAAGCATTTCCTCTGCCCACCTCGAGCTCTCTTGCCGTGTCGGAGCTCCGAGTAGAGAGTTTATTTTGGGAGTCTCGTATCGGGCATGCGGACGATGTGACCCGTCCATCAGAGCTGATCGAGCATGGTCAAAGCTTCAATGCTGGGGATGTTGCCCTGAGTGAGAATACTGACATTGGTGCACCTATCCTGCCAATGGATTTGCAGGATCTTGCGGAGGCAGCGATGGTGGTACCTCTCCAGTGCTTTGAGGTGCCTGCTGTACATGGTCCATGTCTCTGAGGCATACAACAGGGCGGGTATCACTGCTGCTCTGTAGACCATGAGCTTAGTGCCGGGTTTGAGGTCCTGGTCTTCAAACACTCTCTTCCTCAGGTGACTGAAGGCTGCACTGGCACACTGAAGGCAGTGTTAGACTTCGTCATCGACATCAGCCCTTGTTGACAGTAGGCCCCCGAGGTATGGAAAGTGGTCCACGTTGTCCAAGGCTTTGTTGTGGATTTTGATAATTGGGGGGCAGTACTGTGTGGCGGGGGCAGGTTGGTAGAGGACCTTTGACTTACGGATGTTTAGTGTAAGGCCCATGCTCTCGTATGCTTTGGTGAAGGTGTTGACGATGGTTTGGAGTTCGACTTCCGAGTGAGCGCAGACGCAAGCATCATCTGCGTACTGTAATTCGACGACAGAGGATGGGACGACCTTGGATCTGGACTGGAGGCAACGGAGGTTGAACAGTTTCTTGTTTGTTCTGTAAATTAGCTCCACTCCAGCGGGGAGCTTACTGAGGGTGAGATGGAGCATTGCAGCAAGGAAGATCGAGAAGAGCATCGGTGTGATGACACAGCCTTGCTTGACCCTGGTCCGTACGTGAATTGCGTCTGTGGTGGAACCATTGGTCAGGATCACGGCTTGCATGTCGTCGTGAAGCAGGCGGAGGATGGTGACAAACTTTTGAGGGCAGCCGAATTTGAGGAGGACACTCCATAATCCCTCATGGTTGACAGTGTCGAAGGCCTTTGTGAGGTCAAAGAAGGCCATGTACAGCGGTTGGTGCTGTTCTCTGCATTTCTCTTGTAATTGAAGCGTGGTGAAGATCATGTCCATTGTGCCCCTTAGTGGGGGGGGAATCCGCATTGCGACTCTGGGAGGAGCTCTTCAGCCACTGGGAGAAGGCGATTGAGGAGGATTTTTGCGATGACTTTCCCTGTGGCAGACAGCAGGGAAACTCCTCTGTAATTACCGCAATCGGACTTGTCACCTTTCTTGAAGATGGTCACAATTACGGCGTCTCTGAGATCCCTTGGCATGCTCTCCTTCCAGATAAGAGAAATGAGTTCATGAATTCGCGCCAGTAGTGCTTCTCTGCCATGCTTTAGTGCCTCGGCAGGGATTCCATCTGCTCCTGAGGCCTTGTTGTTCATCAGTTGTCAGATGGCCTTTTCAACCTCATGCCGGGCTGGGGTTGTGCTGAGATGGTGGTGGGTAGCATGCTGCGGGATGGAATTGAGGACACTCATGTCGAAGACAGAGTCTCGGTTAAGGAGATCTTTGAAGTGCTCCTTCCGGCGGGCACTGACTGCCTCCCTGTCCTTGATGAGTACCTCTCTGTTCTTGGCCCGCAATGGGGTAGGACCTTGGGTGCTTAGGCCGTAGATGGTCTTGACTGCACTAAAGAATCCACGCATGTCGTGGTTGTCGGCTAGCTGCTGGATGTCCTGCGCTTTCTCCACCCACCATCTGTTCTTTAGGTCATGAGTTTGTTGTTGGACCTCAGCCTTCAGGCGTCTGTGCAGCTGCTTTCTTGCTCTCGAGTTGTGTTGCTGTTTCCAGATCAGGAATGCCTTGCGCTTGCAGCTTATTAGCTCCTGGATCTCCTGGTAGATACACAGTTACAGTTGTTTATCTACTCGGTACATATACACAGAGACAGAATTTAAAAAATCAAAGGGATCACTTCACATAGTTTGGGGTCAGTTATGTAATCACAAATTGATCACAGTTCAGATATGGAGCCGATCACATAAATCAAGGCTTTTATATACACAAGGATGATTTTTTTTTAACAAATGATGTCGCTGTGCAGCAAGTCCCCAAACACCGCCATCCTGTTTGTTGGGGTAACAGGGTCAGGTCTATGGCCTTCTCTATCGGGAAGGAGAGTGGATGACCATGGACCAACACAATGACTGATTTAAGAACAATATTTGGCAAAGGCCTTGGGCACAGAAAGGGTACCTTATCAGCATGTATATAATGCAAGGCAAAACAAATTAACTGTGTGGGAACTGTTCAATTAAAGTTGTGGGTGGATTAAGAGGTAAGCTGCAAATACTGAAAGAAAATTCTAACTGAATGATTTGACAGGCAATTCCAAACCCAGCTTCGAGGGTACCATACATGCATATAGCATGGCACTTACAATCATAGTTCCTGTGTATTACAGTGCCACTTGGCATAGAAGTTCTCCTTCTTCACTATTTTAATTTGGCCTTGATATTCCTCCTAAAGTAAAGTAAGAAACTGGATAAAATTTCCTAATTCTGGCCTAATCAATTATTTATATCTCGTTGCTTTTTTACTCTGTGCCCCTATTTCCTACATTACAACAGCGACTACACTTCAAAAGCACTTCATTGGCTGTAAAGCGCTTTGGAACGTTCTGAGATTATGAAAGGCGCTATATAAATGCAAGTCTTTCTTGTTATTTATAAAACCTAGGATCCCATATGTTTTTATTTGACAGCTATATCAACTTCTTCCAATTTTAAAATGTTGTGTAAAGAATTCCTAGTTTTCTCTGTCTCTTTACTCCTTTTAAATTTTGACCACTTCATGTATATACTTCATGTAAAAGATCCCTTGACACGATTTGAAGAAAAGCAGAGGAGGCACTGAAAGACGCCCTTGTAAGAACGGGATATGACGCTCGACTCGTCGATCGACAGTTCCGACGGGCCACAGCGAAAAATCGCATAGACCTCCTCAGAAGACAAACACGGGACACAACCAACAGAGTACCCTTCGTTGTCCAGTACTTCCCCGGAGCAGAGAAACTACGCCATGTTCTTCGCAGCCTTCAACATGTCATCGATGACGGCGAACACCTCGCTAAGGCCATCCCCACGCCTCCACTACTCGCTTTCAAACAGCCGCCTAACCTCAAACAGACCATCGCTCGCAGCAAATTACCCAGCTTTCAGGAGAACAGCAACCACGACACCACACAACCCTGCCACAGCAACCTCTGCAAGACATGCCAGATCATCAACACAGATACCATCATCACACGTGAGGAAACCACCCACCAGGTACATGGTACATACTCATGTGACTCGGCCAACGTTGTCTACCTCATACGTTGCAGGAAAGGATGCCCCGGAGCATGGTACATCGGCGAGACCGTGCAGACACTGCGACAACGGATGAACGGACACCGCACAACAATCACCAGGCAGGAGTGTTCCCTCCCAGTCGGGGAACACTTCAGCAGTCAAGGACATTCAGCCTCCGATCTTCGGGTAAGCATTCTCCAAGGTGGCCTTCGAGACACACGACAACGCAAAATCGTCGAGCAGAAACTGATAGCCAAGTTCCGCACCCATGAGGACGGCCTCAACCGAGATCTTGGGTTCATGTCACGCTACATGTAACCCCACCTGATGCAGGGTCATCCAGACTCGAGTCGACATTGGCTTGTTCTCTCTACACAGATGCGGCTGGACCTGCTGTGATTTCCAGCCAAAAAAAATGTTTTTGTCTTTTTTTGTTTTTCATACAGACCCCAGCGTCTGCAATATTTGACCCCTTGTGACCCCACCTCATTGTTCTTTGATGTAATGTTTCCCTGACTGACCTGTTTGGACACCATTCACACCTTTGACTGCTGTGATTATCTCTCTGCCGAGGTGTGATAAATGGCAGTTGGAAAGGTTACCTGTAAACATCTGACATGATTCTCTGACTATATAAGCTGTGTCTTTATGCATTTCTCCACTTCACCTGAAGAAGGAGCAGCGCTCCGAAAGCTTGTGATTTCAAATAAAGCTGTTGGACTATAACCTGGTGTTGTGTGACTTCTTACATTTGAGTATATAAAAGTAGGTTGACACTCCAGTGCAGTACTGAGGGAGCGCTGCGCTGTTGGAGGTGCCGTCTTTCAGATGAGACATTAACCCGAGGCCCCGTCTGCTCTCTCAGGTGGACGCAAAAGATCCCATGGTAATTTCAAAGAAGAGTAGGGGAGTGTTGCCCGGTGGGACCTTGCTGTGCGCAAATTGGCTGCTGCGTTTCCCACATTACAACAGCGACTCCACTTCAAAATAAAAAGTACTTCATTGACTGTAAAGCGCCTTGAGACGTCCGGTGGTTATGAAGGGCGCTATATAAAGGCAAGTCTTTCTTTCTTAAATCTGGAATAAAAAGCTAGTATCAGTAATGGTGACCATAAAACTATCAGATTAGCCGTAAAAACCCATTTGGTTCATTAGCACTGTGGTTGACTCTTAACTGCCGTAAAAATCCGCTACGAAAAACAATAAGAATAAAATCGGATGGACCACTCGGCATCGACCTCGGCTATGGACACGACAATGGCACACCCAGCCCAGTCGACCCTGCAAAGTCCGCCTCACCAACATCTGGGGACTTGTGCCAAAATTGGGAGAGCTGTCCCACAGACTAGTCAAGCAACAGCCTGACACAGTCATGCTAACAGAATTATACCTTTCGGCCAATGTCCCAAAATCCTCCATCACCATCCCTGGGTATGTCCTGTCTCACTGGCGACACTGTGGTATAATGTTGGGAAGGAGTGGCCCTGGGAGTCCTCAACATTGACTCCATAACCCATGAAGTCTCATGGCTTCAGGTCAAGCATGGGTTAGGAAACCTTCTGCTGATTACCACATAACGGCCTCCCTCAGCTGATGAATTAGTACTCCTCCATGTTGAGCACCACTTGAAAGAAGCACTGAGAGTAGCAAGGGCACAGAATGTACTCTGGGTGGGGGACTTCAATGTCCATCACCAAGAGTGGCTCGGCAGCACCACTAATGACCGAGCTGGCTGAGTCCTGAAGGACACAGCTGCCAGGGTGGGCCTGTGATAGGTGGTGAGAGAACCAACACGAGGGAAAAACCAATTTGACCTCATCCTCACCAATCTACCTGTCGCAGATGTATCTGTCCATGACAGCATTGGTAGCAGTGACCACCGCACAGTCATTGTGGAGATGAAGCCTCATCTTCACACTGAGGACACCCTCCATTGTGTCGTGTGGCACTATCACCGTGCTAAATGGGATAGATTCAGAAAAGATCTGGCAGCTCAAAACTGGGCACCCATGAGGTGCTGTGGGCCATCAACAGAAGCAGAATTGTAATCCACCACAATCTGTAACCTCATGGCCTGGCAAATCCCTCACTCTACCATTACCACCAAGCCAGGGGACCAACCCTGGTTCAACAAGGAGTGTAGAAGAGCATGCCAGGAGCAGCACCAGGCATACCTAAAATGCAGTACCAACCTGGGGAAGCTGCAACAAAGGACTACATACAGTACATGCTAAAAAGCGGAAGCAGCATGCTATAGACAGAGCTAAACGATCCCACAATCAACGGATCAGATCAAAACTCTGCAGTCCTGCCACATCCAGTCATGAATGGTGGTGGACCATTAAACAACTAATGGGAGGAGGAGGCTCCTTAATGATGGTGGAGCCCAGCACATGAGTGCAAAAGACAAGGCTGAAGCATTTAAACCATCTTCAGCCAGAAGTGCTGAGTGGATGATTCATATATCGGCCTCTTCCTGAGGACCCCACCACCACAGAAGCCAGTCTTCAGCCAATTCAATTCACTCTACATGATATCAAGAAACGGCTGAATGCACTGGATACAGCAAAAGCTATGGGCCCCAAAAACATCCCGGCTGTCGTGCTGAAGACTTGTGCTCCAGAACTAGCCGCGCCTCTAGCCAAGCTGTTCCAGTACAGCTATAACACTGGCATCTATCCGACAATGTGGAAAGCTGCCCAGGTATGTCCTGTCCACAAAAAGCAGGACAAATCCAACCCAGACAATTACTGCCCCATCAGTCTACTCTCAATCATCAGCAAAGTGATGGAAGGTGTAATCGACAGTGCTATCAAGCAACACTTACTCACCAATAACCTGCTCACTGATGCCCAGTTTGGGTTCCGCCAAGACCACTCAGCTCCAGACCTCATTACAACCTTGGTCCAAACATGGACAAAAGAGCTGAATTCCAGAGGTGGGGTGTGAGTGACTGCCCTTGACATCAAGGCAGCATTTGACTGAGTGTGGTATTAAGGGGCCCTAGTAAAACTGAAATCAATGGGAATCGGGGGGGGGGGGGGAAATGCTCCACTGGCTGGAGGTATACCTAGCACAAAGGAAGATGGTTGTGGTCGTTGGAGGTCAACCATCACAGCCCCAGGACATCGATGTAAGAGTTTCTCAGGCCAGTGTCCTAAGCCCAACCATCTTCAGCTGCTTCATCAATGACTTTCCCTCCATCATAAGGTCAGAAATGGGAATGTTCGCTGATGACTGCACAGAGTTCAGCGCCATTCACAATTCCTCAGTTAATGAAGCAGTCCATGCCCGCATGCAGCAAGACCTGGACAACAGTCAGGCTTGGGCTGATAAGTGGCAGGTAACATTTGCGCCACACAAATGGCAGGCAATGACTATCTCCAACAAGCGAGCGTCTAACCAATGATCCTTGACATTCAACGGCAATATCATCACCGAATCCCCCACCATCAATATCCTGGGGATCGCCATTGACCAGAAACTTAACTGGACCAACAAGAGCAGGTCAGAGGCTAGGTATTCTGTGGCGAGTGTCTCACTTCCTGACTCCCTAAAGCCTTTCCACCATCTACAAGACACAAGTAAGGAGTGTGATGGAATACTCTCCACTTGCCTGGATGAGTGCAGCTCCAACAACACTCAAGAAGCTCGACACCATCCAAGACAAAGCAGCCCGCTTGATTGGCACCCCATCCACCACCTTAAACATTCACTCCCTCCACCACCGGTGTACAAGATGCACTGCAGCAACTCACCAAGGCTTCTTCGGCAGCACCTCCCAAACCCGCGACCTCTACCACCTAGAAGGGCAAGGGCAGCAGGCGCATAGGAACACCACCACCTCCAAGTTCCCCTCCAAGTTACACACCATCCTGACTTGGAAGTATTTCGCTGATCCTTCATCGTCGCTGGGTCAAAATCCTGGAACTCCCTCTCTAACAGCACTCTGGGAGTACCTTCACCACACGGACTGCAGCGGTTCAAGAAGGCAGCTCACCACTACATTTTCAAGGGCAACTAGGGATGCGCAATAAATTCTGGCCTTGCCAATGACGCCCACACCCCAGGAACAAATAAAACATAAATAAATAAACGCTGAATAAATAACTTATAGCTACTTTATGTGCAATTTAACATGGTGCTGAATTGGCATTGGAATCACAAAATGGTGATCTAGCTATGGGTGAGGTAGATTTGATGTAATAGTAACTGCAGCACCTATAGGCAACAAGTAGCATGTTTTTTTTGTTTACTCTGTATTACGAATGATTGAATGCAGGATATAAGTCACATATGGCTTACACTACAAGATCACCCACACAGGTATAAAATAAAGTTGAACTGCTCCCATGAGGAAAAAAAAAATTGACAGCTATTATCCCAAAGACTTCGGGCTGGATTTTACCAACCTTGGCGGGTCCGTGGCGGGTGATGTCGGTGGCATGTTCCGGCTTCGCTGCTGGCTCCAGCCTGCTGTCCAAATTGATTTTCCCATGATTGGGCTGGTTAAGCCCGCCCAGCGCGTTTGCCGCCCAATTGAAGGAAGCGGGTCTGATGACATCATTTCATGACACGTCATCAGCCAGTTTCCTTAAAGGGACCATGCGCAAATTGATTTTGACATTTGTGTTGTCAGTGTTCGACAGCATTGAGGTGCTGCAAACACTTAGAAGCACTGCACAGAGGTGCAGAGTTGCACCCAGGCTCTCCCATGATTCCCTCCATATGCTCAAGGAGGGAGTCACAGCATGCAGGGAGGTTCTCTTCCCTTCCAATGGGCAGAACAGACCTCCCCAGGAGATCATTGCAGCCTGGTTGCACATTGCACAGGACGACTCAAGCAGGGATGTCGTCAGGAGGACCAGGCTGCAGTGGCGCAAACCTTTCAATGATCTCAGTAGATCACAAAATATTACGGCCAAGCCACACTCAATCTGATCCTGCTGTGTCACTCATCACATCCCCATCACTCTGCCTTCCCTACCCTACTCCTGCACATCCTTACACCAACTTAACTTGCACCTCCACCCATCCCTCTCTATCTACATTATCACTTCCCCATCTCACTAGCCAACTCTCACACTCACCTTTCAAGGGCACCTATGCTGATGTAATAGATGGCAGGTGAACTTGAGATGACTGAAGCGATCTGTCAGTGATGAGAGAGGTTGTTCCAATGAGGTGACACTGGATAGAGAGTTTGCTCCAAACACTTGCAATCTGCATAAACTCAATCTGTCTCCCAAATGCAGTAAGCAACAGCTTCTGAGCTTGGAAAGTGAACAGCTGTGAGATGGGAGCTTTTATAGCACATTTGCAGCTGTCAAGTAATGAGATGATTCCATGACCATTCAACTCCCGACCTGCTTACCTGACGTGATCCCTGAGCAGCATGGACCCCATGGGCGACCTGGTAAATGCTGAAGGTGAGCTGAAAATAGTTCTTAATTCTCTGTTAATAAGGCCATAATTACCTGAATTGCCTCCCCTGCCGCTGCATGTCGGGTCTGCTCAGCGATGACAGACCCGACATTTGGGAAAGGTACATGGCGGCGGGTTGACAGCGGGGTCCCGGCCTTTAAGATTATGAAAGGATTTGATAGGGTAGACATAGAGAATATGTTTCCACTTGCGGGCGAGACCAGAACTATGGGCCATAAATATAAAATAGTCACTAATGAATCCAATAGGTAATTCAGGAGAAACTTCTTCACCCAGAGTATGGATAGAATGTGAAACTCGCTACCACATGGAGTAGTTGAGGCGAATAGCATAGATGCATTTAAGGGGATGTTAGATAAGCACATTTGGAAGAAAGAAATAGATGGATTTGTTGATGGGTTGATGGGGTTAGGTGAAGAGGGTGGGAGGAGGCTCGTGTGGAGCATAAACACCGGCATGGGCCTGTAGGGTCGAATGGCCTGTTTCTGTGCTGTAAATACCATGTAATTCTATGTAAATAGTAATGAACTGTTTATATTTTCTCACTAAAAAACTTTTAAAAAATATATTTTGCTGATAACAGAAGGGTCAAAATCGAGCAAAGGCCTGTGCTGTTGCGCAAGTTGACAATGAAAAATATCTGTGCAAGCAAATGTCTAAATACCGTGTTTGTTTTGGAATATCACGGCAGTTAATCATGTAGCAAAGCTGATGTAATGTTGAGATGTTGATAAAAATGTCAGCTCTAATGGTCTCTTCACTGCATTGTGATTATAGGAGTTGTCAGAGTCCAGAAGATATAGTGACAAACACTGGTGGGATTTTTCCTCTTTGTGACATTCAACTCAAAAGTTCCTTTGGAAGAAACAAAAAGGCTTATTTACCATTTCAATTCTACATCATGTAATATTCACCTCAAGGAAATAATGTTTGTTTTTCAAATTGATCAGGTTCTGTGAATAGTTGCTGATATTTTGAGAATGAAAGCTTGAAATAATTAGGCCTAAAATTAAAAGCATGCAATGAAATTCAAGCCTTTTTATGATTTTTTTATTCTCAGCAATTCTTTTGCCTGATTTCTTATCTGCAGGCACTGACTTAAGAAAATGAACATTGTTTTTATTACTCCAGCCTGTTGCAAGAAATAAATTATTTCTATCTATCTATCTATCATTACTATTTTATATATATATATAATAAAGAATTTATGAAACTCCTCAAAGGCACCAACCAATTTAAAAGGAACATGTTTGTGACAAAGACATTTCTTACAAATCTGTTAATGTGTTCATTATCATTATCATACAGCATCATTTCAACCCAATTAACTTCTCAGTTGGATTAGTATACTTCAATATTGTACGAGCCATCAGCATCCACCATCAGAGGCACTCTCAACAACAAAAAATAAAATGAACAGAGCTTTCTCCATGAACTCCTCAATATGTTTTATATGATCCAAACTTCTCAATAAATAACTGCCTTATAATCAATCACAGCCATCCATTATTCCCCACAATAGCTACTAGGCCTTTAATTGCCTTGAAATTCTGTTTTAAAAACTTTGTGTGTGCTGTATTATACTGTGGATTTTCACTCAATAAAACATGTTTAAATAAATATGGCCAATCAATGACATGAAGCATACTGGCTATTTACAATAACTTCCACTGCTGTCCAATAAAACTAAAAATGGAATAAAACTTTAGCAGCAAACTCCATTGTGCATCTTTATCATAACATTTCTTGTGTCTGTTGTGTCTTCAAGTTTGCTAGCTCTGTCAAGCTATCGACCTCTGTTGCTTTTCTTTTGGTTAAGTGTTTTTAGGTCTTTTAAATTGGTTATTTCCCACTTTTTGTATATTATCATTATTCACCAATCATTTACTCCTCAATTTTATCCCCACACTGACTGATGTAAGTGCCCAGATGGAAAGAATCTGCACATAATCAGGAGTTTCTGAAGTAAAAGATTCTGGTCTGGAAATTCCTGCTGCTCTGCCAGGGTAACTGTGGTAGAATGGAACCTCCGCCTGCCCTCGCTCAAGGCAAAAGACCCTGTCCGCAAATTCCGGAGATGGAGTCATTTGCATAGCTGGGGCGGCCCACTGACACCTGCAAGGGTGTAGCAGCGGCATTTCCCTGGCACGAGCCAATCTGCCCTTTCAAGGTGGGACAAAGATTTTTTTTTTACATCTTCGGCCTCTATTGAAGCCACTTCGAGTAAAGGTTTGGGGCTATTATAAGACTTCAAAGGGACTTATGTCAGGTTTCCACTGGTGGGAGTTCTGCTGAGGCCTTTCAAAAGTGACAGGGAAGGAATTTAGAATGAATTCTTTTGCCCTTGTAGCACAAGTCTACTTTATCAATGTTTTATTCAGATGTAACTGAGAAAGATTTTAAACAAAAGTACAAAAAGGGTAACTGAATTATTAAATTCAGTCTAGAAGGTCGCATGTGACTCAATGTTCATTTCAATTAAAGACTATGTTAAGCTGGAAATACTGCTCCAGGTTTATCGCTTCCATACTGTTTACTACCTTACACAGCTTTACGGTCCCCTCTTAATGGCTTCTCCTCAAGCCCACGTTTGTCAGTCCTCTGATGTTAGTGATCAGTCACATAAAGTTACACATGCACAATTCTTTTAAAATCACAGTCGCCACTGGCTGTGGCTAGTCCTGATGGTGGAGAAATTCCGTACAGGCCACAAGTGTAACACCTACATTGATGGGCTGAATAGGGGTGGGAGACTGCTCAATTTTAAAATTCTCCTCCTTGTTTTCAAATCCCTCCATGGCCTCTCCCCTCCCTATCTCCATAATCCCCTCCAGCCCCACAACCCCCCGAGATATCTGCGCTACTCTAATTCTGGCTTCTTGAGCATCCCTGATTTTAATTGCTCAACCATTGGTGGCCGTGCCTTCAGCTGCCTAGGCCCTAAGCTCTGGAATTTCCTCCCTAAACCTCTCCGCCTCTCTACCTCTCTTTCCTCCTTTAAGACACTCCATAAAACCTACCTCTTTGACCAAGTCTGCCCTAATATCTCTTTACGTGGTGCAGTATCAAATTTTGTTCGCTAACGCTCCTGTGAAGCACCTTAGGATATTTTACTACGCTAAAGGCGCTATATAAATACAAGTTGTTGTTGTTATACAAGCCCACAGCCAGGAAAAGAAGGGCAGCCAGTGGCTACCAGTTTCAATGCTGACAGCGAAACATACATGTGGTGAAGTTCCTAAAGTGGGTTGTCCAATTCTGAGTACCAAACTTTAGGAAGGATGTGAAGCCGTTGGAGGAAGTGCAGAGGAGATTTACTATAATGGTACCAGGGATGCGAGGCTTCATTTATGTGGAGGAATTGGAGAAACTGGGGTTGTTTTCTTACATTACAACAGTGGCTACACTTCAAAAAGTACTTCATTGACTGTAAAGTGTTTTGGGCCATCCGGTGGTCATGCATGAAAAGCACTATATAAATGCAAGTCTTTCTTTTCTTTAGAGCAGAGAAGGTTAATGGGAGGTTTCATGAAGTTGTTCAATACTATGAGGGGTTTTGATAGAGTAAATAGGGAGAAACTGTTTCCACTGGCAGGAGGGTCAGTAACCAGAGGACACAGATTGAAGGTAATTGGCAAAAAAGCCAGGGGAGTGATAAGGAGGTTTTTTTAATGCAGCGAGTTGTTATGATCTGGAATGCATTACCTGAAAGTGTGGTGGAAGCAGATTCAATAGTAACTTTCAAAAGGGAATTGGATCCTCTTTGGCTACAGGTGTGGTGCCAGAGGACTGGAGGACTGCCAATGTTGTACCATAGTTTAAAAAAGGAGAAAGGGATAGACCGAGTAATTACAGGCCAGTCAGCCTTACCTCGGTGGTGGGCAAATTATTGGAAAATTCTGAGGGACAGTATTAATCGTCATTTAGAAAGGCACAGATTAATCAAGGACAGTCAGCAGGGATCTGTTAAGGGAAGGTCATGTCTGACTAACTTGATTGAATTTTTTGAGGAGATGACAAGGAGGGTCGATGAGGGTAGCACATTTGATGGAGTCTACATGGATTTTAGCAAGGCTGTTGACAAGGTCCCACATGGCAGACTGGTCAGGAAAGTAAAAGCCCATGGGATCCAAAGGAAAGTGGCAAGTTGGATCCAAAACTGGCTCAATGGCAGGAAGCAGAGGGTAATGGTTGACGGGTGTTTTTATGACTGGAAGGCTGTTTCCAGTGGGGTTCCGCAGGGCTCAGTACTAGGTCCCTTGCTTTTTGTGGTATATATCAATGATTTAGACTTCAATGTAGGAAGTATGATTAAGAAGTTTGCAGAAGATACAAAAATTGGCCATATGGTTGATAGTGAGGAAGAAAGCTGTAGACTGCAGGAAGATATCAATGGACTGGTCAGATGGGCAGAAAAGTGGCAAATGGAATTCGATTTGGAGAAGTGCGAGGTAATGCATTTGGGGAGGGCTAACAAGGCAAGGAATGCACAATAAATGATAGGATACTGAGAAGTGCAAAGGAACAGAGAGACCTTGGCGTGCATGCCCACAAATCCCCAGGTACTGTAGATAAGGTGGTTAAGAAGGCATACGGGATACTTTCCTTCATTAGCCGAGGCATAGAATATAAAAGCAGGGAGGTTATGCTTGAACTGTACAAAACACTAGTTAGGCCACAGCTAGAGTACTGCGTGCAGTTCTGGTCACCACATTACAGGAAAGATGCGATTGCACTAGAGAGGGTACAGAGGAGATTTACGAGGATGTTGCCAGGACTGGAGAATTTTAGCTATGAGGAAAGATTGGATAGGCTGGGGTTGTTAGAACAGAGAAAGCAGAGGGGAGTGTATAAAATTATGAGGGGCCTAGATAAAGTGGATGGGAAGGACCTGTCTACCTTAGCAGGGAGCTCAATAACCAGGGGGCATAGAATTAAAGCAATTGGTAGAAGGATTAGAGAGGAGTTGAGGAGAACTTTTTCACCCAGAGGGTGGTGGGAGTCTGGAACTCACTACCTGACAGGGTGGTAGAGGCAGAGACCCTCATCGTATTTAAAAAGTACTTGGATAGGCACTTGAAGTGCCGTAACCTACAACGCTACGGTCCAAGAGCTGGACTTAGGCTGGAGAGCTCTTTTGCAGCCGGCACAGACGCAATGGGCCGAATGGCCTCCTTCTGTGCTGTAAATTTCTATGATTCTATGATTCTATGGATAAATACTTGAAGGGATGAAAAATTGCAAGGCTATGATGAAAGAGCAAGGGAGTGGGAATAATTGGAGAGCTCTTTCAAAGAACTGGGACAGGCACGATGGACTGAATGGTTCTGTGTTGTACGATTCTATGATTTTATGATTCTCTAAGTTGTGCTTCTGGTGCAGCAATGATCTAGGGTAGCATTGCTGGTAAAGGAGGGGATTAATGCAATGGAAAGGAAGGATATTAACTCGGATGAAACGGAATCTGTATGGGTAGAAATGAGAAATAGCAAGGGGAGGAAAACGTTAGTGGGTGTGATATATAGGCCTCCAAATAGTAATATGGAGGTGAGGGAAGGCATAAAAAGGGAAATTAGAGAAGCGTGCGATAAGAGCACAGCTGTCATCATGGGTGACTTTAATTTACATATTGATTGGACTACCCAAATTAGTAAAAATTCTGAGGAGGAGGAATTCCTGGAATGTTTTCGGGACGGTTATCTGGACCAATATGTCGAGGAGCCGACTCGAGATCAGGCCATTTTAGACTGGGTATTGTGCAATGAGAAGGGACTTATCAGCAATCTTCTTGTACGAGGCCCCTTGGGTCAGAGCGATCATAATATGATCGAGCTCTCAGTCGAGATGGAGAGTGAGGAAATTGAATCAGAGACTAAGGTCCAGAACTTAAATAAAGGGAATTACGAGGGTATGAGACGGGAATTGGGTAAGATTGATTGGGTGGTGTTTCTGGGGGGATTGACAGTGGATAGACAATGGCAAGCATTCAAAGATAGAATGGAAGAATTCCAGAACATGTTTATACCGGTTTGGCATAAAAATAAACCTAAAAAGGTGACTCAACCGTGGATAACGAGGGAAATTAGGGACAGCATAAAATCAAAAAAAAGGGCATATCAACTGGCAAAAAAAAGCACCAGACCGGAAGATTGGGGGCAGTACAGGATACAGCAAAAGAGGACAAAGGGATTAATCAGGAAGGGGAAAATAGAATACGAAAGTAAACTTGCAGCAAACATAAAGACAGACTGCAAAAGCTTTTATCGGTATATCAGGAGGAAAAGACTGGTAAAATCCCAAGTCGGTCCCTTGCAGTCCGATTCGGGAGAATATATAATGGAGAATAAGGAAATGGCAGACCAATTAAACTCATACTTTGGTTCTGTATTCACAAAGGAGGACACAAATAACCTCCCAGGAATATCGGCAAACATAGGGACTAATGAGAGGGAGGAGCTGACAGAAATTAGTATCTCTAGGGATATGGTGTTGGGTAAGTTGAGGGGACTGAAGGCCGACAAATCCCCGGGGCCTGATAAACTACATCCTAGGGTACTTAAGGAGGTGGCCCTGGAGATAGCAGATGCTCTAAGGATCATCTTCCGGAACTCCATTGACTCGGGAACAGTACCCGTGGATTGGAGGGTAGCTAATGTTACCCCAATATTTAAAAAGGGGGGTAGAGAGAAAGCAGGGAATTATAGACCAGTAAGCCTTACATCGGTTGTGGGCAAAATGCTAGAGTCCATTATTAAGGATAAAATAGCGGAGCACTTGACAAATGGGGAAAGGATCGGACAGAGTCAACATGGATTTACAAAGGGTAAATCGTGTTTGACTAATCTGCTGGAATTTTTTGAGGAAGTAACTGGTAAAATAGATGGGGGAGAGCCAGTGGATGTGGTGTACCTTGACTTCCAGAAAGCCTTCGATAAGGTTCCACACAAAAGATTATCATGCAAAATTAAGGCTCATGGGATTGGGGGCAAAGTATTAACGTGGATAGAGAACTGGCTGGCGGATAGAAAACAGAGAGTTGGAATAAACGGCTCATTTTCGGAGTGGCAGGCAGTGACCAGCGGGGTGCCGCAAGGATCTGTCCTGGGACCCCAGCTGTTCACAATATATATAAATGATCTGGATCAGGGAATTGGATGCAATATTTCCAAATTCGCTGACGACACTAAACTAGGAGGAGGGGTGGGCTCTGATGAGGATGTCAGGAGGCTACAGTGCGATTTGGACAGGTTGGGGGACTGGGCGGATACGTGGCAGATGCACTATAATGTGGATAAATGCGAGGTTATCCACTTTGGGGGTAAAAACAGGAGGGTGGATTATTATCTAAATGGCAATAGATTGGGAGATGGGGAAGTGCAGAGGGACCTGGGTGTTCTTGTGCACCAGTCACTGAAGGAGAGCATGCAGGTGCAACAGGCGATTAAGAAGGCAAATGGTATGTTGGCCTTCATATCAAGGGGGTTCGAGTATAGGAATAGGGATACCTTACTACAGCTGTACAAGGTGCTGGTGAGACCACATCTGGAGTATTGTGTACAGTTTTGGTCGCCCCATCTGCGGAAGGATGTTCTTGCCATGGAAAGAGTGCAGCGGCGATTCACCAGGCTGATACCTGGAATGGCGGGAATGACCTACGAGGAGAAATTGAATAGTTTGGGCTTGTACTCACTGGAGTTTAGAAGATTGAGAGGGGATCTCATCGAAACATATAAAATTATGGCAGGCCTGGACAGGCTGAATTCAGAGAGAATGTTTCCAATGGCAGGGGAGCACAGAACCAGGGGCCACAGTCTAAAAATAGCGGGCAAATCATTTAAAACAGAGATGAGGAAGAATTTCTTCACTCAAAGAGTGGTGAGCCTGTGGAATTCCCTGCCACAGAGGGCTGTGAAGGCTAATTCAATAAATATTTTCAAGAGAGAATTGGATATATTTCTGAAGGCTAAGGGGATTAAGGGTTACGGAGAAAAGGCGGGGACGGGGTACTGAACTGGTAAGATCAGCTATGATCTCAGATGAAGATCAGCCATGATCTCATTGAATGGCGGAGCAGGCTCGAAGGGCCGAATGGCCTACTCCTGTTCCTATCTCTATGTTTCTATGTTTCTATGTTTACTTTATGAGGTGATTATGCACATCACCAGCAATAACTTCCTGCCTCATTTAAATCGCAGTGCTGCTACTGAAGCTGGAAGCAACATGCATGCACGATGTATAAGATGTGTAGTTTCTGAGAAAGTGTTGTCACCAATTAATTTCTGCAGTCCTATTGTGATTTGACAGAGTCAAATTCTAAGCCAGTGTCTGCTGTGGGAAGCTGCACTCAAAAGCAGCATGGATTGAAGATTAGGCTACAATACTGCAGCAAACCCACGCTACCTTTAAATGGAGCTCCCTTCAGGAGCATAGGATTGGTGAATTTACCTTTATACATACAATGTAAACTGATGAAGAGATATACAAATGCATGATATTCTTTGGTGAGTCTTGAGTATCTGAAACAGTCACCAATAGATTTTTCAATGACAATATATATTGGGGCAGAAATTCAGGTCTCCACGGGTGAGTACGCACGGGGTACTCACCCGTAGGCCCAATGGAAGTGCCGGTTTCCTGCATGCACTGCGCATGCGTGGGAAACCGGCACTTCCGTTCCTCTGAACGAAGAGGTTCAGAGGTCAAACGCGTGCGCAGGAGAGGCTGCGCGTGTGCATCAAACTTCGTTTTTTTTTACCGGTTTTCCCACGAGGGTAAGCCTGCAGAAGTTAGAAATGTGAAAAGCAGGCGTAAGGCCTGCTTTTTACAAGGTAAGTGGTGTATTAATTAAAATTAAAACATTTTTTCCACAGGTTTATTATTTTTAAATACTTTAAAGCAAGGTAAGTTTATTTTTAGCCCCGTTAGAAAATAAAATTATTTTTTTCAAAAATTTTAATTATTGTTTATAATAGTTATTTCATGTAATTTATAGTTTATTTAAAAAATGTGACTTAAAAAATTTTTTTTTGAAGATTTAGTGCTATTTTGGGGCCATAGTATTTATAAGTCTTGACAGCACTTTCTGTCAGACTTATGAATGGCGCATTCCCTGCTCCGATTGGCTCCCCATGGCCCACGTGATCCCAGGGGACGCATCGAACTAACTGCGCCCCTGGGATATGCAAGCACTGCGCGCCGGCAGCTGGACCAGGCCCCGGATCGGAATTCCACGGGGGCCCAGGGCTCAACGGCCGGCGCGCAAGGTAAGTGCAGATCGGGGGCTTACACCCGCGGGAAGCCCCCGACCGAATTTCTGGGCCATTATAAAGACATATTCCCAGATAGTGAATTAGCGCACTGTCCTCTCACCTCTGAGATTTGAGAGTGAATTTCCGTGAGGGTCCTCCCGCTTGTCTGGCGTAACTTCGACTGAAGAGCAATGGGAGCCCTAGAAAAAGGGTAAAAAAGGCCCAATTTACAGGGTTTGCGCAGCTCTTCCCCACAGAAATATACCCCCTTTGATCTGAATTTACCACAGAACATACTATTAGGATTTTGAAGCAGAGTTTCCAATGTCTGGACAGATCAGATGAGGTCCAACTTTACAGCCTTGCCATAGTATCAGGATCATTTGTGTTTGGCACATTCTGCATAACTTTTTGGCAGTAGAAGAGGAAACCCTGCAGCTGGAAGGGTTGGAAAGTGAGCCCACACACTTTCCGGAGGAGAAAGAAAAAGGAGGATGAGGTGGAAGAAGAGGAAAGAGAAGTAGCCCCAACTGATACATGGCCAGGCAGACTTGTGCGTTGAGTATTGACCAACCTTGAAAAAGCAGCCCTGCAACCTCAACATCAACAGCCCTAGCCCAAGGTTTGATTAGAAGCACATACAGTGCCGATAAGCAAAACTCCATCAGCACTTGGATCCTCTGTCCTTGGGGATTCCCTCGCAGGATGCCCTGGAGCTGCCACTCACTTGATGGTGCTCTGCAGATTTCTGAAATACTCAGATGGAGTAACCTGGGTGGATGAGGGCAGCTGTAAGCAGGAAATGGGGTGGGATCCAGTAATGCTGGGTCTCCGCCCTTAAGGTCACAAGCAAGGAATCTCCTCTAGGACGGGTGGTGGGAACTGGGGAAGGCAGTAGGAATGTCTGCCTCATGGAAGCCTGACACCACAAAAGCAGCCGCAGCCAGTGGGCTGGCTTAACATATGAGAATTCCTGCTGCCCCTGCATTCTCTGTCCCGAACATATTGGATGCCAGCCAGATACTGGTCTGGTGAAGCGATAACACCCTTCCTCATACCAAGAAGGATACCATGCTGTGAGAGTCTGAAAGGTATCTCTGCCAGCCAGATGCTCCTTTCTATGCAGCTGGTTACTTGCTGCAGCCGTTTTTCGCTTCCTCCCTCAACCAAGATTGGAGGCTGCTGTCTATGCTCGTTCTTAAATACAGTGGTCAACAACGTCAGTAGCATTTCTAAAATGAACATGATGCGCTATCAATTACTCAAAAGACTGAGGTTAAGCGAGTAACTAACAGGCTTTTATTAACAAGAGAATGAAGGTGTGCCTCGAGTGGTCGACCAGTCCAGAATACAGAGGGACTGTGGAGCAGTCACCTTTATACCTGGACTCATGGGAGGAGTCAGCCGAGGCATGTACAGACATGTACACAGTGGAATACAAACACACACACAGGCAGGTATAACAGTGGTTTACCACATTCACCCCTTGTTTAAAAATGAGTCCGGCGGGGTGAAGTGTATTCAAAGTTTGTGTATTGGAGTCTCTCCGGAGGTCTTGTCTGCCGCTGTGATCGACGTGGCGACGGCAGGGGTAGTGAAGCTTCTGGCGTCGAGTCCCGCGTAGGCTGGGGCACTGGTGTGTAGTCCTCGTGGGTGTCGAGCGGGTCGCGGGGCCCAGGCGTGCCATCTGCTGGGGTTGGATATTGGATCGTGAGGGGGGGTGGTAGTGGGTAGTGGGTTACTGGGGCCCCCGAGGGTGCGAGGTCTCGTATGGAGACTGTGTCCTCCCGCCCGTCCGGGTACGCAATGTAAGCATACTGGGGGTTGGCGTGGAGGAGGTCGACCCTCTCGACCAGGGGGTCCATTTTATGGGTCCTCACGTGTCTTCTCAGTAGGACCGGCCCTGGGGACGTCAGCCATGGCGGTAGCGATGTCCCCGATGTGGACTTCCTTGGGAAGACAAACATTTTCTCATGAGGGGTGGCATTAGTGGCAGTGCAGAGCAGTGACCGAATAGAGTGGAGCGCATCGGGGAGCACATCCTGCCAGCGGGAGGTCAGAAGGCCCCTAGACTTTAAGGCTAGCAGGGCGGCCTTCCAAACTGTCGCATTCTCTCTTTCCACCTGTCCGTTCCCCCGGGGGTTGTAACTGGTGGTCCTGCTTGTGTCAATACCCCTAGCGAGCAGGTACTGACGGAGTTCGTCGCTCATAAACGATGAGCCCCGGTCGCTATGGATATAGCTGGGGAAACCGAACAGGGTGAAGAGGTCGTTCAGACATTTAATGACCGTGGCACTGGTCATGTCCGGGCAGGGGATGGCGAATGGGAAACGGGAGTACTCATCAATAATGTTGAGGAAGTACACATTGCGGTCGGAGGAGGGGAGAGGCCCTTTAAAATCAACGCTCAGGCGCTTGAAGGGGCGAGTGGCTTTTATCAGGTGAGCCCTGTCTGGTCTATAAAAGTGCGGTTTGCACTCAGCGCAGACTTGGCAGTTCCTGGTCATGGTCCTGACCTCCTCAATGGAGTAAGGCAGGTTGCGGGCCTTGATGAAGTGGAAGAACCTGGTGACCCCCGGGTGGCAGAGGTCATTGTGGAGGGCCTGCAGTCTATCGATCTGCGCGCTGGCGCAGGTGCCACGCGATAGAGCATCCGGGGGTTCATTGAGCTTCCCGGGCCGGTACAAGATCTCGTAATTGTAGGTGGAATGTTCGATTCTCCACCTCAAGATCTTGTCGTTTTTGATTTTGCCCCTCTGCTTGTTGTTAAACATAAAAGCAACTGAACGCTGGTCAGTGAGCAGGGTAAATCGTTTTCCGGCCAGGTAGTGCCTCCAATGACGCACAGCCTCCACAATAGCCTGGGCCTCCTTCTCAACAGCGGAGTGTCTGGTCTCCGGGCCCTGGAGGGTTCGTGAAAAGAAGGCCACGGGTCTCCCTGCCTGATTAAAGGTAGCGGCCAGGGCAAAGTCGGACGCGTCGCTTTCCACCTGGAAGGGGGTGGATTCGTCCACTGCGTGCATGGTGGCTTTGGCAATGTCTTCCTTGATACGGTGGAAGGCTAAGCGGGCCTCTGCCATCAAGGGAAAAGAGGTGGACTTGATCAGCGGATGGGCCTTGTCCGCATAGTAGGGGACCCACTGGGCGTAATAGGAGAAAAACCCTAGGCACCTCTTCAGGGCCTTGAGGCAGTGGGGCAGTGGGAGTTCCATAAGGGGACGCATCCGGTCGGGGTCGGGACCGATGACTCCGTGTTCCACAACACAGCCAAGGATGGCGAGGCGGCTTGTGCAGAATATGCACTTCTCCTTGTTATACGTCGGGTTCAGGAGTTGCGCGGTGCAGAGGAATTTTTCGAGGTTTGCGTCATGGTCCTGCAAGTCATGGCCGCAGATGGTCACATTGTCCAGATATGGGAAAGTGGCCTGCAAAGCATTTTGATCGACCATCCGGTCCATCTCCCTTTGGAAGACGGAGACCCCGTTGGTGACGCCAAAGGGAACCCTAAGGAAGTGATAGAGGCGGCCGTTTGCCTCAAAGGCAGTATACTGGCGGTCCTCAGGGCGGATAGGGAGCTGGTGGTACGCTGATTTCAGGTCAATGGTCGAGAAGACGCGGTACTGCGCGATCTGGTTGACCATATCAGCTATGCGGGGGAGTGGGTAAGTGTCCAGCAGGGTGTAGCGATTTATTGTCTGGCTGTAGTCGATGACCAGGCGCTGCTTCTCGCCGGTCTTAACGACCACAACCTGGGCTCGCCAGGGGCTGGTGCTGCCCTCAATAATCCCCTCCTTCAGGAGCCGCTCCACTTCGGTTTTAATGAAAACCCTGTCCCCGGCACTGTATCGCCTGCTCTTTGTGGTGATGGGCTTACAGTCGGGGGTGAGGTTAGCAAACAGTGCGGGGGGGGGTGACTCTGAGTGTGGAGAGGTTGCACCTGGTGCGCGGCGGGCAATTTGGAAGCTGCTGGCTGCGGACTGTGAGTGGGGGGAGGGGTCCACCGTACGCCATCGTAACACTTTTAAGGTGGCACTGAAAATCTAACCCCAGTAGAACGGCAGCGCAGAGGTGGGGCAGGACCAGAAGTTTAAAATTATCGTACACAGTCCCGTCTACTAAGAGTGTCACCACGCAGTAGCCGCCAATGTCCGCCGACTGGGACTCGGAGGCCATAGAAGTCCGCTGGTGCGCAGGCAGGACTGGGAGAGAGCAACGCCGCACCGTGTTGGGGTGGATGAAGCTCTCCGTGCTCCCAGAGTCAAAAAGGCAGGTTGTTTCGTGACCATTTACCTTAATGTCCATTGTGGACCGGGCCAGTTGGTGCGGTCTCGCTTGGTCCAGCGTAACGGAGGCCAGCGTAGGGGTCGGTGTGTCGCTGCGGGTATCAGATGAGGTGGTGTTGGGGGCCTGCTGCGTCCCGGCTGGCGTCCAAGATGGCGGCGTCCATGATCCCCATGTGGCTGGAGGCGTCCAAAATGGCTGCTGTTCTGGTGGTTCGCACATGGCTGGGGAGGCCCAAGATGGGGGCCCGCACGGCCCACACGCGGCGCTGCTGGGGTTCGGGGTGGCTTTGGCCCTGCAGATGCTGGCGTAGTGCCCCTTCTTCCCGCAGCCCGAGCAGATCGCATTTTTCGCCGGGCAGCGCGCTCTGGGGTGTTTGGCCTGGCCACAGAAGTAGCATTTCTGGCCTTGGGACACTGCTGCGGTAGTTGGGCCGTTGCTGGGATGTGGCTGGGGTGGCACGGTGCTATGAGACAGTCCTACCATGTCCCAGGCTGTCGTTCCCCGCGGCGTCCACGGTGCAGAGGAGTAGGCATCCATGCCCCGGTAGGCTGCGTCCAATGATAGTGCGAGTTCAGAGGCCTTGTTGAGGTCGAGGTCACTCTGCTCCAACAGTCGCTGTCGGGTGTAATTGGACCTGTGGCCCGCTACAAAAGCGTCCCGGATAAGTTCCTCTGTGTACGCGGCGGCCTTTACATCCTTACAACCACAGGCCCGGCCAAGCACAGACAGTGCCTGAAGGTATTCCTCAGTCAATTCCCCCGATTGTTGTTTACGACTCCCCAGGAGGTGCCTGGCGTACACCTCGTTCACTGGGCGCGTGTACTGGTCCTTGAGGAGCTTGAGAGCAGCCGTGTACGAGGTCGCGTCCTGGATGACCGAGTACGCTCGGTGGTTCACTTTGGAGGTCAGGACATCCAGTTTGTCCTCATCCGATTTGACCGTTGCAGCGGAGGTGATCAGGAATCTTTCAAAGCACTTAAGCCAGTGAGCAAACTTGGTGGATGCGTCCGCCTCCCGATGGTCTAAGTCCAGGCATGCTGGTGTGAGGATCTTCTCCATTATAAAAAATCTTGTTAATAAAATTGATGCGCTATCAATTACTCAAAAGACTGAGGTTAAGCGAGTAACTAACAGGCTTTTATTAACAAGAGAATGAAGGTGTGCCTCGAGTGGTCGACCAGTCCAGCATACAGAGGGACTGTGGAGCAGTCACCTTTATACCTGGACTCGTGGGAGGAGTCAGCCGAGGCATGTACAGACATGTAAACAGTGGAATACAAACACACACACAGGCAGGTATAACAGTGGTTTACCACAGAACAGAAGGTGGATTTAAAATTACCAGGCCTAATGCGACTAGCTGGATTAATATTTCATACATTTGTGTGCACCAGAAGGCTTGAGGAATTTTGACCCTACATACTATATACAAAATTTCCTGGATTCTGGAGGTGTCCCAGCGGACTGGAAAACCGCAAATATAACGCCCCTAATTAAGAAAGGGTGTCAGAAAGCAGGCAACTATCGACCAGTTAGCCTAACATCTGTCATTGGGAAAATGCTGGAGTCCGTCATTAAGGAAGTGATAGCAGGACATTTAGAAAATCATAATATAGTCAAGCAGAGTCAGCATGGTTTTATGAAACATAGAAACATAGAAGATAGGAGCAGGAGTAGGCCATTCGGCCCCTTGAGCCTGCTCCGCCATTCAATGCGATCATGGCTGATCATCCAAATTCAGTACCCGGTCCCTGCTTTCTCCCCATATCCGTTGATCGCTTTAGCCTTAAGAAATATATCCAACTCCTTCTTGAATATATTTAATGAACTGGCCTCCACCGCCTTCTGTGGTAGAGAGTTCCACAGGTTCACCACTCTCTGGGTGAAGAAATTCCTCCTCATTTCTGTCCTAAATGGCCTACCCTTTATCCTTAGACTGTGTCCCCTGGTTCTGGACTCCCCGACCATCGGGAACATCGTTCCTGCATCTAGTCTGTCTAGTCCTGTCAGAATTTTATAAGTTTCAATGAGATCACCTCTCATTCTTCTAAACTCCAGCGAGTACAAGCCCAATCGACCCAATCTCTCCTCATACGTCATTCCTGCCATCCCAGGTATCAGCCTGGTGAATATTCGCTGAACTCCTTCCATGGCAAGACATCCTTCCTCAGATAAGGCGACCAGAACTGCACACAATACTCAAGATATGGTCTCACCAAGGCCCTGTACAACTGCAGCAAGACATCCTTGTTCCTGTACTCAAACCCTCTCGCTACGAAGGCCAACATACCATTTGCCTTCTTAACCGTCTGCTGCAACTGCATGCTTACCTTCAGCGACTGGTGCACAAGGACACCCAGGTCTCGTTGCACTTCCCCTTCTCCCAATCTATTGCCATTTAGATAATAATCTGCCTTCCTGTTTTTGCCACCAAAGTAGATAACCTCACATTTATCCACGTTATATTGCATCTGCCATGTTTCTGCCCAATCACCCAACATGTCCAAATCATCCTGGAGTTTCTCGACATCCTCCTCACAGCACACACGCCCACCCAGCTTTGTGTCGTCTGCAAATTTGGAGATATTACATTTAGCTCCCTTGTCTAGATCATTAATATATATTGTGAATAGCTTGTGAAAGGGAAATCATGTTTGACAATTTTGCTGGAATTCTTTGAGGATGTAACAAGCAGACGGATGAAGGGGAACCAGTAGATGTGTATTTGGATTTCCAGAAGGCATTCGATAAGGTGCCACATAAAAGGTTACTACACAAGATAAGAGCTCACAGGGTTGAGGGTAACATATTAGCATGGATAGAGGATTGGCTAACTAACAGAAAACAGAGAGTCGGGGTAAATGGGTCATTTTCAGGTTGGCAAACTGTAACTAGTGGGGTGCCGCAGGGATCAGTGCTGGGGCCTCAGCTGTTTACAATCTATATTAATGCCTTGGATGAAGGGACTGAGTGTAATATAGCCAAATTTGCAGATGATATAAAGATAGGTGGGAAAGCAAATTGTGTGGAGGACACAAAGGCCTAGAAATACAGTGGGCTGTGCCACCCGTTAGCGCCTTAAGAGGGCGCTAAGTGGGTCGGAAGCCACTGGCCACGCCTCCCACTAAATTCAGTGGGACGCTAATGGTGGCGCTAGCCGTTAGCGCTGCACCACTACCGATGACGCCATCGGTATGCATAGCGCCCCGCTGACGCCCCGGCCACGATATTAGGAAGCGCCCCCTGATTTGCCGCCGGACGCTATGTGCGACCGGTTCAGGGGGGCCTTCCTGCGGCGGTAGAGGCGCAAATTAAAGCAGAGGTGCGGGGCGGCCATCTTTGTTGCTGGCCGCCTGCCAGCACCTCTCCGCGCTGCCATCCCCGGCCTCCTGATCCCCCCCCCGTGGAGTGCCGGCTGCGTTCCAAGAGCCCAGCACTTCTTGGTGCCGGGCTCTTTTGCTGGCACTCACGATCCTCCGGGGCCCAGCTGGGCCCCAGATCGCGCAGAACAAGGCCCCTCCTCTTTAAGTAGGGGAGGAAGGCCTGCAGTACTGCAGCGCAACATGCCGCAGCGTGTGGCGCTGTGGCACGTTGCGCTACGATATTCAGTTGCAGTGCCCCAAGAGGGATGCGGGGCGCCTCTAGTAGTGCCACGCTTCCCTCTGGGGCGCTCCAACTGAATTTCCGGCGGGCGGCCGCGAATGCTTCCGGGGCGCTACTTTTAGCGCCCTGGCGAGGCTGGCGCCCCAAACGGGGCTATAGTGAATTTCTAGGCCAAAGAATCTCCAAAGGGATATAGATAGGCTAAGTGAGTGGACAAAATTCTGGCAGATGGAGTTTAATGTGGAAAATTTGAGGTTATCCACTTTGGTAGGAAAAATAAAAAAGCAAATTATTATTTAAATGGGGAGAGATTACAAAATGCTGAGGTACAGAGGGATCTGGGTGTCCTTGTACATGAATCACAAATAGTTATCATGCAGGTACAGCAAATAATTAGTAAGGCAAATGGAATGTTGGCCTTTATTGCAAAGGGTGTGACGGAATAAGCCATATTCCAAGAGATACACCATCCTATGAACAGATTTCTGATATTATTAATACATGATATACTGGGTTTAAAAATCTAAAGGCTCGGTGAAACAAGCTGTGTCAAAACAGGCTTCTGAGATGGGTGGTTTGATAACACAAGTTGTAAAAACCACACAGGCTTTTGAAATGGGAATTGATTGTTAATGCTAAAACAATGGCCCTATTGAAATAGCATTTTGCCGCTTCCAGAAGGTCTGGAGTTTGGGAGAAACACAATGGAATGACCCAAGTAAAGTGTTAAAAACTAACACTCAGGGAAACAGAAACACAGAATATTAAAAAACCATGTGCCTTCGTAAAAGTAACATCAAATGAAAGACAGGAAATATAAGATTATATATGCAACAATTGAGATAGCTAGAAATGCATGAAACACCCTGGTTGAAGTGGTTTTAATTTACATATTGTAAATATGATACCTGCAGAACACTTTGAAAATATGACTTCAATAGATGCACTAAGCAATCACATGGTTTTTGTATTGAATTTGGAACACCACGGAGACACAAACGGCCTCGATTTTCATTGAGCCGTGGAGGCGGGCTTGGAGGCGTGCGGGGGGTTAAAATCGCAAAAACTAGCGGGCGGGGCCCCCCGTGCCTGGTTCCCAACTCCGAGCAATTTTAACTCAGTCGTGTCTGATGGTTCCAACTCCGTCCCGCATCCAACAGGCGGGACTGGTCGTTAAGGCCCTTAACAACCACTAAATGGCCTCTATAATCCTATTTTGAAAGGCCCTTGCGAATTTAACCCTTTTGCCACATGAAACATGCCTGGTGGGAAACACGACGGTGAAACCTGGCGGGAGCACTATTGCATTGCTGACTATCAACTGCAGGTCAACCAATAAAGAGGAGATTTGATCAGCCATGATTTGCAGGTGGCAGGACTTAGTGGTCTCAGGCCTGGGGCAACTTTTACCAGGATTAACCACACCTGTGGAAGGTTGGAGCCTCACACCCATCTCCAGTGTGACCTCCTGGGAAACCCCTCTCGCCACCTTCACTCAGCGCATCCTCAATGGAGGCATATACCAGAAGCATGGGAGCCATTTATTTCCTTCCCATCTGGGCATTAGAGGAGCTCGAGCACCAGCCGCAGCAGCAGCAGAACCAGGAACAACAGCAGCACCAGCAACAGCAGCAGCAGGAGCGCCAACCTGCTGCTCACCCACCTGAAGCTGCACAGGCCAGAAGGCGCCAGCGCCTGGAAGCCCGTCGGCGCAGGATTTACCCCTCAAACAGGGTCTACAGATGCAGGGTCAGCTACCTCAACACGTCTGAGCAGCAGTGCCAAAGGCGGCTCCGACTTTCGCGAGAGGTAGTGACTGACATCTGCGCAATGCTACAGCAAGACCTGCTGCCCAAAGGACCAGGTGGACAAGCATTACCAATGGCCATCAAAGTCACCAATGCAATCAACTTTTTTGCCTCAGGCTCATTCCAAGGATCAGCAGCAGAAATCAGCGGCATCTCCCAGGCGGCCGCACACACTTGCATCACGCAGGTAACCGATGTCCTCTTTTCCCTCACGTACAATCACATCCATTTCACCAAGGGTCAAGCAAGTGTCACGGCGCGAGCGGTTGGATTAGCTAATCTGGCAGGCTTTCCAAGGGTGCAGGGCGTCGTTGGCTGCACACATGTGGCCCTTAGGGCACCCCATCGCAATCCAGGTATTTTTGTCAACCGCAAGGGCTTCCACTCCCTCAACGTTCAGCAGGTGTGTGACCACAAGAAGGAAATTTTGCATGTTTGTGCCATGTACCCTGGCAGTTGCTATGACTCCTTCATACTGCGCCAGTCTAGTGTGCCTCCGCTATTCAGTCTGCCATACCAACTTAACGGATGGCTACTTGGAGACAAGGGCTATCCCCTGAGGACGTGGCTAATGATGCCGTTGAGGAGGCCAGCCAATGAAGCTGAGGAGCACTACAACTCCAGCCACATTTCCACCAGATCCATTAGCAAGCAAACCATCGGTTTGCTGAAGATGCGCTTCAGATGCCTGGATAGATCAGGTGGAGCCCTACAGTACTCAGCAGCCAGGGTCTCCAGAGTTGTCATGGTTTGCTGTGCACTTCACAACGTGGCTCCTCACATATCCTCCTCAGATGAGGAGGAGGAGGTGGAGGAGGAGGAGGAGGAGTGCAAAAACGAACATCCTGCAGAGGCCCGTCAACCAGCGGCAGCATTACACGAGAACATTGCTGCCCGGGATGCAAGGAACGCACTCATCCTGGCTAGATTTGCTTAGCCTAGTCAATCAAATACTTTTGCCTTGCTGCTTCTTACCAGAGCTTTCACAATGGCCAAGAACCAGAGAATTCCTAGTACTCTGACCACCATACTGACATTTGCAAATATTGCTAAGGCCTCAATGTGGAAGTCCCAATAGCGAAATGACAGATGCCACAACTGCAACATTTGCCATCAGAATGTTTATGTTCAATAACGACGTGATGGCATTTTTACAATAAACACAAAATTGCACCCAAGTGACTACCCTTGTGACTATTTGAATTTTCCTCTTACGCGTGCTCCTACGTGGTGCCTCCCCTGTGGCTTCAGCAGGTGTGGAGGCCCCTTGCTTACTTTCCTGCTGCTCCTGTCTCGACACCTTTGGCAGGTGTCCTCTGGGGTTGCGAGCCTGTGCAGTGGTTGAGACATCTATCTCACTTGGGTGTGGACTCCAGTGGGGCTCTGACCGAGGGCTCTGCAGTGGCATGGAAGTGTAAGCGCTTGGAGAGGAGCCCCCACTTCCTTGAGGTCTGCCACCAACCTCCCTCTCATGGGTCAGGTCCCCCTCAGCACCTGCAAGTGGCTGGAGAGCACCTTGCTGCACATCAGGGGGGCCATGGGGACCCGTATCTGCTATGGCAGTCCTACTCAGAAGGACTTCCATGAAGGTCTGGTTTCTCTGTTCAATAGATGCCCATCGCTCCTCAAGAGATGTCATTCTATTCTGAACAATGACCATGTTTTCCATACCCTGGTGACTAAGCTCCTGCATGGCCATGGCCACCCTCTCCTCTACCGTAGCCATCCTCTCCTCTATGGTAGCCAGCCTTACCACGGAGGTAGCAATCCTTTCCACGGAGGTAGCCATCCTTTCAGTGGTGATGCGTTCATGCGCCAATGACTCCACAAAGGCTCTGCTCATGTTCGCTATGGACTCCTTCATTCGCTCCACACTCGCAGCAACCCTAGAGACAAAACCTGCCAGAGACTCCTGCATCTGTGCCTGGTGTTCCATCACCTCTGATCTTATGGATGGACCCAGAGGCAGAGGATCGACATGCTGCTGAGCCCAGCTGGCAGAGTCTTGCACCCTCCGACTAGGACTCGCCACTGCTGTCCCTGTCTCCACAATCTGCTGATGCTCACTTGTGAGCTGTGATACACCAGGTGACAACACTACTCTATGTCCCGAAAGTCCCACCGAGGTGTGAGTGTCTGCGCTGGTGCTGAGTGCCCTGAATTCTGCTGACGCTGCGCCCTCAGAGGTTGCAGCTTCCTCTGAGGAGTCTGGCTGCTCAGCCTCTTCTTCCTGGCTAGGGGGGACGGATGCTTGTGATGGTCCTGTGGGGGAGTAAAGGAAAGAGTGAGAGATGTGATGCAAAGGCTACATGCACATAGCTTTTTGCAGATGCTCATAAGTCCATCTGTTACAGCTTCACAATCATTATCAGCGACTCATGCAATGTCAAAGAGAGAGATGGGAAACTTTTCTGTCACCAGTTTGCTGTTACACCCGTCTGTCCGTCCCCCACGCGCGAATCATCCTCTATTCTCATAATTTCCAGGATGGCCTCCTCCCAGGGGGTCAGGTGGGATATTGAGGCTATCCCTCCTCCTGTCCTGGCTCACTCTCTTTTGTTGTGAGCTCTCTTTTCCTGCAATGAGGGAGACAAGTGGAGGTTGAGTGAGAATGAAGGAGTGAGTGTAGAGATTGCATAGCATAGATACTTAGAAGGAGACAAAGATGGAGTGAGGTTGCAAGACCAAGGGCCCTCCCTATGTGTTGTCAGTTGTGTTCAAAGCATCAGAGTGATAGGGAGTGTGAGGACTGCATGGATGAATAGTTATGTGAATGTGAGCATAGAGAGAGAGGGAATGGGTAAGGGTGCATGGATGCCAGTGTCAAGTGGGATGTGGAGGAAGAGATTGCTAAAGTTGAGTGCTGGTGAGTAAAGACAATGGGGATCAGATTGAGGGTGATGGGAAATTCATACTCACTTTTCCAGTGCGCTGAAGGTCATGAAATCTTTTCCTGCACTGTATCCAGGTTCTGTGGGTGACTCCCAAGGAGTTGACCTCCTCAGCCACCTGCATCCACACTGCCTTGGTCTGCTTGGGAGGCCTCTTCCTCCCTGATGAAGGGAAGAGCACCTCCCTGTTGGCCCTAGCCCCATCCACTAGTGCCTGCAGTGCCACCTCGTCAAAGAGAGGAGCTGATCTGGCCTTCTCGCTTTTCATAGTTGCGCAGCTCCCTCACACTGCACAGTCAAGAAGCTTGGCAGTCTGCAGAAGAAGCAAGGCTTGCTGTGGACCTTAAATGCAGTAGCAATGATGACATCATCGGAGGGGACTTTCAGTTATGAAAACCCCATTTGTAAAGGCTTCCCACACGTTGGAAATCAATTGGCCAATTTAGTTAAAATTGCATCAATCTCCCACATCCATTTAGATTCGTGTGGGAAACACAAAATTCAGATAACACAACACCATCCCGCACCTGAGTTAAAATCCCCCCCAACGTCTGCTAATAACCAGTTAAGCCAATATTAAGAATTGAATGGAAGACCTTCGATAAGAATGACATCAAAGAGATAAATCTGTAGTAGCCATTTTATGATAAGTTTTTGAAACACCTAAACACAGAGACAGGATTCTAAAAGCTAACAGTTGAATTGACAGTAAGAATAGAAAAAAGTCAACAGAGAGATGACTAGAGATAATTAGCTTACATCAGCAGAAAACTTCAAAGGATAAACCAGTAAAAAAAGGAATAAAATAGAGCTTTTTCAGATAGACAGTCAGAAGTCGCTGGAAACGGGCAAGCGATTCTCAGCTTCAGACCTACTCTGTAAGCCTACAACTCTGAGTCTCAGGTAATCAAGGTGACGTAATAAAACTCAGTACGCACTTGGTTTGAGTATAAAGCAAGGCTTTAATCAACTTGTTTCAGAACATGCAGGTCTAGTTGTCCTTCACTAGTTCCTGTTTGCACAATGTCCTGGGCAAGCTGGGCCCACGCCCGAGTATTTATACTCCTTGGATGGCGCCACCAGCTGGCCGTCCAGTGTTATTTCATGAGTCTTTCTTCATGGATCATAAGATTCATAACACAAGGTATTTGATTTTGGATATCCTGGATTAGAATTAAGAATAAGAAATGTAAAAATGTACGAAGTTAAGATTTGAGAATAAGGATCTCTGAGAATAAGATTGTGTAAGCTAATTGTATTTTGAACTGTAAAAGTTGCAATTGAATCAACAGCTGTTAACTGTATGTCGGCTCTTAAATAAATGTATATATTTTTAGAATTGTCTCAAATATTATTTCTGTATCAATCTCGCGAACTCAATTTCTTTTGTGAGGAGTTGCAAAATTCTGGGGGGTATTCTGAACCCTCACAATATCCGGAAGGTTACAGTCTAGTTAAACTTATTAAAAGTGCTATCCGGAGGACGGTAACATCTTCACGTCATTCCTTTCCTTTAGGGAGAGATAGTCTGAACCTTTAGACCCAATTAAGCATCTTATAGAATTCGGCTATCTTTAACTTTATTTGAAGGTGATTGTCTGGGGAATACGCCTGAACTGGGGTAGCCCGAAAAGGGCTAGGACTAGTAATTATCCCTTCAAGGGAATGGAGTATAAAAGTAGGGAAGTCCTGTTACAACTGTACAGGGCATTGGTGAGACCACACCTGGAGAACTGAGTACAGTTTTGGTCTCCTTATTTAAGGAAGGATATACTTGCATTGGAGGCAATTCAGAGAAGGTTCGCGAGGTTGATTCCAGAGATGAAGGGTTGCCTTATGAAGAAATGTTGAGCAGGTTGGGCCTATACTCATTGGAGTTTAGAAGAATGAGAGGGGATCTTATTGAAACATAGATTCTGAAGGGGCTTGACAGGGTAGATGCAGAGAGGATGTTTCCCCTCATGGTGAAATCTAGAACTAGGGGGCATAATTTCAGAATAAGGGGGCACCCTTTTAATTCGGAAATGAGGAAGAATTTCTTCTCTCAGAGGATCGTGAATCTTTGGAATTCTCTTCCCCAGAGAGCTGTGGAGGCTGGGTCATTGAATATATTTAAGGTGGAGATAGACAGATTTTTGAAAGGAAAGGGAGCCAAGGGTTATGGGGAGCAGGCAGGAAGTGGAGTTGAGGCCAATATCAGATCAGCCATGATCTTATTGAATGGCGGAGCAGGCTCGAGGGGCCAAATGACCGACTCCTGCTCCTACGTCTTATGTTCTTATTATGTTCTTAGAACAGGCTTCACAAGAAGCCCTACAGGAGTGTTCAAGTAATTAATACTCAGACTTAATCAGTAACAATAAAACAGGTCTTTACTGGTTGGAGGTAGGGACTATACGTAGGTCTTTACTTCATGCCCACAGGCGGGAACTGAGGGGAGATCAGTACCCACAGTACTATTTATACCCCTATGGCCAGGAGTGGTACTGCGTATCACTACGCCCTACAAGTAGTGCAGTCCTGTCCATAGGTTCAAAGTAGCACACATATTACATACACAACATTCCTCCCTTCCTAGCTTTACAGTCATCTCCCCATTTAACATAACGTAATAACATATATACATATATAACTTCAGGTTTACATAACAGAATAACATAGATACATAGATAACTTCATGTCAAAACAGATCACAGATTCAGTCTCTGCGGAAAACAGTTCACAGATTCAATCTCTGTGGTGGAGTCGGTTCACGTTGCTGGAGTGACTCATTCAATAGTCCTTCCATGGATTTAACAGTTTGAACTTCCGAACTGAATTGGCTCCGTTCGGAGGGACCACGTGTGTGATCTGGTAGAGGTAATAATGGTTCAGATGGGTCATCTTCTGTTTCGACTTTTCCTTTTCTGCTTCTTGGAGACTCTCTGGGCTCCACTGTCAGCTGCCAGCTGCATGCACAGTTCCTCCTTCTCTTCCTCCTTTTTCCGTAGTAGAGCCACCTTCTCCCGATGTTCCGTAGACTTTCGGTGCTCCTCCATGATTTCTGTATGGTGGGAGTCGAAGTTACAAGTTGGGCAGGACAGGACATAATAATATTCGGTGTCGTCCTGATCTAGGCCAGCGAGAGGGTCTTCTATTTCCTCCATACCCAGCTGGGCGTTAGCCAGCTTTTGTTCCAAGTCCAGACATCTTTCCTGAAGAGACTTCTTCATGCGTACCTCTTCATCCAGCTTTTTCTGGGCTTTCAGCAAGTCGTTTACTAATGACCTCATTTGAGATTTTACTACTTCAACTTCTTTTGGAGATTGATTGATCGGACTATTCAATCCCTCTACCGGAGCAGCTGTTTCAGCGGTCTGTTGTTCTACGTTGACGTGAGTCAGCGTACTTTTGGCATCCAAGGGCTGCTCTGTTGCAGTCATCTCAGTCTGTGTTGCCACCTCAGCTCTTCCAATAACCTTTGAGAGCTCCGAACCCCTTTCGTTTGAATATTGAAGTTCGTGTTCAAGTTTTTCCCATTTCAGAGTCCTGTCCTTCAGCATATGCAGGAGTTGGCTGACCGTTAACTCCTCTGACATCAGACGTTTTGTGTGCTCCTGCTCCATTTTCTCCATCAGCTGCTTCTGTTGTCTTTCCAGATTCTCCAACTCTATATCAAAGAACTCTTTCGTTGCATTCAACTCTTGCTCAAAACGGCGAAGCATTTGTTCTAATTGCTGTTGTAGTTTGAAATGGAGTTGAGTTCGAGCCCGGTGTCCCTCAGAAATGGGCACATCAGTAGACTTGCCAGACTCAGAATCCACAGTTAAACTATGTTGTTGTTGCTCAGTGGAATTCTGTGCTGAAACTTTGTCTTTTGCACCTGAGTTGGGCTTACCATCATCCGTTCCAGAGTCTGGGCCGACTATCTTCACCGAGTTCTCACTCGTTATTGTTTGTAGGAAATGCCAGTCCATATTCATTTTCCTAATCCACTCCCATCCTAGTAGTGGAGGACCTCCTTCAGATATCACATATAAGTCCATTATTTGACTGTCTTCGCCCTTGTGGACCACTGCAACCTCTATTTTCCCGATGGGGTACACTCTTTGCCCCGTGTATGTTTTCAATATAATCCCCGTATCCTGTAGGGGAATATGTTGGAATAACTTTCCGTAATCTTTCTTATTTATGACCGTCAATGCCGATCCAGTGTCCAATTCCAGTTTTACTTGGACTCCTTCTATCTGAAGAGTGACCCAAATTGTCTGGAGGTCTGCACCCTTACCAGCGTTGAGTACTCTTAAGCTAGCCAGTTCATTACAGCTTAAGCTAGCCAGTTCATTACTGCTAGCGTCTGAATCGGACTCCTGTTCGGTCACCTTGTGTACCTTTGCATATTTTCCTTGCGGTGACTTCTTGTTGCTGGTCTTCTTCCCTGACCTGCATACTCTAGCTATATGTCCAAGCCTACCACAAGCTCTACATTCTTGGTTTTTAAACCAACACTGGTTCTGATCATGCGTTGTCTTTCCACAACGATAACATTTGCCAGAACTCACACCCAATTTGTGTGCACTGAGCTCCGGTGACCGTAGCTGCATTACTGCCGTGCCTCTCGCTGCGGCTTCGTGTGCTGCTGCCATAGTGACCGCCTTCTCAAGCGTCAACTCATTCTCCTCGAGCAGTCGCTTTTGTGTATCCTGTTTAAATAAACCACACACAAATTTGTCTCGTAGTGCATCTGTCAGTCCCGTTCCAAACTGGCAATATTTCGCTAATTTACGCAATTCCAGCAAATATTCAGCATTGCTTTCATGCTGTAGCTGCCTTCTGTCATAAAATTTAAATCGTTCCGCTAGCATCAGCGGCGTGGGGTTTAGATGATCTTTCAGGACAGTAACAATCTCATCGAACGCCTTATCCGCCGGTTCATCTGGTGATAACAGGTGTTTCAATTGCCCGTATGTCTTCGCACCCATTAAATTTAATAATGTTAGAGCTTTATCTTGGTCACGAATTTTATTGGCCTTACAATAATTTTTTACTCTTTCAACATATATGGCCCAATCTTCGAGGTCACTATCAAAGGTGCTAATATTCCCGTGTTTAGGCATTGTAGATTTGCAATTTCTCAGATTTTATTTTCTTTACTTGTTATCAAAGATGGCGGCTTCCCGCTCTTGCCGTCGTCCTCCGCCCACAAAATGGCGGTTTTCCCGCGCTTGGCGGTCTTCACCCGTCCCCCGACGCCGTCTCCCTTCAGCCCCCGAGTGCGGCCCTTATCTTCGCCGCGATCGCCCGAGTGCGGCCCTTATCAGCGGATGCGATCGCTGGATCGCGAAGCGGCTCTCGGCTCTTATCAGGAGATGCGATCGCTCTGTTGAAACGCCTCCCGCTCGAAGCGGCTCTCGCGCCCTATTCCTCCAGCTCCCCCAGCCCCGTTCGTGCGGCCAACGCGGTCGACTGCCTGTCGCGTCGCTGCCCGGCTCAGACAACGGCTTACCCACCACCAAGCTGGAGAAGAAGCTGACAGTCGCCGATGGAGGCTCCGAGGTCAGGATGTCTTCCAGTGGGGTGGAGAGGGTGGAAACCTCTCTGCAACGTCCTGGCTGTGGACGAAGCTGCCGTGGAGTGACTGCCGCAGGGTCCGAATCAGACTCGTCGCCAGTGTTAAATCTGTGAGTTGTTCAAGTAATTAATACTCAGACTTAATCAGTAACAATAAAACAGGTCTTTACTGGTTGGAGGTAGAGACTATACGTAGGTCTTTACTTCATGCCCACAGGCGGGAACTGAGGGGAGATCAGTACCCACAGTACTATTTATACCCCTATGGCCAGGAGTGGTACTGCGTATCACTACGCCCTACAAGTAGTGCAGTCCTGTCCATAGGTTCAAAGTAGCACACATATTACATACACAACAGGTAGGTCACAGTTCAACTAATGCTTAAGAGCTATGAGGATATGTAAATCAATAAAGCTCAGTATTTGTGGTTATGGAAATAACTTTGGGTAAAATACTTCTTAGTGCAATATTTCACTCATTAATCCATACTTTCTTTTTCTTGGATTTGGTAACTAACTCTGTGAAACAATGAATTAGATTTAGTTTTCCGTTGGGATGTATTTGAGAAAACTAATGTGCTATTGGAAGGAAATGAGGTTGCAACAGAAATTCCACTTGGACAGGAGCAGTGCAATCATTCTTTTGCATTTTACACTAGTGTCACTCATTTGGCCAGTCAACATGCTGATTAAGTGTTGGAAGATTGTTCCTAAGTAGTCATTTACTCCTATAATATGGATTTATTTTGGCAAATGTAAGGTCACAGTAATTTTATTTGAATGTGAGGATCTTGCCAGAGGTTAAGCTGGTGTGAAACACAAATACAGACATCACTTGACGGGAGTAAGTTGATAACATTAGAACATTCCTCACAACATGTGCTGACCAACGTGATTAACATGGAGATTCTTTCCTTTTCCCTTGGGAATGGATGAAATGCCTATGATTATTCCATATGTTACTCTCAAAAAGTTGCTTGCGTGGAATGCTTTCCTTCGATGACCCTGACTTAGAGTACCACTCTGATCATCATATTGAATAAATAGACAATCCACCAACAGTGGTAATGCTGTGTTGCTTCAATGAACAAAGCCAGACTATTGCTTTCTGCTTGCCACAGGATGTGATGCACCGAGAGACACAGCCATCCCTAGCAAACTAAACTAACTTGGCAGGGGGATGGGTTAAGGAGTGGAGCGAAAGTAGGGGGTGATGCACAGCCAAAAATAAAGGAAAAAACAAGTCAGCCTGGAAGGCAGAGCAAATATGTAACGGCACAAGGGAGTATGGCAAGGCTGGATGGCAGTTATTTTAATGCAAGGAGTCTTGCGAGTAAGGCAGATGAATTGAAGGTGTTGATGAACACATGGGAGTATGATATTGTTGCTATCACAGAGACATGGTTGAGGGAGGGGCAGGACTGGCAGCTCAATATTCAGGGGTATAGAATCTTCAGGCGAGACAGAGGGGGGTGTAAAAGAGGAGGGGGTGTCGCAATATTAATCAAGGAGTCAATTACTGCTGTAAGGAGGGATGATATCTTAGCAGGTTCCTCTAATGAGGCCATATGGGTAGAACTTAAAAACAAAAAGGGGGCAAGCACTTTGCAGGGAGTGCACTATAGGCCCCCAAACAGTCAGGGGGAGATAAAGGAACAGATATTTCGGCGAATCTCAGAGAAGTGTAGAGATAATAGGGTAATAATAGTGGGGGATTTCAACTTCCCCAATATTAATTGTGATAGTCAGAGTGTGAAAGACTTAGAGGGTGCAGAATTCTTAAAGTGCATCCAGGAGAGCTTTTTGAGCCAGCATGTAGAAAGTCCTACAAGACAAGGGGCGGTACTGGACCTAATTCTAGGGAATGTAGCCGGGCAAGTGGTAGAAGTGTCAGTAGGAGAGCATTTTGGTGACAGTGACCATAATTCGGTGAGATTTAAGGTAGTCATGGAAAAGGACAAAGATGGACCGGAAATAAATGTTCTAAATTGGGGGAAGGCTGATTTTAATATGATAAGGCAGGATCTGGCCAAAGTGGACTGGGATCAGCTATTTGTAGGAAAATCCACATCAGAGCAGTGGGAGTCTTTCAGAAAGGAAATAGAGTACAACGCCAACATGTTCCCGTAAAGGTCAAGGGTGGGATCAACAAACCCAGGGAACCCTGAATGTCAAGGGATATACAAGAATGGATTAGGAAAGAAAGGGAGGCTTTTGGCAGATACAAAGGACTAAAAACTGTGGAAGCCCTAAAGGAGTGTAGAAAGTGCAGGGGGGTACTTAAAAAAGAAATTAGGAGAGCGAATAAGGCAGATGAATTGAAGGTGTTGATGAACACATGGGAGTATGATATTGTTGCTATCACAGAGACATGGTTGAGGGAGGGGCAGGACTGGCAGCTCAATATTCCGGGGTATAGAATCTTCAGGTGAGACAGAGGGGGGTGTAAAAGAGGAGGGGGTGTCGCAATATTAATCAAGGAGTCAATTACTGCTGTAAGGTGTTTTATAAGTATACTAGCTGGAGTGCCCGGCGGTGCCGAGGCTTTTTCGAGGGCATGTTGTTGTTGGAAGAGAGAGAGAGAGCGACTGGGGGGAAGAGAGAGAGCGACTGGGGGGAAGAGAGGGAGGGGAGGGGAGGGGGAGGGGAGGGGGGAGGGGAGGGGAGGGGAGGGGGGAGGGGAGGGGGGGGAGGGGGAGGGCGGGGGGAGGGGAGGGGAGGGGGAGGGGAGGGCGGGGGGGAGGGGAAGGGAGGGTGGGGGGGAGGGGAAGGGAGGGCGGAAGGGAGGGCGGGGGGGAGGGGAAGGGAGGGCGGAGGGGAGGGGAGGGGAGGGGGGAGGGCGGGGGGGAGGGGAGGGCGGGGGAGGGGAGGGTGGGGAGGAGGGGGGAGGAGGGAGGAGGAGAGAGGAGGGGGGAAGAAGGGGCGGGAGGAGGAGGGGGGGAGGAGGAGAGAGGAGGGGGGGAGAGGAGGGAGGGGGGAGGGGAGGGGAAGGGGGAGAGTCCACGAGCCCCCTGATCCCCGTCCCCCCAAATTCCCGAGCCCCCTGATCCCCAACCCCCGAACTCCAGAGGTTGGCCCCCCCGAGACTCGCCCCCCCGCCGAGGCTCGCCCCCCCCCCCCCCCCACCAACCAAGCACCGAACTCCGGAGGCGCGATCTTCCGAGCACCGGCCTCCCGAGCTGGCTTCAAGATTGCGGCTGTGCGAGACGGCCGGAGGGCCCGGTTGCCAGGGTAACCGTTGATGCTGACCAAGCCCCGCCCCCCCGGCCGAGCCAGAGAGAGAGACGCCACGTCTCAGCTGCTCCTGCTGCGCGCACACCCTTTAGTAAGGTAGCGGCGCTGGGCTGAGGCCCACCCCTCCAGCCTTCGAGTGGGGCCGGGAGGTGCCTAGCTCGGGCGTGGGTGCGGAGGAGACGCCGAGGCTTGGAGGCCTACCTGGAAAAACGGGGAAAGGTAGGAAAATTAATGAGATGAGATAAGTTAATTACTTTCTAAATCATTTTTTTTAAAAACAATATGGCCTAGAAATTCAGTCTGGACACTTTTGGGGCGCTAAAGTCGGGCGCTCGCTAAAGTTAGCGCCCGCCGGAAAGTGCAGGCCACCTCGCCGAAATTCAGTAGAGTTGGCCAAGAGTTTGGCTGAGCGCTGAAACTGGCGTTGAAATGCTCTGTTCAGGCGCTAATCCGGCGATGCGGCCTGATAACGCCGAGTCCGGGCGCAGCGCAGGTGCGGTCATGTTTTGATTGACAGCAGACACCCTGACGCCGGCCTGCTCTTAAAGGGGGAAGGGTCGACTTTGACTGCTGCCACGCCCTGCATACTGGAGCCCTGCAGCTAGGCCTCAACACTGCTGGTGGGCCAAAATAGCGCCAGGAGACATGGAGAGGGCCCGTGAACGAGCGCAGCGCTTCTCCGAGCATGCTCTGAGGGTGCTCATTAATGGTGTGGAGGACAAAAGACAGATCTTGTGCCCGGACAGTGGCAACAAGGCTCCCAGGAGCGAGTACAGGAAAGCCTGGAGGAGAATCGCCCGCAGGGTGTCATCCACCTGCGATGTCCCCAGGAGTGCGGACCAATGCCGTAAGAAGTTCAACGACCTCACTCGGTTGGTGAAGGTGAGTACCCTTTCCAGTGTCCTCCTCATCCTTGCATGTGAACCTCACATTATGGGCAAAGGGACCTCAAAGGCCTAATGGGCAGCCCTCCTCCCGCAGCAATGGCACTGGCATGATCATCAATAGCACTTTCTGCACTTACCACACTGGCCAAGCTATTCCACCATGGGAGGCAGTGCACACAGCAACAGGGCACCACACTGGCCAAGCTATTCCACCATGGGAGGCAGTGCACACAGCAACAGGGCACCACACTGTACTTAGAGTCCGTCCTTTCTCTTGCAGGCCAAGCTGGCAAGGAATTTGAGGAGCCAGACTGTCACCGGTGGAGGCCGTCCCCAGTACCAGGCGCTCACTGATCTGGAGGAGAGCGTGGCTGGACTCATGCGTTCCCGGGTGACTGGCCCTGTTGCGATCAGAGATGCGGACCCTGTACTGGAACCCACTGGTAAGGACATGACCGGTTGGACCTCTCTCGTTGCCCTAGCGCTTCAGATCTAGATCCTTTCCCACTGACCGACAAATGCGCATAATGCCACCACTCAGGCCTCCCTCGCTGACGCCGTGTCCTCACTCTAAAGCTACTCTTATGCCTTCCTGCTTTCAGCTGCTGAGGAGGAGGTGGTCCCTGAAGCTCCGAGTGCCAGGCCCTTGGAGGAGGAGGACGACGAGGACCAGGAGGAAGGCGGCACATCGGGGGAACCCTCAGCCGCGCCAGGGGATGGCAATGGAGGGGGGACGTCTGGCCTGCAGGAGAGCCAGGGGGAAGTGTTGCAGGGGAGGGCAGATCCTGTGGCCAGTGGGGTTGAGGCACGCGGGAAGGGTCCGGCAGCACGCCGGCCTGCTCCCCAGAGGGGGGAGGTGTTGCAGGGGAGGGCAGATCCTGGGCGCAGTGGGGTTGAGGCACGCGGGAAGGGTCCGGCAGCACGCCGGCCTGCTCCCCAGAGGGGGGAGGTGTTGCAGGGGAGGGCAGATCCTGGGCCCAGTGGGGTTGAGGCAGGCGGGAGGGTTCGGCCAGCTCGGCCGCCTTCTCCCCAGAGGGAGAGTCCTCCCTCCAGTCCGGAGAGGGTCCTCGCCCAGGAGGTGCGCCTCCTCGAAGAGATCTCGGCGGCCTCTGAGCGGCGCCACCAGGAGTTCATGGGGGTTGTGGACCAGATGCCTCAGGCCATTCAGTCCCTGGCTCAGAGTGTGGTCGCATTCGGGGAATCACAGGCCAGGGGGGTGAAACAACTCGCGGCAGCCCATGACAGGGGTGTCCAGCATCTCGCGGCAGTGCAGGACGCGACTCGCGAGATGAGTGGTGCCGTCCAGACACTGGCACAGCTGATGCGGCCACATACCAGGACAGTTCGGGCACTCACTTCTGCCACACTCGCTGTGGCGCAGAGGCTTCGCCACGGCACCCGCCGCCCTGCTGCAGCACAGCGGTCTGGCCTCCACCAAATAGCTGCGCCTGCTGCACTGCCAGGCCGGCCGAGTGCCAGTGTCTCTGGCGAACATCGCGCGCCTGCCATCAGCCAGCTTGCCCCCCTTGGTGCAGCCGACACTGCCACTCCCCCAGCCAAGGTGCGACGAGCTGCTGCTGGCACTGATGCTGGCCAGCGACAGCTGCAGCAGTCAGCAGCCGGCCCCTCCCGGGACGTGCGTCGTCTAGGCCGACCCCCAAGGGCATCTGCCGACACGCCTCGGGGCCCTCATGAGCCTTCCCCCAGCCTTGTCCCAGCCACAGGGCCCAGGTTGAGGCGGAGCAGCAGGTCGGGCAGGGGCCGGGGAAGGCTGTCTAAGGACTCGCCCTCTCGGCACACCCACTAGAGTGTGGTGAGAGCGGTTTTTTATATATGGGGGGGCTTGTGTTTTGGGGGGGATTATTTTGGGAAGGCCGAAGATCAAGGCCTTGTTTGTTTTTATGGGGGTGTTTGTGTTGTGGAGGGGGGCCCTTATTTTTGTAAGGCCGATGTTGAAGGTCATTTGGATGGCCAAGTTTTGTAAGTCCTCCCCAGGTTTTGGGAGCAACAGATGTTTTTGACTGTTTTTTGGGGCTCTTGTCTGTTTTTCTGTTTCATGTGGGAAGGGCCCTGAGTTTGTGAAATAAAGCATTTTATTTATTCAGCATGTCCAGGTGTCATGTTTCAAGTGGTTGTTGCGTTAACCGGCTGAGGGCTTGCGGAGCGGCTGCCTTCAGGTGCGTACATTTCCACAGCCCATTCCCTGACAGGGGGCCTAGAAGTGTCGAGCAATAAGCCCCCGGCGGACGGCCCTTGGACCTTGTGGCTCCCTCCTGGGCTGGTACTCCACCTCCTCCTCCTCCTCCTCCTCATGGTCCTCCTGCTCGTCCTCCTGAGGTGGTGGTGCAATGTCAGGTGGCAGTGCCTGAGTCCTGCGGATAGCCAGGTTGTGCAGCATGCAGCACACGACGACGAACTGGGAGACTCTATCCGGCGAGTACTGTAGAGAGCTGCCGGAACGATCCAGGCAGCGGAACCGTTGCTTGAGGACGCCTATTGTTTGCTCTATGATGTTCCTTGTGGCTTGATGGCTTTCGTTGTATGCCTCCTCCGCTGGGGTCCTGGGCGCACGGAGCAGGGTCATGAGCCATGTACACAAAGGGTAGCCCTTGTCCCCAATAAGCCATCCCCTTGGTGGAGGCTGTGCCTGGAACATGTCAGCCACAGTAGTCTGGCGCAGGGTGAATGCATCGTGGCTGCTTCCTGGGAAGCGGGCATTGACAGCTAGGATGCGCTGCCTGTGGTCACACACCAGCTGTACATTGAGGGAATGGTAGCCCTTTCGGTTGCGGTAATCCTCGGCATTGTGGATAGGTGCCCGCATAGCCACATGCGTGCAGTCAATGGCGCCCTGCACCATGGGGAAGCCCGCGAACCTGCCAAATCCGACTGCACGCTGCTCCTGCCTCTGTCGGGTCATGGGGAAGGAGATGAATTGGTGTCTCCTCGCGAAAAGTGCATCGGTGACCTGCCGGATGCAGCGATGCGCGGCAAACTGGGAGATGTTCGCTATGTCCCCAGCAGCGGCTTGGAAGGAGCCGCTTGCATAAAAGCTCAGAGCCACCATGACCTTCACTTCCACCGAGAGAGACGTCCTGCACATCAGCTGTGGATGCAGATCTCTGTGAAGCAGCTGGCAGATCTCTGCAACCACCTCCCTTCTGAAGCGCAGCCTCTTAACACAATGCGCCGCAGTCATGGTGAGATAGGACACCTGCTGCCGGTATTGCCTGAGTGTGTAAGGCCTATGTTGCCGACGCCTGATGGCCCCTCTGCGTCTAGGCATGGCTGGCCCTCTCTCACAGCGTCTGCGAGCCCTTCGCACATAATGCTGCAACTCAGGGTTGCACCCCCATACAGCCCCCATAATGAAGTTGAAAACAGTGAAATCACAATGAGTCAAATGTCAAAGCACTGGCCAGAAGCCAAAAATACCTCTCCTATGTTGTCCCAAATCAGTTAGCTCTGTCCCTTGGTCTCTGTCCAGAAATCCAAAGCAGTAAAGTCATTGCAGCAAAATGGCTGGGCTTTATAGGTCAGTGTAAGTGCCCTTTAATTAGCACTCCCCGAGGCCCACAGGGCCTCTGTTGCGTTCCACTTCACAGTTCTTAGCAGCGCCACGCCCACATTGGGCGGGCGCCACTGAATTTCCGGTTTGGGGCGCACAAACAGCGTTGCGCGATGATATGACGTCATAAGCTGCACGCGCACCTGAGCGGGCGCAAACACTTTGCGCCGGCGCTAAATGTCAACTGAATTTGGGCGTCGGCGCGGATCACGCTGCGCCTGGGCGCAAAGTGCCTAGCGCTGGAAGTAGACCCCTCTTATGGCATTAACGGCTGGCGCTATCCACTGAATTTCTAGGCCTATGTGTTTTAAAAGCAACGTTTTTTTTAAAGACGCAGAAAGCGGGAAAATGAAAGGCAAAGTTTGGAATCAAGATGGCGGCGACTCACCTCGGTTCAGAACGATAAGGCCCGCCCACACACGCACCGATTGGTCGACCGTCAGGTCACCAAAGCGTAGGATTGGTCAATCGTCCCGTCACTCGACCGTAGGAGGGCCCGGCCGCACGCGGCAGCAAGCCGCCGTACGGTTGGTCGACCTCGAGGTCACTCTGTCGCTAATGAGCGGATAATGAGATGCTAATGACCGGAACGTTGAAGGTTTTTTGGATACCGCGGGCGCGATTTTAGCCCGGCCGAAAGGTAAATACGCTTAAGACCGTTTTGGAAAGGTAAGCTTTCTTTCGACGTAACGCACGTGTATGTACGCCCTGTAACTTTCGAGCGCATACCCGACAGATGCACACGCGATGACAGACAGACAGACAGAAGGACAAAATGACCGATTTATATATATAGACTAGCTGAAGTGCCCGGCGGTGCCGAGGCTTTTTCGAGGGCATGTTGTTGTTGGAAGAGAGAGAGAGAGAGCGACTGGGGGGGTGGAGAGAGAGAGAGAGAGAGAGAGAGCACGACTGGGGGGGAAGAGAGAGAGCGACTGGGGGGTAGAGAGAGAGCGACTGGGGGGTAGAGAGAGAGCGACGGGGGGAAGAGAGAGAGAGACGGGGAAGGGAGGGCGGGGGGGGAAGGGAGGGCGGGAAGGGAGGGCGGGGGGGAAGGGAGGGGGAGGGGGAAGGGGGGGAAGGGAGGGCGGGGGGGGAAGGGAGGGCAGGGGGGGAAGGGAGGGCGGGGGGGCAAGGGAGGGCGGGGTGGGAAGGGAGGGCGGGGGGGGAAGGGAGGGCGGGGGGAAGGGAGGGCAGGGGGGAAGGGAGGGCGGGGGGGAAGGGAGGGCGGGGGGGTGGGGGAAGGGAGGGTGGGGGGTGGGGGAAGGGAGGGCGGGGGGGAAGGGTGGGCGGGTAGGGGAAGGGAGGGCGGGGGGGAGGGCGGGGGTGGGGGGAAGGGAGGGCGGGGGGGAAGGGGGGAGGGGAGGGGAGGGCGGGGGGAGGGGAGGGGAGGGGAGGAGGGGGAGGAGGGAGGAGGAGAGAGCAGGGGGGGAGGGATGGGCGGGGGGAGGGAGGGGAGGAGGGGGGGAGGGGGGGAGGAGGGAGGAGGGGGGAGGGGGGAGAGGAGGGAGGGGGGGAGGGGAGGGGAAGGGGGAGAGTCCCCGAGCCCCCTGATCCCCGTCCCCCCAAACTCCCGAGCCCCCTGGTTGGCCCCCCCGAGACTCGCCCCCCACCCCCGAGGCTCGCCCCCCCCCACCAACCAAGCACCGAACTCCGGATGCGCGACCTTCCGAGCACCGGCCTCCCGAGCTGGCTTCAAGATTGCGGCTGTGCGAGATGGCCGGCGGGCCCGGTTGCCAGGGTAACGCTTGACGCTCACCAAGCCCCGCCCCCCCGGCCGAGCCAGAGAGAGAGACGCCGCGTCTCAGCTGCTCCTGCTGCGCGCGCACCTTTTAGTAAGGTAGCGGCGCTGGGCTGAGGCCCGCCCCTGCAGCCTTCGAGTGGGGCCAGGAGGTGCCTAGCTCGGGCGTGGGTGCGGAGGAGATGCCGAGGCTTCAAGGCCTACCTGGAAAAACGGGGAAAGGTCGGAAAATTAATGAGATTAGATAAGTTAATAACTTTCTAAATCTTTTTTTAAAAAAACAATATGTGTTTTAAAAGCAACGTTTTTTTTAAAGACGCAGAAAGCGGGAAAAAGAAAGGAAAAGTTTGGAATCAAGATGGCGGCGACTCACCTCGGTTCAGAACGATAAGGCCCGCCCACACACGCACCGATTGGGCCGGCGGCACACGCCAGCAACCCGGCGTACGATTGGTCGAGCTCGAGGTCACTCTGTCGCTAATGAGCGGATAATGAGATGCTAATGAGCGGAACATTAAGTTTTTTCGGATACCGCGGGCGCGATTTTAGCCCGGCCGAAACATAAATACGCTTAAAACCGTTTTGGAAAGGTAAGCTTTCTTTCAACGTAACGCACGCGTAGGTACGCCCTGTAACTTTCGAGCGCATAGCCGCCCAGACGCACACCTGCAGACAGACAGACAGATAGACAGAAGGACAGACAGACAGAAGGACCGATTTATATATATAGATAGATTAAGGGCAAGAGGATAAACAGGGAAAGAGTAGGGCCCATTAGGGACCAAAGTGGCAATCTGTGTGTAGAGCCAAAAGATGTAGGTGAGGTTTTAAATGAATATTTAGTATCTGTGTTCACTATGGAGAAGGACGATGTAGGCATAGCAATCAGGCAGGGGGATTGTGATATACTTGAACAAATTAATATTGAGAGGGAGGAGGTACTAGCGGTTTTAGCGGGCTTAAAAGTGGATAAATCCCCAGGCCCAGACAAGATGCATGCCAGGCTGCTGTGTGAGGCAAGGGAGGAGATTGCAGGGGCTCTGACACAAATTTTCAGAACCTCTCTGGCCACAGGGGAGGTGCCAGACGACTGGAGGACAGCTAACCTAGTACCATTATTCAAGAAGGGTAGTAGGGATAAACCAGGGAATTACAGGCCAGTGAGCCTAACATCAGTGGTAGGGAAATTATTGGAAAAATTTCTGAGGGACAGAATTAGTCTCCACTTGCAGAGGCAACGATTAATCAAGGATAGTCAGGATGGCTTTGTCAGGGGGAGATCATGTCTAATCAATTTGATTGAATTTTTCGAGGGGGTGACTAGGTGTGTGGATGAGGATAGTACAGTTGATGTAGTCAATAAGGCTTTTGACAGAGTCCCGCATGGGAGACTGGTCAAGAAGGTAACAGCCCATGGAATCCAGGGCAATTTGGCATATTGGATCCAAAATTGGCTTAGTGGCAGGAGGCAGAGGGTGATGGTCGAAGATTGTTTATGTTAAGTCTGTGTGTTCCAGTTGTATTAAGATTAATTACTGACACAGACTACAAGAATAAAGTTCAACAGGTCTTTACTAGTTGGAAGTCAGGACTATACTAAATACAATATCACTACACAGTACTTATATACCGGTGGTCACCACTGGTATTACGTATACAGCAGCCAGAGAAAGTAGTACATCTCTTAAGGTGGAACAGGCTTAAGTTCTCTTAAGGTGGAACAGGTTACATACACCACAATCCTCCCTTTTTAGCTTAACAGTCATATCCCCATTTAACATAACATCATAACATATATATATATATAACTTCAGGTATAAACAGTTCAAAGGTTCAGTCTCTCAGGAGGCCTTCTGATTCGGTTTGGATAACGCCTTTCAGTGGTCTCTGATTCTTGTTGCTGAGGTGACTCTTCTTGTTGGTTTCCTATGTATTGGACGTCATCATCAGGTACAGTCCCTGCCGAGGTAGATGCTTCAGGTTCATTAACGTCTTCCACAGATGTCTCTGTCGCAACCATGGGTTCGACCCTTGCTCTTGATTCTACCAGTTGATCCGCATGACGCCTTATCACATTGTTACCAATATCTACTGTGTACATCAGAGGTCCTTGTCTGGCCCGAATTGTTCCGGACTGCCATTTTTCGTTTCCATAGCCCCTTGCCAACACTGGTTGTCCTACGTCGAAACTTCGAGTGGACTTGTTATTAATATGCCGGAACTGTTTGTTTTCCACTTCCCTCCGCACATTTGGTTTTAACAAGTCCAACCTGGACCGCAACCTCCTGTTATAAAACATCATGGCAGGACTTTGGTTAGTCACTGCATGAGCGGTGTTTCGATATGCCATTAGGAAATTGTCCACCTTGTGTTGTAACGGAATCTGATCATCGTTCATGGCCTTTATTGCCTTTTTGAATGTTTGGACAAATCTCTCGGCCAACCCATTTGTTGCCGGATGATATGGGGCAGAGGTATAATGTTTCACCCCATTCTTCTTTAAGAATTTTTGGAATTCTTCCGACACGAACTGTGGTCCGTTGTCTGAACATATCTGTTCTGGCAATCCGTTCCTTGTGAATATTGTTCTTAACACCGCAATTGTCTTTTCTGAAGTAGTGGTATTCATCTTGATCACTTCTGGCCATTTGGAATGTGCGTCCACCACAATTAGGAACATGGAGTCCATGAATGGACCAGCAAAGTCAATATGTACGCGTTGCCATGGGGCTGAAGGCCATTCCCATGGGTGTAGCGGTGCGATCGGAGGTGCATTTTGCACTTTTTGGCACCCAGCGCAGCTTTTTGTCAACTCCTCTATCTGTTGGTCAATGCCCGGCCACCATACATAAGCCTTAGCAAGACTTTTCATCTTAACTCCCCCCAGATGACCTTCATGCAGTTCCTTTAGAACTCTTTCCCGTAACTTGGGAGGAATAATCACTCTTGTCCCATACATCAAAGTACAATGGCAGACGGACAGCTGGTCTCGCCTTGCCGAGAATGCCGGTAACAGAGGATCACCATGTGTTGGCCATCCCTTCACTGTCACCTCGTAAACTCGGGACAGTGTCGGATCGTTCCTGGTTTCTCTTTCAATACTTGCATTGGTGACTGGTAAACACTCGATGATGGTCGAATGAAATAACTCAACAGGGTCAACTTTCGTCGTCTCTTCTGCTTCAGGTAGTGGCAGGCGCGACAGCCCATCAGCATTGCCATGCTGCTTTGTACCTTTGAATTCTATTTGATATTGATGTGCCCCTAGGAAAAGGGACCATCTCTGGAGTCGCTGTGCTGTCATCACCGAAACACCCTTCTTAGGGTTAAAAATGGATACCAACGGCTGATGGTCTGTCAGAAGTGTGAATCTTTGGCCCTGCAGGTAATGATTAAACTTCTTCACTCCCCATACAAGGCTGAGCACCTCCCTATCGATCTGCGCATAGTTGCGCTCAGCGGAGGTCAATGATCTGGATGCAAACGTGACTGGCCTTTCCGTGCCATTTGGCAACTTGTGTGAGAGTACTGCCCCAATACCATATGGAGAAGCATCACAAGCCAACCGAATAGGCAGTGTCGGGTTGAAGTGAGCCAACACTTCCTCTGAGGTGATCAATTGTTTGCTTTTGCGAAATGCCTTCTTACAGTTTTCGCTCCATTCCCATGGTACCCCCTTCTGTAAAAGAGCGTTCAGCGGGTGCAGTACCGTGGATAGATTCGGTAGAAACTTATGGTAATAGTTAATCAATCCCAGAAACGACCTCAACTGAGAGACATTATCCGGAGTGGGAGCCTTTACAACTGCCTCTATCTTGTCAGGAGACTTATGAAGCCCCTCCACAATGACATGACCACAGTACGAGATCCGCTTCTGAAAGAACTCACATTTCTGCCGATTAACTCTAAGTCCATACTCTTTCAGTCTGTTGAGCACCAGTTCCAAGTTTGCGAGGTGTTCTTCATCACCATCACCTGTAATCAGAATATCGTCCAGGTAACATTGTGTGCCTGGAATTCCCTGTAATACCTGCTCCATGGCCCTCTGCCAAATTGCCGGAGCCGATGCCACTCCAAAAACCAGCCTATTATACCGGTACAAACCTCTATGCGTGTTGATCGTGAGGTACTGGCGTGACTCTTCATCAACCTCCATCTGCAAGTACGCCTGCGCCAGGTCTATCTTGGTGAAGTGTTTCCCGCCAGACAACGAAGCAAAAATATCCTCAATCCGCGGAAGCGGATACTGCACCGTGTGAAGCACCGGATTAACGGTGATCTTGAAATCTCCACAGATGCGAACCTTCCCTGGTTCTCCTGGCTTGTTGCTCGAAGGATGTTTCATAACGGGAACAATGGGCGTAGCCCACTCACTCCAATCTACCTTAGACAGTACACCTGAACGTTCTAGCGCTTCCAGTTCCGCTTCTACAGTAGGTCGTATTGCATAGGGTACCAGTCTGGCTTTGAAAAATTTTGGTTGTGCATGTTCATCAATCTTGATGTTTGCCGTAATTCCTTTCAGTGTTCCCAGTCATTGCTGGAACACCTCTTTAGCATCATCCAATATTTTGGACAATCGTTTAGGTTTGACATCTGTTTCCCCGGAATCTACTGTTAGTGCTTTTAAGGAGTGCCAGTCCATATTCATTTTCCTAATCCACTCCCATCCCAGTAGTGGTGGACCTCCTTCAGGTAGCACATATAAGTCCATTACTTGGCTTTCTTCGCCCTTGTGGACCACTTTTACCTCTATCTTTCCGATGGGGTACACTCTTTGCCCCGTGTATGTTTTCAATATAATCTCCGTATCCCGTAGGGGAATATGTTGGAATAACTTTTTGTAATCTTTCTTATTCATGACCGTCAATGCCGATCCAGTGTCCAATTCCATCTTTACTTGGACTCCTGCTATCTGAAGAGTGACCCAAATTGTCTGGAGATCTGCATCCTTACCAACGTTGTGTACTCTTAAGCTACCCAGTTCATTACTGCTAGCGTCTGAATCTGACTTCTGTTCGTTCGAACTCGTCTTTGTCACCTTGTGCACCTTTATGTATTTTCCTTGCGGTGACTTTTTGTTGCTGGTCTTCTTTCCTGACCGGCATACTTTAGCTATGTGGCCAAGCCTGCCACACGTTCTGCATTCTTGGTTTTTAAACCAACACTGGTTCTGATCGTGTGTTGTCTTTCCACAATGATAACATTTTACAGTACTCAAACCCAATTTATTTGTACTGCGTTCCGGTGACCGTAGCTGCATTACTGCTGTGCCTCTCGCTGCGGCTTCGTGTGCTGCTGCCATAGTGACCGCTTTCTCAAGCGTCAGCTCATTCTCCTCGAGCAGTCGCCTTTGTGTATCCTCTTTTAATAATCCACACACAAATTTATCTCTTAGCGCGTCTGTCAGTCCCATTCCAAACTGACAGCACTTTGCTAGCTTACGCAATTCCATTAAATATTCAGCATTGCTTTCATCCTCCAGCTGCCTTCTGCTGTAAAATTTAAATCGTTCCGCTAGCATCAGCGGCGTGGGGTCTAGATGATTTTTCAGGACAGTAACAATCTCCTCGAACGTCTTATCCGCCGGTTCATCTGGTGATAAAAGGTGTTTCAATTGCCCGTATGTCTTCGCACCCATTAAGTTCAATAACGTTAGTGCTTTCTCTGCATCTGGGATTTTATTTGCTTTACAATAATTTTGTATGCGTTCTACATACATAGCCCAATCTTCGATGTCGCCATCAAAGGTATCAATGTTCACATGTTTAGGCATCGTTGCAATTTATTTTATCCCAAGATGGCGGCTTCCCGCTCTTGTCTTCGTCCTCCGCCTACAAAATGGCGGTTTTCCCGCGCTTGGCGGTCTTCACCCACTGGCTGCAATGGCGTTTGGCGTGCCGCTGCTGCTCCCCTTTCCCAGCGGTTAGTAACTCCCCCGACGCTGTCTCCGCTTCACCGCGGCTCCCTCGGGCATTCGCGCTTCCCCGATGTCGCGCCTCGCAGCCCTTCTTGCAGCCCGGTTATTAGCACCGGCTGCGTTCGCCTTCACCGCGGCTCTCACGCCTTCAGTCGCCCCAGACGCTGCGCCTTTTTGGCCCGAAAGCGGCCCGGCCCTTATCACCAGCCGTGATCGATGTCCCCGCGCTGCGCCTTTCGGCCCAAATGCGGCCCGGCCCTTATCTCCGGTCGCGACCGATCTCACCGCCCTTATTCCTCCGTCTTCCTCCCCCCGTCTGTACAGCCAACGCGGCCGACTTTCTGCTCGCGTCGCTGACCGGCTTACCCACTACCGAGGTAGAAAGAAGATAGCTGACTGCCGCTGATGGAGGCTTTGAGTTCAGGATGTCTTCTGCACTCCGGGTTCTCGATGCCTGCCGCGCGACGTGTCTTCCAGCAGGGTGATGAGGGTGGATGCCTCCCTTCGACGCCCGTTCTGTGGACGAAGCCGCCGTGGATATAAACTGCCGCAGGGTAAGAATCGGACTCGTCGCCACTGTTAAGTCTGTGTGTTCCAGTTGTATTAAGATTAATTACTGACACAGACTACAAGAATAAAGTTTCAACAGGTCTTTACTAGTTGGAGGTCAGGACTATACTAAATACAATCTCACTACACAGTACTTATATACCGGTGGTCAACACCGGTATTACGTATACAGCAGCCAGAGAAAGTAGTACATCTCTTAAGGTGGAACAGGCTTAAGTTCTCTTAAGGTGGAACAGGTTACATACACCACAGTTTATGTGACTGGAAGCCTGTGTCCAGTGGTGTACCACAGGGATCAGTGCTGGGTCCTTTGCTAATGGTAGTGTACATTAATGATTTAGATATGAATGTAGGAGGTATGATCAGTAAGTTCGCAGATGACACAAAAATTGGTGGAGTGGTAAATAGCGAGAATGGAAGCCTCAGGCTACAGGATGATATGGATGGTTTGGTTAGATGGCAAAACAGTGGTAAATGCGATTTAACCCTGAAAAGTGTGAGGTGATGCATTTTGGGAGGACTAACAAGGCAAGGGAATACACAATGAATGGTAGAACCCGAGGGACCTTGGTGTGCATGTACATAGATCGCTGAAGGCAGCAGGACAGGCCTACTCCTGCTCCTATTTTTCTATGTTTCTATGTTTCTATGACTCAAGCAGCCTTAATGATGGCAGATCCACGCCCCAGGGAGAGCCTGCAGATTCTGTGACCATGCATTGGAGGTTTGGTGTTTGCAGTGGAAAGGAAAAGGGCGATGCTCTACCCAGCAAGTGGCAGGAAGCCCTCGCTGCAAGTCTTCCACACCATGTGGAGGGAGGTAGCACTATGATCCCCAGGACCCACACACAGTGCAGGAAGAAATTTAACGACCTAACTCGGGTGGTCAGGGTGATTCAATGCTTCAACAAATGTTACATACCACCATCTGAACCACTGCCCAAGGCACCACACCCCCAGCACTCACCCACCAACAATCTCCACCTACCAACACTCACACCCACATCTCACACCTTGCACACAATCACAGCTATTCAACTATGGCAGGCACATCACCCAAACACATTGCTCCACACTCAGTCACACGCTTTCCTTTCTCTTGCAGTCCCAGGTGGCTCACAACAGGAAGGAGCAGGAGTGCACAGGCGGGGGACAAGCTGACACCCAACCACTGTCTGAGCTGGAGACTCGAGTGCTGCAGATTATTGGGTGCCATTGACCCCCTTGGGGGCAACAACGGTATATTCATCCCTACTCCTTTTTCTCACATCCCACTTCCCCCTCACCCCACAAGCTTAACACACTTTCCAGCTAATCCTGCTGTTTACATGCATTTCTCCCTTCCTGCCCCCTCCCCTCACCTTAACCTGAATTGTGTGCAGTTATGCTTTCAGATAATGAGCCTGCACCTGAGCAGCCTGTCCCTTAGGGTACCGTTGAGAGCGAGGCGGGAGACGAGGAGGAGGAAGAAGACACACGTCACTACATGTCTCACCCGCAATCACCAGCTCAGATACTGGCACTACGCGTTCTTTAGAGGCTAGTATAGTAGTGGGATCTGCACAGGGTGATGCACCGGGGACGAGCGGGCTGTAGCAAGGCCAGGGGGAAAGGGTAGCTCGGGAGCCAGCTCTCTGGAGGATGAGTTCGCATGCGAGTTCTGCTTCCCAGGACTCAGATGAGGACCTCGATGGGGAGGCCTTTAGAAGAAGGAGGATGGGCATGCACACGGAGATGATAGGTGCAATGGCCAAAGGTGCCCGAGAGCCACTCGGCAATGGTAAAGAGCGTGGAGGAGTCTGCCTCCAACATTGCACAGAGCTCTGCGCACATCATGGAGCCCATCATTTGCAAAGGATGGTAGACTCCCAGAGAGAGTGCGGCGACCCAGACCTGATGCCGTTTGTGATGGGTGATCTGGCAGTTTCCATTGCAGCACAGGTGGAAGTGACGCAACGTCTTAGTGCTGTAATGCAGTCTATGCTTGGTGGCATTCAATCTCAGACTGCTCTCATTCAGTCTCAGCTTGATGCCATGCAAGCTCTGACTGCTGTCATCGTGGCCGAGTCTACCACCATCGACCAGGACTTTCATGGTGTCGCAGCAGGCCAGCAATCTGTGCTCCAACAGATTGCTCAGGATGCTGAGGTGCTGCCCTGGGGGAATGGCAGTGCGTCAGTGGAGCAGGAAGTTGCTGTCCTCTCTCAGGGTGACAGCATTCCTCCTCCCACCACTGGCACTCCGCCATTGTCCTTGTTGCTGCCTGTCATGCAGCCAGCCCAGACTGCTGCCGCCCATGCTGAGGTGGTGCAGTCTACAGCCGGGCCTTCCAGGCCCAGAGCTGGTCAAGGGCATCCTGCAAGGCCATTTGAAGTCTCTCTCAGTAGCCTTCCACCAGCCGTGCTGCAGCCACTGGGCCAACACTTCGTAGGAGCACTAGAGTATATAAATATATTAAGGGCAAGAGGATAACCAGGGAAAGAGTAGAGCCCATTAGGGACCAAAGTGGCAATCTGTGCGTAGAGCCGGAAGATGTAGGTGAGGTTTTAAATGAATATTTTGCATCTGTGTTCACTATGGAGAAGGACGATATAGGCAAAGAAATCAGGCAGGGGGATTGTGATATACTTGAACAAATTAGCATTGAGAGGGAGGAGGTACTAGCGGTTTTAGCAGGCTTAAAAGTGGATAAATCCCCAGGCCCAGATGAGATGTATCCCAGGCTGCTGTGTGAGGCAAGGGAAGAGATTGCAGGGGCTATGACACAAATTTTCAGAACCTCTCTGGCCACAGGGGATGTGCCAGAGGACTGGAGAACAGCTAACATAGTACATTATTCAAGAAGAGTAGTAGGGATAAACCAGGGAATTACAGACCAGTGAGCCTAACATCAGTGGTAGGGAAATTATTGGAAAAAATTCTGAGCGACAGAATTAGTCTCCACTTGGAGATGCAAGGATTAATCAAGGATAGTCAGCATGGCTTTGTCAGGGGGAGATCATGTCTAACCAATTTGATTGAATTTTTCGAGGGGGTGACTAAGTGTGTGGATGAGGGTAGTGCAATTGATGTAGTCTACATGGACTTCAATAAGGCTTTTGACAAAGTCCCGCATGGGAGACTGGTCAAGAAGGTAAGAGCCCATGGGATCCAGGGCAATTTAGCACATTGGATCCAAAAATGGCTTAGTGGCAGGAGGCAGAGGGTGATGGTCGAAGGTTGTTTTTGTGACTGGAAACCTATGTCCAGTGGTGTACCGCAGGGATTGGTGCTCGGTCCCTTGCCGTTTGTAGTGTACATTCATGATTTAGATATGAATGTAGGAGGTATGATCAGTAAGTTCGCAGATGACATGAAAATTAGTGGAGTGGTAAATAGCGAGGAGGGAAGCCTCAGGCTACAGGACGATATAGACGGGCTGGTCAGACAGGCAGAACAGTGGCAAATGGAATTTAACCCCGAAAAGTGTGAGGTGCTGCATTTTGGGAGGACTAACAAGGCAAGGGAATACACAATGAATGGTAGGACCCTAGGAAGGACACAGGATCGGAGGGACCTTGGTGTGCATGTACATAGATCCCTGAAGGCAGCAGGACAGGTAGATAAGGTGGTTAAAAAGGCACATAGGATACTTGCCTTCATTAGCCGAGGCATAGAATATAAGAGCAGGGAGGTTATGATGGAGCTGTACAAAATGCTAGTTAGGCCACAGCTGGAATACTGTGTGCAGTTCTGGTCGCCACACTATAGGAAGGATGTGATTGCATTGGAGAGGGTGGAGAGGAGATTCACCAGGATGTTACCTGGGCTGGAGCGCTTCAGCTATGAAGAGAGACTGGACAGGCTGGGGTTGTTTTCCTTAGAGCAGAGAAGGCTGAGGGGGGACCTGATTGAGGTGTACAAAATTATGAGGGGCATAGATAGGGTAGATAGAAAGGAACTTTTCCCCTTAGTAGAGAGGTCAATAACCAGGGGGCATAGTTTCAAGGTAAGGGGCAGGAGGTTTAGAGGGGATTTGAGGGAACACTTTTTCACCCAGAGGGTGGTTGGAACCTGGAACTCACTGCCTGAAAGGGTGGTAGAGGCAGGAACCCTCACAACATTCAGGAAGCATTTAGATGACCACTTGACATGCCATAGCATGCAAGGCTACGGACCAAGTACTGGAAAATGGGATTAGAATCGACAGGGCTTGATGGCCGGCGCAGACACGATGGGCCGAAGGGCCGCTTTCTGTGCTGTATAACTCTATGACTCTATCTATGACTCTAGTAGGCAAAGGCACAGTAACAAGAGGCACGAACTTTTGCATAAGGGTGAATAGGTAATATTGTTGTTGTAAGTAAGTGTTCACTGATCATTGATAAATTTATTAATTCAGTTTGGATTATTTTGTGGTGCCTCTCATTTCAACTTTGCGCTGTGATATGGCGTGCGACAGGGATGGAATGATGGGGGTGTGGTGAGCAACTGGGATCTGGGGTTTAATTTATTGGAACCGCAGTCTGATGAAGCAGTAACGGACCGCCCTTCTGGAAGGCCAATTGAGTAGCTGCCTCCTCCCTTGCTCTTTTTCCTCCTCCTCTTCCTCTCCCTCTTCCTCCTCCTGAGGTGGTCATGCAATCCCTGGTGACAAGGGCTAGGCCCTCATGATGGCCAAGTTGCGGAGCATGATGAAATGGGACACCTGCTGAGCTGAGTACTGGAGGGCTCCTCCCGAGTGGTCAAGGCAGCGGAACCATTGCTTGAGCATCCCGATGGTTTGCTTGATGATGTTCCTGGTGGCGGCATGGCTATCATTATATGAGTGCTGGGCAGGAGTGTTGGGGTTGTGGAGGGGAGTCATGAGCCAGATGGAGAGCGAATAGCCCTTGTCTCCAACCAGCCAGCCACGAGCTTGATGTGGTGGCTGGAAGAGTGCTGGCTCACCGGTCTGGCACAGGCACACCAACTGCACATTAATTGAGTGGTAGCCTTTGCAGTTACGGAAGATCTCAGGATTGTTATGTGGTGCAATCTATGGCGCCCTGCACCTTGGGGAAGCCTGCTAACCTGGCAAAGCCACATGCACATTCATCTTGCTTCTCTCTGGTGATGGGGAAGGAAATGTAATCCATTCTCCTACTGTAGAGAGCCTCTGTGACCTCCCGGATGCAGTGATGGATGGCGAACTGCGGGATGTTAGCTATATCTCCTGTTGCAGACTGGAAGGATCGACTGGTGAAGAAATTGAGGGTGACGGTGACCTTGACTGCCACTGAGAGAGCTGTGGTCGCCCTGATCTGAGGCTTGAGGTCTGGTTGCAGGAGGTGGCAGAGTTCTGTGACCACCTCCTTGCTGAAGTGGAGCCTTCTAATACACTGCTCCTCGCTTAATTGGAGGTAGGAGAAGTGCTCTCGGAATACCCTCGGAAGCTAAGGCCTCCTGTTGAGAGCCTTCATGGCCCTTCTCCTCCCTCTGGCCACATGTTCCAATCTTTCTCGCTGCCTCCACCGTAGATCCTGGAGGGCCAGGTCGACTGCCAGTACAGCCCCCATTAAAGTGTAGCACTTTGATATGTTGTGAGAATAAATGTAACTAATTGTTAGTAGACACAACACTCCTGATACTAAACAACCTTTAACTGACTGAATTAAATGGTTGCACAATGTCAAACTGACAAGGAAGCAATGAAATAGCACTAACCTGACAGCTGCAACTCATTACTCATGATTCCTTTAAATAGCACCCCTGCAGCTCACAGCCGCCTGCTTGACGCCTCCTCTCCCTGTCAAGGTGAGGCGCTAAGGCAGGGGGTGACAATTAATTTTGCAGATCGGGCGCCCAGTGAGCATTGCACACTCACTGACGTCACAATCTGCCTGGTGCTGAGCTCCCCGGCGGTAACTCGTAGTGGCGGAACTACTGGGGCCTGATTTGGTGTGTATTGCTGGATTTGCCTCACCCTGGTGCTACTGCAGCAGTGCCTCATTAGCGCCTCCACCAGGCGCTATCTGGAGGCGCTAACCTACTGAATTTTCCCCCATAGACGCTTACAGCACAGAAGGAGGCTATTTGGCCTGACATGCCTGTGCTGGCACTTTGAAAGAGAAGTCATTATTAGTCCCACAGCCTCACTTTTTGTCCATAACCCTGTAAGCTCCTCATCCTCTAACACCTGTCGAACTCCCTTTCAAAATTATTTATGGAATCAACTTCCACCACTTTTTCAGGTAGTGCGTTCCAGATCCTGACAACTCTGAAAAAAGAAATTTCTCCTCATCACCCCTCTAGATCTTTTGCCAATGATTTTAAATCTATGACCTCTGGTTATTGACCCACTCGCCAGAGGGAATAGCTTTTCTCTATCTACTCTATCAAAACCTCTCATCATCTTGAAAATCTCTATTAGGTCACCTCTTAACCTTCCCTGTTCCAAGGAGAACAGTCCTAACTTTTCCAACCTCTCCTCATAACTGAAGTCCCTCATCCCTGGTAACATCCTGGTAAACCTCCTCTGTACCCTTTCTAAGGCCTTTACATCTTTCCTGAAGTGTGGTGCCCAGAATTGTCCACAATACTCCAGCTGAGGACTAACCAGTGATTTATAAAGTTCTAGCATGATTTCTTTGGTTTTATATTCTATGGCCCCGATTTTCTGGCCGCCGTTGGGCAGCTTTTCATGCGGCCAGGGGCTGAAAATCGGCGAAAAAGCGGGTCGGGACCCCCCCCCCGCCTGATTCCCCGCCCCGTCCGACTTTCGGACTGCCGTTTCCGCGCGCCCTGCTTCAGTCCCGGCCGCCGCTGGCGGGACTGGTCGTCGGAGCACTAACAAGCAATTATCTGCTTGTTGAAGTGGATTTTCCCGTGCCGTTGCGATTTTGGGGCTTTCCCCACCTAAAATCCGCCTGCGGGGAACCCCGCTGCTGAGAGCTGGCGTGAAAACAGCTGGCTTGCTTGCTTGCAGCAGCAGGTCGCTGAGGGCTGAAGAGATTTAAAGAGGCAGCATTTGCAGGCTGCAGGACCTTGTTGATCAAGGCTTGGGGGAACTTTTTGAAGCCTTAGGAGCAGCTGCAGAAAGTTGGAGCCTCACACACTTCTCCAGTGTGAGCTCCTGGGAAGCCCCTCTCACCACCCTAACTCAGCGCCCCCTCAACGGAGGCATCTGCCAGAAGCATGGGAGGCCTTTGGGACGTTCCCTCCCTGGCATTAGAGGATCTCCAACAGCAGAGGTGGCAGCAGCAGAACCAGGAACAGCAGGATGAGCACCAGGAGCACCAGGCTGCTGCTCACTCACCTGAAGCTGCACAGGCCAGAAGGGGCCAGCGCTTGGAAGTGGCTTGAGAGCACCTTGCTGCGCTTTAGGGGGCCAGTGGGACCCGTTTCTGCACTGGCAGTCCTACTCAGAAGGACTTCCATGAAGATCTGGTTTCTCTGCTCAACAGATGGCCAACGCTCCTCAAGAGATGTCATTCTCTTAAGAGCACTCACCATGTTTTCCGTACCCTGGCGAGTTATCTCCTGCATGGAGGTTGCCAACCTTTCCATGGTGATGCGTTCATGTGCCAATGACTCCACAAAGGCTCTGCTCATGGTCGCTATGGACTCCTCCATTTGCTCAGCACTCGCAGTGACCCTGGAGACTAAACCTGCCAGAGACTCCTGCATCTGTGCATGGAGATCCATCACCTCTTCTCTTGCGGATGGACCCAGAGACAGAGGGTCGTCATGCAGCACAGCTGAGCTGAGCTGGCAGAGTCCTGTGCCCTCCGACGAGGATTCTCCACTGCTGTCCCTGTCTCCAGAATCTGCTGAGGCCCACTTGTGAGCTGTGAAACACCAGGTGACAACACTACTCTATGTCCCGAAGGTCCCCCCGAGGTGTGAGTGTCTGCGCTGGGTGTGCTTACTTCTGCTGATGCTGCGTCCTCAGAGGTTGGAGCTTCCTCTGAGGAGTCTGGCTGCACAGCCTCTTCCTCCTCCACAGTGAGGATGGGGGCTCTGGATGGTACTGTGGGGGAGTAAAGGAAGGAGTTAGAGATGTAATGCCAAGGTTCTTCTGGTGACTCCCAGCGAGTTGGCATCTGCTGACACCTGCATCCATGCAGCATTGGTCTCAGTGGGAGGCCTCTTCCTCCCTGACCTAGTGAAGAGGGCCTCCCTGTGGGCCCTAACCCCATCCAATAATGCCTGCAGTGAAGCCTCGTCAAATTTGAAGGTAGCTCGGCCTCTGCCGCTGGCAGCAGCTGGTGCAGGCTCCTCTGCCATTGTGCAAGAGTGGTTGAGAAGCCTGCAGAGGTGGAGAAGCTTGCTGGACACTTTGAAAGCACCACGAATGATGACATCATACTGTGGGGATTTCTGACTCGAACTGGACAATTAGCAAGGCTTCCCACATGCTGGGAATTAATTGGCCACTTGAGGGAAAATTGCGTGGAGCTGGCTGACACTTTTTTATGTGTGTCAGAAACCCCACATTCGGGAAAATCCGACCATTCCCCACACAAGCCGAAAATCGGGTGCCTCTATTTATAAACCCAAGTAACCCATCTGCTTTTTTAACCATCTTATCAACTTATCTTTGAAATTTTCTACCCCAGATCGCTGTGGAGGCTCAGTCATTGGGTATATTCAAAACAGAAGTCGATAGATTTCTGACTAGTAAGGGCATCAAGGGATATGGCGATTGGGCCGGTGAATGGAATTGAGGCAAAAGATCAGCCATGATCTCATTGAATGGCGGAGTAGGCTCTAAGGACCGAATGGCCTACTCCTGCTCCTATTTCTTATGTTCTTAGAAATATAGAAACATAGAAGATAGGAGCAGGAGTAGGCCATTCGGCCCTTCGAGCCTGCTCCGCCATTCAATGAGATCATGGCTGATCATCCAAATTCAGTACCCTGTCCCTGCCTTCTCCCCATATCCCTTGATCACTTTAGCCTTAAGAAATATATCCAACTCTTTCTTGAATATATTTAATGAACTGGCCTCCACCGCCCTCTGTGGTAGAGAATTCCACAGGTTCACCACTCTCTGGGTGAAGAAATTCCTCCTCATTTCAGTCCTAAATGGCTTACCCCTTATCCTAGACTATGACCCCTGGTTCTGGACTCCCGACCATCGGGAACATCCTTCCTGCATCTAGTCTGTCCAGGCCTGACAGAATTTTATAGGTTTCGATGAGATTCCCCTCTCAATTTTCTTATTTTCTTAAGATCAAATTAGCCAATTATGTTAAGTGTCAACTTGTCACAGTTGGCAGCACAGAAACAGGCCATTTGCCCCAACTGGTCCATGCTCTACACGAACCTGCTCCCACCCCTCTTCATCTAACCCTATCAGCATAACCTTCTATTCCTTTCTCCCACATATGTTTATTTAGCTTCCATTTAAATGTATCTATGCTACTCGTCTCAGCTACCCCTTGTGGTCGTGAGTTCCACATTTGAATCACTCTCTGGGTAAAGAAGTTTCTCCTGAATTCCCTATTGGATTTATTAGAGATCATCTTATATTCATGGCCCTCAGTTTTGGTAGGGTAATCTCCTTAGAGCAGAGAAGACTCAGAGGCAATTTGATAGAGGTGTTTAAAATCATGAAAGGTTTAGATAGAGTAAATAAAGAGAAACTGTTTCCAATGGCTGCAGGGTCGATAACCAGTGGGCACAGTATAAGGTGATTGGCAAAACAACCAGAGGTGACGTGAGGGAAAGCTTTGGAGTGGTTAGGATTTGGGATGCACTGCCTGATAGGGTGGTGAAAACAGATTCAAAAGTAGCTTTCAAAAGGGAATTTGGATAAATAAGAACATAAGAACATAAGAAATAGGAGCAGGAGCAGGCCAATCGGCCCCTCGAGCCTGCTCTGCCATTCAATAAGATCATGGCTGATCTGATCCTAACCTCAAATCTACTTTCACTCTCCATCCCACCCGAACCCATGTGATCTCCCGGGAGAGGCGAAAAACCAGATAAAAAACCCAATGGCCAATTTGGGAGAAAAAATCTGGGAAATTCCTCTCCGACCCATCTAGGCGATCGAAACTCGTCCAGAAGATCACTCTGTCCCTGTATTTCCTGCAGTACTTACCTTCTGTAAGAGGTGATCTCCACCCCAGCCAGGAACAGGCCCAATTTACTCTTGAAGGACTCCTAGCTGACAGCCTGTTCCCGAGGTCTCCACTAATCCCTGTGAATAGAACCACCTCCTGAAATCTAACACAGAATTAGAACACAAGAAGGAGGAGCAGGACCAGGCTACACGGCCCCTGGGCCCGCTCCGCCACCCACAGGGCCATGACCAATCCGAACCTAGCCTCATGCCCGATTTCCTCCCCGCTCCCCGTAACCCCTAATTCCCCTTACTTCTAGGAAACGGTCTATTTCTATTTTAAATTTATTTAATGATGTAGCTTCCACAGCTCTCTGGGGCAGCAAATTCCACAGACCTACCACCCTCTGAGTGAAGAAGTTTCTCCTCATCTCAGTTTTGAAAGAGCAGCCCCTTATTCTAAGGTTATACCCCCTAGTTCTAGTTTCACCCATCATTGGAAACATCCTCACCGCATTCACCTGATCAAGCCCCTTCACAATCTTATATGTTTCAATAAGATCGCCTCTCATTCTTCTGAATTCCAATGAGTAGAGTCCCAATCTACTCAACCTCTCCTCATATATCAATCCCCACATCCCCGGGATTAACCGAGTGAACCTTCTTTGTACTTAAAGGAGAAAATATTGCAGGGATATGGAGAAAGAGCGAGGGAGTGGGACTAACTTGATTGCTCTTCGAAAGAGTCGGCGCAGACTCGATGGGCCGAATGACTTCCTTCTGTGCTGTACTATTCTATAATTCTATGGCCCTGATTTTCTGGCCGCCGTCGGGCGGCTTTTCATGCGGCCGGGGGCCGAAAATCGGCGAAAAAGCGGGTCGGGACCCCCCCCCGCCTGATTCCCCGCCCTGTCCGACTTTCGGACTGCCGTTTCCACGTGCCCCGCTTCAGTCCCGGCCGCCGCTGGCGGGACTGGTCTTCGGAGCACTAACAAGCAATTATCTGCTTGTTGAAGTGGATTTTCCCGTGCCGTTGCGACTTTGGGGCTTTCCCCACCTGAAACCCGCCTGCGGGGAACCCCGCTGCTGAGAGCTGGCGTGAAAACAGCTGGCTTGCTTGCTTGCAGCAGCAGGTCGCTGAGGGCTGAAGAGATTTAAATAGGCAGCATTTGCATGCTGCAGGACCTTGTTGATCAAGGCTTGGGGGAACTTTTTGAAACCTTAGGAGCAGCTGCAGAAAGTTGGAGCCTCACACACTTCTCCAGTGTGAGCTCCTGGGAAGCCCCTCTCACCACCCTAACTCAGCGCCCCCTCAACGGAGGCATCTGCCAGAAGCATGGGAGGCCTTTGGGACGTTCCCTTCCTGGCATTAGAGGATCTCCAGCAGCAGAGGTGGCAGCAGCAGAACCAGGAACAGCAGGATGAGCACCAGGAGCACCAGGCTGCTGCTCACTCACCTGAAGCTGCACAGGCCAGAAGGAGCCAGCGCTTGGAAGTGGCTTGAGAGCACCTTGCTGCGCTTTAGGGGGCCAGTGGGACCCCTTTCTGCACTGGCAGTCCTACTCAGAAGGACTTCCATGAAGATCTGGTTTCTCTGTTCAACAGATGGCCAACGCTCCTCAAGAGATGTCATTCTCTTATGAGCACTCACCATGTTTTCCGTACCCTGGCGAGTTATCTCCTGCATGGAGGTTGCCAACCTTTCCATGGTGATGCGTTCATGCGCCAGACTCCACAAAGGCTCTGCTCATGGTCGCTATGGACTCCTCCATTTGCTCAGCACTCGCAGTGACCTTGGAGACAAAACCTGCCAGAGACTCCTGCATCTGTGCATGGAGATCCATCACCTCTTCTCTTGCGGATGGACCCAGAGGCAGAGGGTCGTCATGCAGCACAGCTGAGCTGGCAGAGTCCTGCGCCCTCCGACGAGGACTCTCCACTGCTGTCCCTGTCTCCAGAATCTGCTGAGGCTCACTTGTGAGCTGTGAAACACCAGGTGACAACACTACTCTATGACCCGAAGGTCCCCCCGAGGTGTGAGTGCCTGTGCTGGTGCTGGGTGCGCTTACTTCTGCTGATGCTGCGCCCTCAGAGGTTGGAGCTTCCTCTGAGGAGTCTGGCTGCACAGCCTCTTCCTCCTCCACAGTGAGGACGGGGGCTCTGGATGGTACTGTGGGGGAGTAAAGGAAGGAGATAGAGATGTAATGCCAAGGTTCTTCTGGTGACTCCCAGCGAGTTGGCATCTGCTGACACCTGCATCCATGCAGCATTGGTCTCAGTGAGAGGCCTCTTCCTCCCTGACCTAGGGAAGAGGACCTCCCTGTGGGCCCTAACCCCGTCCAATAATGCCTGCAGTGAAGCCTCGTCGAATTTGAAGGTAGCTCGGCCTCTGCCACTGGCAGCAGCTGGTGCGGGCTCCTCTGCCATTGTGCAAGAGTGGTTGAGAAGCCTGCAGAGGTGGAGAAGCTTGCTGGATACTTTGAAAGCACCACAAATGATGACATCATAGTGTGGGGATTTCTGACTCGAATTGGACAATTAGCAAGGCTTCCCACATGCTGGGAATTAATTGGCCACTTGAGGGAAAATTGCGTGGAGCTGGCTGACACTTTTTTATGTGTGTCAGAAACCCCACATTCGGGGAAATCCGACCATTCCCCACACAAGCCGAAAATCGGGGCCTATTTCTCTCTCCACGAATGTTGCCTGGCCTGCTGAGTTTTTCCAGCATTTTTTGTTGTTATTTCTGATAACACCGCCTGTCCAAGTGGATTTAAAAGATTCCAGAGCACTATGTAAAAAACTCCTGGCCAGAATTGATCCAACATTGCTAAAAATAAAGTTTATTTTTATTATACTGCTGCTGTTGATTGTCTACGAGGTAGGAGATGAACTGTGATGCTCAAACAATTCACATGTGATTTGCTGCACACAACTATGCGCTGCTGATTGGCTGATACATAGATACATACATAGAAGATAGGAGCAGGAGTAGGCCATTCGGCCCTTCGTGCCTGCTCCGCCATTCGATGAGATCATGGCTGATCCTTTAATTCAGTATCCCGTCCCCGCCTTCTCTCCGTAACCCTTAACCCCTTTTGCCCGTAGAAATATATCTAATTCCCTCTTAAATATATTTAATGAGCTGGCGTACACTGCCCTCTGTGGCAATGAGTTCCACAGGTTCACCACTCTCTGAGTGAAGAAATTCCCCCTCATCTCTGTCCTAAATGGTTTAGCCCTTATCCTTAAATTATGTCCTCTAGTTCTGTTCTCACCCGCCAAGGGAAACATTCCTTCTGCATCCAGTCTGTCTAGACCTGTCAGAATTTTATACACTTCTATGAGGTCCCCTCTCAATCTTCTAAACTCCAGTGTGTACATCCCTAAACTACATAGTCTCTCCTCATAGGTCATTCCCGCCATTCCTGGTATCAGCCTGGTGAATCGCCGCTGCACCCCCTCCATGGCAAGAACATCCTTCCTCAGATGAGGCGACCAAAACTGTACACAGTACTCGAGGTGTGGTCTCACCAGTGCCCTGTACAGCTGCAGCAAGGTATCCCTGTTCCTGTATTCTAACCCTTTTGCTATGAAGGCCAGCATACCGTTTGCCTTCTTGACCGCCTGTTGCACCTGCATGCTCGCCTTCAGTGACTGGTGTACAAGAACACCCAGGTCTCTCTGTACTTCCCCCTCTCCCAATCTATTGCCATTTAAATAATAATTTGCCCTCCCGTTCCTGCACCCAAGGTGGATAACTTCGCACTTGTCCACATTATAGTGCATCTGCCATTTATCCGCCCAATCGCCCAGTCTGTCCAAATCGCTCTGGAGCTTCCTGGTCTCTTCCTCTGAGCCCACCCCCCCTCCTAGTTTAGTGTCGTCTGCAAATTTGGAAATGCTGCATCCGACTCCCTGATCCAGGTCATTAATGTAAATTGTGAACAGCTGGGGGCCCAGGACAGATCCCTGTGGTACCCCACTTGTTACTGCCTGCCATTCAGAAAATGAGCCGTTTATTCCAACTCTCTGTTTTCTATCTGACAGCCAGTTCCCTATCCACGCCAAAACTTTCCCCTTTATCCCATGAGCCTCAATTTTCCATGCTAATCTTTTATGTGGGACCTTATCGAAGGCCTTTTGGAAGTCCAGGTACACCACATCTACTGGCTCTCCCCCATCTATTCTACCAGTTACTCCCTCAAAAAATTCCAATAGATTAGTCAAGCACGATTTACCCTTTGTAAATCCATGTTGACTCTGTCCTATCCTGTCCCCATTTGCTAAGTGCTCCGCTATTTCATCCTTAATGATGGACTCCAGCATTTTGCCCACAACTGATGTAAGGCTTACAGGTCTGTAATTACCTGCTTTTTCCCTACCCCCCTTTTTGAATAGTGGGGTAACGTTAGCTACCCTCCAATCCATCGGTACTGTTCCCGAGTCTAATGAATTCTGAAAAATCATCCTTAGTGCATCCGCTATCTCTAGGGCCACCTCCTTCAGTACCCTAGGATGCATGTTATCAGGCCCTGGGGATTTGTCCACCTTCAATCCCTTTAGCTTCCTTAACACCATATCCTTAGAGATATTGATTTGCGTCAGTTCCTCCTTTGCCAATGTCCCTATTTTTCCCGATATCCCAGGGAGGTTTTTTGTGTCTTCCTTCGTAAAGACTGACCCAAAGTATGCATTTAGTTGATCTGCCATTTCCTTATTTCCCATTATATATTCCCCCGTATCTGACTGCAATGGACCAACTTTGGTTTTCACCAGTCTTTTCCTTTTGATATACTTATAAAAGCTTTTGGAGTTAGTTTTTATATTTTCCGCCAGCTTGTTTTCGTAAGCTATTTTGCCCCTCTTGATTATGCCCTTTGCCCTCCTTTGCTCTATCTTAAACTGTTCCCAATCTTCCGCTCTGGCGCTTTTTTTGGCTATTTTATACGCCCTATCTTTGGATTTTATGCTGTCTCTAATTTCCCCTTTTAAATTTGTTTAAGGGATGTGGGCATTGCTGGCAAGGCCAGCATTTATTGCCCATCCCTAGAACAGTGACCAGTGAAAGCTGAGCATGGCTTTAAGTCGCACTGAAAATCTTCAGCAATAACTTCTTTACTCCTGTTCAGCTGGTCGCTGTTGAGAGGTCGTTAATTGCAGCGCCAGCCACCAAAATGTCTGCAGCCTCTTTAATGAGCGCTCGCAGACAATTTAATTGTCAATTACAGCCTTAACGATCCTCAGGGCGACCGTTCCTAACGCACGCTTCAACTCCTTTACCAAGATGGCAACTTGTGCTAAACGCAGGCTATACCTGCATTTCAGCTTAAGACCCCATCTTGGCCACCTCTTTAGTGCCTAAAGTATCCAGGGAATATTGCGGCCCCCCCCCACACTGACTCGGGTCTTTCCAAGCTGCCAATGGGGGTGTTGCACTAAGTTAATCCCATTACGTCAATAGGATCCCGACTGCATTTTAACTCAGACCTGAGAGGGGAGGCAACCATAACTTTCCCACCAGGTTGAGGCAGGTCAGCAACTGTCAGGAGGATGAAGAAGCCCTCTAAGGTAAGTCAAAATCTTTCCTTTGTTGGGCCAAGAGAAGCAGGTGCACTCTTCCAGGCCCAATAAGGAAAGTAACAGCATTCCCTGCCCTGGACTCCCTTCCCTTCCCTCCCATGAGACTCTCCCGACACCCTCACCCCACTGGCGGTGTCTGGCCGCCTGAACTTCTGCTCCCGCCTGCCCTGGCTGGCAGCTGCTTTTCACCCGTTTCAGGCTGGCAGTGGCTTGTGCCATGCAGATGAAGACTGGGCCTGAAATCTAGGCCAGTGAGTCCATTTTGCATTCACCCATCCCTTGCCTGCCTGAAACTCTCTGGGAGTTAAATTCCAACCCCGCGATTCTTCCTCAGCTATGTGCTTGATGACAGCTCCATTTATATTCAGCAGACAATTATTTAAATTCATGAACTCCCAGTAATGGTGTCAGGGGAACTTTTTACCACGCACTGCACAAATCAATGAGTTTTATCTGGAGCCTTCAAAGGTAGCCTACTTGAGTCTGCCAAAGGGTATTAGTGAAGCCCGATTACTACCATCGCTGGAGAGAAATAGAGAATAAAAGGACTGCTGTGGAGATTGATGGCAATTAGTTCAGCACAGAGTTGCAAACTATTTATTATTTTATACTGTACATGGAAGTTCAAGAACGACTGTAAAAATCTATGTTAACTTGCTGCCATTTATTCACTTGTCCATTAAGTGTTCAATAATTTTGTTTTGCAGTTAAAGCCTATAACAAAGTCTGGTGTATTGTCATTCTGCAGCTTCTGAAACATAAAACAGGACCTATGGAGTCACAGGATAGAACCAATAGCCAAATCAATGTAAAGGGTCTGTTTGCTAAGCTGAGCATGTTGTCTAACTTACTTAGACATTAGGGCAAGTGTAAACATTCTTGAGGACGCAGAGAGCTAGGTGCCACTTGAGAGAGATATCTGGAGTAAAATAGGGTAAAAAGAACCAGAAATGTTTCCTCTTTAAATTTATGCAGGGACTCAGTGCCTAGCAACCCTAAATTCCAGTGTGTGGCCAGGTACAGGAAATAGTGTGAAATGAGCAGAAATTATGGAAAGTCACATAAATGCTGTCAACCATTAACTTGCATATCTCCGTTTCCAAATTGCAGGTTGTTTCCTTCAGCGTCTAGTTCTGATTGGAGAATCGCAATAGGTGCAATGTAGGCAGCAATCAGATGTTAAGAATCTCCAAGCAAATGCCCAATTGGGAACACCCACTTTACAACCAAAAAATGGGTGTTCACAATCTGAAAATGTATCCTATTATTACTAATGAGTTTCTGCTTATATACCAGTGCAGAATTTCCTTTTGCTATATCATTGCTAAGGAGTGGCAGATGAAGTTTATTCTAGATAAATATAACTTAATAGCTTGGATTAAAGGGGTCCTATTTTGTAGGCATCTTATGACACAGTAGAAGAAAGCAGTTGTAATGTGGAATCAGGAGGAACACACCTACTCCTCCTGGCGCCACGTTCAGGTAAGTTAATTTTTTTAACTTTTTGGTGGCAGCCTCCATCGGTCCCTTGAAAGATCGCTGCTTTAGCGGCTCTTCACCTGGGAATACTGACCGCAGCATGCACGGCACATGCTGTCAGTCGCGAACCAATTTTGGAAAGGGGCCTGAAATTGGCATTCGGCCCCTGATTTCCATAAGCAGTGGACCTAACTTTAGTTTCAGGTGAAATGGCCTGGGTGATTTTATTGTGCCCTTACCAATATGGCATGTGACGCTCTTCTGGTATGGATGTGCCGTATGTCATATTGGGCTCTGTGGCACTTGTTTTTCCAACTTTTGCAGAAACTCTGGCAGGAACAGCTATTAGTCTGCCAACAAAAGTCACAATATACCAAGCTGTGGTCCTCCCCATCGTACCATATGTATCGGAGGTGTGGACCTGCTGCCACCATCACATCAAGCGGCTTGACCATTTCCAATCGCTCTGTCTACGATGTATCACTGGCATCAAGTGGCAGGACAGGGTACGTAACACTGAAGTGCATATTGTAAAATCAGCCCCATTGGGATAGATGAATATCCAGGAGTTTCACTTGATCATCTTTGGGGATCTAAGGAGTATTACGCGGAACCTTCCCTCAGGAGATCAAACAGATGGGTAGAATCTACGAAAGGTGTACATGGTCTGTGGCAGGAATGAATTTGATGGGCGAACGACTTTCCTTCATTCCGTGCCTTCTTGAGTTCTTATGTTGGCTACAGGGTGACTTTTCAGTGGAGCAGACACAGTATCTGTTCTAGTATAAACTTTTGCAAAGCAGTTTTCTCATTTTTTTCAGTTTACAATCAATGTTGAAAGATTTGTAGTAGACAAGATTAGAAGTGGAATGGCAGCATCACTTCATCGGTCACGTTATAGTGCATTCTTCTGTTTACAAACCTGATCAAATATTTTGCAAGATATTTTACCAGATGACAACAAGTCTTGAAATATTTCTGTTTCCCCAAAGGATATATTCAGTACTATGGCCATATAGGCGATGATTTTTTGTCACATTTATGTTTAAAAACGCGGTGGTAGCAAGACAAAAATCACATGTGAAACAGAATTTCTGGTTGTCCACCCATTAGAATTTTCAGGCGGACCTCGATTTAAGCGGGCAGAGCTCCCACTGGAAACAGGCCGGGTGCCCAATGAACATAAAGCAAATCAGGGCCAAATGACAGGATTTATGTCCCTTCATGCATTGCTACTGACAGCTCCTCATCCCACTCAAACCGTGGGCAGTACAAGCCAGGAGGTGGCCATCTGTAGTGATATTTAAAGCATTCCTCAACTGCTCTCAGGTAAAACACTAGAATGTTTTGGCAGACATTTTGCTTGTATTATGTTGTGGTTTTTATGGCTACCATTTCAGAAGTGCCACGGCTGACACCTGGAAGGTGCACCCCCCTTTTAAAGGCCTACAGGCTGTCTTTAAGTATAGGCTGCCCCACCAGATTTCCTGCCCTCCGAATCTGTGAGCTGCCTTTCGGAAGTGCGATTGGCACTGGCAGCTTGTGGATTCGCTTTGAATTAGACCCGCCCGCGAAAGTGCTGCAGGCTCTGACTGCATCGGGCAGGCAGAGTGGCACTTCACCCCATCATCTACCCAATTCACGCCAGACATGAAAATTGACCCCATAGGGTCCAACAGCTATCACAGTCTACGGAACTCCTTTGTATTAGTCCCAGATATATTACATCCGCCAACTTTGCATCTGATTGCAAACTGTTTCTCAGCTAATTGCTCGGTGCAACTCTCTGGATAGTGTCGCAATGAAGTGAAGGCTGTTAATGTAAACCCACCCAGCATACAGACTGCCGTGGGACCTCAGACAATATCCCATTCAGTTTAGATTACCCTGATTGCAATGGAATGTGATCTAGTGGGACGATGTCTTAAAACTTAATTATCAAGACTGAAGATTCAAATCGAATTTTGAATGAATAGCTCATTGGAATGAAGAAGAGCCAATGAAGAACAGTTGACTGTCAAATTTTAAAGAACAGCAACATTTGCAGGCGCTGCTCAGTAGATCGTTGGATTCCCAATCAGAGTCAAGCGCTTTAAATGCGGCCTCGACCAGCTTTCAAACTCATCTGTCCTCAGCTGCAGGAATTTTGCCTGTTTACAGCCTGCCTGCAAGATAGATGGATCACTGTGTGGAGTACTGCATCTTGGGGCGTGGGAAAGGACTATAGGCGGTCCCACAGGCTTGTCCCACATTACAGAAGACTTATCAGCTGCTCAAGGAACATCGCTGAAAGAAGTCGTGAAGGAAAAACATCATCCAGGCTATAATCTCAATCCCCCGCCTGATAAAGGAAAGGAAACAGTAATGAAATATATAAAAGATGGAACATGAATAACTTGTATTGCTCTGTTCACCATGAACTGAGTTGTAAATACAATCCAGCTGACTGTGTGCAGTTGTACGATCCCTACCCTTCCCGCCCAGCAACATGTCATGTTCTCCATCCACAGTACAGGCCATATGTGAGATAAACACAAATCTGCTTCTCCAATCCACTAGTTTTTAGGGTTCTCCTCTTCTTAGGCAGTCCCTCGGAACCGAGGATGACTTGCTTCCACGCTAAAAATGAGTTCTCAGGTGACTGATGAGTCCAATGCGGGACCTACAGTCTCTGTCACAGGTGGGGCAGATGGTGGTTGAAGGGGCGGGTGGGTGGGGTGCTTGGGTTGACGTGCGCTCATTCTGCTGTTTGCGCTTGGCTTCCGCTTGCTCCCGGAGAAGAGACTGAAGTGTTCGGCACCTTCCCGGATGCTTCTCCTCCACTTTGAGCGGTCTTGGGCCAGGGATTCCCAGGTGTCGAGGGGATGTTGCACTTTTTCAAGGAGGATTTGAGGGTGTCCTTGAAGCATTTCCTCTGCCTACCTGGGGCTCTCCTGCCATATCGGAGCTCCGAGTAGAGCGCTTGTTTTGGGAGTCTTGTATCGGGCATGCGAACGATGTGGCTCGTCCATTAGAGCTGATCGAGCATGGTCAAAGCTTCGATGCTGGGGATGTTGGCCTGAGCGAGAACACTGACGTTGGTGCGCCTATCCTGCCAATGGATTTGCAGGATCTTGCGGAGGCAGCGTTGGTGGTACCTCTCCAGTGCTTTGAGGTGCCTGCTGTACATGGTCCATGTCTCTGAAGCATACAGGAGGGTGGGAATCACTACTGCTCTGTAGACCATGAGCTTAGTGCCGGGTTTGAGGTCCTGGTCTTCAAACACCCTCTTCCTCAGGCGACCGAAGGCTGCACTGGCACACTGAAGGCGGTGTTGGACTTCATCATCGACGTCTGCCCTTGTTGACAGTAGGCTCCCGAGGTATGGAAAGCGGTCCACGTTGTCCAAGGCCTCGTCGTGGATTTTGTTAATCGGGGGGCAGTACTGTGTGGTGGGAGCATGTTGGTAGAGGACCTTTGTCTTACGGATGTTTAGTGTAAGGCACATGCTCTCGTACGCTTCGGTGAATGTGTTGACGATGGTTTGGAGTTCAACCTTTGAGTGTGCACAGACGCAAGCCTCATCTGCATACTGTAACTCGACGACAGAGGATGGGACGACATTGGATCTGGACTGGAGGCGATGGAGGTTGAACAGTTTCTCCTTTGTTCTGTAAATTTGCTCCACTCCAGCGGGGAGCTTACTGAGGGTGAGATGGAGCATTGAAGCAAGGAAGATCGTGAAGATCGGTGCGATGACACAGCCTTGCTTGACCCTGGTCCATACATGAATTGGGTCTGTGGTGGATCTGTTGGTCAGGATCACGGCTTGCATGTTGTCGTGAAGCAGGCGGAGGATGGTGACAAACATTTGGGGGCAGCCGAATTTGAGGACACTCCATAATCCCTCACGGTTGACAGTGTTAAAGGCCTTTGTGAGGTCAAAGAAGGCCATATACAGCGGTTGGTGCTGTTCCCTGCATTTCTCTTGTATTTGACGCGCGGTGAAGATCATGTCCATTGTGCCCCTTAGTGGGCATTGTGGCTCTGGGAGGAGCTCTTCAGCTGGGAGAAGGCAATTGAGGAGGATTCTTGCAATGACTTTCCCTGTGGCAGACAGCAGGGAAACTCCTCTGTAATTACTGCAATCAGACTTGTCATTTTTCTTGAAGATGGTCACGATTACAGCATCTCTGAGATCCCCTGGCATGCTCTCTCCTTCCAAATAAGAGAAATTAGTTCATGTATTTGCACCAATAGTGCTTCTCCGCCATGCTTAAGTGCCTTGGCGGGGATTCCATCTGCTCCTGAGGCCTTGTTGTTCTTCAGTTGTTGGATGGCCTTTTCAACCTCATGCTGGGCTGGGGTTCTGCTGTGGTGCTTGTGGGTAGCATGCTGCAGGATGGAGTTGAGGACACTCGCGTCGAAGACAGAGTCTCAGTTAAGGAGGTCTTTGAAGTGCTCCTTCCAGCGGGCACTGACTGCCTCTCTGTCTTTGATGAGTACCTCTCCGTTCTTGGCCTGCAGTGGGGTAGAACCTTGGGTGCTTGGGCCGTAGGTGGTCTTGACTGTGCTAAAGAATCCACGCACGTCGTGGTTGTCAGCTAACTGCTGGGTCTCATGCGCTTTCTCTACCCACCATCTGTTCTTTAGGTCGCGAGTTTTTTGTTGGACCTCAGCCTTCAGGCGTCTGTAGAGCTGCTTTCTTGCTCTCGAGTTGTGTTGCTTTTTCCAGATCAGGAATGCCTTGTGCTTGTGACTTATTAGCTCCTGGATCTCCTGGTCATTCTCGTCGAACCAGTCTTGGTGATTTTAGGGTTAGGGCCTTGTTGGAAACAAAATTAAGATGAGGCACTTCAAATCTAGTCATTAGTATATTCTAACTCTGACAGTGTAACCTGGTAACAGGATACAAAGGATCCTACAGGTTCAATCTGAAATATCCAAAATTAGGGAGGACCCCCAGAGTTTTGAATTTAAGTTATAAAAAGTTGAGGGATAGTTTGTGGTACTAGTTTTAAAGAAAGCTTGAGCAAACTTATTAAGAAAGTGAGACAGACACAGACCTTTCATATTCCAGCTGCGATATACTTTAAAATTCTCAAACTCTTATTTTATTTAAAACCTTTATATATTTGTACGAGCATCATGATTCAATAACATCCTGATTTAACCAGGCATAATGCAGTAATGGTAGCAATGTGTCCATCTTTGGATCCAGTTATATTTTAACCCAAAGTCTGGGTGCCCCACTTTGTTGGTGGTTCTTTAGCCTGCTCTTGCCTGAAGGCATTGCATGAGCTCACCCATATGATTCCCAACATAGCAAATTCCAACTCTCAGTCAGTGTCAGGAGGAGGCACAGACTGGTTTTCCCACAGAAAGAGAATATCAATGGGATGAGTCATCCCAAGTCAATTGGACAGGGTAGGGTAGATGAATTTCCTATGAAATTATTGGAGGATATTATAATAGAGGTGTTAAGGAGGAAAAACATCCATTTATATATTGCCTTTCATGACCTTAGGCTGCCTCAAAGCGCTTTACAGCCAATGAAATACTTTGGAAGTGTAATCACTGCTGTAATATAGGGAAATGTGGCAGCCAATTTGTGTACAGCAAGCTCCCACGATCAGCAATGAGATAAATGGCCAGATAATCTGTTATGGGTGTTGGTTGAGAGATAAATGTTGGCCAGGACACCGAGAGAACTCCCCTGTCTTCTTTGAATAGTGCCATGCGATCTTTTATGTCCACCTGAGAGGGAAGACGGGACCTCGGTTTAAAGTCTTATCTGAAAGATGGCTCCTCCGACAATGTAGCACACCCTCAGCACTGAGGTGTCAGCCTAGATTATGCGCTCCACTATCTGGAGTGGGGCTCGAACCCACGAACTTCTGATTCAAAGGCAAGAATGCTGCCACTGAGCCAAGGCTGACTAGCCCATTTAATGGGCCAATGAATTTCATATGAATGTGCGAAGTGTTAAGAACATAGAAAGCAGTTCGTTAGATTTCAATACCACCCACAAAATAGCTAGGCAAGTGCATAATTGACAGTCGATGGATCGAAACCATCCCCCAAGAGTCACTGCAGATTTTGAACGCTCTGCACTAATTAAAGCATGGTCTTTTCTGTAACAGCAGATACACATACAGTTGTATAATAAACATTTGTTTACGCACAAGAATCTCTGGAAATTGGTAGTGTTTCCTTAATTGGCTGAAACACTTTTCAGTCTGGATATCCCAGGCTATTTTTTTTTTTTAAAGTAAATTCGACAGACTGATGGTCCCACTACAAGGACCATCAGGTAAGCATGCAGGTGTAGCAGGCGGTTAAGAAGGCAAATGGTATGTTGGCCTTCACAGCGAGAGGGTTTGAGTACAGGAACAAAGATGTCTTACTGCAGTTGTACAGGGCCTTGGTGAGACCACACCTTGAGTATTGTGTGCAGTTTTGGTCGCCTTATCTGAGGAAGGATGTTCTTGCCATGGAGGGAGTGCAGCAAAGATTCACCAGACTGATACCTGGGATGGCAGGAAGGACGTATGAGGAGAGATTGGGTCAATTAGGTTTATATTCGCTGGAGTTTAGAAGAATGAGAGGGGATCTCATTGAAACTTATATAATTCTAACAGGACTAGACAGACTAGATGCAGGAAGGATGTGCCCGATGGCGGGGGAGTCCAGAACCAGGGGTCACAGTCTAAAGATAAGGGGTAAGTCATTTAGGACAGAGGTGAGGAGGAATTTCTTCACCCAGAGAGTGGTGAACTTGTGGAATTCTCTACCACACAATGCAGTTGAGGCCAATTCATTAAATATATTCAAGAAGGAGTTAGATATATTTCTTAAGGCTAAAGGGATCAAGGGATATGGGGAGAAAGCAGGGACAGGGTACTGAATTTGGATGATCAGCCATGATCTAATTAAATGGCAGAGCAGGCTCGAGGGGCCAAATGGCCTACTCATGCTCCTATCTTCTATGTAAATCAGAAAACTGGCTACTAAAAAAAAATGAGTGTTCACACACTAATCTTCACAAAGCTTAATTTTAAGGTCGCTGTTGGTGCAGAGCAATGGCAGCTCTGCTTTGAAGGTGTGTTATATCAGATCTGGAAATGCTTGATGCCGGCATTTAGTGACAAAATAGGCAAAAGGAGTTCCAGTTCCCAGACCAAGATCTTTCACCTTGAGGAGCACAAAAATTCACACTATTGTCTTCAGAAAAAAGAATTTCAGAGTTAGTCATTCTTGAAGGATGACCAGGCTCTCCAGTGCCGTTGATAAGGGAGGATCATCTGTGTGTGGGAGAGGGGAATCAAAAGAGAATTGTTTGTGAAAATAATACATTAAAGCAGAACAGAATTATATTGTAATTTTATTTGATGATAGTCCAATTTTGGAAATGCATAATGAATAGTTTTAGCGATGTGGGTGTGTTGTCCAAGGTTAGAATCGTTACTTTACATGAGTTTTTACGATACTGCCAGGTTATTTCTGTAACAAGTGTGTTTTTTGTTTAAAAGATGCAACAAACAATTTAAGCTTCATATCAGCTTAGGCTGTGACATAACAATACTAATTTAAAGTGTAGCATCCCATTTTTTTCATGCTCTAGCTCCTAGTAAATACTCGTCTGTGATTGTACATTATCCTTTATTGACTTTGTTGAGTTCACCAACATTTTGTAAGATTAACAGATAAATTCAAAACTTTGGTTTCAGATTTTCAGGGCTCGATTTTGTCAATGGGGAGCTTTTGGAGGCGGGACTCCCACTTTTTGGGTTGTAGTCCCGCCTCCATCGACTTGTGGCCAACCCACGCTATTTTCCCTTGATTGACCTTGTTAAGCCCGCCCAGCGGGCTCAGCAGGCCAATTAAGGGACACCTGGTTACCAGTGACGTCAGTGATTGACATTTCATCTGTCAAGAGCTTTTGACAGATGAAAAATCAGCATTTGCCAGCTCTGTGAAGCTGTCAAACACTGACAATCTGTCTTCTAACTTGAGTCCTTCCACTCAGACTCAGTTAGAGAGCTCTCCAGACCAGAAAGCAGAGGCTGCAGATTTTGACAGTTCAGCAGCCATTCTGCTTTCTGTGCCGGTGAGCTCAGGGACTCCCGAGACCTGAAGGGATGAAGCCTGCAGGAGAAAGTAAAGGTAAGTAAAACTTATTAAAACACTTTACACACACCTCACACACTTACCTCTGCACACATGAACCCATCACTCACCTGCACAACGGACATCTCAACCCCTCCAACCCCTTCAGACCGACGGTCTGCCTTGTTAACTTGGCGTGGTTCAGAGCCGTCGGACAGCCCACACTTCAGGGTTAAAAATAGGGATTAGGCAAAAAACTGCCTGTTAACTACCTGTTAACAGGCAGTTAATTGGCATTAATCCCCTTCCCGCCTCGGGGAGGCGGCTCCCAGCACAGGTCGGGTACCCGCCTCCTGGGACATTGGCACGGAGGCAGGTTGGGGGCGGGATGGGTTCCTGCCCCCCCGATTCTGCAATTTTCCCACCACTCCCACCTCCAAACCCGCCTCCTTGGGGCTTGGAAAATTGAGCCCTCAGAATCCAACATTTAAATAAGTCCACCAAATCCCACAGCTACCTTGACTACACTTCCTCCCACTCTGCTTCCTGTAAGGATGCTATTCCTTTCTCTCAATTTCTCCGTCTCCGTCGCATCTGTTCTGACGATGCCACCTTCGGTACCAGTGCTTCCGATGTGTCTTCCTTTTTCCTCAACCAAGGAGTCCCTCCCACTGTGGTTGAAAGGGCCCTCGACCATGACTGCCCCATTTCCCGCACTTCTATTCTCATCCCTTTCCCTCCCGCCCAGAACCACGACAGGGTTCCCCTTGTCCTCTCCTTCCAGCTCACCAGCCTTCACATTCAATGGATCGTCCTGTGCCATTTTCACCACCTCCAGCATGATGCCACCACCAAATACATCTTATCTAAGGAAGCATATACTTGCCTTAGAGGTGGTTCAACGAAGGTTCACTAGTCTAATCCCTAGGATGAGAGTGTTGTCCTATGAGGAGAGATTGAGTAGATTGGGCCTATACCCTTTGGAATTTAGAAGAATGAGAGGAGATATCATTAAAACATATAAGATTCTGAGAGGGAGTGACAGGATAGATGCTGAGAGATTGTTTCCCATGGCTGGAGTCCAGAACTAGGGGGCATAGTCTCAGGATAAGGGGTCGGCCTTTTAGGACTGAGACGAGGAGGAACTTCTTCACTCAGAGGGTTGTGAATCTTTTGCCCCAAAGGGCTGTGGATGCTCAGTTGTTGAGTATATTCAAGGCTGAGATAGATAGATTTTTGGACTCTAGGAGAATCAAGGGATATGGGAATAGGGCAGGAAAGTGGAGTTGAGATCGTAGATCAGCCATGATCTTATTGAATGGTGGAGCAGGTTCGAGGGGCCATATGGCCTATTCCTACTCCTTATTCTTATGTTCTTATCTTCCCCTCCCCTTTCAGCATTCCGAAGGGAATATTCCCTCTGCGGCACCCTGGTCCACTGTTCAAACACCCTCAACACCCCCTCCTCTTCCCATGGCATGTTCCCGTGCAAGTGCAGGAGATGCAACACTTGCCCTTTTACCTCCACCCTTCGCACCGTCCAGGGCCACAAACACTCCTTCCAGGTGAAACAGCGATTCACTTGTACTTCTTTCAATTTAGTATACTCTATTTGCTGCTCACGATGCGGTCTCCTCTACATTGGGGAGACCATACACAGGTTGGGTGACCGCTTTGTGGAACACCTCCGTTCAGGCCGCAAGCGCGTCCTGAGCTTCGGGTTGCCTGTCATTTTAATTCTCCACCTCACTCTCACCCTAACCTATCTGCCCTTGGCCTCCTATACTGTTCTAATGAAGCTTGAGGAACAGCATCACATCTTTCGATGAGGCACTTTCCAGCTTTCCGCACTCAACATTGAGTTCAACAATTTCAGATCATAACATGGGAGTACGATATTGTTGCTATCATGGAGACATGGTTGAGGGAGGGTCAGGACTGGCAGCTCAATATTCCGGGGTATAGAATCTTCAGGCGAGACAGAGGGGGGTGTAAAAGGGGAGGGGGTGTTGCAATATTAATTAAGGAATCAATTACTGCTGTAAGGAGGGATGATATATTAGCGGGTTCCTCTAATGAGGCCATATGGGTAGAACTTAAAAACAAAAAGGGGGCAAGCACTTTGCTGGGAGTGTACTATAGGCCCCCAAACAGTCAGGGGGAGATAGAGGAACAGATATGTAGGCAAATCTCAGAAAAGTGCGAAAATAATAGGGTAATAATAGTGGGGGATTTCAACTTCCCCAATATAAATTGGGATAGTCAGAGTGTGAAAGGCTTAGAGGGTGCAAAATTCTTAAAGTGCATCCAGGAGAGCTTTTTGAGCCAACATGTAGAAAGTCCTACAAGAGAGGGGGCGGTACTGGACCTAATTCTGGGGAATGTAGCCGGGCAAGTGGTGGAAGTGTCAGTAGGAGAGCATTTTGGCGACAGTGACCATAATTCGGTGAGATTTAAGGTGGTCATGGAAAAAGACAAAGACGGCCCGGAAATAAGGGTTCTAAATTGGGGGAAGGCCGATTTTAATATGATAAGGCAGGATCTGGCCAAAGTGGACTGGGAGCAGCTACTTATAGGAAAATCCACATCAAAACAGTGGGAGACTTTCAGAAGGGAAATAGAGAGAGTACAACGCCAACATGTTCCTGTAAAGGTCAAGGGTGGGACCAACAAGCAAAGGGAACCTTGGATGACAAGGGATATACAAAAATGCATTAGAAATAAAAGGGGGGCTTTTGGCAGTTACAAAAGACTAAAGACGGAAGAAGCCCTAGAGGAGTATAAAAAGTGCAGGGGCATACTAAAAAAAGAAATTAGGAGGGCGAGGAGGGGCCATGAAATAACACTGGCGAGCAAAATAAAGGAAAATCCTAAGATGTTTTATAAGTATATTAAGGGCAAGAGGGTAACCAGGGAAAGGGTAGGGCCCATTAGGGACCAAAGAGGCAATCTGTGTGTAGAGCCAGATGATGTAGGCGGGGTTTTAAATGAATTTTTTGCATCTGTGTTCACTATGGAGAAAGACGATGCAGACATAGAAATCGGGCAAGGGGACTGTGACATACTTGAACATATTAGCATCGAGAGGGAGGAGGTGCTAGCGGTGTTAGCAGGCCAAAAAGTGGATAAATCCCCAGGCCCGGACGAGATGTATCCCAGGCTGCTGTGGGAGGCAAAGGAGGAGATTGCAGGGGCTCTGACACAAATTTTCAGAACCTCTCTGGCCACAGGGGATGTACCAGAGGACTGGAGAACAGCTAACGTAGTACCGTTATTCAAGAAGGGTAGCAGGGATAAACCAGGGAATTACAGGCCAGTGAGCCTAACATCTGTGGTAGGGAAATTATTGGAAAAAATTCTGAGGGACAAAATTAGTCTCCACTTGGAGAGGCAAGGATTAATCGGGGATAGTCAGCATGGCTTTGTCAAGGGTAAATCATGTCTGACAAATCTGATTGAATTTTTCGAGGGGGTGACTAGGGGGGTGGATGAGGGAAATGCTGTGGATGTGGTTTACATGGACTTCAGTAAAGCTTTTGACAAAGTCCCGCATAGGAGACTGGTCAAGAAGGTAAGAGCCCATGGGATCCAGGGTGCCTTGGCGCGTTGGATCCTAAACTGGCTGAGTGGCAGGAGGCAGAGGGTGATGGTCGAAGGTTGCTTTTGTGACTGGAAGACTGTGTCCAGTGGGGTACCTCAGGGATCGGTGCTGGGTCCCTTGTTGTTTGTGATCTACATAAATGATCTGGATGAGAATGTAAAAGGTATGATCAGTAAGTTCGCAGATGACACGAAAATTGGTGGGGTGGTAAATTGCGAGGAGGAAAGCCTCAGGCTACAGGACGATATAAACGGGTTGGTCAGATGGGCGGAAAAGTGGCAAATGGAATTTAACCCTGAAAAGTGCGAGGTGATGCATTTTGGACGGACAAATAAGTCAAGGGAATACACAATGAGTGGTAGGACCCTAGGAAGTACAGAGGGTCAGAGGGACCTTGGTGTACATGTACATAGATCCCTGAAGGCAGCGGAACAGGTAGATAAGGTGGTTAAAAAGGCATATGGGATACTTGCCTTCATTAGCCGAGGCATAGAATATAAGAGCAGGGAGGTTATGATGGAGCTGTACAAAACGCTGGTGAGGCCACAGCTGGAGTACTGTGTGCAGTTCTGGTCGCCTCACTATAGGAAGGATGTGATTGCTTTGGAGAGGGTGCAGAGAAGATTCACCAGGATGTTACCTGGGATGGAGCGCCTCCGCTATGAAGAGAGGCTGGACAGGCTGGGGTTGTTTTCCTTGGAGCAAAGAAGGCTGAGGGGGGACCTGATTGAGGTGTACAAAATGATGAGGGGCATAGATAGGGTAGATAAAGAGGAACTTTTCCCCTTAGTAGGGGGGTCAATAACAAGGTGGCATCTGTTCAGGGTAAGGGGCAGGAGATTTAGAGGGGATTTGAGGAGGAACTTTTTCACCCAGAGGGTGGTTGGAATGTGGAACTCAATGCCTGAAAGGGTGGTAGAGGCAGGAACCCTCACAACATTCAAGAAGCATTTGGATGAGCACTTGAAATGCCATTGCATACAAGGCTATGGACCAAATGCTGGAAAATGGGATTAGACTGGACAGGGATGGATGGGCGGCGCAGACACGATGGGCCGAAGGGCCTCTTTCTGTGCTGTAAAACTCTATGACTCTATGGGCTAGATTTTCAGTTGCTTGCGCCAGCAGTTAGCGCCTTAAGAGAAGTGATTTTCGGGCGCTATGCGTGTAGCGCCCGGGCGCAGCGCAGTTTGCGCCCCGCCCCAAATTAAGTTGCCCGTTAGCGCCGGCGCAAAGTTTAGCGGCCGCCCGGATGCGCGCGCAGAAAATGACGTCACATCCTCGTGCAACGCCCTTTGGCCGCCCCGAATCCAAACTTCAGTCGGACCGCCCCATTGTGCGGCTGGTGTCCAGAGCGTTTGTAAAATGGAAGGCAACACACCCTGGGGAGCGCAAATTAAAGGGCACTCCTCCTGCACTATAAACGGCAGTCTGCATGTGTTGTGTGGAAGGATCCAGTGTGTTGTTGTGAACGGTGTATATATGTCCTCCTCCTCTTCCTCCTCTTCCTCTTCCTCTTCCTCTTCCTCTTCCTCTTTCTTTTTCTTTTTCTTTTTCTTTTTCTTTTTCTTCCTCTTTTTCTTCTTCTTCCTCTTCCTCTTCCTCTTTTTTTCTTTTTCTTCTTCCTCCACCTCCTCCTCCCAGACATCACATGCACCCTTCCCCTTTAAGAGCTCACTGGCACCAGAGTGTCTGCCGTGCGCTGCGCCCGAGCTCGGGCGTTGCGCTCTGCACCGCCGGCTTAGCGCCTAAAGATAGTAGTGGAACGCCTCTTTTAGCGCTCCACCAACCTCTTAGGGCGAAGCCACTGAATTTCCAGCAACGGGGTGCTACTTTGGGGCGGGCGCTAAACTGTCTATACTGAAAATCTAGCCCTATAACTAACCGCCACTCCCATTTTCTTATTCAGCAGCTGTCGGTAATGATTCTGCTATCGCCATTTACACCTCCTCTTGACCCATCTTTTGTTTCTTTACTGGTCCCATTACCATCTCCTTTTGCCTTGCACCATCATACCTTTTGTCACTTAATCGCTCCTCCCTTCCACCCCATCACAGGCCTTCCCTTTTGTTCTTTCCTCCCCACAACCTTTTCCCTGCTTCTGTACGTGCTTACAACCTGTTATATCTCTAACTTTTTCCAGTTCTAATGAAAGGTCATCGATCTGAAACGTTAACTTTGGCCGTGATTTTACTAACCTTGGTGGCTCCATTGAAACCTTTATTTTCAACACTTTGCATTCTTGGACAGATTTGTGTGCATCTTTGGAAGTGGCTTAGTGAGTTGCAGTGAAGGTGAGACATAACGGTTCCCCCGCAATGGTCATGAGTGTGAAACGAATGGCTTGGGCATTGTAGGGATGCTTTATGGTGTTGATGTGGGGTGGTGCCAACCTGTTGCATCATGTGGCAGCCAGGGTGTACAGCAGCAAGTGATAAATCTAGCCATGGTGAGCCCATCCCTGGCCTTCTGGGCAGCAATGTGGTTGGGTGCTGATGCCCTCTGTCCGGTAGAGCATCAGGTGATTGCAGAGAAGGTTGTTGGTGTTGTTGTTGGTGCTGCTGCTGTTGGTGCTGATCGGGATGGGATTCTGAGGACCAAGGTGAGAGAGTATAAACGGCACCCATGCTGATGGAATAGATGGCAGGTGAAGTAGAGATGACAGAAGTGATCTGTCAATGGTGAGTTAGGTAATGAAGTCAGACTGGATGAAGACTTGAGTAAAGGCTTGCAGCATGGTGAATATGTTGTGGAAATGCAGTGAGGAAGAATTGTGGCCGAGGGAAGATATCTCTGTAAGGTGGGAGCTTTTACTGTACATTTGAAGCTGTCAACGCAACAGCTGATTCAATGGCCACTGACCTCCTGCCTCAGCTTGACAAACATGGTCTACGACCATCGTGGACCCTGTGGGCGAGCTGTCAAATGCAGAAGGTGAGCTGAAATTCATTCTTAAGTGGCTCTAAACAAACCACTGATTACCTGAATTGGGTCCCCCCGCTGTGAACCCGCCGCTGCCTATCGGGTCTGCTCAACGCTGACAGACCCGACATCGGGGGAAAGGCATGTGGCGGCAGGTTCAAAGCGGGGTACCAACCCGCTGGGGAAAAAAAACACTTTCCCACCCGACTTGCCGCCGATCGCGCCCGCTGACCCCCAGCAAAATCCAGCCCTCTGCTTCTCTCTCCAAAGATGCTGCCTGACTGGCTGAGTATTTCCAGCATTTTCTATTTTTAGTTTAAATATTGAGGTTGCACTGATGAGCAGATAAATAGTCTTGTTCAGACTGCCAGAAATTCCGATGCATAGCAACAGCACCCACTAGGCTTCAGTTTGCAGTTAACTTTATCCCTGGAACACTCACCTTATAATTTCAGCTCTGGTATAATAGCATTCCAATATTAATTACTGGAGGGGTTTTAATCCTTCCTGCCCAGCAAAAACCGGGTGGGTGGGCAGTTAAAATGCCTTGGGATACTTACCCGATGGAAAATGCCCAGATCCCGCCGTTTCTGATTTTAAAGGGCACTTCTGCACAGGTGGTTAATTTGCCCACCCAAAGTCAGTGGGGTCCTAATTCGCATAACAACAGAAAATGCTGGAAAAACTCAGCAGGTCAGGCAACATCCGTGGAGAGAAATTTGAGTTGACGTTTCGGGTCGAACCCTTCTTCAAAACTGGAAAGAAAAGAAAATAGATCAAAGGCAGGGCTGCGATCGGACAAAAGAATTAAAAGAAACAAAAGAAATAAAAGAGACAATAAAAGGTATTTGAAGCTAGACGAGATGGTAATAGGCTGAGATTAGGTGTGAAGTGTACTGGCAGGGCAAGAGATAGCTGCCAGGTGTGAGAGAGAAACAAAAGGAAAGGGGGGGGCAGGGAAAGGAGTGGAAAAATTACAAGATAAAATGTAATAGGGGCCGAGGTTATGATCTGAAATTGTTCAACTCGATATTGAGTCCGGAAGGCTGCAGAGTGCCTAATCGGAAGATGAGGTGCTGTTCCTCGAGTTTACGTTGAGCTTCCGTGGAACAATACAAGAGGCCAAGGATGGTGAGGTCCGAGTGGGAATGGAGCGGTGAATTAAAATGACAGGCGACCGGAAGCTCATCTTCCGATTAGGCACTCTGCAGCCTTCCGGACTCGATATCGAGTTCAACAATTTCAGATCATAACCTCGGCCCCTATTACATTTTTTCTTGTAATTTTTCCACTCCTTTCCCCCCCCCCCTTCCTTTTGTTTCTCTCTCACACCTGGCAGCTATCTCTTGCCCTGCCAGTACACTTCACACCTAATCTCAGCCTATTACCATCTCGTCTAGCTTCGAATACCTTTTATTGTCTCTTTTACTTCTTTTGTTTCTTTTAATTCTTTTGTCCGATCGCAGCCCTGCCTTTGATCTATTTTCTTTTCTTTCCAGTTTTGAAGAAGGGTTCGACCCGAAACGTCAACTCAAATTTCTCTCCATGGATGTTGCCTGACCTGCTGAGTTTTTCCAGCATTTTCTGTTGTTATTTCGGATTTCCAACATCTGCAGTATTTTGCTATCCTCCTAATTCGCATATGCTGATTGGGGTCCAATGACATCATCGGACCCCAACAGCGGATTTTAACTCTGACCTGAAATGGGGACGCCGTCAGCAGGCGAAAACCAACGTGATGAGGATCAGGTACCTGAAGTGGCCTTCGAGGTAAATGTTTCACTTTCCAGGAAAGCTGGAGTGCTCCTCCAGACCTGACGAGGAAAATTTAGGCCTCCCCTTACTTAGACTCTCTCCCTGCCCTACTGTGAGACTGCCCAGATCCCCCTTCCTCACACTTATCTGCGAGAGGAGTTTTCAATTGTAATTGTGTCACATCTGGTGTGTCACAGATTCACTCAACCTGCTGGAAGCCAAAGTAGGCGTCATGTAGCAGTGAGAGTTTATGTTAAAAAAAACCTAAACTATATTTCCATTTTAGTATTAAACTAGTTTCTGGTACCTTTCTGGCCATATTGTTCCCATTTCCCTGTGGCCCCAACTCCACTTGTCCAAGATTTGTTGATTAAAAGATAGTTTTTTCTGTCTTTGGTCCATTCCATGGGGGTCTCAATAACCGCAGAAACCATCAGCATTGTGGACAATTTCTCAGTGGCTATTCAACCAAGCACTGGCTAAATGCTTTGAAACAGACATGATTAGTTCAGAATTAATCGAAGCAACATCTCCGACAACATGTCCCAATCTTGTTAGCCAGATGTTGTAACATTCCAGACCACCTGCACCATGTCATTCAATCTCATTGAAACATATAAAATTCTTACAGGGCTTGACAGGGTAGATGCTGGGAGGATGTTTCCCCTGGCTGGGGCGTCTAGAACCAAGGGTCAGTCTCAGAATAAGGGGGCGGCCATTTAGGACTGACATGAGGAGAAATTTCTTCACTGAATCTTTGGAATTCTCTACCCCCGAGATCTGTGGAGGCTCAGTCAATGAGTATATTCAAGACAGAGATCGATAGATTTTTGAATATTAAGGGAATCAAGGGATATGGGAATAGTGCAGGGAAGTAGAGTTGAGGTCAAAGATCAGCCATGATCTTATTGAATGGTGGAGCAGGCTCGAAGGGCCGAATGACCTACATCCTGCTCCTATGTCTTATGTTCTTATGTCTGCGACACATCATCCCAGAAGCAGCGGCCTGCTCCGTTGACAGTTGTCTCTCTCATTCTCTGACTGAGAAGAGAAAGTCTCAAAATCGGGGGCTGCACCTGTCAAGGGAGTTATTCGGCAGGTCATGGGAAGAGAAGCTACCCTCCCCCGACCCTTCCCACCTGAGTGGGAGGCCAAGGGCTCCACGATTTTCCGGAGGCCAGCAGCTGCTTCCCGCCCACTTCTGGGTGGGGAGTGGACTGGAGGCATGATAATGAGGCCCGGTAGTTATAATTTCTGTGGTCTCATACTGCCCAGGCAGGTGGCAATTTAACTGAGACTAGCGATTTCCCATCAGAAACCCTCTGGTAGTTAAAGTATGCCCCCTCCCCCCCACCCCCCCCCCGACTCTCAGTGGTTCAGATGGAGAACATAAAAATGACATTTTTGCCCTCCGCAACCCAACTATTGCATATAAATGCTCAGTAAACCACCCAAGAAAGTAAACATTATGGGCCGAGACCCATGACCAGCCAGGAAGAAAAGAATGAAGCTATTCAAATGAGAAAGGGTAATATACGCATACTATTCTGGTTAAAACACATCGAGAGATACACACACCTCTCAGATAAAACCTCGACTTTGGAGCTGGCACGGGAGGCAACTCATTTGTGAATGAATATTTATTACAGGTGATTTGGTATGTAATTTGTTACAAGAAACCCACCAGTCTACTCCCTTGTCTGACTTGTTGGGATTTGTTTCCCACCCAACAGCCTACACATATTTGCAAGCCTTTACACGCAAATCTCAAGGCTAGGAAATGTTCACCGGCTAGCTCAACCTGCTCTTTAACAAACACTGATAGCACTGACTGACATGTCGACTCTGAGCTAAGCTCCAAGGCTCCTGCTCTGATTCGGACCATTTGTGTGTAAATGCTGATAAATGTGTGCAAGCATTCCATTCCTCCCAGTGCAGCTCGATCACTGGGACTCCTGCACTGATAGTGCTGATACCAGGCGGCTGTCCCACCTCCGCCTCAGTGTGGACTCTGTCACACGTCATTCTGTTTGGACAGATGTGGATTTTTCTATCGAGAGGCCGGAGAGGGCCTTTCAAGGTTATCAAAGCACAGCAAGACACTAACCTTCTGTGTGCATTCTCCAAATATATACATTTCCTTTACTGAGTGGGAACACTTTGTAACACTAATGTTCAACTGCAAGGAATAAAACCACCGATTTATAATACGTGGCTTTACGTGCTGTGTGAGGTATAGCTTCTGTGTGATATGACATCATTAAAAATATCTTAAGTTATCCCAAAATGATATGTCGTTCTGTGCTGTGTCATGTCCATGTGAGATGGTGGAAAGACCTATTTACATTGATGTGAATTATTTGTTATTTTACAATATATAGACCTGGCTTTCATATAAAGGAACAGGTGAACATTTTGTCCAGAATTATACTCTTAAATATGGTTGACACATAGCATCGGGGAAAAATTAAATATATGTAGGATAATAGATAGCTAGTAGTAAAACACCAAAAAGGTTCAGGTGATATCTAAGTTGTGAGAACAAAGCAGAACTGTATATCAACCTCATCTGAATCCCAAGGTGGGCTACCTGCTCCGACATATTCTCTGATATATATAAATGATAAATCTATTATATATTACACTTGTCTAAATGGGGCACACATTTCATTGAAGCTTTGCCCCATGAGAAAGTCCATTATACTATCTGTAGTGCCAATTACACCTGTAGACGGCACTAGGAGTTTTCAATTGTAATGGTATCACATCTGTCACAGGTTAACTCAGCCTGGAGGCACACAAAGTAGGTGTTATGTAGCAGTGAGATTTTATGTAAAAAAAAAACTAAATGTTAATATATATTTCCATTTTAGTATTAAACTAGTTTCCAGTACCTTTTCAGCGATATTGCTCCCTTTCCCCATGGACCCAACTTCACTTGTCTAAAATTTGTTGATTAGAAGATCGTTTTTTCTGTCTTTGGTCCATTCTATGGGGCTCTCCAAGACCGCAGAAAACATCAGCATTGTGGACAATTTCTCAGTGGCTATTCAACCAAGCATTGGCTAAATGCTGTGAAACAGGCACGAGTATTTCAGAATTAATCGAAGCAACATCTCCGGCAACGTGTCCCAATCTTGTTAGCCAGATGTTGCAGCTTTCCAGACCACTTGCACCATGTCTGCCACACAGCATCCCGGAAGCAGGTGACCTGCTCTGTTGACAGTTGTTTCGCTCCGCCTCCGACTGAGAAGAGAAACTCTCAAAGTCGAAGGCTCCACCTGTCAAGGGAATTATTTGGCTGGTGATAGGTAGAGAAGCTAACCCCACACCACCTACCCCCACCCTGCCTTTGAACAGAACACGCAACATTGGAGGGAATCCCCCCTGAGAAGAAATCTAAAGGCTGAAGCAGCCAGTGCCAGTTCCCCCAACAAGCCCCATTTGCCCCAGGGCTGGGGCAGCAAAATCCCATTCTCAAGACAAAAATATAGGGACAGGGCGATGAAGGTTCGCTCCCCACATGCTCCCATTGAGAACAAAATTGGAAGGGAAGGGATGGGCAAGCTAACTGACCCGCTGGTGGGGGAAGCATAACCCTGCCCCCTCCCCGCTGAAAGATTTTGCCAACCTCTTCCCCTGTGCTCCTCTTGTCCCCATTGCCACCTCACTCCCATCATCTCACCCTTGTCCCCTCTCCTCCAGCCCCTCCTTTCCCTCTCCCCTCCCCATCTCCAGCCACATCCCCTCCCTCATCCATCTTCCCCATCTTTGCCCTTCTATCACCCTCTTCCTCTCCACTCCCCTTCCTCCTCACATCTGTCTCCTCCCCTGTTTCTTTAGTCCAATGATCCTCTCACCTCAAAGTGCTGGATCTGAATACTGCACTGGGCCTTGACTCCCTGTGTGCAACATACACAGAAGACCGACTAGTGCATTAAATCAAAATTGGAGGTGATAGAAATAAGTCGTTTTAGAAGTAGAAAAAAAAATGGATGGAACAGCATGTGACTCAGTGACATGCACACTACATTGATGCTGTACTACACAATTCATACTCCAGTAATATTGTACTGCATGGCTCATGTATCAATTATATTATACCACATAACTTATACTACATTGTACTATGTGACTCAAACTGCAGTGATATTACGATGCAGGGAAATATGCAGAGGAACGTGCAAATAATTGAAGAAGAAAAAACAGATGTATCTGGCCTTCTTCAGAAAGCCAAAGCTACATGGATAACCTCAAACAGCACATTTGTGAGGAAGGAAACTTAAGTGAAGGGACGGCGATGGTGTTTATTGCAGCAAAAATAAATGGGAACAAGTGGGGTTTATTAGCTGGCGTGTAGCTCCAACTAGCGTAAGTAATTACTTGACAATTACACTAAACTCGCTATTAAATTGCAATTAAAATTCCTTTGGTTTTTGCTAAGGTTACAGATTTATATAAGATTAATTATAGGTGAAAGTACTTCTAACTTGAAAGTATCTTACATCTGTGTTTGTCTAGCTAATTTTAAAGAAGGAGTCCCTCTCGCCAAAGGTGGTCTTTGGACTCGAAATGTTACAATTAATGTCATCTGCATGGCATTACTTATTTTGCCTGTTTAATCTCAAACTTCCAACATGTTACTCGCAACCAGTCACTAGGAGGTGCTCAATCCGGCCTAAGTGGGCATGGTATCCAAGGTTTCATCTCTTCCGTCTGGGATAGGGCCTTGCCTCTTCACCTGTGCTCACTGCAACCCTCTGGCACCCTTGTTAAAATAGGGATCTTGCTACATTGGTAAGCATATTGGCAAAGGTATTAAGGGATATGGGGTATATGGAGTTAGGTTACAGATCAGCCATGATCGCATTGAATGGCGGAACAGGCTCGAGGGGCTGAATGGCCTACTCCTGTTCCTATAGGTGTGAACTATTCAGTGGCACATTACACCAATGTGCTGTGTCACCAGGCTACCCTCATATTTTATCCCATGAATGTTGGGCAGCAGAAATACACTTAATGCCTTTTGTTACTTAAATTAAAAAAGGATAATTCATATGCATTAGGATTTATTTGCTATCTTTATTCCTGAGCTTATTAAAAGATATTTCATAAAATAAATCAAGTACACTTACATGGAGATTTTTTTTCTGTCAGAGTTTGAGGATGATAATACTGTACATCTGGCACAGTTAGGTAAGCCATTCATATTGGACAAATCTCTTCATCCTATGGGAACTAGGTTTGACTCCGTTTTTGAAAAATGTGCTTGATTTTTCTGATGGATACTGTGCATTTTTTTGTGCTTCGGCTTAGATTGTGGAGTCCAGACCATGGAATTACCATGAATTTATCACTTAATTGGACCAACATAGCTATGGTCGGGCAAGGACTAAGTATGGTACAGACTGACATGTTGCAATGGGATTATGATTTGCTCACAGCAGTCAAAGCAGCATGAAGAAAAGTTAGCATTGCTGTTGATTCCTGTTGTATCTATGTGCAGATGTAGCTTGGTTGGTTAAGAGCTGGCCTACTGCCAGTCTACTCTGATCTGTTGCTAAGCTACTAATGCTCTAACAAGATGTCCATTGTAACTAAGCCAATTATATCATAAAGCTTTCCTTTTTTGAAAATCTTCTTGTCTGTTATGCCTAGGATGCAAGAAACCACTGTAAGTTTAAACGTAATGAGTGGCAAAGTGGAGTTCAACACAACTGTACCTTGTATGGGTTGGTGCCAGTGATTCTTGAAGTTGAGAGTGCCCAATCTCAGCTGTGTCAAGTACTTCTCCTCCTCAAGAAAGAAAAATCAGGGAAAAAAATCACCTCAGGCTATTTTTGCACAGCTCCTAGCAGTGAGTTACAGAGTGGAGTTGGTAGAAGTCTGCAATGTAGATCGCAATTCCAACTCTCAACCATGCATAGGGCCTGATGCAAACAAGCCCAAAGAAATAAAAGAGGGAGGTATAAACAAGCCTGCAAAATAATAATTGATTTTAAGACATTCAATGAAGTTCAAACTGTTACTCTTTTACTTGTGTAAGTGAGAGTTTGCACCTGCTCTCAGTCATAGAATTACACAGGATTACATAGGATATACAGCACAGAAACAGGCCATTCGGCCCAACCAGTCCATGCCGGTGTTTATGCTCTACTCTAGTGTAATGTATTATCACATGGTTTGTCACATGGCTTAGTATGAGTATGCTCAGTTCACTCTGGCCTAATAAAGCAAGCACATGGACTAGCAACTCATCATGTTTCTCTTCTTCATTTGCTCTACCCACTTCTAGGCTCCTCACATCCTTCCTCATCTAACTCTATCAGCATAACCTTCTATTGTCTATCTAGCTTTCCATTAAATGCATCTATACTATTCGCTGCAACTACTCTCTATGGTAGCAAGCTGGAGTGAACTGGAAGTGGCATTCCATCATTAGCCACCTTGACATCAGCAGAGGGGGCTGCCTTGGAAGTTTCTGGAGTTGCTGAGCAGCTGGAGGTGGGAGACAGAGAAAAGAGGACATCTCAGCAACCTGGTGACAGAATTACATCTCATATAGTTACATGGCATACAGCAGTCACTCATATGGGGACTGATGTCAGCAGCCAGTGAATGTTCATCTTGTGCATAATGGTAGCTGTACCCATTCTTCACATGACATATCTAACTCATCTCTTTACTCTCCCACAGGTCCATAAAGAGCACCCCCCATCCCCCCACCGCCCCCCTCACCCCCACTGTCCAGGAGGAAGAGCAAGATGACTCCACAGAGGAGCCTCCAGCCTCTGAGGGCGCACCGTCACCAGCGCAGATACGCACGCCTCGTTGGGTCCCACGTGAGATAGAGTAGTGTTGTCACCTGGTGTCTCACAAGTCACAAGTGAGCAAGAGCAGATGGTGGAGACAGGGGCAGCAGTGGAGACTCCTTGCTGGAGGGCGCAGGACACTCCCAGCTCTGCTCAGCTGCATGCAGACGCTCAGCCTCGGGGGCCATCAGAAAGAGGGCAATCCTGGAGTTGCAGCAAGAAGTGCAGGGGGCTCGGATAGGTTTTGCAAGTGCAATGTCTGCAAATGTCTAGAGAATGGAGGAGTCCATCTCCAACATGAGCACCACCATGTCGCAGTCAATGGCAAATGTAGGCTCTTCCATGGATAGGAAGGCCACCTGCATGGAGCAGCTAATGCGCCACTCACAGGAGCACATGGTCTCTATGGAGAATAGATTGCTATCTATAGAGAATAGATGGCAGGCTCTCATTGACCTCCTGTCTAGGAGGGATGTCAACGTAGACTTGGGGCCTCATGGCCCCACTGCTGTGCAGAAAGGTGCTCTCCAGCTCCTTGCTAGCAGTGAAGTGCGGGTGGCCCGTGAGAGGAGTGTGGGCTCCTCTCAAAGTGCTTACGCTTCTCCCCCATTGCTACCCACCTCAGTCAGAGCCCCATATGGCTCCTCAGATCGTGATGGCCGAGTCTGTCCCTGCACAGTTGCAGGTGGAGCAGACTTTGGCGGGGCCATCACAGGCTCCAAAACCCAGAGGACATCTGTTCTGTTACTGCGATGTCACAGATAAAAATATTTATTTTCACCACTCTCCGGTCATGGACAAATATGTGTGCACCTTTGGAAGTGGCTTAGTGAGTTGAAGTGAATTGTGAGACATAACGTTACCCCTGCAATGGTGGTCAGTGTGAAAGGAATGGCTTGGCCATTGTAGGGATGCTTTATGCTGTTGCTGTGAGGCGGTGTGAACCTGGTGCACCATGTGGCAGCCATATGGGTGTAATGGGTGAAGTTAATTAAAGCTGGCCATGATGAGGCCATCCCTGGCCTTCCAGGCAGCAATGTGCTTGGGTGCTGGTGGGACCTGGACGGCAGGTTCCTCCTGCTCCTCCTGCTCCTCATTTTCCAGCTGATGCTCCTCCTGCTCCTCCTTCTCCTCTCTCTCCTCTGAAGAGGCCGTGCGCTCAGTGCCTTGCTCCTCATGCAACGCTAATCCTCGCTGCTGCACTATGTTATGCAGGGCGCAGCAGACCAAGACGATTCTGGAGACCTTGGCTGGTGCGTACTGAAGGGCTTCTCCAGATCTGTCAAGGCATCTGAAGCACATTTTCAGCATACCTATTGTCTGCTCTATGCCACATCTGGTGGAAATGTGGCTATCATTATATCTCTCCTCGGCCTCAGTACTTGGCCTCCTCAAGGGTATCATGAGCCATACCTTCAGTGGATAACCCTTGTCTCCAAGCAGCCAGCCGGAAAGTCTGTTTGGAGGAGTGAAGAGCTGAGGGAGGATGGACTGGTGAAGGGCGAAAGAGTCATGGCAGCTGCCAGGGAATTTGGTGTACACATGCATGATGATCTTCCTATGGTTGCAGATGAGCTGCACATTGAGGGAGTGGGAGCCCTTGTGGTTGACAAAGACTCCTGGCTGATGATGGGGTGCCCTGGTGGCCACATGTGTGTAGTCGATGATGCCCTGCACCCGTGGGAAGCCAACCAGAGTGGCAAAGGCCAGCACCCGCGCAGTAACACTGGCTTCATCAGTGGCAAAGTTGATATGATTGGCTGACTTGTCAAACTGGGCATCGGTGACCTGTGTGATGCATCTGTGGGCAGCAAACTGTGAGATGCTACAAATATCTGCTGCAGATCCTTGGACAGAGCCTGCGGTGAAGAAGTTGAGGGTGCTGGTGACTTTGACAGCCACTGGTAAGGCGTGTCTACCCGCTCCTCTCGGCTGCAGATTTGCTGCAGCTCTTGCTCCAGCAATATGCAAACATCTGCAATGATCTGCCATGATAGCCTGAGCCTCCTTTGGCACTGATGCTCAGTCATATTGAGGAAGCTCATCCTCTGCCTGTATACCCTGTGTTGGGGGTATTGCCTCCGGCACGGTGCAGCCCTGTGCTGATGCCCTCAGTCCTCTGCAGCTTCAGGTTGGTGAGGAGAAGGTTGGTGGTGTTGTTGTTGGTGCTGCTGGTGTTGGGGCTCATTGTGGTCCGATTCTGAGGACCAAAGTAAGACAGTATAAATGGTACCCATTCTGATGTAATAGATGGCAGGTCCAGTAGAGATGACAGAAGCAAGCTGTCAATGGTGAGATAGGTTCTACCAATGAGATGGCAGTTGAAATCCTGACTTTGGTGAAAACACTTGCAACCTCTAGGAAAGCTAAATCTGTGCTGACAATGCAGGCAGCAACAGCATCTGCCTTAGGAAAGTGATCAGCTGTCAGGTGGGAGTTTTTATTGTACTTTTCATGCTGTGCAGTAATAAGCTGTATCAATGGCCACTCAACTTCTGCCTTAGGGTCACAGATGTGATTCCCGTGCTCATCCAGGGAAATTTGAAAGGTAAGGTTAAAAAGACACTTAAGGGTCTGACAAGTACCTCATAATGATCTGAATTAGCTTGCCCACCTCTGCTGCGCTGGCAAATCTGCCCGAGGGAAAGGCACGTGGGGGCAGGATGACAGTGGGCTCTCAACCCGCTCCAAGATATTTAAAATTTCCCACCTGGCCCGCCTCCAATTGCGCCCACACGGACCCCAGAAAATTCCAGCCATTTTCTCTAATTCTACTCTATCAAAACCTTTCATCATTTTAAAGACCACTATTAAGTCACCCCTCACCCATCAATTTTCAAGAGCAAAGTTCATCCTTTTTTGATAGTTATAACCTCACAATCTGGTATCATCCTTGTAAATCGTTTTTGCACCCTTTCCAGTGTCGCCATATCCTTTTTATAATATAGCAACCAGAACTATACAGAATTATACAAGTGTGGTCTAACCAAGGTTCGATACAAGTTTAGTCTCTTAAGTGGTACCTTATCGAAGGCATTTTAGAAATCTAGATAAATTATATTTACTACATAACCCTTGTCTACTCTCTCTCTTGCCTTTTCAAAGAATTCAATGAGGGTAGTCAAGCAAAACTTTCCCTTTTGAAATCCATGCAGACTTCATTATTATATTTTTGGTTTCTAGATGTTTTTCTATTTTCTCCATTAGTAGGGATTCCATTATCTTTCCTACCACCGATGTTAAGCTGATTGGTCTATACTTCCCTGGAAATGTTCTATCTCCCTTCTTAAATATAGGTATAATGTTAGCTATCCGCCAGTCCTCTGGCACTACACATTTTTCTAACAAATTATTAAATATGTATAATAGTGCCTCTGCTGTCTCTTCCCTAGATTCTTTTAAAATGCATGGATGCAATCTGTCTGGAACAAAGGTTTTATCCTCTTTGAGTTTGATTAGTTTATTTAATATTTCTCCATTTTTTATTTTAAATGCAGTTATATCATTTCTAATTTCCCATTCCAATGTCCTGTCCACATGATCCGTCTCCCCGTTAAATAATGTAGCAAAATAATTATTTAATATGTCTGCCATTTCGCTATCACAGCCTGTGATTTTATTCTGTCCATCCCTTAGTGGCCCTATTCCCATCCCGACTTTCCTTTTTTAAAATTTATGTGCCTGTAGAATATTTTACTATTTTGTTTTATGTTCCTTGATAATTTAATTCATAGTTCCTCTTTGCCATCCTAATTTTTTTTTACTTCTCTTCTAATCTCTTTGTATTTTAACTTGTCATGCTCTCCCCTGCTGTCCATGTACTTAATGTATGCCTCTTTCTTTACCTTGAATTTTCCCCTTATGTCTTTATTCATCCATGTTGTCTCATTTGTGTTTAGTTTGTTCTTGTTTTTAAGCGGAATATATTTTTCCTGGACTCTGTTGAACACCATTTTAAATGTTTCCCATTGCTGTTCTACATCATTGTTTGTTAATATTGTTGTCCATTTTATTTTCCAATGTTCTATTCTCAGTTACAGATGTATACACAACATGATGCCCACATGTACTGCAGCATTCCACCCCAGTACGTTCACAATCAGGAAGGAAATCCAAAAAGTTCAGCATCAATAATTGTAGTAAAATTCCCCAGAAACCTTCACAGGCTTATTTCTGGATCAGAGAGTCCTGCATCATCATCGTTGTCCTGTCTTATGCTTCTCGTTATTAATTCATGACCTGGCCAGATCTCTCTTCCCTTCCCGTCACTAGCAGTTAACATTTTTCAGTTTCAAATCTTTCTGTTACTTTTGGTTGCATTTAACTTTTTGAAATGATGCGGGGAATTTTATCCCACCACACCGAATGGGGTGGGGGTGGGGACAAGGCGGGTGGGGGGAAGCTTTAAAATGGAGTGTTCAACCTCACTGCCCACTTCCTGCTGGAATCCCATTGGCCGCGGTGAAGCGTCTGAGATGGCTGATTTAAGCAGACGGGAGCCTCATAAGTTTATGCAAATTGGTGTCCGAATACAATAACGGTATGCCGATTGCATTTTAACTGAGGCCTGAACGGGGAAGCTGCTGTGGTTTTCCCACCAGATAAAGGCAGCTTGGCTACAGTCGCGGGAGGATGAAGAGCCCCTCCAAGGTAAACATAGAAACATAGAAGATAGGAGCAGGAGTAGGCCATTCGGCCCTTCGAGCCTGCTCCGCCATTCAACGAGATCATGGCTGATCATCCAAACCCTAGCACCCGGTCCCTACACCGACAGCCATCCCACCCAAGCCCTATCCCCGTAACCCTGTAAATGGAAAACTTTCCTTTGCGGGGCCAGGAGTGCTCTTCCGGGCCCCACAATGGAAGTCTCGCCTTCCTCTGTCCTGAACCCCCCCAACTCCTTGCCTCCCGTGAGACCCTCCCAAAATCCCCTCCCCCTTACTTACCTGCTTGCTAGCGAGCCTTCCTTTGGTGCCATCAGGCAGCCTCAGGCCGCACAAACCTCCGCTCTCGTCTACCAGCCAGCTGCTGCTTTCTGCCCATTTCGGACAGAGAGCTGGCTGGTGCCATGTTGGTGAGGCCCGGGAGTTAAAATACCCCAGGGCCTGAAATCTGGGCATACCAGGGCGTTTTGCACTCGCCCTGCCTGCCCAAAACTCACCGGGAGTTAAAATCAATGCCTATATTTGCATTTTCAGTTGCTTTCCAACAGTCTCTACCTCGTTACCATTGAAGTCGCTATTACAATCTTAAACATGGCTTTCCTTCCCGTGTACCTGCCAGTTTGCTCCGCTTCACACCGTGATGATGCTGTCACTGTCCCACGGTGTTCAGTTGGTAGGTTTATGCCTCTGTAGATATGCGTGTGCTCCAAGCTTATAAAGATCACAGTCAGGAGTTTTCATAATGTGCAAAGCACAAGATAGACAACAGAGCCACATCATTGTCCATAATATAGAACTTCAGTGGCTCTAAAGAGAATGGATATGGCAGTTGTCGGCGCACAATATTAAAAATAGCAGTTTTATTTGGAAGGGAGAAGGAAAGAGGTTGTGGGTTTGAATGCCCTTTGGCATGAGGATTTGATGAAAAGTAATAGTTGAGACAGGTGAGACGAGGTGGCCGAGAGGTTAAGGCGATGGACTGCTAATCCATTGTGCTCTGCATACGTGGGCTCGAATTGTTATTGTGTCAAACATTTGTGGGTGCTCGCGGCTGGGAGGCCTTGGAGATGAAGCACGCGGTGTCCGCCGGTACGCTCGAGGCCTTGTGGGCACCGGAGGGACTGGAGGGCATCATCAAACCCCAGAAACAAAATTTTAATTTAAATTGTTAAGTTTTCTTTAATTTTTTTGACAGTCTATTTGTTTATTGTTTCACACAAAAAATAGTTGAGACAGCTGACATTTATCTATCACTTATAAAAACAGAAAATGCTGGAGATACTCAGCAGGTCAGGCAGCATCTGTGAAGAGAGAAACAGAGTTAATGGCCCCAAAATTCGGGTCTCCATGGGTGAGTACGCACGGGGTACTCACCCGTAGGCCCACCGGAAGTGCCGGTTTCATGCATGCACTGCGCATGCGTGGGAAACCGGAACTTCCGTTCCCTTAAAGGAAGGGGTTCAGAGGTCGAATGCGTACACCGGAGAGGCAGCGCGTGCGCATCGAACTTACCTTTTTTTGCAGGTTTCTCCGGGAGGGTAAATCTCCAGGAGTTATATATGTAACAAGCAGGTACAAGGCTTGCTTTTAACAAGGTAAGTGGTGAATTAATTAAAATTAAAACATTTTTTCCACAGGTTTATTATTTTTAAATATTTTAAAGAAAGGTAAGTTTATTTTTAGCCCTGTTAGAAAATGTAATTAATTTTTTCAAAAATTTAAATTATTGTTTAAAATAGTTATTTTATGTAATTTATAGTTATTTTAAAAATTTGATTTAAAAAAAAATTATTTGATGTTTTAGTGATGTTTTGGGGCTTATCGCATTTATAGTTTTGACAGCTCTTCCTGTCAATTTTATGAATGGGCATTTCCCTGCTACCATTGGCTCTCGTGGCCCACGTGACCCCAGGGGATGCCTCGAACTAACTGCGCCCCTAGGATACGCAAGCACTGCGCGCCGGCAGTAGGAGGAGGCCCAGGATCGGAATCCCACGTGGGCCCACAGCATAACGGCTGGCGCGCTAGGTAAGTGCAGGTCGGAGGCTTGCACCTGCGGGAAGCCTCCGACCCGAATTTCTGGGCCAACGTTTCAGGTCGATGACCTTTCATCAGAACTGGAAAAAAGCATCTTTTTTCCAGTTCTGACGAAAGGTCATCGACCTGAAACGTTAACTCTGTTTCTCTCTTCACAGATGCTGCCTGACCTGCTGAGTATCTCCAGCATTTTCTTTTTTTATTTCATATTTCCAGCATCTGCAGTATATTCTTTTTTTTTAATCTATCACTTAATGGTGCTAGTCAAATCAGTAAGGTTCCCTGTGATCAGAGTATTTTTCCCCTTATTGGCTCTGGGTTTTTCTCTGTATTTTTGCCTCTCCCGAGAGATTACGTGGTTAGGGGGTGCGGAGGGGGGAAAGTAGTGGTAAGTGTCTGGTCATGATGTTCCAGCCATCATGGTGTGTGGGGCACACTTGATGGACCAGCTGGTCTTTTCCTGCCCTGTCAATTTCTGGTGTTCGTATGTATCCCTTTGGCCGAGATGTTCCTGCAACGGCTAATTTGAATACGCCTCAGCGATCACAGTGGCAAAATTGGGCGCTCAGCGCCGATCGGAGAGCTGAAATGACGGCACGTTCACCATCCGGAGCAGCGGAAGTGTAACCTCTGAAATAAACTTTCATTTACAATTATTTTCAGCTGCAGTGTCCCTTTCGGAGTTTCAAGGTTTTTTTTGTCGGTTTCAATGCTGCGTGCGATCTGTTGTTACATTATACATTATTAATGATTTAGGAGGAATACAATAATTCTCGGCTTTTATGTTCATGGATTACAAGGACTATTGGCCCAGAAATTCAGGTCGGAGGCTTCCCGTGGGTGCAAGCCTCCGACCTGCAGTTACCTTGCGCGCCGGCCATTGTGCTGTTGGCCCGCGTGAGATTCCGATCCTGGGCCTGATCCAACTGCCGGCACGCAGTGCTTGTATATCCCAGGGCCGCAGTTAGTTCGAAGCATCCCCTGGGATCACGTGGGCCATGGAGAGCCAATGGTAGCAGGGAATCTGTATTTATAACCTGTCAAATCTATGAATACAATTCAGCCCCAAAACATAACTAAAACTTCAAATTAATTTTTTTTTAAATCACGTTTTTAAAATAACTAAATTACATAAAATAACTATTTTAAACAATGATTTAAATTTTTGAAAAAATTAATTACAGTTTCTAACGGGGCTAAAAATAAACTTACCTTACTTTAAAGTATTTAAAAATAATAAACCTCTGGAAAAAATGTTTTAATTTTACTTAATTCACCACTTACCTTGTTAAAAGCAGGCCTTGCGACTGCTTTTTAAAAGTGTAGCTCCTGGAGACTTACCCTCCCGGAGAAACCTGCAAAGAAAACGGAAGTTCCAGGCATACGCGCTGCCTCTCCGGCGTACGCGTTCGACCTGTGAACCCCTTCCTTTAAGGGAATGGAAGTTCTGGTTTCCCGTGCATGCAGAAACCGACACTTTCATTGGGCCTACGCGTGAGTACCCAGCGTGTACTCACCCGTGGGGACCCGAAGTTCTGGCCCTATTAAAAATGTGAGCCACGCAGGCTAACGTTGAACTTTTAACATGTCGAAAGGTTCTGATAAATATTTTGGTTTGAATGAGACTGAAGATCGCAAATCTTTGCAGAGAGCAAAAATTCACATCACTGGTGTGCTGACTGTCTACCCAGTCTGGGTAGATGGAGTTGAGATATTTTTGAGTCTTATTTGCATCAAGATTACTCTTTGATTGAGGTTGCGCACTGTGGGGAAACAGAAAAGGGATCATTTTAATCATTTTAAACCCTGAAAACGTTCTCTTAAATTGAATCGGATATATGGCACGGCAATATTAAAATGGAAAACCCCAGGTGCAGGAAGTGGATACTCAAAGACCCTATTTGGCTAATCTTTGCAACAGTAAAACAGTAAAACAACTGGGAGTTGTTAAAACCAATTGTGGAGCAGTAAATCATGCCAGGCCACCAGCGCCATTACTTTTAAGTTTAAGTGACAGTGGCGTGCAAAAAGTGCTTTATAATGCAGGTAACGTGCGATCGCCATTGATTTTAATTGGTCGGAATTATAATTATTGCCTTCTAACTGCTTGCGGTGAGGGTATCGGCTAAACTGCGTGAAAGTCCCAGGAAAAATAGGGAGTGGCATTATGTGTGGTGTAAGTCACTTAATCCATAATTTCCTCTTTCTTTTGCACCATTTGAGGGTTCATAGGCTGTGAAATGGCGCAAGTCCCCAGGAAAATCCAGTTCTTCATTTTTCTATTGAGGAAACCTAACTGAACAGCTACGACCCGTTGTGTGGGACACTATCAGAGTTGAAAAGAGTAGAGAAGACAAGTTGCATCTGGCATTAGTGGTTAGGTGATGTAAAGCCTATAGGTTGGTAGGAGGAGAGGAAGATTGAGGGGGGTGAGGACGATTGAGGGAGGAGAGGAAGATTGAGGGAGGAGAGGAAGATTGAGGGAGTTGCACCATTTTTGAGATCCTGTGAAAGAATGAGTTACAGGTGCGATGATTCCTGATTTCAATGCCAAGGAGGAATCATTCTTACTACCAAAAGCAGAGCTGCTGGTCCAACTCACATGCAGGGCTTCAGACATTTCCAGCTCTCTTCATAGAGCAGTAATTTCAGAGGTCATGCCTTTTATAGCAAGACATCCGCACTATCGGATACTCATGGGAGAAGTGTAACAAAACTCACTTATTTTGTGTAGTGAATTCCACCGAGAAGTGTTGAAACATTGACAAATCTGGCATTGTAATGATGGCTGAATGAGCGCATTATGCATGTCAAAGTTTTCATATAGTCAAAGAATTCAGCATTCAAACAAAAGCCCCTCTTCCCAGTCTGCTTCCCATATTAAGCAATTCCATTAAACGATCATGAAGTCTCTTAAGAATTGAATAGTATTGTGAAGCGATGGTTGAAGTTGAAGCCCTGAGAATCTAACATTTATTATGACCGGTAGATATATCCGAGACAAGCCAGTTGAAAAACATGAAGGGTGACCACTTAATTCTCCTTAATCATCTGATACTACTGCAGATCAATATCAAAGAATCTTTTAGTGCCTTATATATGAAGGGTGTGGAGAGATGAATAGTTTTGTATCCAATCATTTTCTACCCCTGTGAAAAGGCTCTAATCTGCTACTGTGTGACATTACAAAACTATATCTGCATTCTTAAATGCACTGATAAGTCTGGACTTCATTCATAAAGAAAAGAAAGACTTGCATTTACATAGCGCCTTTCACAACAACTGGACGTCTCAAAGCGCTTTACAGCCAATGAAGTACTTTTTGGAGTGTCGTCACTGTTGCAATGTGGGAAACGCGGCAGCTAATTTGCGCACAGCAAGCTCCCACAAACAGCAATGTGATAATGTTGATTGAGGGATAAATATTGGCCAGGACACTGGGGATAACTCCCCTGCTCTTCTTCAAAATAGTGCCATGGGATCTTTTACGTCCACCTGAGAGAGCAGACTGGCCCTCGGTTTAATGTCTCATCTGAAAGGCATAGTGACACAGATATGCCATTATACTTGAGATAAACTCTGTTTCTGTCCAGTAATGTGTAATTAGATGTAAAATACCTCAGGTTATCTTCAGTTAAATCATTCTGAATTCAGTCTTTTTATTAAATGTAATTTCTTTGTCCAAATTGTTTATAGTCAACTGGATAATTTGATTGACAAGATTTATACGTATAATAATTTCTGAGTTGTGTATAACAACATGGGACTTCGATTCAGAGAGCCATTCGACAGGCTTTGCAAATCTCACTGCTGTTGAGAAGTCTGCTCCCACACAGGTCAGTGCAGATGCTGAGGTGGTGCCCAGCAGCAGTGGAATGGCATGCTGTCTCTGACGGCAACACCACGGGCTGGGTTTTCCTTCACTGTGCTGCTTGAAATCAGGCATTTTAATCGAGGCTAATCAAGGTAGAATCACCGGGGCACAAATCTGTAAACACACATCTACAGATATACATCTACAGAACACAGAGAGTGTGTGAATAGCATAAAGAGGCAGGGGATCGACAGGTAGAAAAGGAAGCACGAAAAAACTGGCAAAGCAGCGGAGACTCAAGCGGCCCAGGAGTCTGGTAGAAGAAAAAAGCAAGTCAGCACCAAGGGTGCAGACCACCACGTAACAAAAGTAAACGGAGCTGGAGACAGGGGCTGTGAAGAGATGTGTGGCTGTGAAAGTGGATCTCAGCAAATACACAACCAAACATCACAGGCACTTTTCAGCCCTCTGGCCTTAATATTGACTCTAACATCTTCAGACCTTAACTATTGCTCTCATTTTCTCTCCGGCAGGAAGTACTGGCCATGAGGTACAGGCGTGCTGGCGTTTCTGGGGATTGAAGGGTGGGTGGGGAAGGAACGGGCTGGTGCTTGGAGTGGGGAGCCCCTCATCGGAACACTCTGCTGATTGGGGGGGTGGGGCGGTTCTGCACCCTTGGTGTTAAGCTGATTCTTTAATTCTACCAGATAATGACAAATAACATTTCAATGTTGAATAATTGATGACCAATCAATCCGTTAAAATAAAGAGAGAAACGTAAAACCCGTATTGACAGCACCCGTCGCAGCGGTGGCAGCAGCAGCAGCTTTGATAACATCCTAATGGCGACAGTAACAGGCATGCAAGGGAGAAACGAGACAGTAAAGTAAAAGTTACAAGTGGAAATGTAGAAGAGAATGGCAGATTAAAGAAAGAGGAAAATGAGCAGAGGGAACAGATAAAGAGAAGTAAGGAAATATTCTGTTACATTAAATGGGCTCTTTTTGTTCTCATTTCGGAGAGATAAAGAAAAAGACACGAGTAATTTGGTGCCACTGAGACAGGCCTCACTGTGCTCTGGTACCAGTGCAGCTTGTTATTCAGCTATTATCACATTAGTACAAAGGGTCACTTGTGGTTAATTGGGGTGCAGCACAAAAGGAAGCACAGACAAATTAAAGTAATAGCAGTAGGTTATTTTGAAATAGGAAATACATCATTTAAAAATTCTAAGGAAAATAAATATGAAATTGTTGGAGTCTAATTGTCAAAATATCACTGACATACTCTGATTAAATTATTGGGCTGACACATGAAGATTGGCCACTTGGAGAGTTGTTGGCCCCCATGGAACCATATCCCAGTATGAGTCACTGTTCTTGTACAGAGATTATGCCCCTAGCCTTTCCTTTAATTCGTAGCCTAAGCAAACAAATAGCAGACCTTCAACCAAGCCTTGTTAGTACAAATGTCAGCACACCGTGTGTGTGTGTGTCTGAGTGTGTGTGCGATTGAGTGTGTGCGATTGTGTGTAAGTGATTGTGAGTGTGTGCAATTGTGAGTGTGTGTGTGATTGTGTGAGTGTGTGTGTGATTGTGTGAGTGTGTAAGTGATTATGTGTGAGTGTGTGTGATTGTGAGTGTGTGTGCGATTGTGTGAGTGTAAGTGATTATGTGTGAGTGTGTGTGTGATTGTGTGAGTGTGTGTGTGATTGTGTGAGTGTGTATGTGCGATTGTGTGAGTGTGTAAGTGATTATGTGTGAGTGTGTATGTGCGATTGTGTGCATGCACATACACTAAATGACATCGCTTTGGAAATTGAATCTACTTGAATCATTGAGTAAAATGTAGCCTAAGTAAAAATTATAAATCATTGAAGAATGTTAGAGGTACATTATTCTCTATGTAATGCCAAAGAGAAATTATTTTACTGATGAACAGTTTAATTAAAAATAAAACTTTGCACACAGAGAAAAGTATAGTCCTCAGGATTCAATTAGATTCATTTGATTTTTATTTACTATTTGGCGCAGTGAAGGAAATAACAAAACAACTTACATTTATCATGGGATCATACAGCACAGAAGAAGGCCATTCGACCCATCGTGCTTGTGCCAGCTCTTTGAAAGAGTTCCACTCCCCTGCTCTTTCCCCTGCAAATTTTTCTTTAAGTATATATCCACATCCCTTTTGATAGATACTATTGAATCTGCTTCCACCACCCTTTCAGGCAATGCATTCCAGATCATCATAAACTCACTGTGTAAAGAAATGTCTCCTTGTCTACCCCCTAGCTTAAATCAGTGTCCTCTGATTACCGACCCTCCTGCCAGTGGAAACAGTTTCTCCCTATCTCCCTATCAAAACCCCTCATAATTTTGAACACCTCTATTAGGTCTCCCCTTAACCTTATTTGCTCTAAGGAGAACAATCCCAGCTTCTCTAATGAAGGGTCATCGACCTGAAACGTTGACTCTGTTTCTCTCTCTACAGATGCTGCCTGACCTGCTGAGTATTTCCAGCATTTTCTGTTTTTTTCCAGCTTCTCTAATCTTTCCACATAACTGAATTCCATCATCCCTGTTATCATTCTGGTAGATCTCCTCTGCATCCTCTCGAAGGCCTTGACATACTTTCTAAAGCATGTTGCCCAGGAATGGACACAATACTCTAGCTGTGATTTATAACCATCACTTCCTTGCTTTTGTACTCTGTGCCTCTATTTATAAAGCCAAGCATCCGTAAGCTTTTAATATTGCACCTTAAAGTAGAAAGAAGTCCCAACCATTTTAATAGTGGTTTCAAGGAGGGTCTTGATGGAGGTGAGGCTGGTGGAGAGGCGGAGGGTTTAGGGAGGGCCAGACATGTAGCTTGGGTGCCTGAAGGCACGACCAACAATGGTGGGGTGATGAAGGGAGGGGATGCACAAGAGGACAGATTTGGAGGAATGTGGAGTTTGTGGAGGTGAGTGGTAGGGCTGGGGGAGGCTAGAGAGATAGAGAGGGATGAGTCCTTGAAGGGATTTACACACAAGGATGATAATTTAAAATTTACGGTGGTTGGGGACCAGGAGCCAATATAGGTCAGTGAGAACAGGAGTGATGAGTAAGCAGGGTTTGGTGTGGGACAGGATGTGGGCAGCAGTGTTTTGAATCAGCTGAAGGTATGGAGTGTGAAGAATGGGAGGCTGATCAAGAGAACATTGGATTAGTCAATTCTGGACATGACAAAGGCATGGATGAGAATGTTATCAGCAGATGGACCGAACTAGGGATGGAGGTGGGCAATGTTATGGAGGTTGAAATAGACTATCTTTGAGATGGTGAGAATATAGGATTGGAAGCTTAGTTTGAGGTTGAATAGGACTATCTAGTCTGGTATAGCTTGAAACAGTGGCCAGGGAATGGATTCACTAATGATGGTATAGAGTTTGTGGAGAGGGCGGAAGGCGATAGCTTCGGTCTTCCCAATGTTTAATTGGAGGAAATTGCGCCTCATCCAAGACTGAAAGTCAGAGAAAGGCCTGGATTTTAGCCCAGAGGCGAGTTTCGTACAGTGGAGGGGTGGGGGTGGGGGGGGACTGTTGTGAAGTCGCGAAAACTAGAAGAACGGGTTTCCTGAATGTCCTACAGTTTTTAACTGCAGGGCGCCTTTAATTTTTTTTCTGTCGGGTTGCCGCCCACGGGTCGAAGCCGAGGAGATCAGGTAGGTCTACTGGTGGGGTTCCGATCACGGTGGGTGGGGGGGCAGTGAGAGTCCCTATTGCCGGAGGAAGGGGTCTGATCGCGGGAGGGTCCTGATTCGGGGGGGTTCCTGATGGTGGTTGGATGGTGAGCAGATGGTGGTCAGGGGGATCCGATGGTGGTCGGGAGGAGCAGATAGTGGTTGATGTGGGAGGTGCGGATGGTAGTTGGAGGGGTTCCGAGGGTGGTCAGAGGGGAGCAGATGGTGGTCAGAGGGGTTCCGAGGTTGGTTGGGGGAGCAGACAAATTACGAGGGGAGGGGTTTACTGGGTACCCTGTTGGGCCGAAAGGAAACACTCCTGCTCCTCCTGGCCCACAAGCAGTGCTGTAAAGGCACTTACCCGCAACTCGTCCTTCCTCCGTTAAAACCGGAAGTGTGTGGGTTCGAGGCGGGTTGGGTTCCTGTTTCAGATTTTTTGAATTTTAACCTCTGGCCCGACACCAACCCACCCATTTTTGGGAGTTAAGTTTCAGCCCAAGAAGTCTGACAACATAAAGGGAATGGAGGGTTTGAAAGAGCCGGTGGAGAGGAAGAGCCGAGTGTCAATGGTGTATCGATGAAAACTGACTCAATGTCTATAGTTGATGTCATCAAGGGGCAGCATGTTGATGAAGAAGAGGAGGGGACCAAGGATAGATGCTTTGGGGACTCTGGAGATAACTGCAGGGGAAGGAAGAAAAGCCACTGCTGGAGGTGCTCTGAAAAGAAAGAAAGATTTGCATTTTTATAGCGCCTTTCAAGACTTCAGAGTATCCAACGGTGCTTTGCAGCCAATTAAGTACTTCTGAAGTATAGTCACTGTTGTAATGTAGGAAACATGGCAGCCAATTTGCACTCAACAAGGTCCCACAAACAGAGGTCGAGGAGGATGAGGAAAGATAATGCACCATGGTCACAGTTACAAACATGTTGTTTGCGACTTTAGTTAGGGACAGCTTCTGTGCTGTGGCAGGGATGCAGAGATTCCAACAGGGAGTTGCGGGAAATATGGGCACGGATTTGGGAGGCGATAATGCATTCAATGACTTTGGAGAGAAAAAGGAGGTTGGAGACGGGCAGTAGTTTGCAAGGACAGGGTCTAGGGTGTTTTTTTGAAGAGGGGGGGTGATGATGGTAGTTTTGAAAGGGAGGAGAACAGTACCCGAGGAGAGGGAACCTCTTACAATGTCAATTAGCATAGGGGCCAAGAAGGGAAATTGGGTGGTCAGCAGTTTAGTGTGAATGGGGTCAAGGGAGCAGGAGGTGGATCTCACAGATGAGATGAATTTGGAGAGCAAAGAAAAAAAGAAAGACTTGCATTTATACAGCACCTTTTATGACCTTAGGTCATTCCAAAGCGCTTTACAGCCAATGAAGTACTTTTGAAGTGTAGTCAGTGTTGTAATGTAAGTGGGGAAATGGGACAGAAGCTGGAGGTTCAGGGCCAGGGAGGGGTGGGGGGATGTCTGGGGAAGTCTCAGGAGAGGTTTAGTTTGGTAGTCAAGGGGAAGGGAGGGCAGCAGCAGAGGCTGCTGAATGGATGGTCTCAATTTTGCTGAAAAAGAAGTCCATAAGCTTCTCACACTTGTTGGAGGTGAGGGTGCCTGGGAGAAGGATTTAAGGAGACAGTTGATACTGGAGATAAGAAGCCGCAGATTATATTTGCTCTCCAACAGCAACAACAACAACAACTTGTATTTATATAGTGCCTTTAAAGAAGTAAAATGTCCCAAGGTGCTTCACAGGAGCGTTATCAGATAAAATTTGACACTGAGAGTAAAGAGATATTAGGACAGTTTGATCAAAGAAGTAGGTTTTAAGGCACCTCTTAAAGGAGGGAATTCCAGAGTTTAGAGTCTAGGCAGTTGGAGGCACAGCTGCCAATGGTGGAATGACTACAAAAGAATGTTAAAATGGTGGTATGATGGTGAGGTATATTTGTACTTAAAATCATTGTTGACACCCATGATTCTCCACAAGATAAATTCCTAATATAAGCCATTCTGACGCAGAAAGGTGCAAAGCAGAGGCACTTCCCCTTAGGAGGAGAGAGACAATCAGATTGCTGATCACCCAGGCAACTCTTGTGCAGCTGGTCAAAGAACAAGACTGCCAGAGGCGTGAGAACTGACCTGCCTGTTCTCATGGCCAACGCATGGGAAAACCTGAAAAAAGGGAAGGGGAGAAAATATAATACAAACATGCCAAAAACTGGGAATGCCAAAAGGTTTTTATGTTGACTTGTGGAATGAAAAATAGATTACCATAAACCGCTATGGATTTTATGCAGCAGAATGTCTCATAGGACATGCCTGTGTAAAAATATTTAACGTCAAATAATTAAATATAATGAATACTATATTCTATTAAAACAACTGGGAAAAGAAGTATGGTTTAACTGGGGCTATAGCCAGACCTACAGGGTAGTGCTATCAGAGACATTAATTATATTACGCACTGAATTCCAAATTGTGTCTGGCTTGAAGAATGAACATATTTATCAATATAAAATATGCCCCATTATCTGTGGGAACAATATCAAGCTGTAATTTTGCTATTGGCGCTGATAATGAATTCCTTTAGACTGGATGAGTCTGGGTCAAACTAAGGCAATTTATTTTACTTATTTACAGTCAGATAGTGGGGACTGAACCGTGACACAAAACTGCATCGAGCAGTGTTGCAGAAAACGGGGGCCGATTTTGACTTTTGGGCCCCCGACCGGCAGAGCGTGGTGGCCGGTGGCCCATATCTGCGCTGATAAAGCATCCGCAACTTTGAAGATTGGGACTTATTTGTATCGAGCTGGCGAGCTGTTGGGCACCAGGCGGGCATTCCAAAGCAGCTCACCGGATTGAGGCCTTCCAATATAATGCCGTCCCAGTGGCAGCGAGGTAAGTGCAGTGGCAGGGTGGGGGGAGGGGTTGGGGGTTGTCGTGACCATGAGGAGATGGGTGGGGGCCTGGTGTGTGGCAGCAACCCATATTATTTTTGTGGGGCCCGGAGGAGCACCTTTGACCTCCTCCAGGTCACAAAATAATCATTTCAAACATACCTCTTTGGCTCTATTGCCTGTGGAACTGATTGGAGTGGGTGAGAAGCCAACACCCAACCACTTTCAGAGCTGGAGAATAGAGTGCTGCAGATTATTGGGCACCAGGTGGTGGGTGCCGTGGCCACCAGCGATGTTGACCCCCTTGGGGACAACAATGGTAGTTCATCCCTACTCCTTCTTCTCACATCCCACTTCCCCCTCACCCCGCAAGCATTTCGCACTTTCCAGCTAATCATGCTGTATGCATGCATTTCTCCCTTCCTGCCCCCCTCCCCTCACCTTAACCCAAATCTCATGCGTTTATGCTTCCAGATAATGAGGAAGCACCTGAGCAGCCTATCCCTGAGGGTACCGGTGAGAGCGAGGCAGGAGAAGAGGAGGAGGAAGAAGACACACGTCACTGCATGTCTCACCCGCAGGCACCAGCTCAGATTATGCCACTATGCGTCCTTTAGAGGCTAGTATAGTAGTGGGATCTGCACAGGGTGATGCACCGGGGATGAGCGGGCTGCAGCAAGGCCAGGGGGAAAGAGTAGTTCAGGAGCCAGCTCCCCAGAGGGCAAGTTCGTGCGCAAGTTCTGCTGCACAGGACTCAGATGAGGACCTCAATGGGGAGGCCTTTAGAAGAAGGGTGATGGGCATGCACGTGGCAAAGGTGCCCGAAAGCTGCTCGGCAGTGGTAAAGGGCATGGATGAGTCCACCTCCAACATTGCACAGAGCTCTGTGCACACCATGGAGCCCATCATTTCCAGTCTGCAAAGGATGGTAGACTCCCAGAGAGACTGTGGCGACCCAGACCTGATGCCGCATGTGATGGGCAATCTGGCGGTTTCCATTGCAGCACAGACGGAAGCGACGCAATGTCTTAGTGCTGTAATGCAGTCTATGCTTGGTGGCATTCAATCTCAGACTGCGCTCATTCAGTCTCAGCTTGATGCAATGCAAGCTCTGACTGCTGCCATTGTGGCTGAGTCTACCACCGTTGACCGGGGATTTCATGGTGTCACAGCAGGCCAGCAATCTGTGCTGAGCGGCAGTGGGTCAGTGGAACAGGAAGCTGCTGTCCTCTCTCAGGATGACAGCATTCCTGCTGCCACCACTGCCACTCCGCCATTGTCCTTGTTGCTGCCTGTCATCCAGCCAGCCCAGACTGCTGCTGCCCATGCTGAGGTGGTGCAGTGTACAGCCAGGCTATCCAGGCCCAGAGCTGGTCGAGGGCATCCTGCAAGGCCATCTGAAGTCTCCCACACGGACACTCAGCAGCCTTCCACCAGTCGTGCTGCAGCCACTGGGCCAACACTTCATAGGAGCACTAGAGTAGGCAAAGGCACAGTAACAAGAGGCACTAAGCGATTGCACAAGGGTGAATAGGTAATATTGTTGTTGTAAATATGTGTTCACTGATTATTGATAAATTTATTAATTCAGTTTGGATTATTTTGTGGTATCTCTCATTTCAGCTTTGTGCTGTGATATGGCCTGCGACAGGGATGGAATGATGGAGATGTGGTGAGCAACGGGGATCTGGGGTTTAATTTATTGGAATCGCAGTCTAATGAGGCGGTCACGGACCGCCCTTCTGGAAGGCCGATTGAGTGGCTGTCACCTCCCTCTCTCCTGTTCCTCGTCCTCCTCCTTCTCTTCCTCCTCCTCTCCCTCTTCCTCCTTCAGAGGTGGTCAAGTAATCCCTGGCGACAAGGGCTGGGCCCTCATGATGGCCAAGTTGTGGAGCTTGCAGCAGACCACGACAAAATGGGACACCCGCTCAGCTGAGTACTGGAGGGCTCCTCTTGAGTGGTGAAGAAAGCGGAACCGTTGTTTGAGCACCCCAATGGCCTCCTCAATGATGTTCCTGGTGGCGGCATGGCTCTCATTATATGAATGCTGGGCAGGAGTGTTGGGGTTGCGGAGGGGAGTCATGAGCCAGGTGGAGAGCGGATCACCCTTGTCTCTGACCAGCCAGCCATGAGCTTGACGTGGTGGCTGGAAGAGTGCAGGATGATGCAGCGTGGCTGCTGCCAGGATAGCGAGCATTCACATTGAGGATTCACTGTCTGTGGTCGCACACCAACTGCACATTAAGTGAGTGGTAGCCTTTGCAGTTACGGAAGATCTCAGGATTGTTATGCGGTGCCCACAAAGCCACGTGGATACAGTCAATAGCGCCCTGCACCATGGGGAAGCCCGCTATTCTGGCAAAGCCACATGCATGTTCGTCCTGCTTCTCTCTGGTGTTGAGGAAGGAAATGTAATCCATTCTCCTACTGTAGAGAGCCTCTGGGACCTCCCGGATGCAGCGATGGATGGCGAACTGCGAGATGTTATCTATATCTCCTGTTGTAGACTGGAAGGATCTGCTGGCGAAGAAATTGAGAGCGACGGTGACCTTGACTGCCACTGAGACAGCTGTGGTCACCCTGATCTGAGGCTCGAGATCTGGTTGCAGGAGGTGGCAGAGTTCAGTGACCACCTCCTTGTTGAAGCGGAGCCTTCTAATACACTGCTCCTCGCTTAATTGGAGGTAGGAGAAGTGCTCTTGGAATACCCTCGGAGGGTAAGGCCTCCTGTTGAGAGCCCTCATGGCCCTCCTCCTCCATCTGGCCACATGTTCCAATCTTTCTTGCTGCCTTCGCTCCCTCCACCGTAGATCCTGGCGGGCGAGGTCGACTGCCAGTACAGCCTTCATTAATGTAACCAAGTGTAGCACTTTGATATGTTGTGAGGCTAAATGTAACTAATTGTTAGTAGCCAGAATACGTCTGCTTGACACCTCCGCTCCCTGTCGCTGTTGGGGCGAAGCACTAAGGCAGGGGTCGACAATGAATTTTGCAGATCGGGTGCCCAGTGAGTGTTGCATGCTCACTGACGTCATGATCTGCCTGGCACTGAGGTCCCCGGCAGCAACTCATAGCAGCGGTACTACCGGGGGGGGGTGGCGGTCGGATGTGTCCCCATCAGGTGCTAACTGGAGGCGCTAACCAACTGAATTTTTCCCCCTAAGTCTTTGGAGTGCGACTTGAACACACAGCCTTTTTACTCAGAGGTGAGAGTGCTACCCACTGAGCCACAGCTGACAAGAAAGCAAGAGTTAAAAATTTATGTTCACTTTCCTTGTTGGGCCAGGAGCAGTATATATGCTGGTGGGATTTAAATGAGGCCCAGGAGTTAATTACCCTGGCCCTCATTTCTGGAGAAGCGGGTATGTTTCTAACTCACACCGCTGCTCACCTGCCAAAAACGGGCCCGGAAAATCGAGGCCTGTGCTATTTTTCTTTTGGATTCATTCACCATCATCAAGAAGCTTCAACACATTGCTGGCGTATCTTTGGCACTCTTCCATGTGGTTTAAATGATGTGAAAGGTTTTGATAGAGTGGATACAGAGAGAGTGTTTCCACTTGTGGGGAAGAGCATAACTAGAGGCCATCAATATAAGATAGTCACCAAGAACTCCAATAAGGGAATTCAGAAGAAACTTCTTTACCCAGAGAATGGTGAGAATGTGGAACTCACTACCACAGGGAGTGGTTGAAGCAAATAGTATAGATGCATTTAAGGGGAGGTTAGGCAAGCATATGAGGGAGAAGGGAATAGAGGGTTATGCTGATAGAGTTAGATGAGGAAAGACGGGAGGAGGCTCGAGTGGAGCATAAAAGTCGGCATGGACTGGTTCGGCTGGATGGCCTGTTTCTGTGCCGTATATCCTATGTAATCCTATGTAATGCCTTAGTTTCTGATATACAATGGGGCTGAAGAGTTTTACACAGTGGGAGGAAAGATTGGGAGTTAAATTCGATTACGTCCCATTTGGGCACTCCACTTCCTCTCGGAGCGGTGCCGGGGCGCAAAGGGGAGGGACGCAGCGAGCTCTGCAGGCTGTTTGATGGTCTCCACTAACCCATCAGGGTGACGTGGTGCCGCAACCACAGAACACACCAAGGGCCATTAAGAGGGGCTGACCTGGAGGTCGGCCAAAATAATAAAATGGCGGCACGGCACGCAGCCAGACCGCCAATTTAATTACCGCCCTGCCAGCGGTGAATGGCCCAGTTTGCGACCAGTGAGGCTGTTGCTGACGTCACCTGGGGCAGCCTTGTGGGGTGCAGCCGAATTTCTGCAGTGGGATAGTAAGGGGCCGCAGCGGGGCGCTAAGGGGTGACGTCGCTCGGCTAGTGCCTCAGCAGCACCCTGCCGAATTTTCTGGGAGGCCCTATTATCACCCCCCCCCCCCACAGGGCGATAACCCCTTTGTGCCCCGGCAGGCGTAAAGGAGGCAAATTTTGCCCCCATCATGTTCACATCATAGAGCACTTGGGGCCCATGTTCATTCGACCAAATAGTTTGCATTTCCTTCCTGGTGTATGGACCAGTGCATGTTGTTTTCCATTTCAGAAAAACAGATGGTTACTTTGAAGGAGAAATAAGCTCCTGAACAGCAAGAAGCTAGAAGTTAAAAGAAATCATTCTAACCTTGTACTGATCACCTCTGAGGCCACATTTGGAATATTGTGTACGATTTGGGATGCCTTACCCTCAGAGTCATTGATGCATTGGATAGAGGTTTGAGAAAATCAACAACGATAATTCTGCGGTTACAGCTGTAAGTTATGGGGATACTCAGAGCTGAATTTGCTTTTCAATGTAGAAACGATTGAGGGAGGAGGTTCAGATGCCCTGAATAAAAGCAGGCAATTTTCCTTCTACTGTTGGAATAGTGCTGAAGGACAATTAACAAGCTTTCAATGAGACTCGTGATGCAAATCAATTCCCCAACCCCCCAAACTAGGCAATAAATATGCAGAAAAAAAATTAGTTTAAAAAAGTTGCGGCTGGGCACATGTTCAGGATGTCCCAAAGTGTTTTGCAGCTAATTAATTATTTTTGTTGTATGATCACTACCACCAAAATGCTCCCCCACTGATACCCCTTCCACCTGCCCAGCTTCATTCCCTAAAACTAAGTCCAGAACCACCCGCTCTCTTGCTGGGATTGCTATGTACTGGCTAAAAAAGTTCTCCTGAATGCATTTTAAGAATTTTATGCTCTCTATACCTTTTACACTGATTCTATCCCTGTCAATATTAGGAAAGTTGAAATCCCCTACTATTACTGCCCTACAGTTTTGGCGCTGCTCAGCAATTTGCCTACATATTTGCTCTTCTATCTCACTCTGACTATTTGAGGGTCTATAGTACACTCCCAGCACCTTTTTGGTTCTTCAGTTCAACCAATATGGCCTCATTTGATGATTCTTCTAACATATCATCCCTCTTCACAGCTGTAATTGTTTCTTTAATCAATATTTATCCTTTTTTACCCCCCTCTCTATCTCGTCTGAAAACCCTGTAACCAGGAACGTTGAGCTGCCATTCCGGCCTTTCTTTCAGCCATGTTTCAGTACAGGAAACTTTCGATTTACTGGCACCTAAATAACCGGAAATCTCGGTTAACCGGCAAAATTCAGGAGTAGGTTCAGGTAAGTTTTATTACTTGCCTTCCTCGATCTGTTGCTGTGCAAGGGTGTGGCTGCAGCTGTTGCTAAGCTACAGAGATGCTTGGAACTTGTGGCCATTGTTCTGAGCCTAAGCAACAGGGTTTGTTGCTTTCTACGGAGCTCTCAGCTCCGTATCTTTTACTATAGCTTTCGGTTATCCGGAATTTTTGATGAACCGGCACCACGTCGGTCCCGTCGGTGCCGGATAAAAAAAAGATTCCTGTAATAGCTATGATATCATACTTCCACGTGTCTATCTGTGCCCTCAGCTCATTTGCCTTATTCATTAGACTCCTTGCATTGAAGTAAATATCATTAAGCACTGCCAAACCCCTTTGTTGTCTATTTTCTAGCCTTTGTTTCCTCTGCCTTCCAAACTCACTTACTAATTTACTGCCTTCCATTTCAAGCCTTGCTCTCTCTCCCTTCTGACTCTATGCTCAGATTCCCATCCCCCTGCCAAGTTAGTTTAAACCCTTCCCAACAAGCACTAGCAAACCTCCCTGCGAGGATATTGGACCCAGCCCTGTCGAGGTGCAACCCGTCCGGCTTGTACAGGTCCCACTTCCCCCAGAACTGGTCCCAATACCTCAGGAATCTAAAGCCCTCCCTCCTGCACCATTTCTCCAGCCATGCATTCATATGCTTTATCCTCCTATTTCTGTACTCACTAACTTATGGCACCGGGAGTAATCCAGAGATTACTACCTTTGAGGTCCTGCTTATTGATCTGTTTCCTAGCTCTCTAAAATCTGCCTGCAGGACCTCATCCCTCTTTCTACCTATGTCATTGGTACCGATATGGACCACGACCTCCCCCCTCAGAATGTTTTTGCAGTCGCTCAGTGACATCCTTGACCCTGGCACCAGGAAGGCAATATACCGTCCTGGAGTCACGTCTGTGGCCGCAGGAATGCGTCTGTTCCCCTAACTATTGAATCCACTATCACTATTACTTTTCTGTCCTTCCTCCCCAGCCCCCTGTACAGCTGAGCCACCCATGGTGCCATGGACTTACTTGGCTTTTGCTGTACTCCCCAGAGGAACCATTGCCATCACCAGTATACAGAACAGAATACCAGTTGGAGAGCGATATGCACTCAGGGGATTCTTGCACTACCTGCCTAGTCCTCCTTGTTTGTCACCCATTCCCTCTCTGCCTGCAAACTCTTTAACTGCGGGGTGACCACCTCCTGAAACGTGCTACCCACAAAGCTCTCAGCCTCGCGGATGCACCGCAGTGAAGCTTCTGCTGCTCCAGTTCTGAAACCCAGAGCTTGAGCTCCGCCACCTGACGACACTTCCTGCACATGTGGCTGTCCAGGACATGGGAAGTATCCTTGACTTCCCACATGGCACAGGATGTGCATTCGATAGGACTGAGGTGCCCTGCCATGCCTCTATTTAATAGACTACTAACTAAACTTTAGTTTAGCCTACTGACCTAACTTAGACAGAAAAAAACCAAAAACTTAAAGGCGTGGCGCTTGCAGTTAGGGGGAAACATTTGGACCCTGCGGAAGGAGGGAATCAACCATCTCTGTCTCAGAAAACCTTCAGGAGAGTACAGCAGTCAGCTATGTCACTCCCTATTCCCACTAGGGTAATATGTAGAAAGTACACTAGAATATTTCGTGAGGGACCCCCACCATACCTTATCACAATAGTGACACTGCACAAATATATTTTGGAAATTTAACTTTGAACTTGTGAAAGGTCTAATTCCTGATGCAACACAGCAGGGCCAATGGCTAAGCTGGGTCTCGCCCTCACCCAGTTCTGGTGACAGCTATTTCTACATATAATTATCTCAGATACATCTTCCAGGCATATCCATATATGGACTAAGCATGCTTATCTTCATTGCTTGACACTTTCTTTTCCATTTGGCACTTGATCACATACAGGCATGTAAATTTCTCTGACTATAGTTAATGCGATATATAAAGAGATCACATGAAATTTCAGAGCATGTCCTTATATAGGGTTTGTTTTAACTTCAATGTTCTTTGTTTTCCTTGGAATTTCATACTGACCACTTCAGTTAGCAAATGGCTGGGAAGCATTGTCAGATTTACTGGAGATAGATGTGTGGTGCTACTTTCTGTTCTGCTCATATAAAAGGTAGAGAAATTCACAATTAGATTCCTTGCTTACCTTTGGAGTAGCCTTCACGTCAGACATCTTCTTCTAGTTCTAACCCAAGACCACTGGATTAGTGACACTGCGTTGACCCTCTCTGCTATCTCCTTCCTCTGTTTGTTAACTTGAGACCCACCTCTTGGCCCCATGATCCAGTCCCCACTCAACCTCTGGCCACTCAACTGCTCCTCCTGGCTCCCATCATAACTAACATTGAAAATGGTTCCCTTTCCTCAGACACCATCCCTATTGCTTTTAAATTCCCTCCTCAAAAACCCACCTTCGACCCTTCTGTCCTGTCCAATTACCATCTCATTTCTTGCTCCCATTTCTCCTGAAGGCCCTTGAATGTGCCTTTGCTTTACAGCTCCATGCCCATCACTCCTCAAACGCCCTGTTCAAATTAGTCCAGTCCAAGTTCCACTCTATTGACAGCACTGAACAGCCCTTGCCAAATTCACAAAGAATATCTCCTGTGGCTGTGATTGCAATGTGTTATCCTTTTATCCTTTCCTGCTCTTCTCAACCTCACTATATCATTTGATTCTGTGGGAGTGGTGCAGGCCATCATCCTCCATTGCATCTTCTCTGTTATCCATTTCTGTGGGACTGCCCTCATTTGGTTCCATTTCTAGTCCATATCCTAGTCCATATATATATGTATAGCTAGTGCATTTCAAGCATAACTTCTCTTCCCATCCCCGCATCTTCACCTCTGGATTCCCCCTAGGCTCCATCCTTGGCCCTCTCCTCTTTCTCATTCACATGCAACCCCTAGGTGACATCATCTGCAAGCATGGGTTCAGCTTTCACATGCATGCTGAGAACACCCAGCTTGACCTCTTCACCATCTCTCTCAATGCCATGACTATCTCCATGCTGGCAGGCTGCTTGTCCGACATCAAATTACGGATTAACCATAACTTACTCCATTTTAACACGGGGACAACCAAAGCAATCATTTTCAGCCTCCTTCATAAACTTTGCTCCTTTGACACTGATTCCATTCCCCTATCCAGCCACTCGCTCTGACTGAACCAGACTGTGCAGAACCTTGCATCTTATTCAACTCTGAGCTGAGTTTTAACCCCTACATTCTGTTCATCACCAAGATTACCTGTTTCCACCCACATAACACTAGCTGCCTTCACCCCTACCTCAGCTCCACTGTCTCTGAGACTTTTATACTCAATGGTGTAGATTTTCCCTCCATGCGGTTTTTGGGTAGTGCCAACGAGAGGCCCGGTCCAATTTGAGAGCTGGGCCTCATTAACATTAGGCCGGTGGGCAGCGGTCAAAAATATGACTACCCTGGGCGGAGCAGCCTGCGAGCTCTGGGTCGTCACAACGTCGGTCGGCCGGCCTCCAGGCCCAGAACAAAGTAGGTCGGGGAGGTCCATTCTAGGGAGGGAAGGGGCCCAGTGCGGTTATGGCTCAGGTTATTTTTGTGGATCTTGGAGAAGTACTCCTGCTCCTCCAAGCCCCGCAAAATGAATAAAAAACATAGCTTGGAGCTCCTCTTCGGCTGGACTGCCAGCTGATACTGAGCGGAGCAAGCACGCTGCACACATTGGACAGTTGAGTCCTCTAATGGCATCGGGGTCCCACTGATGTCGTAGCAACCCAACTTAAATGCCTAAATTAGTTGTGCGCTTGCTTCAGGCGGCCGCATGGGCCACCTATTCCAAAGACTCAGCAAAATGGTGATGCTCACATTGACGGCAGGAACAGGGTGGTAAGTGCTTCCTCTCGATTTTCGTGGTGCTACGGCTCTATTTCAACGGGGTGGGAGACCTCAAACTTATTCCAATGCGCTCATTTCTGGCCTCCCATCCCCACCCTCTACAAATTCCAAATTGCCCAAAGTGCAGCTGCTCACATTCTGTCACTTCATCATGTCCACTCGCCCATCACCCTGTTTTTGCTGATTTGCACTCCCTTTCCCCCAGTATTTCAAATTTGAACCCCTCATCCTTGTCTTCAATCCATCCGTGGCCTTGCCCTGCGATGTCACAGGAACCTCTCCCTCTCACCTGTTGGCCCTCTGACTCTGGCCTTTTGTGCATTTCTTTCCTCCTTTTACCTTACCATTGGTAGCAGAACCTTCAACACCTTTGCTCTACTGGCCTGAACTCCCTGGCTAAACCCTTCTGCCTCTCCACTTCCCTCCTTTAAAAGCCTTTTGTAAAAGGCATCTTTTTGAATGGGCTTTTAATTCCCCTTCCTAGTCTTTCCCTCCATGGTTTGGCATCTGTGTCCCTGTCTATTTCCAATTATTAAGTGCCTGAGGATGTGTTTTATTGCTGGAGGTGCTTTATAACTGCAAGTTGTGTGTTCTTCAGTCCGTACAAGCTACATTGCTGCTCACTCACTCCATCTACAGGAGCCCGGTGTGCACTGCCACTGAATCTCATCATCTGACACTTTCTTTGCTCCATTCAGAACAATTACAGCTGGATTCAGGGAAAATGCATGTTTAAAAATTGTTCACAGCGTTGTTTGCTCATTCTAAGATAGCGTGGAAGTGTTGTTGAAGTAGTGTTTTGATTGGCTCAAGAATCAGTGCAAAGATGTTAACATTCAGTTAAGACAGTTTTCAAATGTAAAGAATTTAAGCACAAGGGGTCATATTTACAAATTAAAAAGAAAGAAAGACTTGCCTTTATATAGCGCCTTTCATGACCACCGGACGTCTCAAAGTGCTTTACAGCCAATTAAATACTTTTTGAAATGGAGTCACTGACAACAAAAGAAAATAGGAAATGCAGGAGGAACTTATTTCGCAAAAAGGGTGATATATACGTGGAACAGATTAACGACACGGATGGGAGAGCAAGAAATCTTAATGGGTTTCAAGAAGGAACAAGACAGGTTCTTGTCAACAATTGGGATTCGGGGTTTTTAGAAATGCACCAAGGGAATACTGTGGACAGGTGGGCTCGACAGGCTGAAGGTCTTGTCCTGCTTGAAACTGTTACTCTGTTACTATGAATATTGCTGGCCCATTGTCACTCTTCCCTTCAGACCAACCCTATTATCTCAGCCGTGTTCTTCCATATGGGTTTTTGTTTCCCATCTGGAGTTCATTCCAGCACAATAACAACAACAACTTGCATTTTTATGGAGCCTTTAACATAGTAAAATGTCCCAAGGTGCTTTACAGGAGCATTTTCAGACAGAATTTGACACCGAGCCACATAAAGAGATATTAGGGCAGGTGACCAAAAGCTTGGTCAAAGAGGTAGGTTTTAAGGAGCGTCTTAAAAGAGGAGAGAGGTAGAGAGGTGGAGAGGTTTAGAAAGGGAATTTCAGAGCTTAGGTCCTAGGCAGCTGAAGGCACGGCCGCCAATGATGGAATGAAGAAAATTAAGGATGCACAAGAGAACAGAATTGGAGGAACGCAGAGTTCTCGAAGGGTTGTAGGGCTGGAGCAGGTTACAGAGATAGGGAAGGGCAAGGCTTTGGAGGATATCAATACAAGGATGAAATTGTTAAAATCGAGGCATTACCAGACCTTTGGAGTCGGTGCTGATCTTCAGTCAGTCAGTGCTCACCCCAATCTTTTGGAGTGACTTATTTGGTTCCTGCACTTGGGTCACTCCTTGTTACTTCAGCCTTGGTAACACTGTCCTCCCAGCAGACTTCCAAATATCCCTTGCACAGTGCATTTGAAGAGTAGGAACAACATTTTCCAAAAAATTATTCTTCAAAATAATATTAAAATTCATGGCAGACTTACAATAGAACATCGTGTTGGATATTTATAGACAGTTTGTTCAATGCGACAATTTTTAACTTGCAAGGCAAAATTCCTGACGACAATCACTCTTTGAAACATATAGCCAACCGCCAGGAACAGGATATACATGATACACCCCTATTAGTAGCTCATGAAATTTTGGGATACAGTTGCAACAGTTTCCTTGGCCGTGGATTTAGGGGTTTTAGAAACCACATTCCACCCTGGAAAGTCTGTTCTCTTTTTTCTCTGTCCAAGGTACATGACCCCAATGTTTCAAAGGCAATTTATCTACATTTCTTTGATGGTTATTGCATGCTAGCTGTTTGTGTTCAGCCGTCAGCTACTGTAAACTATTCACTGTGACAGTTTGCAGATAACCATGACCTCTGTTAATCCAAAGAGGGGAATCTGCAACACTTCTGTACATAAATAATGCAGGCCGTACAATACAGCAACGTTAGCTATCTTTAATGAGCTGCTGTAAATAATTTCCCAGTATATTTCAGCTTATAGCTGTTTCAGATTATCACTACCCTGATTCAGAATGTTTGCTTTTTGTTCACATTTAACTCATTCAGGACTGCAGTCTGCCTTTGGCCTGCTACCAACCCTGGAAAGAAGCCATATGGTGTCATTACTGCAGCTGGGTGGAGTCATGCAGGTTACAGAGAGTAATATCAGAATGTGATGAATGGGTAAAACATAAGAACATAAGAATTAAAAGCAGGAGTAGGCCATATAGCTTCTTTGAGCCTGCTCTGCCATTCAATAACATCATGGCTGATCTTCAACCTCAACTCCACTTTCCTGCCTGATCCCCATATCCCTTGATTCCCCTAGAGTCCAAAAATCCATCTATCTCCACCTTGAATATGCTCAACGATTCAGCATCCACAGCTCTTTGGGGTAGAGAATTCCAAAGATTCACAACCCTCTGAGTGAAGAAATTCCTCCTCATCTCAGTCTTAAATGGCCAACCCCTTACCCTGAGACTATGTTCCCTAGTTCTAGACTCTCCAGCCAGGGGGAAACAATCTCTCAGCATCTACCCTGTCAATCCCCCTTCAGAATTTTATATGTTTCAATGAGATCACCGCTCATTCTTCTAAACTCCAGAGAGTATAGGCCCAGGGGCAAAGGTGAGTATATGGAGTTATGTCACAAAAGGCTCTCATCCTGTTTGAGGTGTCCACTACTGGGGCAGCTAAGTCTGTTTCCAATGGTGACACTGTTGTGACATCACTGCACACACAGTGCGACAAGTCATTATATAAACCTGGAAATTATTGTCAATGATATTGTACCAACGCTGAATACGCTCATATTAAATAGTGCACAGTTGCCACCATTATTTTCATGGAGGCATTAACCCATTTATTGTAATAGGTTCATATGATAACATTGCTGATAATAATTTCCTCTGGTTGGATAGTCAGTAATGAGGGATGATCAATTTAAAATTGCCACGAAGAGAATGACGAGAGTGGTTAGGACAAATTTCTTGACACAGCGGATTGGTGGAGCATGGAATAATTTGCCACAAAGAGTGGTGAAGCAGAGACCATTGCATCTTTCTACACACAAAGGGTGGGAGAAGTTTGGAACTCTCTTCCACAAATGGCAATTGATGTTAGGTCAATTGTTAATTTTAAATCTGAGGTTGATAGATTTTTGTTAACCAAAGGTATTAAGGCATATGGGGCAAAGCCGGGTATATGGAGTTAGGTTACAGATCAGCCATGATCTCATTGAATGGTGGAATAGGCTCGAGAGGCTAAATGGCCTCCTCCTATGTTCCTTTTAAGTGAAATTTATATATATATTTGAAGTAGAAGAATATACAAGGCTATTGAAAGAGAGTAGGGCAGTGAGATTAGTTTTGGATTGTTCTAGCAAAGAGCCAGCACACACACGATGGGCCAAATGGCCACATTCTGTGCTGTAACTTCTTATGGTTCTATACTGACTCATACTGGGGTGTGATTCTCCAGACACTAGCTGTACCTCACAAGCTTTGCATTTATTTGTGATAGTGAATGTTAGCAGAGTATTGAGCACTAGTAGGAGGGAGGTGGGGGAAGCTTGATATCACCTGATATCCAGCAATGTTCCCTGAATGGTGATCTGGAACAGAACACTAGGGCCGTGATTTCGCCAGATGTGGTGAGGCCGGAGTACAGAGCGGTCTCAAACCCCACTCTCGTCTTCATCCTGCCTACTGATTTTGCCGTGATTGGGCTTGTTAAGTCTGCCCTGCAAGGTTCCTGGCCAATTAAAAGGAAGCGGGTCTGATGACGTCATCTGATGACGAGTCATCAGCCGATTTCCTTAAAGGGGCCATGTCCACATTCATTTTGACAATTGTGCTGTTAGTGTTCTACAGCATTGAGGTGCTGCAAACACTGACAAGCACTGCACAGAGATGCACAGCTGCACTCAGGCTCTCCCATGACTCCCTCCATATGATTAGGGAGGGAGTCACAGCACGCAGGGAGGTTCTCTTCCCTTCCAATGGCAGAAGAGACCTCCCCAGAACACCAATGCAACCTGGTTGCACATTGCACAGGAGGGCACAAGCCGGGATGTTGTCAGGAGGACCAGGCTGCAGTGGTGCAAACCTTTCAATGATCTCAGCAGATCACGAAATGTTACTGCAAAGTCACATTCAACCTCATCCTGCTGTGCCACTCATCACATCCCCATCACTCTGCCTTCCCTACCCTACTCCTGCACATCCTTGCTCACACCAACTTACCTTGCACCTCCACCCATCCCTCTCTATCTACATTATCACTTCCCCATCTCACTAGCCACACCTCATGCTCACCCTCATCCTAGTCCAATCATACCAACTAACACACTAAGGTAGGCACTTGGGTATTTTAGCCAATGTCCATGTAAACTTTCTGTTAATGTGTTGTCAAACATTGAAATCCTTATTTTCACCACTTTGCCTTCTTGGACAAATTTATGTGCACCTTTGGAAGTGTCTTATTGAGTTCCAGTGAATGGTGAGACAAAATTATCCCCCTCTCTGCCCCCCCCCCCCCCCCCATGGTGATGAGTGTGAAAGAAATTGCCTGGACATTGTCGGGATGCTGGATGGTGCTGGTGTGGGGTGGGGTGGTGCCAACCTGGTGCATCATGTGGCAGCCAGGGTGTACAGTGTTAAGTGAAGCAAATCTGGACATGGTGAGGCCATCCCTGGCGTCCCGAGCAGCAATGTACATGGATGATGATGCCCTGTATCCAGTGCAGCATCAGTTGCTTGCAGAGAAGGCTGGTGTGGATGTTGGTGCTGCTGGTGTGCCCGGTGATGCTGGTGTTGGGGCTGATCGTGTTGGGATTCTGAGGACCAAGGTGAGATTTTTTCAAGGGCACCGATGCTGATGGAATAGATGACAGGTGAGGTTGAGATGACAGGAGCAATCTGTCAATGTTGAGATAGATTGTTCCAAGGAGGTGACAATGGATAGAGAGATTACTCCAATAACTTGAAAAGTGCATAAAGCTCAAAAGTGGGTTCCAAGTCATTAATGCTCCAGCTTCTAAGATTGGGAAGTGAACAGCTGTGAAATGGTAGGTTTTATACCACTTTTGCAGCTTTCACCTATTCACAGCAATCCACAGTCATTGAGAACCCGACATACTTACCTGACGTGATACCCACTCTCCGGGAACCTTGTTGAAAACCTGGTAAAATGGTAAGTACACGGGAAAATGGTTTTTAACTACCTTTTAATAAGCTTTTAACTATCTAAATTGGCTAACCCGCCACTTGGTGTCGGGTCTGTTCAGGGATGACAGACTCAACGCTTGGGAAACTGATGCGGAGGCGGGTTTATAGTGGGATACCGACCCACTGTCAATCTTTGTGATTTTGACAGCAGACCCGCCTCCAAACCCACACTCTGAGTGCCGGCAAAATTCTGACCTAGTAGATTTTTCCTCTCTCCTTAGAGGGTGTTGAGACCAACCTTCATAACCCAGCTGCTGCTTTGCCTGAGGTCAGTTAAAACAATACTATTCAAAATCCTGGCCTGCATGAGTCAGTTCCATACCAATGCATTGCATTTGTGAACAGACCCATTTTCATTCTTAGCACAAATGAACAATAAAAAATAAATTTCAAAAAATAAGAAATATTTACTGGGGTGACGCCAGGGTTGAGAAGATACAGTTAGGATGAGAGACTGGGAATGTACTTGCTCGAGCAGAGAAGGTTAAGGAGAGACCTAATAGAATTTTGAAAAGGTTTGACGGTGAACAGTAAAAGATTATTTCCACCGATCAATGAATCGGTAACAGATGGGCATAAAATTAAAGAAAAAAATCATGCAAAGAATGATTAAAATATGGAATGCATTACTATAAGTGGCTATTGCTGTCAAGTCAATCACACAGTTTAAGAGGGAATTAGATAAAGAGCTGAAGAGGAAAAAAATAAAAAGTAGGAAAGGAGCAGAGAAATGGGATTTAATAGCTCTGATGTGGAACTGGCACATTGGGCCGAATGGCTGCCATCTGTACTAAAACCTCTATGATTTAAGACAGCTTCATTGTAAAAGTATACAGTTCCACCAATACAGCTCAAACTTCACAAAACTGAAGGGGACATGATTCTTCCACCCTGTCTTTTCAAGCAGAGTACTCATTTTATATTGCAACCTACTTATAATCATCTGTGCTAATTCTAACACATTGACCCTTATTTATATAGACAATCATTCAACAGATGTATCACTCAGCCCACACTTTCAGACTCCCATTCAATGAATATGGCTTTATGTGAAATGTGTTTCTTTAAAGAGGCGCAGTTTTCCTGCAAAGAGGCTTGGAGAGGCTTATTTCCTATGACATGGGAGAATATCCAAAATAGGGATGCATCATTTTTGCCACAATGCCACAGCACACAAGTGACATGAGGATGAGTTTTGATGCCAATCTTAGTGGATCTTTATATGTGGGTCAGAACAGACTAAAAAAGGGTTAAAGATAGTTGTCACGTGGATGTCTTTTTAAACAGATATACTGGCATACATAATGGTTCAGTTAAAAAGGCATTAATCATTAAGTGTAAAATAACAGTCTATAATGATTAAAATTAATGGGCTACACAGATTCAATCTACGTTTCTGTTGCCATTAAAGTTGTTGTCGACTTTGTTTAGATTGGAACAGGAGAACACTGTCCCCTTCCTTTAACGATCTGCAAACAAAAGATCAGCAGGCTGGGAGGAGACAGATTAGGCCCAGCAGGCCGTCTTTAACCATTAAATAATCAAACAAGGAACGGCATGTCTCTGCCAATGGTAAAGCTGACACATGCTGCGAAGGTCTTTGGCTAGACAAACTAAGGCTCTGTAAGCACTGAATGCAACACAAACCAACATCGCTGTTGGACCGCCAGGAGCATTCATTCCCTCATGAAATGCTGTCCAGTCTGGGGATGGCGAGTGTAGGGGGAAGGGAGGGTGTAGCAACTGTCAAGGAAATGGTTGAGCGACCAGGCATTGATCCAAAGAACTGTCTCAAAGTCTATCAAGCTGAAAAAGGAGCACGCTGCATGGGAAAGAGTACAGCAGAACAGCCATGTGGTACAAGCTGGCCTTGGAGAGCAAACTTCCACCACAGAGGAGGTTCCTATTGTTATTGTTTCACATTTCATAAAAATTACACCATTTAGTTATCAGCTCATTGTGTCAGCGGGGGAGCTGCTAGAATGAACTTGTTATTGAACGCTAGCTATAGAGCATTTATGGGGCTCATTAATTATCCGTTGTTTTTTAACACTGGCGAGAGTGTGATCTTTTTCAGTTGATTGATGGGTTTTCCTGAGAGGGATAGATACGTGTGTTACCTTCCTGCTCGTGTAATATTCAAATGTAGAAGCTCTTTTTTTTTGATGGAGAAACTCTGCATTTTGTCATTCCACACATGTACGTTGTTGAGTCTGGTAATTTATGATCCCAATTTTCAAACAGTATGGCCTGATCAACCGCAATCATTTTGAAATGTACATATCAGGATTTCCAAGGCCTAACTAGCATGGTTAGCGGCTTTGAGGTCATTGGGTATTCACTTCACTCTATGGCTGGCACTTTTCCCAACACTTTACTGCAATTACAATTGGAATCTATGGCTTGAAGACCATTTGTCCTCTGCTGCTGCTTTTATATTGGGTTTTAATGTATTAATCTAAATAGATAATCGCTTGTTGCAATAAAAGATGCAGGCTGCATTTTCTTGAAACAATTTGCTCAATGCAAATGGAACAGCATCAAATTCATAAGGGGCCATCCATAATAGCCATAATTTTCACAAGAGTACAAAAGTACCTGCATGTGACAGGGGATACTAATGCTGCATAGATACGCATACACAGATATTCTCTCTCATACCAGTGATAGTTTACAGTAGTGTTACAGAATTCTTTTATACCGCAACATCTATTCTGATTGCCTGAACTCCACAGCCTGGATTAATACACAAAATTAATCATCATAATATGCAATGGCATGGAACGTATAATTACAGAGCTCACTGTGTTCAATTCTTTTATTATCTCGAAGTTGGAAAGGCCTAGGGACCGTAATAGGGATTTGTTTTCCATTTATCAGTGGTTACTGTCTCCTCCTCTAATTGTTCTCCTCTTGCACGCTGAATCCTTCTAACATTTGCATCTCCACAACTAATTTGTATAATTTGAGCTCCCATGCTCCCGGTGGGAATCTGGAAATAGTCACACATGTAATAGTCACACATATAGCAATATAAAGCGTTACAGATTTTCCAGACACGAGCTGCAGTTCTATGTAAAGCAACAACCATGGATCACTGAAGGTAGAAGTAGCATCATCTACTGGCACATACTTATGCAGACAAGCAGATAACCCTGAACGATGACTTCCAACACAACTGGAAGCTATTCATCCTCAGTTCTGCATCATTGAAACTGGTGCACTATCACACACAGTGTAAGGGAATTTACAGAAAGTACCAGACCGAAATCGACAGCAAGTAACATTAATCAGCCAGTTTCCACTCATGACTTTGCGACAGGACAATAAAGTGAATGAGATAAGAAGCAAGCACATGGGAAATTTGGAAAACTTTCATTTCAAGTCTTGTGCTAGTTTCTGTTTGTGATTGTAGAACAGAGAAGGTTAAGAGGAAATCTAATAGAGGTGTTCAAAATTACAAAGTAATTACAAAATATTACAAAGTATATACAGCACAGAAACAGGCCATTCAGCCCAACAGGTCCATGCCGGTGTTTATGCTCCACATGAGCCTCCTCCCACCCTTTTTCATCTAGTCATCAACATATCCTTCTATTCTTTTCTCCCTCATGTGCATATCTAGCTTCCCCTTAAGTGGATCTACGCTATTCACCTCAACTACTCCTTGCGGTAGCAAGTTCCACATTCTAACCACTTGCTGGGTAAAGAAGTTTCTCCTGAATTCCCTATCGGATTTATTAGTGGCTACCTTATATTCATGGCCCCTAGTTCTGGTCTCGTCTGCAAGTGGAAACATCTTCTCTATATCTACCCTATCAAACCCTTTCATAATCTTAAAGACCTCTATCAGGTCACTTCTCAGTCTTCTCCCCTTTTCTAAAGAAAAGAGCCCCAAATCATGAGGGGTTTTGATAAGGTGAATGGGGAAATACTATTTCCACTAGTCAGTGAGCTGGTAACGAAAGGGTATAAATTTAATATCAGCACCAAAAAATGAAGACAACGGTTAGGAGAATTTAAAGGCCTAGAAATTGGGTTGGGGCGCCAAAGTGGCGCAAAAGTCGCCTGAGCGCAGGATTTAGCGCAGCGTTCGAGGGTTTAGCAATCGTCAGATATTCAGTTTCATTGCTCCTCGAGGGACACGGGGCGAGGCTCGAGGCGCTCCGCGTCCCTCTTAGGGCGCTGAAACTGAATATCGCAGTGCAATGCGCCGCAGCGCCACACGCTGCGGCACGGCATGCTGCGGTACTGCAGGCCTTCCTCCCATTGTTAAGGGGGAGGTGCCTGCAACAGCGCGATCCCCGCTCGCGAGTGCCGGCAAATGAGCCCGGCACCAAGGAGAAGTGCCGAGCTCTCGGGAAACAGCCGGCAATGCCACGGGTGGGGGGGTGGTTAGGAGGTCGGGGATGGAGGTGCTGGCAGGCGGCCGCCAAAAAGGCAGCCGCCCCGCACCTCCACCTTAACTTGCGCCGCTGCCGGCACAGTAAGGCCCCGTGAACCGGGCACGGGTAGCGAACGGCGCAACTGCGACGTTCGCTACAATATATCGCGAATGGGGCGCTGCGCACACCGATGACGTCATCGGTGGCGGCGCAGCGCAAATGCCCAACGCCACCATTAGTGCCCCTACTGAATATCGCGGGAGACGCAGCCAGTGGCGCTACAGCCACTGACTGCCTCTTTAGGCGCTAAGAGGTGGCGCTACTCACCCAATTTCTCCCCCTTTATTTTTGTACGCAGAGTCATTAAGACTAGAAATAGTGGCAGAAGCAGAATCCATAATGGCTTTTAATGTGGAAACGGATAAGTACTTGAAAAAGAAAAAATTAAAAGGGTATGGGAAAGGAACGAAGTGGATAGATCTTTCAGAGAGCTAGCACAAGGACAATGGGCCAAATTGTTCCTGTGCTGTAAAATTCTGGGGGGAAAATATGTTAGCGACCAAATAGCGCCAGGAATCGCTAAATTCAGTTTTAGCGCCCAAGAGGGAGGTGGAGCGCTAATTCAAGCCTTCCATAAGATTGGACAGAGTTGTCAGTGATGCGAGACCCAAAATAAAAAATAACAGGGGCCAGCGGTCAATGGGAGAACGAAAAGATTTAGGAACTCAGATACCACAACCTGCTTCAGCCACGAGCAGCTGTTCTTTTCTAGTCTAATATGGAAGTAAATCCTTCTTATTTTTTTACTTTTTAAAAGTAAAATCAAAAATATAAAAACCTTAAACTTCTTGTTTCAAGTTCAATTCTGTTGTTCAGTTGATCCTCTGCCGTTATCATTGAGGGAGCGAATGGGAGTGGAGTGTTAAGGGTGAGGTGTGTGACAGCAGAGCAAGCATGAGGGGAGGAAATGGGATGTTGATTGGATAGTTCTAAGAGGAACAGCTTGGGGTAGTGATGGGAGTGAGGGGGTGGTAGGAAAGGGAATCGGTACTGGGAAGATAAAGGGGTAGGGGATGCAATGGCAGCGAAGAAATTGGGGGAAGGATAAGTGATGGGGAGGGGATGGGAAGGGAACTGCTGAGCACTATATGTTCCTCACCACGTCAAATGCAGTCACTGGCATCTCCTTTTCCCACCACACCATACCATCCACCACCTCCAACCCAAAAGGAAAGAAGAAAAAGATGGAGACAAGAAAAAAGGTTGAGGAGGAAAGCAGAAGAGAGAGAGAGAAAAACAGCAACAGAAAGACAGTGAGTGACTATATTCTCTGACTTACCGTGTTTTGACAAGACACCGTGCTGGTGCAGTCTTGGTGTAAACCTAATTTTTTCTTCTGCCAGGCTCCTTGGCCACTGGAGCTTGCACCACTTCTCCAGTTTGTTACGCTTCCATTTCTACAGCTATTCACACATTCTCTGCGGCTTGTATATGTCTTTTATTTCAATCATTATTGTAATGTATATACCTTTAAGGAGGGAACTATTTTTTTACAGCTCATGTATACTGCAGTACCGGCAGTGACCACACCTGTATATAACACTGAGTAGTAATCTGTACAGATCAGTTGCAGTGTGAGCCATGTTGAGTAAACACCTGTTGTACCGTTCTCCGCAGTCTGTGTCTTATTATACACGGACGTAACAATTATACCTCGTATTGTCTCATGCTGTTGTCACTTCTACTATTTAACCATCTCCTGTTTTCCGCTTAAGCATTTTACAGATCATCCTATTTATTTTCTCCTGTGTTTGTGTGTGTGTGAGTGTGTGTGCCTTCCCTTTGTTCTGTTCCATTTTAAATGCTGTTCATCTGTAATAACTTCAAGTTTTGATGTAAGATCCATATTGGAACTGTTTATTTTTCGGTTCTGTCCACAGATGCTGCCTGACCTGCTGAGTGTTTCCAGTATGGGAATGAATAAAAATATTAATTATGTTTTGAAAATCACAGAATCACAGAATCCCCACAGTGCAGATAGAGGCCATTTCGGCCCATCGAGCCTGCACCGACACATATCCCACCCTATCCCTGCAACCCCACGTATTTAATCCCCTAACACTAAGGGTCAATTTATCATAGCCAAATCAACCTAACCTGCACATCTTTGGACTGTGGGAGGAAACTGGAGCACCCGGAGGAAACCCACGCAGACACAGGGAGAATGTGCAAACTCCACACAGACAGTCGCCCGAGGCCAAATTTGAACCCGGGTCCCTGGTGCTGTGAGGCAACAGTGCTAACCACTATGCGACCGTGCCATTGGGCAAAATGTTGATTATCATGTTGTATATATGCCCTGGTGCGCAGTCATGCACCTTAATGAGTGTGTGCACGCTGTAGTGCAGATGTAAATCTCAATGTGCCTTCTTTTGCTTCAGGTCTTCATGTCTATATTGGTTCCTAGCTCTTTGCTTTGCTTCTGTGCTTCATTTATCATCCTCTGTCAATGCCTGCGGAACTCCCTCAATCAAAATCGGGATGGATGTTATCAAACAATATGACACCATATTTAATATTTAAGTATGCCAAACTGTACGCAGCTATAATGGTCATCATGAGTCTGTTTCAGGAGTTTTCAACCTGGCCAATTCATAGATTATCTCAGTCGCCGTATTGAGGATTTGGCATGGAAAACAACAGTAAAAATAAGAACAGTGTAGTTTACTTCTTTCCTGCCCATAAGAAACTACAGGTGGTGAAGAACCACATTTCCCATTAATTATAGGCAAGTAGAATCATCATTGAGGTAAAACGATTTAATTCATTTAGGTCCAAAATACATCGATACAAAAGCATAATGGTCACATAAAAGGAAATGACAGAATGCAAAGTGCTTCAAAATATGGTGACAATCAAACTGCATTGAGGTACATGAGTGTCATTTTAAACTCAATGGGGGTCATTTTGACTTTGAACGGTAGTGTAAAACCCGTGACATCAGCTCGGCCTCACGTTAATCGCCTCTCCCGATTTTAATTGTTATTGACTTCAATGGAAATGAAAATCGGGAGAGGTGGAATTGATATCACAAGTTTTACATTATTGGCCAAAGTCAAAATAACCCCCAATGTGTGGTAAAGTGTATCCAACCAAATGCAAGTGTGGTGTTAATAAACTCGGTGCAAACACAGTGAAGAAATTGTACCTGAGCCAAAGTTCTTACAGTGTAAAGATAAAAACTGCCAGAGCAAAGTCCTGTGGTGTCCCAGACGTAGAATGTCTGGTGCTTCTAATTCAGTAGAACAACAAAATGCTTTTAACACCTAGCACAGGAAGCCTACGATATCTGATCAGCTTATACTGTGCTAATACCCCAGATATTAAGAGGTTGTCTTCCAGCAAGGCAGAGCTTGTTTACTGCTAGGATCCTCTTCACAGTTGCTTTTGTGTGAGTTTGCATTTGCCCAGTGAGAAGGAAATGTTCTCTTTTAAAAAAGGAACGTCTGATGATTCCTCCCAGCACACCAAGGTGGGAACAAATTGATTTTGTATGAATACAGAGGTGGTTTACAGTTTCTTCCATTTTTTTATCGGTTTCCACTGCTTTTGTAGTTGCATGGAAATGTTGAAAATCGGAGCTAAGTAAAATGGTAAAGAAAATGTGCAAAGGTGGAAAAATAACAGTACAGGAACCTCTCTTTTAACCGGTACCTAAATATCCGGAAATCTCTCTTAACCGGCAAAATTCAGGAGTAGGTTCAGGTAAGTTTTACTATATATTAGTGGCCATGTAACCGGGGTTCCTGGATCTGTGGCCGTGCAACCAGGGTTCCTGCACCTGTGGCCGTGCAACAGGGACTCCTGGATCTGTGGCCGTGTAACCGGGACTCCTGCACAAGTGCCGTGTAACCGGGGCTCCTGCACCTGTGCCCGTGTACGGGGCTCTCGTACCTTGGTAAGTATACCTCTCTGTAATCCGGACTTTTTGATCAACCGGCACCATGCCGGTCCTGTCGGTGCCGGATAAAAAAAGAGTTTCCTGTAGTTTCAGTGTGTAACCGTCTCTGGTTCTGAGACCGAAAAAAAAATAAGAAAATTCAGTCTGTAAAAAGAACCCTAAAATGTTTAGTGCCAGCACTGGAGAATAATGCAGATTTTTTTGTGTAAAGATATTTCTTGGGTACTTCTTTAGCTCATACACAATTTTTAGAGATGTTTGTGCAAGTGCAATGCGTCTGAGTAAATGACAGACCCTCCTCCTTAAATATAAACAAAGGATACCTGGGCACAAGATTTCTTTCATAAGACATTTACAAAACTGGCACTGGCACTGGCCCTGGCACAGAATCAAACATGAGCCATACCGTTTTGTGGATTGATTGAAGTGGCTCAACTGTGGCACCTGAAAATAAATAAACAGAGTGACTAACTGGGTCACATTGTTGGATAAACAGTTGGTGCTCTGGTTAAAAGCTACTGAATTACTTCATCAATTTTTGTTAATTATTCATCCAACTTCTGATAGCCCAAGTAAATAATAGGCCGTATTTTCCGATCGGAGGTTTCCTGCGTGCGGAGGCCTCCGATCTGGAAAAAATCTACAAACTTACCTGAGGGCTCCCGGGGTGCGTATACTTCCGCTCCAGGGCCTCTCCAAACTCGAAATGCGCAGGACCCACGTATCCCAGGGGCGCATGCAGTTCGCAAGCGTCCCTGGGATCATGTGGGCCATGGGGAGCCAATAGGAGAAGGAATCTCCCTTCATACACTTGACAGCTTAGACCTGTCAAATATATGAATGGAGATCACCCCAAAAACACAGTAAAACATTTTTAAAAAAATGTTTAAATGAGTTAAAATTACAATAAATTAAATATTTTAAACAAATAATTAAAGTTTTTACGGGGCTAAAAATAAACTTACCTTTTTTAAAGTATTTTAAAATTATAAATGAGTGAAAAAAATGTGCCTGAAACCAGCATTTCCGATGTCCCTATGGGTGTATACACAGCGCGTACCCACCCGTAGGGATCGGACTATCCGGCCCATCACCATTTACAACCTCTCGGACTCAACATTAAGTTTGACAATTTCAGTTAATGACCACTGCTGCCATTTTTTCGGACAGCAGTTGCTAGTAATGATTCTGCTTTTGTCATTTACACCTCCTTCAGACCCATCTTTTGTTACTTTACTTGTCCCATTACCAACCCCTTTGGCCATGCACCATCACCCCTTTTGTCATTTAATCACTCCTGCCCTCCACCCTATCACAGACCTTCCCTTATGTTCTTTCCTCTCCGCCTCCCATTCCTGGTCTCTGTACTTGCTAAAATCTGTTACATCTCCAACTATTGCCAGTTCAGACTGAAACATTAACCCTGTTTCTCTCTCCACAGATGCTGCCTCACCTGCTGAGTATTTCCAGCATTTTCTCTTTTTATATTATATATTATTAATAACTACGGGCTTCCGAGGAAGAGCCCTAAGAAAAGGCCTAAGGGGAAGGCATCACCTGTGGCAAGATTGTAAACATGCTTTCTATAAATGTGTTTTTGATTTCCTTATAAATAACGCACAGAAGAAATCTTCCCTGTTAGTGTAGTCAACCCAGGAGGTGGGGTATGGAGCAATGTAGTAATGATTCAAGAGCCACTAGGTAGTCTGGAGATTGGAATTACTCTCGGGCCTAACGTTTCCTATAATAGTCACAATGCGGGACTCTAGGTCTCGCATTGGACTCATCAGTCACCTGCAAACTAATTTTTAATGTGGAAGCAAGTCATCCTCGGCTCCGAGGGACTGCCGAAGAGGGAGAAGACTTTGGGGGAATTTTGCGGAGGGTCAGCGGGTGCAATCGATGGCGGGTTGGGGGGATAATGTTTTTTTTGTCAGCGGGTGGGGACCCTGCTGTCAACCCGCCATCACGCGCCTTTACGAAATGTCGGGTCTGTCATCTTTGATCAGACCCGACACACAGCGTCGGGGGAGGCAATTGAAATCATTAGTGGATGCTTTTTTCCCAGCTTTTTGATTTTGACAGGTTGCCCACTGGTTTCCCGCTGTGCCTAGACCTAGAGGTGAGAGGTGACTTGCCATTCTTTCAACTGTAGAGTTGACAGCTTTACATGTCAAGTCAAAATTCCCAGTTGAATCAGATATTTTCCCTTAGCCACTAGCTTCTCTAAACTGCCTTTCCACTACAGATTCAGGATGCTGCAAGTCTTTACACAAGTCTCCATCCAGTCTGACCTCATTACCTCTCCCACCATTGACAGATCGCTTCTGTCATCTCTACTTCACCTGCCATCTATTACATCAGCATTGGTGCCCTTGAAACTATCTCACCTTGGTCCTCAGAATCCCACCACGATCAGCCCCAACGCTAGCAGCACCAGCAGCACCAACATCAACACCTTCTCCGCAATCAACTGATGCTGCACAGAACAGAGGGCATCAGCACCCGACCACATTGCTACCCGGGATGCCAGGGATGGCCTCACCATGTCCAGATTTACGTCACTTGACGCTGTACACCCTGGCTGCCACATGATGTGCCAGGTTGGCACCACCCCACAACAACAACATAAAGCATCCCTACAATGCCCAAGCCATTCCTTTTATGCTCATCACCATTGCGGGGGGTACCATTATGTCTCAACATTCACTACAACTCACTAAGCCACTTCCAAAGGTGCATACAGATCTGTCCAAGAACGCAAATTGTTCAAAATAAAGGTTTCAATGATTGAACTACATTAACAGAAACTTCACATGAACATTGGCTAAAACACACAAGTGCCTACCCTTGTGTGTTATTAGTTGGTATGATTGGACTAGGAGGAGGGTGAGTGTGAGGGGTGGCTAGTGAGATGAGGAAGTGATAATGTAGATAGAGAGGGATGGGTGGAGGTGCAAGGTAAGTTGGTGTGAATAAGGATGTGCAGGAGTAGGGTAGGGAAGGCAGAGTGATGGGGATGTGATGAGTGGCACAGCAGGATGAGGTTGAGTGTGGCTTGGCAGTAACGTTTCGTGATCTACTGAGATCATTGAAAGGCTTGTACCACTGCAGCCTGGTCCTCCTGATGACATCCCTGCTTGTGTCCTCCTGTGCAATGTGCAACCAGGCTGCGTGGTGTCCTGGGGAGGTCTCTTCCACCCATTGGAAGGGAAGAGGCCCTCCCTGCGTGCTGTGACTCCCTCCATAAGCCTATGGAGGAAGTCATGGGAGAGCCTGGGTGTAGCCGTGCACCTCTGTGCAGTGCTTGTCAGTGTTTGCAGCACCTCAATGCTGTAGAACACTGACAGCACACATGTCAAAATCAAGTTGCGCAGGGTCCCTTTAAGGAAACCGGCTGATGACGCATCATCAAATGACATCATCAGACCCGCTTCCTTCAATTGGCTGGCAAATGCACAGGGCGGGCTTAACAAGCCCAATCAGGGGAAATTCATTTTGGACAGCGGGCTGGAGCCGACAGCGAGGCCGAGCCCCACCACCGACATCGCCCATCACGGACCCGCTGAGGTTGGTAAAATCCAGCTCAATGTGTCATAATGACCCCATGATGTAATCGCCCATTGCCACTCACTGTCTGAACTTACATATGAAAAAAAAACAAGCTGAAATTATGCACTTGAGGCTCAGGCAGTATATCCAGGAGGAGTATCATCAGGAAAATAAATAAATAAAGCTGTGTGTGGGGTTGTAAAATCCTTCTTGTAATTAAAAATGGGGAAATTCCTAACACCTCCCACCATTAATGATTCGCTCACAAAATTGTCTAGTTTAAAGCTGGATATTCCATGGTTTAGTTAGCAGGTTGTTAATGACAGAGAAAAACGGGTATTTTAATTAAAGTTTTAAATTTTATGTTATTATTTTTAATATATGATCTGAACTACTTTATTTCAGGATAAGGCAGGAAGTTGAAATTTCAAAACTGGCATTCTTTGCGTTTGTGGGAACATTACAGTGACGGGGGTTGGGGGGGGTGGTGGTGTGCTGGTGGAGGGGACAGTTTTTGACCTTTGACTGCCTCATCACAACCTCAGGGAGACCCAACTATTAGCCTGGCAGTCACTGTGGGAACTCCTCTGCTAATGTTATCAGTGGGCTCTATCAACCCATTGCTTCCATTAATTTTGCAGCGATCAGTGTCCTTTTCAGTTCTGAAAGTCAATCCTGAGTCATCTGTGATTTTAAAATTGAGTTCTGGCTGGGTCCCAATGCGAGAATACGAGGCCTTTAACCTCGTGTAATGACAATGACTTGTGTTGACTGAAGTAATGACAGGAAAAATGTTGTCTATGAAATCTGTAGGTCGAAGTTTGCGAAAAAACAGAGGCAGCCCATTAACTGCCAATAATTATGACAAATTACCCCAGGTTCAACTGTGACGCCCTCCAGCAAGTCTGCTGACAAGTTGCTCAGTGTCGGGTGATATCCAGTGAGAGGTCAGGCTCACACTGGAGGGTGAGGATCATTAATGCATCCTGAACAGTGTGGGGTTTTAAAGCCAGCCTACGTTTCTTGTATAAAGGATTATGTAGTGGGCTGCAAGCTACACGACCCAGAAGTCAACATGACTTATATGTGCCCTTGGTAACAGCCATCTAGAAATGTAGTTTTCAGTTGGAAATAGAGAAGGACTGGACAGTCCCATTTAGGCTTTCAAGCCCCTTGTTACCATATTTAGTTTGGGCTCATAATGACCCAAACTGCCCGTGACCTTCCTTCTCGGTTTAAAGTGAGGCCAGGCTGCGTTAATTCACATTGCAGGAAGTATTAGGTTAAATCAACTGTCTTGACGCGTTTGGTGGCTTTTAGTTTCAGGCTGCAGCAGTTTGACAGCACCCTTTCACTGCGAGCTGATACAATTCAACTCCCGAGCAAAACCTTTTAGCTTTGAAATTGCTGTTGGCATAATGCATTACACTGGCAGCAAATGACCAACAATGTCGAGCAGTGGCACAGCACTGGTCAGTGCCCAAATCCAGATATGAAGAGAATTGTCGGCGGAAGAATTTTTACACTGTGTGCTAACGCGCCCAATCTGAGCATTAACATACATACGAACATAGGAATTAGGAGCAGGAGTAGGCCAGATGTGTGCTGTACCAATTAATCTGGCAGATGCGGCACTCAAGGGAGACTCGCCCCATGTTGCTGTAGGACTGCATCGCTGCTATGATATATCCGTCTCCCACATATGGAACAGGCATTAAGAGAGAGAGAGACTGCGCTGAGAAAGTTGGAGGCTTCAACAACAACAACTTAGAATCATGGCACAGAAGAACGTAATTCGACCCATCGTGTCTGTCAGCACTTTGAAAGAGCGATCAAATATGTCCCACTCCCCTGCTCTTACCCCATAGCTCTGCAATTTTTTTTTTCTTTTCAAGTATTTATCCAATTCCCTTTTAAAGTTATAATTGAATCTGCTTCCACCACCCTTTCAGGCAGTATATTCCAGATCATAACAACTCGCTGCATTAAAAATGTTTCCTCATGTAAGCTCTGGTTCCTTCACCAATTACCTTAAATTTGTGTTCTCTGGTTACCTTAAATCTGCGCCCTTCTGCCACTGGAAACAGTTTCTCCTTATTTTGAACATCTCCATCAAATCTCCCCTTAACCTTCTCTGCTCTAAGGAGAACAACCCCAGTTTCTCTACTCTCTCCACGTAATTGAAGTCTTTGGGGCAAAAATTCGCTCGCACCCACTTTGGGGCGATAACTTCACCAGGGCACTACTTTTAGCGCCCCGGCGCCCGAAATTGAATGGTAGCGCCTCAAGCAGGAGGCGAGGCGCAACTTGAAGTGCTCCCCCTCCCTCTTGGGGTGCTCCCATTGAATATCGTAGCGCTACGTGGAACAACGCCACACGCGTCGGCACATAGCGCCGCGGTACTGCAGGCCTCCCTCCCCTGATTAAAGGGGAGGGGCTGAGCGCAGCGCAAACCGGGGCCCTGCTGGATCACCGGGGAGCGGGGTGCCGGCAAAAGAGCCCGGCACTCAAGAGAAGTGCCGGTCTGCCCGATCGCGGCCAGCACCCGGCGAGAGGGGGCAGGTGCTGGCAGGTGGCCCCAAAAAAATGGCCGCCCGGCACCTGCCCTATAATTTACGCCACCCCAGCTGCAAAAACGCCATCCTGACCCTGTCAGACATAGCGTCCGGTGGTAGGTCAGGGGGCGTGAGCCAAGATTGTGGTCGGGGCGTGAGCGGGGCGCTGCGCACAGTGAAGACGTCATCGCCGGAGGCGCAACGCTGCGGGGTACTACCGGCTACCGTTGAATTTCGCGGGAGGCGTTAGTGGCGCCGCGCCTGGGCGCTAGGGGCTTTAGCGCCTCTTCGGGGCTCTAACGGGAGACTCAACGCAACCGAATTTTTCTCCCTTTCATCGCTGGTAGCATTCTATTTATTTAGTGCCTTTAATGTAGAAAAAGCATCCCAAGACACCACAGGGTGTGAGGAGAAAAAACACAGATTCCATGTCAAAGAAGAAGATACTAGGAAGAATAACTAAAAGCTTGGTCAAAGAGATTGGTTTTAATGGTCTTAAAGGAGAAGAGAGAGTTGGTGAGGCAGAGGGGCTTAGAGAAGGAAATAGATTTAAATGTAAAGTTTTTCTTTCTGTTCTAGGTTTTTGACCACGATCAGGACTACTTTCAGTCCTCCGCAAGCCCTGCAACAGGCAGAGGAGAAAGAGCAAGAGCGGGAAAGGGCTCTCCACAATATACAGATTGAACATGTGGTGTAGTAAAGTGCTGCCACTCTGCTACCAGGTGGAGTTACCTGATAATGCAGTAGAGAGGTGTGTACAGAGGCTTAGGTTTAACAGAGAAGCATTGACAGGGCTGTGTTATCTCCTTCAGGACGGCCTCCGGACAACAATGTAATGTCTGAATGCTGCTGTCACTGCCTGCAAAAATCAGCTTTGTCTTCGATTTTATGTGGCAGCCTCCTTCCAGGCAACATCTGCAGTGCCAGCCAGTTCTCTGCCCGCGGATGTATCAAGGAGATAATTCAAACATTATTCAGCCAGGCCAATGATTCCATCACTTTCACTATTACCAACAGGAGTAGTATGAGAGAGCAAAATGATTCTATGGATCTACTGGCTTTCCCAAAGTCCAGTGGGTCATCGCTTGTATCCATGTCACTGTTTAGGCCCCCGTGCACAATGCCATGTCTATATGACCTAAAAGAGATTGGTTTTATACCATGCCCATACTGAGCATTTAAACAATCAGCAAAGAACGATGCAAATCAGTGCCTGTTAACCTCGAAACTCTCAAATTGCATTCATTTTACTTGAAAAAAACATGGGTTAGTTAATGATAGCCATACCTCGGGTATGGTAGCATAATGATTATATAACTTGGCCAGTAATCCAGAGATCAGATATCCCACCATGGCACTTTGAGAATTTGAATTCAGTTTAAAAAATCTGGAATAAAAAGCTGGAATCAGTAAAAGTGACCATGAAGCCAGCGGATTGTCATAAAACCCCACTGCTTCACTAATGTCCTTTAGGGAAGGAAAGCTGCCGTCCTTACCAGGCCTGGCCAATATGTGACTCCAGTCCCACACCAATGTAGTTCACTCTTAACTGCCCTCTGAAGTGGCCACTCAGTTGTACCATTTCAAGAAGAAGGCCCACCACCATCTCATCAAGGCAACTAGGGATGGACAATAAATGCTGGCCTGCCAGCGATGCCCGCATCCTGTAAATTAATATTAAACAAAGGCAAGTTGAGTCTGACATATTTGCATGCAAATGGCATCTGGCTTCCTGCCCGCCATATTGGAGGCTTATAGGCCAGTTGTCACCTGAGAAATGGGTGCTGTGCAGTTGAATTTATAGACCCATATATCTTCTGTTCAAGGTTATTATGCCATTACAGCAGCACTGTGATCAGTACAGCTCCAGCATGCATATTGTCCCATGATATTTGCTTCTTTAAATTACAGTTCTCATCTATGTTCTGTTATATGAGGTGGAGCTGTGGCTCAGTGGATAGCATAGTCATCTCTGAGCCAGAAGGTTATGGGTTCAAGTCCCACATAAAGCTAGGCTGACACTCCAGTGCAGTGCTGAGAGAGTGCTGCACTGTCGGAGTTGCTGTCTTTCGGATGAGATGTTAAACCGAGGCCTCGTCTGCTCTCTCAGGTGAACATAAAAGATCCCATGGCACTATTTCGAAGAAGAGCAGGGGAGTTATCCCTGGTGTCCTGGCCAATATTTATCCCTCAATCAACATAACAAAAAGAGATTATCTGGTCATTGCTGTTTGTGGGACCTTGCTGTGCACAAGTTGGCTGCCAAGTTTCTCACATTACAACAGTGACTCCACTTCAAAAAGTACTTCATTGGCTGTAAAGCACTTTGAGACATCTGGTGGTCATGAAAGGCGCTATATAAATGCAAGTCTTTCTTTCTTTATATCATACTGTAAACAAGGTTAAGAGTCCAAATCAGTATCAGTATAAACCAAAGCCATCCTAGAGATAGGCCTGATTCTGGTACAGTTAGGATAAGTGTGGTTGTCACCACATTCCTCTGTAAACTTGAGATCACCAAAACTCTGCTGCACCAGCCTAACTTGCACCAAGTCCCGGTCACCCATCACCCCATGTGCTCACTGACCTACATTGGCTCCTGGTCCATCAATGCCTCGATTTTAAAATTCTCATCCCTATCTCTGTAACCTCCTCCAGCCCTTCAACCCTCCGCGATCTCTCTGTTCCTCCATTTCTGGTTTCTTGTGCATCCCCAATTTTCATCGCTCGACCATTGGTGGCCGTGCCTTCAGCTGCCTGGGCCCTAAACTCTGGAATTCCCTCTCTACCTCTCTGCCTCTCTACTTCTCTCTCCTCCTTTAAGATGATCCTTAAAAACCTACTTCTTGGACCAAGCTTATGGTCACCTGTCTTAATATCTCCTTATGATGCTCGGTGTCAAATTTTGTTTGATAACGCTCCTGTGATTGGTGATTGGTGAGACCGCACCTGGAATACTGCATACAGTTTTGGTGTCCATACTTAAGAAAAGACATACTTGCTCTCGAGTCAGTACAAAGAAGGTTCACTCGGTTAATCCCGGGGATGAGGGGGTGGACATATGAGGAGAGGTTGAGTAGATTGGGACTCTACTCATTGCAGTTCAGAAGAATGAGAGGCGATCTTATTGAAACATATAAGATTGTGAAGGGGCTTGATCGGGTGGATGTGGTGAGGATGTTCCCAATGATGGGTGAAACTAGAACTAGGGGGCATAGTCTTAGAATAAGGGGCTGCTCTTTCAAAACTGAGATGAGGAGAAACTTCTTCACTCAGAGGGTAGTAGGTCTGTGGAATTTGCTGCCCCAGAAAGCTGTGGAAGCTACATCATTAAATAAATTTAAAACAGAAATAGACAGTTTCTCAGAAGTAAAGGGAATTAGGGGTTACGGGGAGCGGGCAGGAAATTGGAGATGAGTCTATGTTCGGAACGGTCTTGGCCCTGTGGGTAACGGAGCGGGCCCAGGGGCCATGTAGCCTGGTTCTGCTCCTACTTCTTGTGTTCTAATTATGTGTTAGATTTCAGGAGATGGTTCTATTCCTGTTCCTGGCTGGGGTGGAGATTGTAAAGTCTGTGGGTTGTGCAGTTAATAAATACACAGACTTCAGAAATAACAACAAACAGGTCTTTACTATTCGAAGGTCCAGGCGAATCTGCCCCAGTTATCCTGTCACAACACTTATATACTGGTGTGGTCACTGTCGGTATTACAGTATACCGAAGCCAAACAAGTAGTGCCACACTTAAAGTAGTTCCCTTAAAGGTGAACGGTTACATACAATAATTTCCTTAAGGGTAGACGGGTACATACACTACAATCCTCCCTTTTTAGCTTTCAACATACTGAGTCCATAGTGGACATACATTATCACCTATATATATACAGATTTATTTAAGACAGTTCATAGATTCAGTCTTTCGGGAGGTTTCCGGATTCTGTCCGGGTAACGCCGCAGTGGTGTCGTCATTCCAAGCGGGCTAGTAGGTGTTTCTGGTAAAGTTGAATCGGCTCGAAGCACAGTGTCAGGTTCCTCTGACTCCAGAACTACCAGATCGGACGTAGGTGTTCTGGGTAACTCAGTCTCAACCTTATCCGGGTAAGGTGGTGAAGTCGGGGGCCCATTTGTGGCGGACCCTATGATCTGGTCAACATGGCGCCTTATTATATTGTCTCCAATGTCCACAGTGTACATCAACGGGCCTAGCCTTTTTCCAATCGTTCCAGGCTGCCATTTCTCAGTACGATAGTCCCGGGCCAAAACTCGTTGACCGGTCTGGAAGGATCTAGTGGCCCTTTTGTTCATGCCCTGGAATTGCCGGTTCTCTACGTCCCTTCTGACGTTTGGTTTGAGTAAGTCCAGCCGACATCGTAGGCGTCTATTACAAAACATCATCGCGGGAGTTTGATTTGTGACCGCATGGGTTGCATTTCGGTATGCCAACAAAAAACTATCCACCTTATGCTGTAAACTTATGTCTTCATTACTCATGGCCTTTACGGCCTTCTTGAAGGTCTGGACAAACCTTTCAGCCAATCCATTGGAGGCGGGATGGTATGGGGCTGACGTGTAATGTTTAACTCCATTGCTCTTTAAGAATTTCTTAAATTCCTCAGATACAAATTGCGGTCCATTGTCAGAACAGATCTGTTCTGGCAGGCCATTCCGAGCAAACATAGTCCTTAACACCGTGATGGTTTTTTCCGTCGTGGTGGTGGTCATCTTAATTACTTCTGGCCACTTGGAGTGGGCATCTACCGCTATTAGGAACATCGAGTCCATAAATGGACCAGCAAAGTCGATGTGTACTCTTTGCCAGGGAGATGAGGGCCACTCCCATGGGTGCAGAGGAGCCTGTGGTGGCGCATTCTGAACCCTCTGACATCCTAGGCAATTCTTCGTGATCTCCTCTATGTCCCCATCGATGCCTGGCCACCACACAAACGCCCTTGCTAGATTCTTCGGCCTAGAAATTGAGTGGGCTTAGCACCCAATTAGTGGCGCTAGAGGGCCTTGCGCCGGACTTATAGCCGTTTTGCAAATTGACTTGGGCCTTACCATCGGCGTTAGCCGGTAGCGCTGCGCCGGCACCGATGACGTCATCGGTGTGCGCAGCGTCCCGGTTGCCGTGGTAACCCGGCCCCAAGCCCAAATTCAGTTGCGCCCGCCTCGCCCGTGGCAGGCGCAACTAACGAATGTGAAAAGTGTTCTTACACGCCTTTGCGCCGGCGCATAAAGGTGGAGCGGCGGCCGGCCGCGTTCCCGGCGGCCGCCTGCCCGCATCTCCCTTCCCGGACTCCTGCATCACCCCCCCCCGCGGCCCTGATGAGTGTGTGCTGCGAGCCCGGCACTTCCCCGAGGTGCCGGGCTCAGATGTCGGGGGAATCCGCCGGACAGTTGTCGGCTGCAGGCAGCTCCTCCTTAACAGAAGGAGGAGGCCTGCAGTTCCCCAGCCTGCCGCACCGCACCGGGTGCCGCAGCGGGGGATTAGCGCCGGGAAACCCAATTCAACGCCCGTTTTCAGGCGCTAAAACCCTCCTTTAGCGCCCGCCGCCCTCTGGGGCCGGCGCAACCGAATTTTCATCAGGCGCTGCCGCATTAACGCTGGCACAAAATTTCTGGTGCTACAGCCCTGGCGAGCCCACAACCCAATTTCTAGGCCGAACCACCCAGGTGTCCTTCGTGCAGCTCCTTGAGTACCCTCTTTTGGAGTTTGGGTGGAATCACCACTCTAGACCCACACATCAGGGTTCCTCGACACACTGACAGTTGTTCTTTCCTCTGTGAGAATGCTTGCAGTGTTGGTTCGCACTGTGCTGGCCATCCCTCCACCGTTGAATCATAGACTCGTGAAAGAGTCGGGTCATTCCTTGTCTCATTCTCAATCATTGAGTTCGTTATCGGCAGACACTCCACTATTGATGAGTGGAACAACTCTACTGGGTCCACTGTCCTCGCTTCTTCTACCATCGGCAATGGCAAGCGTGATAGCCCATCAGCGTTTCCATGCTGTTTGGACCGTTTGTATTCAATATCATACTGGTGTGCCCCAAGTAAAACTGACCATCTTTGTAACCTTTGTGCCGTCATGGTAGAAACGGCCTTGTTTGGGTTGAATATGGACACCAACGGCTGGTGGTCCGTCAGCAATGTGAACCTCTTACACTGCAGGTAATGGTTGAATTTCTTCACGCCCCACACAAGACTGAGGGCCTCCCTATCTATCTGGGCGTAATTTCGTTCCGCTGGTGTCAATGATCGGGACGCGAATGCCACCGGCCTTTCCGAGCCATTTGGTAGTCTGTGCGAAAGTACTGCCCCAATTCCGTACGGGGAAGCATCACAAGCTAGCCGAAGGGGTAATGCTGGGTTGAAATGAGCCAACACTTCTTCAGAGGTAATCAACTCCTTGCTCCTGCGAAAAGCCTTTTTGCATTCTTCACTCCACCTCCATGGTGTTTCTTTCCGCAACAGCTCATTTAGCGGATGCAGCACCGTAGATAAATTTGGCAGAAACTTGTGATAATAATTAATCAACCCCAAGAATGACCTTAGTTGTGACACGTTTCCTGGAGCGGGGGCCTTCACGACCGCTTCTATCTTTTCCGGTGACTTATGTAGTCCCTCTCGGTCAATGACATGACCGCAGTATGAGATCCGTTTTTGGAAGAACTCACACTTCTTGCGATTAACCCGAAGGCCATACTCCTTCAACCTGGTGAGTACCAGTTTCAAATTCGTGAGGTGTTCTTCCTCATCTTTTCCCGTGATTAGAATATCATCTAAGTAGCACTGTGTGCTTGGAATTCCTTGTAACACCTGTTCCATGGCCCTCTGCCAAATTGCTGGCGCCGAAGCTACTCCAAAGACCAGTCTATTATAGCGATACAAGCCTCTGTGAGTGTTGATGGTGAGGTATTGGCGTGACTCTTCCTCAACCTCCATCTGTAAATATGCCTGAGCCAAGTCTATCTTCGTGAAGTGCTTCCCTCCAGCCAATGAAGCAAAAATATCTTCAATCCGCGGAAGCGGGTATTGTACCGTGTGAAGTACCGGATTCACTGTGATCTTGAAATCTCCGCAGATACGGACCTTCCCCGGTCCCCCAGGCTTATTACTTGGTGAGGATTTCATGACGGGAACAATGGGCGTGGCCCACTCACCCCAGTCTACTTTTGACAGAACCCCTGATCGTTCAAGTTCTTCTAGTTCTGCCTCTACTGCTGGTCGTATTGCGTACGGTACCGATCTGGCCTTAAAAAACTTTGGGCTTGCATGTTCTGCAATCTTGACCTTTGCTTTAATACCTCGCAGCATTCCCAGTCCTTGCTGGAATACCTCTTTAGCTTCGTCTAATATTCTGGACAACCGTTCAGGTTTGACATCCTCTTTTTCGGACTCCACCGTCATGGTGTTTAGTGCATGCCAGTCCATCTTTATTTTTCGGATCCACTCTCGTCCCAGAAGTGGTGGACCTCCCTCAGGCAACACATACAGATCTAACCGGTGGTGAACTTTATCCTGGTATCTCACCTTAACCTCTAGTTTTCCGATGGGGAATACTTTGTGCCCCGTGTATGTCTGCAGCACTAGATCCGTATTCCGTAGTGGAATATGCTTGAAAAACTTTTTATAGTCATGCTTATTCATGCCAGTCAACGCCGATCCGGTGTCTACTTCCATTTTTACTTGGACCTTCTCAATCTGTAACGTTATCCAAATAGTTTGTCGGTCGGCTTCATTGCTCACGTTGTGGATTCTCAGACTGTCCAGTCCTTTGTGTTTGGAGTGTGAGTCCGACTTCTGTTCCTTCAGACTCTTCCTAGTCGCCTCTTGTACCTTTCTGTACCATTTTTGTGAGGACTCGTTATTGTTGTACGTCGTTCCTGACCGGCACACTTTAGCTATGTGCCCGATCTTGCCACATTTCCGGCATTCTTGGTTTTTACCCCAGCAACGCTTCTGGTCGTGTGTTGTCTTCCCACAACGATAGCATTTCGTAGTCCTCGAGGTGATGTGGTCCACCCCTAGTGCCACCGCCTTCCGCTGCATTACCGCCGTTCCTTTTGCTGCGGCTTCGTATGATGCGGCTATAAGGACAGCCCTGTCAAGTGTGAGGTTGTTCTCTTCCAGTAGTCGCTTTTGCGTCCCTTCTTTGGACAATCCACATACGAACTTGTCTCGCAGTGCCTCTGTCAGATTCCCTCCGAACTGGCAGTGTTTCGCTAGCCTCCGCAGTTCGACCAAGTATTCCGCGTTGCTTTCGTCTTTCTTCTGCGTTCTCGCATAGAATCTGAATCGTTCAGCCAGCTTCAACGGTGTGGGGTTCAAGTGATCCTTCAGCACCGCTACTATATCCTCGAAAGTCTGATCCGCCGGTTTAGCTGGAGAGAGAAGATGTTTCAACAACCCGAATGTTTTCGCACCCATCATGTTAAGTAAGGTTACAGCTTTTTCCTCCTTAGCTATTTTGTTAGCCTTACAATGTATCTCAATACGTTCCACGTACGTGGGCCAGTCTTCTATTTCGGAGTTAAAATCATTGCTGTCCCCACGCTTAGGCATCTTCCTTTCTTTGGGTACAACACAAATATTTCTTTAAATTCTTATGTATTTTTTTTTCTAAGATGGCGGCTTTTCCCGCGAATTTGGCGGTTTCCCGCTCTTCCTTTCTCTCCCCGCCCACTTCAATGGCAGTTTCCCGCTTCTGTCGGCTCCTCCGCCTAATGGCGGCTTCCCGCGTTTCTTCCTGGTGGAAGGGGTACGCTTTCCCCGCAGCGGACAGGTTCAGCCGCTGGGCTGGCTCTCGCACAGCTCCCCCTACTCGGCTCTGTCTTCTCCTCCCGCCCGCACGGCTCTACCGGCGCTGGGTACACCCCGTTAACGGAGGACAGTTCAGCCGCTGGACTGGCTCTCGCGCAGTCTCTCACCCCGTTTTCGGCTGTGTCTCTCTCCCACTCCCGCACGTTCGGTTTTGCCGGCTCTGAGTACCCCGTTGGTGGAGAACAGCTCAGCCGCTGGACTGGCTCCTCGCAGTCTCTCTCTCCGCCCCCGGCTCTCACCCGCACGGTTCCCGTTCGCCTCCCCAGCCCTCTCGCAGACCGGTGGTTCCCTCCCCGGCTGCGGCTGGGTTTCTCTTCCCGCGCCTACTCGCAGGCTCAGCGCTTCGTGGCTGCGGTCGCTGCCCGGATTTTCCCGCCGACCGCGGTCCGGCTGTCACCCGACGCCGTTGGACCCGACTTTTGACCGGCTCAGCTCCCCCTCGACCGAGGTCGAGTGCTCTGCCCTTATCCTCCGGATATTCTCTACACCTTCCCCTACTCACAGTCTCTTCGGCCGCCTTGTTCCCTGCTGATCGGCTCACTCTGTACCGTGGTAGAAGGGTAGTCAGTGCCTGTTGCAGACGGAAGCTTTTGTTGCTAAAGTCTTCCACCTTTCTCCTGCTGCAGCTTCGTGTTTTCTTCCAGCAGCACGACGAGGGCGGTTGCCTCTCTTCGACGCTCATCTTGCTTTGGTAATCTTGCCGCAGGGTACGATCGGACTCGTCGCCACTGTAAAATCTGTGGGTTGTGCAGTTAATAAATACACAGACTTCAGAAATAACAACAAACAGGTCTTTACTATTCGAAGGTCCGGGCGAATCTGCCCCAGTTACCCTGTCACAACACTTATATACTGGTGTGGTCACTGTCGGTATTACAGTATACAGAAGCCAAACAAGTAGTGCCACACTTAAAGTAGTTCCCTTAAAGGTGAACGGTTACATACAATAATTTCCTTAAGGGTAGACGGGTACATACACTACAGAGATCACCTTTTACAGAAGGTAAGTACTGTAGAAAATATAGGGACAGTGATCTCCTGGACGAGTTTCGATCGCATAGATGGGTCGGAGAGGAATTTACCAGATTTTTTTCTCCCAAATTGGCCATTGGGTTTTTTATCTGGTTTTTCGCCTCTCCCAGGAGATCACATGGGTTCGGGAGGGATGTAGAGTGATAGTAGATTTGAGGTTAGGATCAGATCAGCCATGATCTTATTGAATGGTGGAGCAGGCTCGAGGGGCCGATTGGCCTACTCCTGCTCCTATTTCTTATGTTCTTATGTTCTTTTGTGATGCGCCTTGGGATGTTTTACTTTGTTAAAGGTGCTATATAAACGTTGTTGTTGTCTGCCAGTAGTATATCTTTGCAGGACATTTGACCCATTCTCACAGATGCCAACCATCAAAAGTTTGATGCTGCCAGCCAACGTGTCTGCATTGTTCTACACGCATCAGCATTTGCTGATGAAATTCAGTGTTCTTGTTGCCTCCTATACTTTGGGCTGAGAGCCGGCCCAGAATTCCCTCAAAGTTGTTGGTGCACATGCAGTGTTTCCCTGATATCGGTGGCTCTTAAAGGGGTTCATTACGTGCTCGTGGTTCACATATTGAATGATGTGAAGGCTTGCAAGAGCAATCAGAAAGTAATCAGCTCCATTTTTCTTTCATGTAAGACAGACATCCGAAATGGTAAACCATCGTAAGGATCAAGAGAATCTACAGTTACATTGCTTTCATCGATCACCATAAGGCCTTTGACCTTGTGCCTCATGTAGTTCTCATGGAGAAGCTGGTAGCTATGAGTATATATGGACAAACATCTTATCCAGGATGTGTGCTCCAGCTCCAAGCTCCTTGCAAGCGTCACCCTTGGCTCCGTGTTTGCATTCTTGCTTTTGAGTCAGAACGACATGAGTTCAAGCACTACTTCATCAATTTGAGCACATAATCTAGTTCCACTGACCATCATTTTCGGTTTCCAAAGCAGAATTACAGTAGCCTCCAAAACACTGGGAAATGCACCATAAATGTCAAAAATGAAGATCTCTCAAGGCTCCATGTCACCAGACACCCAGGAAATAAAATTAGCATGTTCTAAGCTCACATCCCGCTTCGCAAATATCTAACTCCTCCACTGGAAAATATGCAGTACTTGCAATATGAATGAAAAGGAGGTCATGACAAGTTCATGTCCCACTATACTCTTATTGTAACTATTTTTTTCACATATTATTGGTGATGCCATCAGATTTCAGCATTCGCAGAAAAACAAACTGAATCGTAGAGGGTAATCCCAAAACACTGATTAAAAAAAGGAATTTAGCTTTACTCCAGGTTGCTTTTCAACTGTATGTTTTTCTTTGGGGTTCCTGCTGGTTCGGTGCAGTGTCAGCTTTTTTGAAGATGTTTTTCAACATTTGTGAGTTTTGTAGTTTACCATGTATGAGTCATTTTTTGGACCTCCCAGTGGTCAATTTTGGCCAAGGTCTCGGAGCAGGTCAGATTTTCAATCTTTCGTTTTTTTTAAGTGTATCTTTTCTGTAAGTCATCTGCGAATGAAATCATATTGTGCAAGGCATTGATAAGTGGGTTATGACTACAGTTGCCAATAAGTAGAGAGTCTGTTTTGCCCATTTATTCCATCATCCTTCTTCACATGTATGAATCATGTGGCTGTGCCAATGTTGACTTGACGGACCAATATTACTAGTTTAAAACCTGGTGGATTAATATCAATACAGTAATAACTTTCAAAAGGGAATTGGATAAATACTTGAAGGGGAATCTTTGCAGGGCTACGGGGAAAGAGCAGGGGCGTGGGAATAATTGGATAGCACTTTCAAAGAGCCAACATTGGCATGATGGACCAAATGGCCTCCTTCTGAGCTATATGATTCTAGTAGTTGAACTTATTTACAAGATTTATAACTACAGCGAAGTCTTCAGGCATGACAACGTTTTTGTAAAATTTCGCGTAAAAGGGTTACCCCCAGATGTTAGAGATTTTCAGAATTGGGTGCCAAAATTCATAGTCCTGCGATCCACCGCCACAACGTGATGGAGCAGCACTCCCACCCACCCAACTGGCCTGATGACAACACTCTCCTAAATTCTGGGGTCAGCTCATTTCAATATTGCTGGGCAGGACTAAAGCACGTGTCTCTCCAGCAATTACCTATTTGCGTGAGGAGCCTCGAAAGATTCATCGGGATGGGGAGGAAGGGGCACTGAGGAAGCCCAGCTAAAGGTGGAGGTGCTGCTCTTAAGGCAGGACAATGCATGCATGCCCATTGAAGCCTCATAACCTTGGTGGGAATTATATCAAAAAAGTGATGAGAATTCCCAAATAGTTGTCATTCAACTATTCAACAGTTTACGACTGACAATGACAAGCATTCTTTTATCATCCAGAAAAAGATTGCGCACAATTCCCAAGAAGGGCAGGCTACAGGAGGAGAGACATGAGGAGGAGTCAGAGCAAATCCTGGGAACTCACTCAACTAATGCTGGAGTGGAGTGTGAGGGCGTACACACAAAGATAATTTGTGCTTATTAAGTGCAAATAGTCAAAGATCAGAAGTGATTTCTCTTTTTCAGGCTCATAATCTGAGAAGATCGTTACATGGACCTATCAAGAAGATAAAAGTGGACATCAGGAAATACATTACATTTCTTATATCCAAAGAAGAGGGAAGCAAGAAAGATCTTCAACATCTGAAACAGCCAGCAGAAATTGGCCCACTCCATTATAAACCCTATCAGTTGTACAGGTTGCTTAACTAGGTTGATACAGTCTAGATGAGGAATTGACACAGGGTGATTAACGACTTATAAGGAAACCAAGGGATGTGGTATTGGAGGCAAAGCATCATATACCTGAGTGGAGATTTAGAAGATGACAGACCCTGGCTATCGAGCATGCAAGTGATGATCTCAGGGGTCCTGCTATGAAAAGACAAATGCTTGCAGAGCATCAGAATCATATGAAGACACTGCAAAGACTCTCCAAAGATGTGTGATAGGTGGCAGAAATCCAATAACATTCTTCGCAGCACTATTGGAGAGGACATTGGATGAGCAGGCCAGTAGCAACACATCAAGTTATCTTTCCATGGACGTGCTGGACTTGTGGGGATGTTGATATGCCCCTGCAGACCAGGGTGGTTTGGGGTTTGATACTGAGTTAGCTGATCTCAGCCACAACCTGGTGTGTGACTGCTACAATTGGGTTTGCTGCCACCAGGCGAGGCTGTTTCCCCACTCCTCATCAATATCCATTGATTGCTTCTTAAACTGCACATGTTGGAAAGGTGGGTGAGGACAGGATGAGGAAGAGCTTTAATGTCTCTGTGGTTGATGGACTGCTGATGCCAACTGCCTAGCAATGTCCTGAAGCTCGCGGAACCATATCCTGGCATAAGTTAAAGGTTTCGGGAAAGAAAGGGAGAAGAGAGGAAATAATTGGGCGGAACACTGTTTATCAGGGCATGGAAATAGTTCAGTTAATTCCAGACTCTACCTCTTGTCAACTAGAATCTCTCTACTTGACAAATTAACTGTGTGTAATGCCTTCATGTAAATTGGCAGCAGAGTTTGAATTCCCCATGTGATTTAGCAGCACAAACCTGCCCATTGCAGTGTTTCTGACATGGTGGAATTACAATAGAGCCAATATCTGCCTCCCATCAACACTCACCAGTGTGGTATCGGCATCCAGTCAACTGAATTTTACTCAGGACCAGCCAAAATACCTTTCTATAAAAATTATAACAGCATCAGCATTTGAATATTCTTCACATTTTTCACATTGTGGAATATAAACTTTAAATCTTCTGTTAAGATTTTGTCTAATTTGGCTCAAAAAGGCACTCCAAGTCCTCCACGAATGTACCGCACAGATTTTATTATCTGGCAAGAACTAAGTATAACTGTCATCAAGCTCGACTGCTGGAAGGGTTTTCCCACATCAAAAGCTAAAGCCAGTAACGCACCTGGATTATAATCAAATGCATTTTTGATACAATTAAGATCACAGTAAACCTATAACACCGTGACGTTGTAATTAGCTTGTTCCAGTTTTGACTTGTTAATATGGCATTGATGTATTGCTAAATGGTGGGAGAGGGGGTGCTATTTATCTGCTTCAAAGAGAAGTATATTCTAAAGAGTTATTCTGTCATTTTAAACATTATAAGGGGATAACATGACATCTGGGTTCCATCATATATTGGTGGGATTAATGTCTGCTGGCTGCATATTTGAGCAGTTTCAAACTGCTCTCCAATGGGTTCAGGCCCACTGAACAAATCTGTCTCTAATTGGCACTTTCAAGAGCTGTAAACTGGGGAGGTAATATTAGGCACTGAATGGAAAATTATGAGGAACGCGCACTTGAATTCCCAATATACACAGGAGTGCCATTGCATAAAATTACCCCTTATGAAACAAGAGGTGAATGTAAAACACAAATAGGTGTAGAGGTTTATAATATATCTTCTATAACATTTAGGATTAAGCGGGCATTTCAATAGAAAAATTTGTTCTTAAAATTATGGAAAAATGAGATGAAAATACATCAAAGGTTCATTTAGAACTAATGAAATCTATTTCTTATATAATTCTTAATTAATTAGACTTTACTCCATAAATTTCGAGAACTTTTATTTTCATTTTATGGTCACACCTTCTGTGATGTAATCTGATTGCAGGTGTATGTGTGCCAGTGTGTGAAGATTAACACAAATTATAAGAATATAGTAAAAGGAAGTATGGGATGAGAAAAGGCAATTGGCTTATTAAGGTTGCTGGTTCCACAGGCCATGTGCAATCCTATCATTCCATTTACCTCCTGTATCACAGAAATCACAGAAACCCCACAGTGCAGATAGAGGCCGTTTCGGCCCATCGAGCCTGCACCGACACATGTCCCACCCGATCCCTGTAACCCCTACACCAACACATATCCCACCCTATCCCCGTAACCCCACGTATTTAATCCCCCTAACACTAAGGGTCAATTTATCATAGCCAATCAACCTAACCTGCACATCTTTGGACTGTGGGAGGAAACCGGAGCACCCGGAGAAAACCCATGCAAACACGGGGAGAATGTGCAAACTCCACACAGACAGTCGCCCGAGGCCAGATTCGAACCCGGGTCCCTAGTGCTGTGAGGCAACAGTGCTAACCACTATGCCACCGTGCTGTAGGAAGGCTTGACATAAATACTACCTGATTCCTTAAAGATATTTCAACTAAACTCCAGGATATGCTTAGCACTGACAGTAGGTGTCAGCTGTGGCTCAGTTGGTAGCCCACTCACCTCTGAGTCAGAAGGTTGTGGGTTCAAATCCCACTCCAGGGACTTGAGGACATAAATCTAGGCTGACACGCCAGTGCAGTACTGAGAAAGTGCTGCAGTGTCGGAAGTGCCGTCTTTCAGATGAAACATTAAACCGAGGCCCCGTCTGCTCTCTCAGGTGGACGTAAAAGGTCCCATGGCACTACTTCGAAGAAGAGCAGGGGAGTTATCCCTGGTGTCATGGCCAATATTTATCTTTCAACCAACATAACAAAAACAGATTATCTGGTCATTATCACATTGCTGCTTGCTGTGCGCAAATTGGCTGCCATGTTTCCCACATTACAATGACTGCACTTCAAATAGTACTTCATTGGCTGTAAAGTGCGTTGAAATGTCTGGTGGTTGTGAAAGGCGCTATATAAATGCAAGTCTTTGGGCTAAAAATTGAGTAGCGCCCCAATTGAGGCGCTAACTTCGCTGGGGAAAATTAGCACCCCCCCGCGCCGGAAATTGAGTGGTTGCGCCCCAAGAGGAAGCGCCCCGTCTCCCTCTTGGGGTGCTGTGAGTGAATATCGTGGCGCTACGTGCCGCGGTATTGCAGGCCTTCCTCCCCTTCTTAAGGGGAGGGCCTTGTGCAGCACCAGCTGGGCCCCCGGGGATCGGGAGTGCAGGCAAAAGAGCCCGGCACCCAAGAGAAGTGCTGGGCTCTTGGAGCGCAGCCGACACTCCGCGGAGGGGGGCGTTCAGGAGGCCGGGGAAGGGAGCGCAGGCAGGTGGCCAGCAACAAAAATGGCCGCCCCGCACCTCGCCTTTAAATTGCGCCTCCCCGGCCACAGGTACGCTACCCCCTGACCCTGTCGGAAATAGCGTCCGGCGGGAAATCAGGGGGCGCTCCCGAAGATTGTCATCGCCAGCTGCAGGCGCTACCGGTTAGCGTCACCACTAACCTCCTGCTGAATTTTGCGGGAGGCGTGAGCAGTGCCGCGCCCAGGCGCTAACGGGTGGCGCTACCAACTGAATTTTTCTCCCTTTCTTTCTAGGGAGTGGGATGAGGTCATTGTTAGGAGGATTAACCCTATTTGCATAAAGGTGCTGCATAATGAGAAATTTACTATCAAATATTTTTGGTGTTTTAATGATCACTTCACTGGATTCAGCGGTGAGCAGGCAGAATATGGTTCATTCACCAATGAGTTGACAAGATTGTGGAATTTGACCTCAAATTCTGAAAACTAGTTGACATGCTAATCACTTGCGTTTATTGACAGGAAATGCCTTCTTGTGTTTAGATACTGTTGACAAATTACGGAGACTCGTTCTTAAACTAATTGGCAGAGTTTTCTCGTGGAAGACATTAATCGTTGGCTTTTCTGGCTTTCTGCATGCAGCAGATGTCAGGAAATTCCAGGAGTATTCCATCATTTCTAGCCAGTAGACAAACCAGGGCGGAACAGCAAATATTCTGTTTTGTTTACTGAACTCAAAACAGTTAAAATAAAATGATTATTATGTAAAAAGGTCAATGTAAACATTTGTTCAACCAGCACTAAATATCTGGGAGTTTTACATCACCTTATTTTTATCACGACACACCTTACATATTAGAATATACCATTTCTTGCTCCCCCAGTGGCTCAATGTTTGGACACCATTCACACCTTTGATTGCTGTGATTATCTCTCTGCCGAGGTGTGATAAATGGCAGTTGGAAACATTACCTGTAAACATCTGACACGATTCTCTGACTATATATGCTGTGCCTATATGCATTTCTCCACTTCACCTGACGAAGGAGCAGCGCTCCGAAAGCTTGTGATTTCAAATAAAGCTGTTGGGCTATAACCTGGTGTTGTGTGACTTCTTACATCAGTTGGTTAAGTAACTGGAGGTCCCAGATTCAGTCCCCAATCTGTGCTGAGTTGGATGATCTAAGAAGGGATGCCACAATTGGCCTCGGTTTAGGCAGGAGATAAATTTCACAGAGTTCCTGCTCCTGATCACGAGCCAGTGTCCCTAACGAGATATTTTTATATGTGAACATCAGGTGAAGACAAAAGAAACTATTTCCTCTGATGAGGAAATCAAGAACAAGGGGACATAATCTTAAAATCAGGAAGCATTTTTTCACACAAAGGGTGACAGAAGTTTGGAACTCGCTACCCAAAAGGCTGTGGATACTAGGGCCTAGAAATTCATTATAGCCACTTTTGGGGCGGTAAAGTCGGGCGGCCGCTAAAGTTTGCGCCCGGCGCAAAGTCGAGGCCACTTCGCCGATATTCAGTTGCATCGCCCTAAGAGGTTGCTGCTGCGCTAAAACAGGCGATGCACGACTATCATTAGGCGCTAAGCCGGCAGCCCGGGGCACTAACACCGGAAGTTGGGCGCAGGGCAGGTGCGGCGAGCTGCTGATTGCCGGCAGACACTCTGGCTCCGGTGAGCTCTTAAAGGGGGAGGGTGGATTTGTTTTTTTGACAGGCCGAGACTAGTGTATTTGTGTTTTTGGGGAGGGCTTCTCTCCATCACTTTGTTGTTGTTCCTCCTCCTCCTCCTCCTCCTCCCAAAGAAGGAGTGTTGCAAAACGGCTGCCTTTTCTACTGCAGGAGTGCCCTTTAATTTGCGCTCCCCGCGGTCCGCCTCGGCTGTGTACCGTTCCACTTCACAGTCGTTCGGGCCGCCAGGCACACAATGGGGCGGCGCGAGTGAAGTTCCGGTTCCGGGCGCACAAAGGACGTTGCACGATGAAATGACGTCATGATCTGCGCACGCAGATGAGCGCGCGCAATGACTTTGCGCCGGCGCTAAATGTCTACTGAAGTTGGGGCGAGGCGCAGATCGCGCTGCGCCCGGGCGCTAAGCGCCTAGCGCTCGAGATCTACTCCTCCTAAGGCGCTAACGGCTGGCGCAGCCAACTGAATTTCTAGGCCTAGGACAATTGCAACATTCAAGACTAAGATCGATAGAATTTTGTTAGATAAGGGATATGGAGTAAAGGCAGGTAAATGGAGTTGAGGTGCAGATCAACCATGATCTAATGGAATGGCACGGCAGGTCTGAGGGGCTGAATGGTCCACTCCTATTCCTATTGTCCCTATGTTCCTAGATTGAGTTTGGTTATTGTGCCTTGCAAGACTAGTCTCCTGGCACTCACTGTGCAGACTGATATGTGAAGAATGCATTATTTAAGGGCATTGTCTGCACGCCTGAATTTGAGAATGAAAATCAACACCACTCTCACAAAAGGCATTCGATAAGGTGCCACATAAAAGGTTATTACACAAGATAAGGGACCATGGGGTTGGGGGTAATAGATTAGCATGGATAGAGGATTGGTTAAAACAGAGAATAGGGATAAATAGGTCATTTTCCAGTTGGCAGGCTGTAACTAGTGGGGTGCCGCAAGGATCAGTGCTTGGGCCTCAGCTATTTACAAACTATATTAATGAATTAGATGAAGGGACCGAGTGCAATGTATTCAAGTTTGCTGATGATACAAAGCTAGGTGGGAAAGTAAGCTGTGAGGAGGACACAGAGTCTGCAAAGGGATATGGACAGGTTAAGTGAGTGGGCAATAAGGTGGCAGGTGGAGTATAATGTGGGGAAATGTGAGGTTATTCACTTTGGTGGGAAGAATAGAAAAACATAATTTTTTAAATGGTGAGGAACTATTAAATGTTGGTGTTCAGAGAGATTTAGGTGACCTCGTACTGGAAACACAAAGGCCATGATTTTGCCTACTGAGGCGGGCTCAGTGCGGCCGAGGAAGATGGCAGGTTGCGACCCTGCTCCCGGCTCTATCCTGCTCTGTGAGAAGAAATTTCCATTGATTGGGCTTATTAAGCCCGCCCTGCAAGTTTCCCAGCCAATTAAAAGGGGGTCTGATGATGTCATTTGATGACCTGCCATCAGCCGGTTTCCTTAAAGGGACCATGTCCACAATCATTTTGACGGTTGTGATTGAGCATTGAGGTGCTGCAAACACTGACGAGCACTGCACAAAGGTGCACGGCTGCACCCAGTCTCTTCCATGTCTCCCTCCATATGCTTAGGGAGGGAGTTACAGCACGCAGGGGGGTTCTCTTCCCTTCCAATGGGCGGAAAAGACCTCCCAAGGACACCTACGCAGCCTGGTTGCACATTACACAGGAGGGCACAAGCAGGGATGTCATCAGGAGGACCAGGCTGCAGTGGCGCGAACATTTCAATGATCTCAGTAGGTCACGAAACGTTACTGCAAAGCCACACTCAACCTCATCCTGCCGTGCCACTCATCACATCCCCATCACTCTGCCTTCCCTACCCTACTCCTGCACATCCTTACTCACACCAACTTACCTTGCACCTTCACCCATCCCTCTCTAGCTACATCATCACATCCCCATCTTATTAGCCACACACTCACCCTCATCCTTGTCCAATCATACCAACTAACAACACACAAGGGTAGCCACTTGGGTGTTTTAGCCAATGTTCATGTAAAGTTTCTGTTGATGTGTTGCCAAACATTGAAATCTTTATTTTCCGCACTTTGCCTTCTTGGACAGATTTGTGTGCATCTTTGGAAGTGGTTTAGTGAGTTGCAGTGAATGTTGAGATATAATAGTACCCCCCGCAATGGTGATGAGTGTGAAAGGAATGGCTTGAGCATGGTAGGGATGCTTTATGGTGTTGGTGTGGGGTGGTGCCAGCCTGGTGCATCATGTAGCAGCCAGGGTGTACAGCATTAAGTGAAGTAAATCTGGCCATGGCGAGGCCATTTCTGGCCTCCCGGGCAGCAATGTGGTCGGGTGCTGATGCCCTGTGGAGCATCAGGTGATTGCGGAGCAGGTTGGTGTTGTTGTTGGTGCTGCTGGTGTGCCTGGTGATGTTGGTGTTGAGGTTGATCGTGGAGGGATTCAGAGGACCAAAATTCCAACAATAAGGTTAGTGATGAAGTGAGTGTCCATATGCGGTTTGTAGAGTTTTCTATCTTCATTAAATGTTGTTGTGAGTTGAAAGGGCCGATTGTTTGACTTTATCTTTGTGCCGCTCTCAGCGCTCCTCCATGCGCCCTCCCCTCCTAGGTAAGCTGCACATGTGGCGACCTCAGTCCACTCCCACCCCCCAGCTCGCACCAAGCCCGCCTCCGGCCGCTGCTCATTCGCTTACTCTGGACCACTTCCCGTGGTCATTCAGTAAAGTTCTACAGATAAAAGCAGGTAAGCTGATTTCCTTGATGCACACCAGTTATTTTGAAAATTCCTCCCCTCTCAAAATCCCTGAATCTTACTCTTCAGTTTATTTTATGGTCCCATGGAAAGTCTCTCTGGACCCCCATGGGCCCGCGGACCCCAGTTTGAGAATCACTGCTCCAGACCCATCTTTTGTTTCTTTTATTGTCCCTTTTGCCTCGCACCATCATCCCTTTTGTCATTTAATCTCTCCTGCCTTCCACCCTGTCACAGACCTTACCTTTTGTTCTTTCCTCCCCTCCCCCCCATTTCCCTGCATCTGTCCTTGCTTAAAACCTGTTACATCTCTAACATTTTACAGTACTGATGAAAAGTCATCGACCTGAAACGTTAACTCTGTTTCCCCCTCCACAGATGCTGCCTGACCTGCTGAGTATTTCTATCATTTTCTGTTTTTATTTCAGATTTCCAGCATCCGCAGTATTTTGCTTTTGTATCAATTATTTATTTCACTTCAAGGGAGACTCTTTAGGAGTCTTTCTTCTCTGGCTACTAAGAGGACTTGGTTGTGTTCTCATCCTCCAGGCACCTGACAGATTAGAAACTGATTCTTCCACTCAGTCTGTCTGGAAAGGCAAACTGAATTGATTAGGAAAGCAGTGTTTTATTCCATAGCCATCATTTTTTTCAAAACACTAATACAATGATGTACCTACAATAGCAGTTTGCAGATCTTATTTTTGAGTGGGGAGGGGGGGGAGATTGCAGGGTCATGGTTTTGTTCATGGTGAAGGTGAAAATTTACCCCATTATACCGATCGGTTCCTAATGCTCCCTGTTACAGATGTCTGCAAAAACAGTGTTCCTCACCATTTGCAATTCCTTAAATAATGAAGCAGTCCATGCCCGCATGCAGCAAGACCTGGGCAACATCCAGGCTTGGACTGGTAACAACAACAACTTGTATTTACACAGCACCTTTAACATAGTAAACATCCCAAGGCGCTTCACAGGAGCATTTTCAGACAAACGTTGACACTGAGTCACATAGAGATATAAGGACAGGTGACCAAATGAATGGTCAAAGAGGTAGGTTTTAAGGAGAGCCTGAAAGGAGGAGAGGTGGAGAGGCGGAGAGGTTTTGGGAGGGAATTCCAGAGCTTAGGGCCTAGGCAGCTGAAGGCACGGCCGCCAATGGAGGGGCGACAGAAATCGGGGATGAGCAATGAGCCAGAATTGGAGGAGCGCAGAGGTCTCGGAGGGTTGTACGGCTTGAGGAGGTTACAGAAATAGGGATGGTCGAGGGGATTTGAATACAAGAATGAGAATTTTAAATTTGAGGTATTGCTAGACTGATGAGTCTTCTTTCTATTGCTTAGGCTATGACTCTTTGTAGCATGGGGAATAGCTTGTTTCATAACTGTATGAGCATATTTTTTTAAACGTCAGTATGATTACAGTTTATAAGCAGTTAATGCTTTTGATTTTATGCCTTATACTTGCTTAGTTATACACACCGGATCAGCGGTTATGTGGGTCAAGGTTGGACTATCTTGGCTCGTATTTTGCCCAAAGTGTGATTCATAATGCTGCTGTTAATTACGTGACAAAAGAATTGGCAGCAAGAATAGGAATGGTTTTGATCTAAAGTACTGAAATGGAAATCATCTTCAGGAGGCTCTGCAATCGAAAACTTAGCATCTTCCTCTCATAAGTCATGTCAGGCAGCCTGAGTGAACTGTCAAATTGAGTTTGCTCGTAACCTCTTGATGCGTGTGTCATTACAAATTGTGTAGCACATCCACTGCCAAGGGTCACGACGTAGCAATTCAGTCGGCACTCGAAAAGAATCAGCTGGTTCATAATGTAGCTCTGTCAGTCTCCCAGCATTCTGCTGTCATTCCCACAGAGATTGTAATACTATTATTGTGATGTCTACATCCACTTGAAATGCCAGATGGCAGCAGGAATTTAACCCATTCCAGCTTTGAACACTGACTCCTTCAAAGAATGACTTTTATATCGCTCCAAAATGCAGTTCACAGTTGAAAGTATCTTGTTTCTTTAATTCAACTAAAAGATGCATTTCTGCCTTGATATTTCTAGACTAACCTGGCTGTGGATAGGATTAAACAGTGGGCTTTGTAGATTAACATGCTTGTTAAAATGCTTTACCATTGGTGCAGCTGTTGCAAATGCCATTAAGATCCAGATGTAGGTTTCAATTAAACAATTTTTACATTTTCTTTACAGGGAACTTGTCACCTGGTAAAGTATATTGTGAGACAGTTTACTGTGTTTGTAAATAGAGGTATGTCTATTGATGTGATACTGTCACATAGACTCAAACAAATGTCAACCTTCTGGCTCAGTGGGAGCACTCTTGCCTCTGAGTCAGAAGGTTGTGGGTTTAAGTCCCACTCCAGGGACTTGAGCATGCAATCTGGGTTGATACTTCAGTGCTGCACTGTCGGAGATATCGTCTTTCAGATGAGACATTAGACTGACAACCTGTCTTCCCTCTCGGGTGGATGTTAAAGATCCCATGACACTATTTGGAGAAGTGCTGTTAAGAAGGGAGTTCTCCCCAGTGTCCTGGCCAATATTTATCACGAAAACACAACATTGCTGTCTGTGGGACCTTGCAGTGTGCAAATTGGTTGCTGTGTTTCCTACATTACAACAGTGACTACATTTCAAATGTTGGTTGTAAAGCACCCATTCTGAGGTCGTGAAAGGTGCTATTTAAATGGAAGTCTTTCTTTCAAATTTTTGAGCTCTTGGGTTTGCGTTTGCTGTTGTGAAGGCTGATGAGCTGTGCTGCTTCTCCAGTGCTGGGAAAAAGTTTCTGTGCTTGTTGGATAGAGTCAGAAAGCATGGCCAAAGTCATCACAAAGCAGAGGTCTCTTCAATTTCTGGCAGGGTGCCTTTGGGATTTTTTTTGGGTGCAATTTCAAACATCTAGTTCTTTGACAGCCAACCAGCAAAAGGAAAATGAAGAAGTAACCATGTAATATAAATTGATTGACTTCATCAGCCTCCCTGTCACGTTATTTCTGTAGCTATTTCGAGTAGTGCTGGGCTGGGAGGTGTGATAGATCACTGTGAAAAATACTGGCTAACAGATATAGGGGGGAAAATTCAGTTGTTTGCGCCTCCCGTTAGTGCCTTAAGAGGGCGCTAATGGGTCGCAAAGCAACTAGCGCCTGGGCGCGGCGATGTTTGCGCCGCTCGAGAAATTAACTAGACATTTTGCGGCGGCACTAAACACTACCGCCATGCTCTCCTGTGCTGGCAGATCGTGACGTCAGTCGAGTGCGCAACGCCCCGGTAGCGCCCCGGGCCGGCTATTGAGTGGCGTCCCCTGCCTTACCACCTGCCGCTAGCAACGACAGGTTGAGGGGAGCGTTTGCAATCAGGAAGGGACTGGGGGAGCGCTATTTAAAGGTGACCGCTTCCTGCCTTTTTTTGTTGGTGACATTTTTGCACCATGCATTCTGAGAGAGAGAGAGAGAGAGAAATATGCCCTGAATTCAAAAATTTGAATGACCACCAAAAACTCCCATATCTATTAGGGGAACAGAGAAATTGCGTAACTTTAGCGGCGAACTATGTTACAGCTTGCCATAAGCAGAGGGACAACCATTAAATCTAAGAAAAGATTATATGCATATTATAGGTGCGTATATTTATATATACAGGGATATATCTGTCTATACACTGTGGCCTAGAAATTGGGTTGAGGCGCCAAAGTGGCGGCAAGTTCGCCTGGGCGCTGATTTTTGCGCAGCGTTCGGAGCATTAGCGAACGTCAGAAATTCAGTTTCAGCGCCCCTAGAGGGCGACGGGGCGAGGCTCGAGGTGCTCCACGTCCCTCTTAGGGCGCAGAAACTGAATATTGCAGCGCAACGTGCCGCAGCACCACACGCTGCGGCACGGCACGCCACGCTGCGGTGCTGCAGGCCTTCCTCCCATTGTTAAGGGGGAGGGGCCTGCAACAGCGTGATCCCTGATTGCGAGTGCCGGCAAAAGAGCCCGGCACCGAGGAGAAGTGCCGGGCTCTCGGGAAACAGCCGGCAATGCCGCGGGGGGGGGTCAGGAGGCCGGGGACGGAGGTGCTGGCAGGCGGCCGCCAAAAAAGGCGGCCGCCCCGCACCTCCACCTTAACTTGCGCCACTGCTGGCACAGCAAGGCCCCGTGAACCGGGCGCGGGTAGCGAACGGCGCTACAGCGGCGTCCGCTACCAAATATCGCGATTGGGGCGCTGCGCACACCAATGACGTAATTGGTGGTGGCGCAGCGCAACAGGCTAATGCCACCATTAGTGCCCCCGCTGAATATCGCGGGAGGCATGGCCAGTGGCGCTACAGCCACTGACTGCCCTCTTTAGGCGCAGTAGGTGGCGCTACTCACCCAATTTCTCCCCCTGTATGTCGAGATCTGCGTTTACATGTTCAATCATTCATGTTTTTCTGTGCATTGGCAACATAAGATGTACCTTGTCATGCCAATAAAGCAATGTGAATTGAATTGAATTGAATTGATTCAACACTGTGTGAAGGAGTTTTGGGTACTGAGCAGCAATTTGCAAGTTCATTTTGATATGCAGTTCCTTGCTTTGCCAGTGCTCTGAGGTAGCGCCTCGCTCCTCGGACTTTGTGCCTTAAGACAGGTGTGAAGCGCCTGATTTAGCGCTCCAATCACCTCCAGGGACGATAAAAGCCAAGTTTGCTGTCGGAGGCGATAATTAGCGCCAGGCACTAAACTTTGCGCACAGCCGATAATGGCGCCCCAAACGGGGCAATACCGAATTTTTCCCCCATAGTTCTTACAAACAATGATGGACAGGAAAAGACCTTGGGCTAGATTTTCAGTTGCTTGCGCCAGCAGTTAGCGCCTTAAGAGAAGTGATTTCCGGGCGCTATGCGTGTAGCGCCCGGGCGCAGCGCAGTTTGCGCCCCGCCCCAAATTAAGTTGCCCGTTAGCGCCGGCGCAAAGTTTAGCGCCCGCCCGGATGCGCGCGCAGAAAATGACGTCACATCCTCGTGCAACGCCCTTTGGCCGCCCCGATTGCAAACTTCAGTCGGACCGCCCCATTGTGCGGCGGGCGGCCGGAGCGTTTGGAAAAAGGAACGCAACACAACCAGCGCGGGCCCCGGGGGGCGCTAATTAAAGGGAACGTCCTCTCCAGTATAAAGGCCATCCTTTTTTCAGAAAACAGTCTTGTGCAACGCATTTCTGGAGACACAACAAGGAGGATAGCTAACTGGTTTCAAGCAGCAAGAGCCAGGTATTTTTGGACTCAGGCAACAGCGCTGCAAGTGGCCATTTGGAAATTAGAGGGTTTGCCAGGATTTGATGGGGGTTGCATGGGGTGCCAACGCGGAGCTGCAGCTCCATGTCCGTAGGGCTCGCAGACGCATTGTGAGAGGGGCAGCCCTGGCTAGAGGCAGAGGGGGCTACAGGCGTCGGCCACGTAGGCCTTACCCAGTCAGGCTATACCGCCAGCAGCGCTCCTACCTAAACATGAGTGCCGCGCGATGTGTTAAAAGGCTCCGATTCCGAAAGGGGGTGATTGCAGAGATCTGCCACCTGCTTCGCCGAGATCTGCGGCCAAAGCTCAGGTGCAGGACGTCTCTGTCGGTGGAAGTGAAGGTGACAGTGGCATTGAACTTCTATGCCACCGGCTCCTTCCAATACGCTGCTGGGGACATAGCAAACATCTCCCAGTACGGCGCGCATCGCTGCATCCGCCAGGTGACCGAAGCACTGTTCAGAAGGAGAAGCCAATTCATCTCCTTCCCCATGGCCCTGGAGAGCCAGCATCAGCGCGCATTGGGATTTTCCAGACTCGGGGAATTCCCCTTGGTGCAGGGCGCCATTGACTGTACGCATGTGGCTTTGCGGGCCCCTCTGGAGCATGGCGAGCAGTATCGCAACAGGAAGGGCTACCATTCTCTGAATGTGCAGCTGGTCTGTGACCACAAGCAGCGCATCATGGCAGTCAATGCCAGCTTCCCAGGCAGCAGCCACGATGCCTTTATCCTGCGGCAGAGTACTGTGCATGACATGTTCCAGGCACAGCCTCCCCCAAGAGGATGGCTACTCGGGGACAAAGGCTATCCTTTGTGCACCTGGCTCATGACCCCGCTCCGCGCGCCCAGGACCGCTGCTGAAGAGGCCTACAACGAGAGCCATCAAACCACCCGCAACATCATCGAGCTAACTATTGGGGTCCTCAAGCAGCGGTTCCGCTGCCTTGATCGCTCCGGAGGAGCTCTCCAGTATTCGCCGGACCGGGTCTCCCAATTTGTGGTGGTTTGCTGCATGCTACACAACCTGGCTATCCGCAGGACTCAGGCACTGCCACCTGACGTTGGACCAGCACCTCAGGAGGAGGAGCAGGAGGAGCATGAGGAGGAGGAGGAGGAGGAGGAGGAGGAGCAGGAGTACGTTCCCAGGAGGGAGCGACCAGGGCCAAGGGCCGCACGACGCCACCTTATTACACGGTACTTCTAAGCCCCCTGTCAGGGAATGGCCAGGGGCCATGAGGGAAGATGAATGCAGCCGCTCCGCAAGCCCTCAGCCGGCGAAGCCAACAAACACTAAGAAGAACAACCATGGAGACTGCATGAATAAAGATAATTTTTTATTACACAAAAATGAAAAGCCCTTCCCACATGAATCCCCAAAAACAATAAACGGGCCCCACAAAAAGCCCAACAAACGACTCACTCCCACAAACTGGGGAGGAGCCACTCCACCTTTATTGAAACCGGGCCTCAACGTCGGCCTAACGCAAAAAAAAAGCCCTCCAAAAGCACAACCATGGGCAAAATAAAGATGGCCACCGCCATATTAAAGGAAAGCTGGCCACACCCTCTAATGAGTGGCCCGCGAGGGCGAGACCTTGGCCAGCATTTTGCCTCCCCTGCCCTGCCTGCTGCTCCTTCGCAAGCTCTGCCCAGTGGCTGCTGCGAGGCTGGGGGAAGGCGCCTGAGGCTCAGATGCCCTTCCGCCAGATGCCGCTGGGGGGCGGCCTACACGGCGTTTGGGCCTCGAGGGGCCGTCTCCTGAGTGGCGCACCTGAGCCTGGCCACCATCAGCTGCAGCCGCTTGCCCTTGACGCCCCAGAGGGGGAATGGCGGCGACGGATGGCGCAATGTGGGCCAGCTGGCGTCTGGGATGCGCTGGCTGGTGCTGTGGCGTGGTGGCACTCGGCCGGGCCCGCACTGCAGGATCCGCAGCAATCAGCCGACGGCCGGCTTGCTGGGATGGTCCAGCGCGGCGCCTGCCCTGGCGATGCCTGCCTGAGACAGCGCGTGTGGCAGCAGTGAGTGGCCCTGTGGTCCTGGTGTGCGCGCGCATCACATCCGCCAGGGTCTTGACGGCATCAGTTAGCATGCGGCCAGTCGCGGCAGTTGCTGCCCCGAACTCGCGCACACTGGTCGCCAGCGACTCGATGGCCTCAGGCATGCGCCCCACCACGCTCATGAGCTCCGTGTGGCGCCGGTCCAAGTCGTCGGCCATCTGATCGAGCTTCCGCACCTCCTCCGAAGTGAAGGTGTCCGGACTGGAGTCGCGACTCTCCCGCTGGGGAGGAGGGGGCCGAACTAGGGGACCCTTGCCGCGTTGGTGACGGCGAGTGTGCCGAGCAGCAGCACTCCCCTCTGATCCTTCCCCCCTTTGGGGGGAAGGCCGCGGGCCACGCGCACGGCTGCTGGGTGGCTGGACGCCACTGGTCCCAGAAGCTGCATTGCCCTGCGACAGTTCCTCCAGGCACTCGTCCAGTGAGGAGGTGTCAAGCATTTCCTCCTCTCCTGCGGGACGTGACTGTTCCCCCGAAGGTCCGGCTTGCTCCTCCTCCTCCTCCTGGTTGGAGGTGCTGTCACTGGCAGCCTCAGGGTCCTGGTCGTCACCAGCTGAAAGCAGGAATGCACAAGAGTAGCTTCAGAGTGAGGAGACGGCGTCAGCGAGGGAGTTAGGACTGGTGGGATTCAGCGCATTGGTGGGACAGTGGCAAAGGAGGTAGCTCGGATGGGCCAGTGCGACGCGAGAGGGCCAAAAGGCGAGGTCCTTACCATTGCCGGGCAGTGGAGGGTCGGATACACCGCACGCTGTGGGGACAATCACACGGGCTCCCATGAGCACACACACGCGCTCCTCCAGCCGAGTGAGCTTCTGCAGCTTGGCGCGGCCACCCCTGGCACGGGCCTGGCGATTAAACGCTACTTTAGCCTGCAAGAGAAAGGACGGGCTGTAAGTGCGCAGTGAAGCCCTGATGTAGTGTGCACTGCCTCCCATGGTGGAATAGCTTGGACAGAGTGAAGCCCTGATGTAGTGTGCACTGCCTCCCATGGTGGAATAGCTTGGACAGAGTGAAGCCCTGATGTAGTGTGCACTGCCTCCCATGGTGGAATAGCTTGGACAGAGTGAAGCCCTGATGTAGTGTGCACTGCCTCCCATGGTGGAATAGCTTGGACAGAGTGAAGCCCTGATGTAGTGTGCACTGCCTCCCATGGTGGAATAGCTTGGACAGAGTGAAGCCCTGATGTAGTGTGCACTGCCTCCCATGGTGGAATAGCTTGGACAGAGTGAAGCCCTGATGTAGTGTGCACTGCCTCCCATGGTGGAATAGCTTGGACAGAGTGAAGCCCTGATGTAGTGTGCACTGCCTCCCATGGTGGAATAGCTTGGACAGAGTGAAGCCCTGATGTACTGTCCACTGCCTCCCATGGCGGAATAGCTTGGCCAAAGTGTAGAGTGCCGAATGGCCATTTGATGCTCATGACTGTCCCAATGCTGCTGGCTGAGGGCTGGCCAAAAGGACTTTCAGGTCCCTTTGCCCATCATGTCAGGTGTACATGCAAGAATGAGGAGGAGACTGGAAAGGCTACTCACCCTCACAATCCTGGTCAGATCGTTGTATTTCTTACGGCATTGTTTGTGGGTCCTGGGGGCCTCGCCGGTGAACGTCACCCTCTGGGCGATCTGCTTCCAGGCTTTGGTGTAGTCGTGGTGGGTTGGATTCCTCCCACTCTCTGGAAACAAGATCTTGCGCCTCACCTCCAGAGCTGTGACCATTATGTCCAGATCACCCTCTGAGAAGCGCAGGGCACGCTGACGGGCCTTCTCTGGCGTTGCCATGACTCCCTGGGGCTGAGCAGTAGTGTTGAGGCCTCTTTGCAAGGCTGCAGTGTGCAGGGCGTGGCAGCAGACCAATTCGTCCCTTCCCCCTTTAAGAGCTGGTCGGCACCACGGGGTCTGCTGTCAGTGCAAAAATGACCGCACCCGTGCTGCGCCCCGCCTGGGCGCTATCCCTCTGGACCGCCGGCTTAGCGCCTAAAGAGAGTAGTGGAACGCCTCTTTTAGCGCTCCACCAACCTCTTAGGGCGAAGCCACTGAATTCCCGGCAACGGGGCGCTACTTTGGGGCGGGCGCTAACTTCGGGCGGGCGCTAAAGCTAGCGCCCCAAAACTGCCTATACTGAAAATCTAGCCCAATGTGTATCATAATATATACAGTCCCCACCCCACCTGCAATCATGTGATCTCCTGGGAGAGGTGAAAAACCAGATTAAAACCTAGGCCAATTTGGGGGGAGAAAAATCTGAGAAATTCCTCTCCTTAGGCGATAGAAACTAGTCCCAGGAGATCACTCGGGCCTTGAAGTTAATGCTGTACCAACCTTTTGTACGAGGTGATCTCCACTCCAATAGTGATCGTTATTGGGAATGAGCTAATAGCGATTATTATTTATTTATTTATTTATTTAATCCCAGTAGTCACTTTAATCGCTCTCTCCCAGAGTGAGTTTGTCAAACAGGTACTCTCCCACGCCATTCTCAGGTGTTCCCAGTCTCTTCAAGTTGGTGTTGTGATCTCCAAGCTTCTTGATCATCTTTATAGTGATTGTTATTGGGAATGAGCTAATAGTGATTGTTATTGGGAATGAGCTAATAGTGATTGTTATTGGGAATGAGCTGCATTTGAAATCTTAATCAGAAGTCTGAACTGTGGTGTATGTAACCTGTTCCACCTTAAGAGAACTTAAGCCTGTTCCACCTTAAGAGATGTACTACTTTCTCTGGCTGCTGTATACGTAATACCGGTGGTGACCACCGGTATATAAGCACTGTGTAGTAATATTGTATTTTAGTATAGTCCTGACCTCCAACCAGTAAAGACCTGTTGAACTTTAATCTTGTAGTCTGTGTTAGTAATTACAACTAGAACACACAGACTTAACATGAACCAAACTGAAATTGACTGATTCCTGTTTAGTTTGAGATGTTTCACAGGTCAACCTGCTAATTCAAGTTTATTCTTCCTACATCACATGATTCAGATCTAGCTGGGCTTTCTTTTAAGAAAAATATTCAAATGCACATCTTTTGTCCATTCTTTCCCTGCAAGAATTGAATGCTGGCAGCCATCTGTCAATCATGTTGTATATCCTTCTGTTTCTTTGTGGGTTTGAGCTTTCAACAGGTGAAAGGAGAGACAAGTATGGTGTCTAAAAAACTTATTTTAAGTGTTTTATGTGCATTCATTGCATTGAGTTCTCCAGTTCCCTGACAGTTGTCAAAATATCTGATTCCCTGATGAGCCACTCATACCGATGAGTCTGAACTATTGTCTAATGTTTCATTAATCTTAAGGAGGGCTGCGTGTCCAAATAACTTGTTTTTCTTGTGTTCCAGAAGAGCAGAGTATCTAAGATATCTGTATCCCTGGCGACCTAGCAAGGTTATCTATCCAAGGCATCGTATTCCCTTATGGTCTAGGAAGTATCTCCCTTGCCAAGTGTTTCTTCACATTGTCTATTTTATCACCTCAGAATGCCTTAATAATGGGATTGCAACTTTACATTTGCCAATAATCTTCGCTTCTTAGGCAGTCCCTCGGAACCGAGGATGACTTGCTTCCACATTAAAAATGAGTTCTCAGGTGACTGATGAGTCCAATGCGGGACCTACAGTCTCTGTCACAGGTGGGGCAGACGGTGGTTGAAGGGGCGGGTGGGTGGGGTGCTTGGGTTGACGTGCGCTCCTTGCGCTGCGTGCGCTTGGCTTCCGCTTGCTCCCAGCGAAGAGACTCGAGGTGTTCGGCGCCTTCCCAGATGCTTCTCCTCCACTTTGTGCGGTCTTGGGCCGGGGATTCCCAGGTGTCGGTGGGGATGTTACACTTTTTCAAGGAGGCTTTGAGGGTGTTCTTGAAGCGTTTCCTCTGCCCACCTGGGGCTCTCTTGCCGTGCCGGAGCTCCGAGTAGAGCGCTTGTTTTGGGAGTCTCGTATCGGGCATGCGGACAATGTGATCCGTCCATCGGAGCTGATCGAGCGTGGTCAAAACTTCGATGCTGGGGATGTTGGCCTGAGCGAGAACAGTGACGTTGGTGCGCCTATCCTGCCAATGGATTTGCAGGATCTTGTGGACGCAGCGTTGGTGGTACCTCTCCAGTGCTTAGTGGTTGGAGGATAAATTGTGCGGTAAAAGCTGTTAGGATTGAAAAGTTTCTGAAGACGTTTTTCATTTCTATTCTGGCAACTGTACAATGGCCTTCAAAGGCAAGATGTGAGTTTTCTTCCAAGACCACTCAGCCTGTTTGTAAACACAGGGCACGTAATTATATCTACACGTGTGTCTTTGTATATTGCCATCCCGACATCACCTGTCACTTCAGGGTTGATTTTCAGTAATCCATTTGAAATTTAAGTGACTGCTGAAAGCACTTTGGGAACGTGTTCAGTGTGGAAAGCAAAGCTTCAAACATTTATCTAGTGGCAAGAATGGCAGCTTTCTGGCAGTGCTTGCCTGTGAGTCTTCCAGGGCTACACCAAGAAGGAATTCGCCGACATGAACACACACATTTTTTACATTGGTAAAAATAAGGCTATTCATACTGGCTAATAATGTGAAGTACACTGGCTCTAAACACATGGAACAGATCCAGTCCGTTTAATCTGTAGATTATAGCAAATCTGATTGATACTTATTCAATCAATATTGAGACTCGCTTGCATTTTGTCAATGTTTGCCAACTAGTTTTGTCTTGTCAAAGGATTTTGCTGACATATGTCAATAAATCTCAGAAGGCTGACTGACTCTGGAATTTCCCCATTAACCTGTGTATACATGAAACTAAAAAAAACGAACAATACCTGCCAGTCAATTCTGTTGATCGGTTTAGGAACTTGTTTCTACTCTTCTTGTTGGCCAATTAGGATGACACCCACAGTGTCATCAAAGAAAGTGAAATGAATCTAATAAAAAAATACCCGCTTTTTAAATATACACCAAAATTATACAAAAGAAAAGAAACGTAATAAATTAAATCATAATATTATCACCCATGTCAACTACGCACTCCAGCCCCTGAGGTGCCCACTGGTCGCGGAAGGCCTCAAGTGTACCGGCGGGCACTGTGTGCTCATTTTCCAGGCAGCCAGAGCGAACAACCCCAGCCAGTGGCTGCATCTAACCTGGAGCTGTTGATGGCCACCTTGGCCAGGCCCAGGAGCAGACACACGAGGAGGTCCCAATGATTAGCTCATTCAACGTAAACACAAGCAACCAATTTCTGTTGACAGTTTTAACCACCAAACCATTGACTATTTTTCAGAATTTGATAAATTCAATGTCCTTGGTGTTCAAATAGAAACAAAAATGTTTGCTTACATTCCATCAAACAATATAGTGGTCTAGTTCTTAAATCCCAAAACTGTAGTATCATTGCAACAATAAGGAAACTGGGATAGAGGTAAATTTAAGTATACAGGTTGTTCAGTCACTGAAAATTTCTCTTCTGTCTGACGCATCAGTTACTAATTGAAATCAAGGGGGTGATTTTAACCCTGGAGAGAATGGGGCAGATTGCTTCAGTGCACTTACTGCTCCGTTCCCGCTCAACGCTGATTTAACCGCAGAGTTTTTTTTAGGTGGCTGAGGCACCCGCTGGAAGCTGGTGGTTGCCTCATAAATACATGCAAATTGTTGTCCTATGACATAACTAGGACCTCGATATGTTCTTCACTAGAAAATTTGGAAGTCCGCACTGCGCTCAATCTGCTGAGTAAAACCTCACGGGATTGGTTTCAGAGACTGACTGAATGCAATATTTAAAGCGGAAGTCAGATGCAGCTAGTCAACCCGTAGTGCCTTTCTTAAAAGAAGATTTATTAACTCAACTACTCCGACAAGGTGCTCTCCCAGTGGCTTCAGCAAAGCTGGTGGAAGGCTGCTGCTAATCTTGTGGCTGGTGACTTCTTGGTGCTGGAGCTTGATAGGGAGGGCCCAGTTGCAGACTGCTGCACCTCAGCTGCTGTTGGGGACAGTCTGGCTCAGCTGGCTTTCTGACACCATGGCGGGTATTGGTTGAAGTGGCTATTTTTTGTTTGCTAGTTTGCCCTATTTGAATTTTGTAGTTTGGAAAAGGCTGTTTTAGGGTTATTGCTTCCTTCACAACACCAAGAGCTGCTCGTATTTGTAGCTTGAGATCTATGCAAATTATTGGGAACACTTCAGTGCAGTACTGAGAGTGTGCTGCACTGCTGGAGGTACCGTCTTTCAGATGAGAATTTAAAGCGAGGCCCCATGTGCCCTCTCAGGTCGACGTAAAAGATCCCATAGCATATTTCGAAGAAGAGCAGGAGACTTCTCCCCGGTGTCCTGGCCAATGTTTATCCCTAAACCAACATCACTAAAAAAAGAACAGATGATCTGGTCATTACCTCATTGCTGTTTGTGGGACCTTGTTGTGTGCAATTTGGCTGCTGGATATCTTACATTACAACCATGGTTACACTTCAAAAATCCTTCATTGGTTGTAAAGCACTCTGGGACATCCTGAAGTAATGAAAGGTGCTACATAAATGCAAGTTCCTTCTTCCTTTAACATTGATAGAAAATTGAGCATGACCCCTGAGGCTCTATGCTATGCAAACAATGATAAAAGGTTTCGGCAGTGCTGAACTCATACACATAGTACTGTTTTAATTGTATCATATTCAATTGGAAAAGACAGGCAGAAGACCTAAAATCTCATGGGAGAAAAATTCGGTATCACCCATTTTGTGGCACTAATATTGACTGGGCGCAAAATTTAGCGTCCGGCGCTAATTATCGCCTCTGACTGCAAAATTTGCCTCTATCGCCCCTGGAGGTGATTTGAGCGTTACATCAGGCGCTACACACCTCTCTTAAGGCGCAAACGTCAGGGAGCGAGACACTACCTCAGAACGCTACCGAAGCTCAGGCGATGCCAATTACTATGGGAGCCAGACAGACTGGCGCCATCCAGTTCTTAAAGGGGAGGGGCCATCTTGCTGGCCAGTCACACCCTGCTCACTGCAGCCTTGAATCTCGGCCTGGAGAGACCTCAAAAGCAATTGTGTTGGAAGCACTAATGGATAGGCCCAGGGAAAGAGCTCAGCAATTAGGACCTCAAAAGTGGTGCTGAGGGCCGAAACTCCTTAGGACAGCGTTAAAACCAAAAATTATGCCAACAAGAAAAGGCAGGAAGCGCCCGCCTTTAAATAGCACTCCCCCAGCCCTTTCCCGACTTGAAAACGTTCCCTTCTACCTGTCGTTCCTAGCGGCAGGCGCTAAGGCAGGGGGCGCAACTCAATATCCGGTCCGGGGCGCTACCGGGGTGTTGCACGCTTGACTGATGTCACGATCTGCGGGCGCAAGAGATTGTGGTGGTAGTGTTTAGCGCCGCCGCAAAATGTCTGATCAATTTCACGAGCGGCGCTAAAATTGCCGCGCTCGGGCGCTAAGTTCCTAGCGTCCCATTAGCGCCCCCGGAGGTGCTAATGGGAGGCGCTAACCAATCGAATTCCCCCCCCATGTCTTTTGTTTGTAATGCTTGGTTTATTTGACCAGTGGATTGGAGGACTGTTGGCAAATGATGTCCCTCAGTGAGTAATGAGGAAAGCTTTTTTTGTAAAATAAAAGTTTTGCTGCTAATAATGTTTACCATTCTGTTCCCAGGATAATGGCAGCGAAGGATATACACTGGTGCTTCCTGCACCACCCCCAACCCCCCACTGAAAGCAGCTGGAGGGTATGTGTGCTTGGAGGAGTCTTCCTATCAGGCGTGACATGTATTTTTAAATTTACCTCATGTTCTCATTGCAAGTGATTAGATTGTTATTCAAATATTATAATTATTAGTTTTACATTAAAATTTAATTCTTGGTTACTCCTAATCTACAGAATTGGAGTAGATTGCTTTGGGATGGATTATCGTGTGGGAACCAAGCTGGTTTATCTGTTCCAGATGTGGTTAATGTGCTTCACAACAGGAGCCATATTAACTTCAGATTTCCAAATCCTTTCTGGTAATCCACTTTAGTTTAGGTCTGGGTTAAATGCTTCCTCCACTCTTGCCCAGCCCAGCTCAACCACTGGCAAAAGCATCATTCACACCTCTCAGAAGTCACCAAGCTGCATGACGTTAATGAAATCCTGAGGAGGTGGAATAGGAACAATTATCATGCTAATCCTTTCCAACTGTACAATCTGCACCTTGGTATAAACCCAGCAACAAATATAATCCGAACCATCTGAATCTAGTTGTTTATAGGCAATCAGTCACAAGGCAAAATGCTTTCAATCTGTTATCGGTATCTATCTCTCAATTCCCTTTTAGGTCACACAGCTGAATGTAACGTCAATCTATTTAGCAACTTTTGATAAATTGGAGCTTCTGTTTTCGATCAGCTTGGATAATCAATGTTTTGACAACAACTTAGTTGCAATGAGTACGTCACAGCCAAACTCCAGATGGATCTTAACATTTTTGCATTCTCAATGATCGTTTGTGTGAAAAAAAAATCTTTCTCTCAAAATGTATTGAGGTAAATGTCCCCCTCCCTGGCCCCTCCAAAACACTGAGTTCAATTGGTGTGATGGTTGAATTGTTCCATGGTCTTCAAGCCTGAAGTTTTTTGTACAACTAAAGGAACTGCTCTAGCTGTGATCATTTGGCTAATGGAAAGTAGACAAAACAATTTTGTGGTTGATTGCACCCATGTTTGTAGAATTTGCAGATAAAAATGGACATCAGCACGACTGAGGGGGAAATTACATTGAAGGGACCAAATTTGGTGCATTCTAGTTAGTGCTAATGTAAGCAAACGTTAAAGTGATAAAGTAACCAGTGTTCATTTGTTTAAGCTTCTGGAATGAAGTCACTTTGCCCATTTTTCAAAATATCTTGTTTGATGTCTAAGGCTCTAACAGATTTGTCAGATTTGCTTTAAACTGACAGATTGCAGTTGTTTCTTTCATTAGAATGAGACCAGCCATGGAAGTCCATGTTTGAAATAATCAAAGTCAAAAAGTGAATTGTAATTTAATGAGGCCCTTACAGACTCAGTCATGCTGTGGGTACATGCAACCACAGGTCTATGTCAATAATTGCACACAATAACAGCCATTTGGACTTACAGATGCAGTTTCCTGTAGCACTCATTCAAAAGGAGGAAAGTAAAGGTTGAAGATCCCCTGAATACTTACTGGATAGACATCATGGCCCAGTGTGGTACAAGGCCTGGAGACCAGAAGATCCCAGGCTGTTCTGAGATAGCTGATCTCACCTGAGGCGATGGTTGTGGTTGTATAGCTGATTTCAGTGACTCTGAGCAATTGAGGAGAAAAATGAGCCAAAATACCTATTCCTGATCTCTATCCGGTGACCCTTGTTGGGAAGTATGTGCGTGTGTGCAGTGCTTGAGGAGAGGTGCCAGCTTGGCTGTGATGCTCTCTCTGATGAAGTAGCCTGCTGCTACTTGCTGGGTTTAAATGTGGTATGAAATTAAGATAATTGTTGGAGTTAGAGGAAAAGTATAAAAATATTGATTGTATATGCAACAGAGCAGAATTTTTTAGGACAGATTTTAATCCTGCCCGCTCGACAGGAATGACAGTAGAGCATTTCCTGCCATTTTATCTGCTGAACTTTTGGCAGTGTTGGGGCCGCCCACCATGTCGAGGTCTGATGCTTCATTTGGACCCTGATGCAATTTTAAATGCTGATCGCATCAGTGAGGCCCAGTGTCAGATCCGGTGGTGAAAGCTGGCGGCAAGCGGGGCCAGATGAGGCCTACAAAAGTAAGTATTTCAAAATTGTCTTTCTTAGGTTTCCTTGTGGGCCAGGAAGAACAGGAGTGCTCCTCCAGGCCCCACAAGGAAACCTTCGGCCTCCCCTGACCTGGCCTTCCCTACTACCCGACCGGGATCGCCTCCAAACCTACCCCCGACCACCATATGCCAGGGACCGTTCCCTCAGGTCCCCAATGGCAGCCTTCTGACGCCCGAAATCCCTTTCCCGCCCGCCAGTTAGGTAGCGATTCCAGCAGGTTTCGGGCAGCAGTTTGGCTTGGATCATTTAAGTGAAGCCCAGGAGTTAAAAATCTCCCGGGCCTCACACTGCAAGAAGTGGGATGGTTTGCCGTCTGCCTAGGCTGGGGCACTTATGCCCCAAGTTAAAATCAGGCCGTTTGTTTTTATTTAAATGTCAAAATACCTCTAGTTATTCCGAGAATGATAACCGTTGAAATCAATAAATGCTGGGGATGTAATTATTTCTGAAATTTTACATAATCTCTTAGTTTCATATTTTACACTCTGAAAGTTGTTGGTTGGAAGAAGCTACTAATTTTGGGACCGTTTAATGATCTATTATATATTAAAAACACTGGTTGGCTGCAATGTTCTAATGGCATTTCGCCTGTCAGTGGCATTGTGCTGTATATTGTGTGACTCATTAGTTTAAGTGGGACTCCCCCTAATGTTATGTAATAGACTGCTGTGTTCTCTCTCCCTCTCCAGGCATATATTCTCAGATTTCACAATAACCACCCCCCCCCGCCCAAATTTTTGAACGCTCAAACTGCTCCCTTGCCTTCATTTGCTCATGACCAAAAGAAAAATTTAAATCCCAGATGTCCATGTAGGCAATTTAACAGGACCAAAATGGAAAGTGTAAGCATGATGAGCTGCCAGCACAGACCCTGCTTTTAAATGGCCCCAGTGCAAACTGTACAAAACTGCAATCTGAACAAAATAGTGTCTATGTTTTCTCACCCAGACTATAGGCTCCCCTTTCCCCCTCGCACAGGCAATACATTGGGGCAGGGAAGAGGGGGGACAGAAAGTGCTGAGGAGATGTGTGGACAGGAGAAGGGAAGAGTAGACAGGGAGGAGAGTGAAGGGGAGGGGAGGGGAGGCAAGGATGGCAAGAGGAAGGGAAATATTAAAATGACCCTGTTTCTGATCTCTTCCCTTTTAAACTACCCACCCAACCCCTGTACCCTTCACCTCCTTCTTCCCCTGCTTCCTCCCTCTTCCTCCATCAATTATTCACCTCTAAACTCACTTGATTCCTGATATGCAACGCCATGGGAAATCTGTTAGAAACAGTAAGCAGGGACAAAATTAACAGTCACTTAGACAAGTGTGGATTAATTAAGGAAAGCCAGCTCGGATTTGTTAAAGGCAAATCGTGTATTTAAATAACTTGATTGAGTTCTTTGATGAGGTAACAGAGAGGGTTGATGAGGGTAATGCAATTGACGTAGTGTACATGGATTTCCAAAAGGCGTTTGATAAAGTGCCACATAATAGGTTTGCCAGCAAAGTTGAAGCCCGTGGAATAAAAGGGACAGTGGCAGCATGGATATGAAATTGGCTAAGTGATAGGAAACAGAGAGTAGTGGTGAACAGTTGTTTTTCAGACTGGAGGAAGTTATACAGTGGTGTTCCCCAGAGGTCGGTTCTAGGACCACTGCTTTTCTTGAGATATGTTAATAACTTGGATGTGGGTGTACAGGACACAGGCTGGCAGAATGGGCAAACACGTGGCAGATGAAATTTAACGCAGAAAAATGTGAAGTGATACATTTTGGTAGAAAGAATGAGGAGAGGACATAGTTAACATTAGAAAGCAGTTAAAACGATTTACGGGATCCTGGGCTTCATGAACAGAGGTATAGAGTACAAAAGTGTGGTAATTATGATGAACCTGTATAAAACATTGGTTTGGCCCTAACTGGAGTACTGTGTCCAATTCTGGGCACTGCACTTTAGGAAGGATGTGAAGGCCTTAGAGAGGGTGCAGAAAAAATGTATGAGAATGATTCCAGGAATGAGGGACTTCAGTTATGTTGATAGACTGGAGAAGCTGGGGTTGTTCTCCTTAGAGCAGAGAAGATTGAGAAGAGATTTGATAGAGGTGTTCAAAATCATGAGGGGTCTGGACAGAGTAGATAGAGGGAAACTTTTCCCATTAGCAGAAGGGTTGAGAACCAGAGGACACAGATTTAAGGTGATTGGCAAAAAACTTTTTTAAGCAGCGAGTGGTTAAGATCTGGAATGCACTGCCTGAAAGGGTGGTGGAGGCAGATTCAATCACGGCTTTCAAAAGGGAGTTGGATAAGTATCTGAAGGAAGGAAATTCGCAGGGCTACGGGGAAAGGGCGGGGGAGTGGGACTAGCTGAGGTGCTCTTGCAGAGAGCCGGCACGGGCTCGACGAGCCGAATGGCCGCCTTCCGTGCTGTAACCATTCCATGATTCTATAAGGTGCTTTGTATCCAGCTAATGCTTAATGGCGCAGCATTCAATTTGATAATTGTTGAATGTTGAATCGCAAGATAAGTTTGAATACAATTCTGAAGAAATAAAATGTGCCCTTGTTAATAGATAGATAAGAGCACTAATGACGTTTTTTAACATTAATGTAAACCCATTTCATTTGCCAAAACTTCCCCTTTAGGGAATGGAAAAGTACTATTCTTCAGGGGATAGAAAAGTGTTGGTGACAATGAAGAGGAAAGTGCTCATTGTTAAACATTTATGTTAAAGTTCCTGGGCTATGTTTTATTGGCCTTGCGCTATCATGGAACTCTATTTGGCTGGACTCCAGCATACAAACACAGTTCTGTAGCACGTAAACAATGCATCCTATTCCCCATTAATACCAGTGCGTATTTCCTGTCTAATTCTGCTGTTTAAAAGGGCAGAGACAGTATTAATGTTAAGGGTTCTCATGATTCTGTATCTGTGTTTCTTTTCCCTCTCCCTGCGAGAAACTATTGTGCCCATTGGCCCCAATGATATTGCAGTTTCCCCTTCTAATTTACCACCTCTTCTGTTAGACAGTGGCTCATGTTCGGGAACAGTTCCATACACACTGGCAGCCTGTTGGGTTCTTTGCCCAAGTGGCCAGGGTCATGTGTGAAACACACACACTGAGGTCTATTTTGACTCTTGGGTGGGTTGGGGGGGGTTGGCGCCAAGTTGAGAGGCGGGAGCGGCGGCCCCTGTGCTTTTGAGACCTGGCCTCATTTACATTCGCCCGACGAGCTGCTGGGTGCCAAATGGGCGACCCGGCACAGCTTGCCAGATTCGGCAAAGGAAACCGGGCCGGAGCTGCCGCCGGGATGGTAAATCACGGGGTGGGGGGGGGGGAGGGAGGGGGGGGAGGGGGGGAGGGGGTGGAGTCACAATCGCAGAGGGTGGGGGTTCCAGGGCGGCAGCGGCCTAGATTATTTCTGTGCGCCCCGGAGGTGCACTCATGCTTCCCTGGGGCCCACAAAAATAATTCAACACTTACCTTTGGTGGGCCTGTTCTCCTCCATCACCTGTGGAATCGACCAGTTCTTGCCTGAAATGGCAATCGGGGTCCTATTTATGTCACAGGACCCCGATTTCCACATTAAAAGGGGCCTATCAGCTGAATCAGGTGGGTGCTTTGGACACCCAGATGTAGGCCCATTTTAAAATGGCGACGGCTGCATTGCCGGTGTTAAAGGGGTGATAAGGTTACCGACTCCATTTTGAGGCCGTTACTGCTCCATTAACATCAGGCAAAGGGAGTCAAAATCAACTCCACTATACTCTATGCTGGATACACCTGCTAAGTGCTGATGTGGCTATTAAAGGGTTAACCTCCGGCTACTTCATTTGCAACCATCTTCCCCCCTGAATAAAATGAAACCTTTCAATGGAATTTTTGTTGTTGTTTCTTTTACCGCATAGGGCAAATGGTTAAACCTCAAGTTTGCTATATTGGACCTAATCCATGCTTTTAGAATCCTTTTATTCCCTCCATCAATGGACAGTAACAATGCAATCTGATTAAATACAGAAACAGCTGTAACATGATGAGAGCTTCTCAAAATCAGGCTAAGCCCACAAGGAAACCTGTTTATATCAGTGAAGTGGATTCATATTGTGTTTAGTTTCATTCTGGTCTGAACTTTAGTCTCAATTTCCAGGCACCCAAAGTACAGTGATGGTGGACTACCAGAATGGCTGTGTGGAGAACTTCCTGGTTCTGTTTACACACTGAATTAAATCTGATCTAAAGAGAGAGCGAGTGAGAGATATCTGGCACGCGGAGAAAATATATCTCCCTTCAGAGGGAAAAAAAAGTGGTTTGGGTTGAGAAGAGAAAATGTGGGAAAGGAAAATACAATGAATAAAAACAAGCAAGTTTTTAAGGACAAAGTAAAAGCATTGGCTATAACGTAAAAACAAGCTGGTGCAAAGGCTGGGCCAAAAAAAGATACGTTTGTAAAGCAAGTGCAAGTTTAATGCTTTTGGGGAAAAAAACCTCTATGCAGCCTGTTGTACCACCGTGATTGAAATAAAAACTCACTAGTTTGTCTGCCATTTGCGATCATTAAAATCACAGTGAGAAGCTGTTGAGCTGCATTTTTATGTGTGTTTTAAATACAGGGTTGCAGTTCTGCTATTGCCAATTTTACACTGCTGCAAGCAAATTGTGAAAATGTGTCTCCTGCTTGATCCTCTGATAGAAGCCCTATTGATTCCTTCAGTGTAGTACAACACGCTTGTCTCCCTTTCTCTCAGCCGGTTTTCTTTCTTCTTACGAACAGGAGTAGGCCATTCAGCCCCTCGAGCCTGTTCCGTCATTCAATGAGATCCTGGCTGATCTGCGACCTAACTCCATATACCTGCCTTTGCCCCAAGTCCCTTAATACCTTTGGTTAACAGAAAGCTATTAATCTCCGATTTAAAATTAACAATTGATCTAACATCAATTGCCGTTTGCAGAAGAGAGTTCAAACTCCTACCACCCTTTGTGTGTAGAAGTGTTTCCTAATTTCACGCCTGAAAGGTCTGGCTCTAATGTTTAGACTCTGCCCCCTAGCCCTAGAATCCCCAACCAGTGGAAACAGTTTCTCTCTATCGACCCTATCTGTTCTCTTAATATCACAAAAATTTTGATCGGATCACCCCTTAATCTTCTAAATTCTAGGGAATACAATCCTAATTTGTGTAACCTCGCCTCGTAACTTAACCCTTCTTTCTCAATTATTTTCTTTTTTTCTTCTCTTGCTGTTATACAGGGGAGAATTTCCACAGGGATTCTCCTGATCTCCTGCCATAACTTCAAGAAAAGATCACCCTATTCCCTGGAGAAACAGTGTATATATACCAGGAAACTCTTTGGTATCCGGCACCAACGGGACCGGGATGGTGCCGGTTGATTAAAAACTCCGGATGACGGAGAGGGTTATCTACCGAAGCTATTTTTAACAAACAAAAATAAAAAAATCAAGAAATGTGCAGTATACAGTAATTGGGTACTCACCTACAGAATGTTGTGTTAAATGGATGGTGGAAGATGCTTGATTAAGTACAGTACTGCCAGTTGAGGGTAATCCATAACCCTTTAATCAGAAGAGACTACCAGCAGCACGGGAGAGTCCGATTCCTGTTATTGAGGTGTTCGGACTTCCGACAGCGCCAAGAAGCCGAGTAGTGGCAGTTTGGAGAACTACCCCCACTGACTAACTCGGCCACCGCGGAAGACTCGGACTCGGCAACATTGCCGGTTATTGAGGTGTTGTTTTCGGAGTATGAATTTTGCTGGTTAATAGAGAAATTTGGATATTTAGGTGCCATTTCTCTCTGGGTTTCCACCAGTCTTTCCCAAAGTTACAGTGTGAGGGCGGAAGATCTCCCATGGAGATGTTACCTCATTATCTTTTTCTAGTTCTTTTTCTTTTATTCTATTGCTCTATGTTTCCCCTCTCTCTTTTTTCTCTTTACTTTGTTTTAATGCTCTTTTCCTTTTTATTTTCTATTTCTGCCTTCGCAGTCTACCTGGCTACAGATGTGAATGTCAGTAGCGTGGAATTCATTTACTCAGTTGATAGCCCTCTCACCTCTGAGCCAGAAGGCTGTGGACTCAATGCCAAAGCCAAAGTTACAGCACATAATCTAGTCTGACACACCAGTGCAGCACTAAGGGAGCTGCATTGTGAGTTACGTCAGTTTTCAGCTTCAGGGCAGAGGTTTGTGTGTCCATTCATTCCCTATGACCCGCTGCCCAGTCTGGGGTTTTCCCCATCCCCAGGAGTGATGGAGGACATTGAATAGGTCCGCCCTAACATGGGTGGGTGCATTCAAAGGAGATGGTAATGATGAATAAAATCAAAAGGTGCATTTTCCGTCATTAACAACATCGCAATCTTGAACGTTAGGAACCACAGAGGTTGGCAGAGTGTGATTTCAAATTTAAATACCATCCCACCTCCCACCAAACAGAGGGGAGTTTTAAAATGGAAAAAAAAATTGAAGAGTGGAAAAGAAGCAGAGATGGGTAGAGGAAAAGAGACTGAAGGGCGAATTCAGCAAGGCTGGCTGTACTGGCACCAGGATTGCTATTCACATGTAGGACTTTATACAATAAAGGTTATCAGCTAACCTGATTCAGGTTATAATAACAATAACACACTCCCTACATATTTGTGACAAGTGCAGGGAGCACTATCATTGGTGGGGGCAGGATATCAGGAGTGCAGTAGCTTTTAAAGAGCTGTTGCTCCCTCTCAAGTTAGCCTTACTTTTTGGCTGCAGCCAATCTACAAGGTTAGCAATGGGAAATAGCAAAGGCCCTATGGGTGGAGCTGCCCCCTTTGATGAAGCTAGCTGGATGTAGAAACATAGAAAACATAGAAAAATAGGAGAAGGAGTAGGCCATTCGGCCCTTCGAGCCTGCTCTGCCATTCAATATGATCATGGCTGATCCTCTATCTCACTACCAAATTCCCGCTCTCTCTCTCCCCATACCCCTTGATGCCTTTTGTGTCTAGAAATCTATCGATCTCCATCTTAAATATATTCAGTGACTTGGCCTCCACAGCTTTCTGTGGTAGAGAATTCCACCGGTTCACCACCCTCTGAGTGAAGAAATTTCTCCTCATCTCAGTCCTAAATGTCCTACCCCGTATCCTGAGACTGTGACCCTTCGTTCTAGACCCCCCAGCCAGGGGAGACATCCTCCCTGCATCCAGTCTGTCTAGCCCTGTCAGAATTTTATACGTTTCAATGAGATCCCCTCTCATTCTTCTAAACTCTAGTGAATACAGGCCTAGTCGACCCAATCTCTCCTCATACGACAGTCCTGCCATCCCAGGAATCAGTCTGGTGAACCTTCGCTGCACTCCCTCTATGGCAAGTATATCCTTTCTTAGGTAAGGAGACCAAAACTGCACACAGTACTCCATGTGTGGTCTCACCAAGGCCCTGTACAACTGTAGTAAGACATTCTTGCTCCTGTACTCAAATCCACTTGCAATGTACTCCTGGAAAAGGTGCAGCAGGGAAAGATCGCCGTATTTGTGGCTTATAGTAATCTCCCTCTGCATAGCAGAAGATGGCAGACTGAATCAATGCTGTCTCCCATTTCCATAGACCCCCATCTTCCTCAGCTGTGACGGCTAAGGATTCTTACCCTGAGCTACTTAAAAAAGGGAACTTGTTAATGTGCAGATGCAATTCATTCATTCCATTTGAGAATGTTCAGAGCCATCTACTTGCTGTTGGAGAATTTGCAAAAGTACAGCATTGTGTGAGTGATTCAGAGACCTGTTGTCCACCATGGAGTGAGTGGTAACTCTACAGGCATCTGCAGTGCAGTTCTCGAGCACAAAGACCCAAAATGGAGACCCTGGGGGAGAAATTCAACTCGCGCCGGTTACCGGTGCAAAATGGGCAGAGCAATAAAGACTGAGGTCTGTTTGAAATTGGGCTTTGCGTCTCACCTGGATTAAACTGGATGCCAATTGGGCTTCCCAGTACAGCTCACCAGTCGGGGCCTTAGGAATTTCAGCCAGCATCGACTCCAAGCCAGGCCGCAGGCAGGTCCTGTGAATAGGGGGAGGCGGAGAAAAGGTTGCAGTGGGGCAAAATGGGCCGGCAGCGATCCATGTGTTTTTGTGGAACCAGGAGGAGCACTATTAAAGAAACTACTGAACAGTTTTCTTACCTTTTAGTCAGCTGCCTGCGACAGTCCCTTTAAGCCAGTTAGGCCGGTGAGGACCCGGAACAGCTGGGCGGAGCATGCATGGCACACGCTCTGCCCATTTGCTCACCAATTTTGCATTAGGGTTCTAAAACTGGCATTAGGATCCTGATTTGAATATTCAAGACATCTAACGCCTGCACACTTAAAGGTGTTGTGTATGCACCTTTAAGAGAATAACTGGTCTCAGACTGCAATACCGGCAGTGACCACCCCTGTATAAAAGGCGCTAGTGAGCCTCTGTGTTTTTAGTTTCACTATTGACTTCCACCAGTAAAGACTTATTTTGTTCCACTCCTGCTGTCCGTGTCTCAATCATTCACGGACGTAATACGGGTGACGAGTAAGAAACGAACTTACCTGCAACTCGGCAGCACCTCAGACGACGTTATTGAAGGTCGAAGCCAGAAGAAAGAAAAAAATAAATAAAATCCAAAGAAACTCGAGAAACGGGCGTCGACCGTGGGTAACCGCCCTCCAAATCGTCGGATTGAAAACTTACAGGAGAGACTGTCAAGAGTCAGGCTTGGTTCCCCGGTCTGTGGTTTCCCAGCTAGTCGGGCTGGTGGCAAGTAGTGCACTGATCCTTCCTGGGCTGCGGCAGGCTAGAGCTCAATCAGGTGGCTTTTCAACGAGGCCGGGCAGCGAGTCGGGAGCAAAGAGAGAGAGAGAGGGTGGAGCACACAGGGCGCGGCCGGTGCTTCGAAGCCGGGCAGCGTTCGGACCTAAGAAGAGGGAGGGAAGTGTCGCAGAGGGTCCGCTCCACGACGGGAAAATAATAAAGAAAAAAATATTAAATGCGCAAGAAACCGTGGAAAGCAGCGCTAACAACAGCGGGGAAGAAGGCAAAGCGCGGGAGGCACCATTTTGTTAAATCGGGGAAGAAGGCAAAGCGCGGGAGGCGCCATTTTAGATTTGCAAGATGCCGAAGACTGGCTGTATCACTGCTTTTGATAATACAATAGAGGACTGGACCACGTATGTGGAAAGAGTCGAGGTATATTTCGAGGCAAACGAAATAGCGGAGGAGAAAAAGGCATCGCTATTGCTAAACTTAATGGGCGCTAGAACGTACGGCCTATTGTGGGACCTGATTACTCCAGCCAAACCGAAGTCGAAGAGTTTTAACGAAATTGTTGCTGTCCTACAGGAACACCTAAACCCTGCACCGCTGTTGATAGCAGAAAGATTTAAATTCCACAGGAGAACTCAGCACAAAGATGAGAGCAATGCTGAGTATCTTACGGAACTACGCAAGCTATCAAAGCACTGCCAGTTCAAAGCAGGACTGGCAGATACCCTACGGGACAAAGTTGTCTGTGGACTCCTGAGTGAAGGAACACAGAAGAAGTTACTCTCAGAGAAAGAGCTGACGCTAGATAAGGCTTTCAGCGTGGCAGTATCGTATGAAGCAGCAGCCAGGGGAGCTGCAGAAATTCAACAAAAACCACAGGAATACGGCACCCACGAAATGACATGGGGATTTGCAAAATGTTATTGCTGCGGCAGAACTAACCATGACCAGAAGGACTGTTGGTCCAAAGACAAAATATGCAGGCAATGCGGGAAGATGGGACACATTGCATGAGTTTGCAGGTCTGGGAAGAAGACCAGCGACAACAAAAAGGCTACTAAGGAACCGTACAAGTACAAAAGATGACGGACAGTAGTTCCGAAGACCACATGAGCGATAGTGAATCCGGGAACAGGAGACTAAGCTGTCTCAAACTTCACAATGTAATCGCAAAAGAGGATCACCGAACCATTTGGGTCACCCTCACGATAGCAGGTCCCAAGTTAAAATGGAATTGGATACAGGATCAGCGCTAACCGTCATGAATCGACGAGACTACAAGCGGCTATTTTCACACATACCCTTGAGAGAGACATCCATCGTCTTGACAACGTATACGGGGCAAAAAGTATACCCCAGAGGAAAAATAAGGGTGCCTGTCGAATACAACGGCAAGAAAATACGGAAATTGTATCTCTACATACTGCCAAATGGTGGACCATCGTTATTGGGACGGGAATGGATCAGGAAGATAAACTTAGATTGGCACTCCATTCATGCAATGACGGTGGATGGTAAAAAAGATGAAGACGTCACTCCTGGACGATTGTCAACAATCTTAGCTAACGCCAAAGAGGTATTTCAACAAGAACTGGGCACGCTTAAAGGCGTAACCGCCTCGATAAAAATAGAAGAGAATGCAGTTCCGAAGTTTTTCAAAGCAAGACCGGTACCATATGCAATTCGCCCAGCCGTCGAGGCAGAGCTGGAGAATCTGGAGAAGGTGGGCGTGTTGTCTAAGGTCGACTGGAGCGAGTGGGCGACACCCATCGTTCCTGTCATGAAGAAAACGTTAAGCAATAAGTCCGGGGAGCCAAGGAAGATTCGCATCTGTGGGGATTTCAAGGTGACGGTGAACCCAGTCCTTCACACAGTACAATATCCTCTTCCAAGGATAGAAGAGATCTTCGCCTCACTGTCTGGAGGGAAGCGTTTTACAAAAATTGACCTAGCACAAGCATATTTGCAGATGGAGGTTGAAGAGTCCTCTAGGAAGTATCTCACGATAAAAACTCACAAAGGTCTTTACCAGTATCATCGATTGGTATTCGGAGTAGCATCGGCTCCGGCGATATGGCAAAGAGCGATGGAACAAGTCCTGCAAGGGATTCCGGGGACTCAGTGTTACTTGGACGACATCCTTGTGACAGGTGAAGATGACAGTGAACACCTTAACAACCTAGAACAGGTGCTCACTGGACTACGGGAACATGGGCTGCGAGCCAACCGCCCCAAGTGCGAATTTTTTAAGAAACAGATATCGTATTGTGGCCACGTGATTGATGAAGAGGGGTTACATAAGTCCCCTGACAAAATTGAAGCGGTTGTTAAGGCCCCAGCGCCTGAAAATGTGTCGCAACTGAGGTCATTCCTCGGATTGGTGAATTACTATCATAAGTTTTTGCCGAATTTGTCGACAATTCTGCACCCACTGAACGCCCTGCTACGAACGGGGGTAGCATGGAAATGGAGCGATGATTGTAAGCGTGCTTTTCAGAAGAGTAAGGACTTAATCACTTCAAGGGAAGTATTGGCTCACTACAACCCAGCACTGCCAATCAGACTGGCGTGTGATGCGTCTCCCTACGGCATTGGGGCGGTACTGTCACATAAATTCCTTGATGGTTTAGAGAGGCCGATAGCTTTTGCGGCACGCTCGTTACCTTCTGCCGAGCGTAACTATGCCCAGATTGACAGAGAGGCCCTCAGCCTAGTGTGGGGGGTGAAGAAGTTCAGTCACTACCTGCACGGTCAAAAATTTACTCTACTAACCGATCATCAACCTCTTGTCTCCATTTTCAACCCTCAGAAGGGCGTACCGATAATGACAGCACAACGGCTGCAGAGATGGTCCCTTTTCCTAGGGGCACACCAATATGACATCGAGTACAAAGGAACTAAACAGCATGGAAATGCTGATGGATTGTCACGTCTACCGTTGCCGACGGTGGAAGAAGAAGACCTTGCAGTGGATCCAATGGAGTTATTCCACTCGACCATAGTCGAATGTCTCCCTGTGATGAATGCAAACATAGAAAAGGAAACACGGAATGACCTGACACTATCACGGGTCTATGATTTAACGGTGAAGGGATGGCCAGCACATGGCGAACCACTGCTGCCAGCATTCTCGCCGAGAAGAGAACAGCTGTCAGTGTGCAGAGGAACCTTGATGTGTGGATCCAGAGTAGTAATTCCACCTAAGTTGATGAATAGAGTGCTCAATGAGCTTCATGAGGGTCATCTGGGTGGGGTAAAAATGAAGAACTTAGCCAGAGCGTTTGTGTGGTGGCCGGGAATCGATAGAGAAATCGAAGAGATGACCAAGAGCTGTGCAGGATGCCAGAAGGTCCAAAACGCCCCACCACAAGCTCCTCTGCATCCATGGGAGTGGCCCTCATCTCCATGGCAAAGGGTGCACATTGATTTTGCTGGTCCCTTCATGGACTCGATGTTTTTAATTGCAGTGGATGCACATTCAAAGTGGCCAGAGGTAATAAAAATGTCCTCAACCACCACGGAAAAAACTATCACAGTTTTACGAACCATATTCACCAGGAATGGGCTGCCTGAACAGATTTACTCTGACAATGGACCACAGTTTGTGTCTGAAGAGTTCCGGAGGTTCTTAAAGAACAATGGTGTTAAGCACTACACATCTGCCCCATATCATCCAGCCACTAATGGATTGGCCGAGAGGTTTGTCCAAACATTCAAGAAGGCTATCAAGGCAATGTGTAATGAAGATATACCCCTACAACACAAGGTGGACAACTTCTTGTTTGCCTACTGGAATGCGACACATGCGGTTACCAACCAAACCCCAGCCATGATGTTCTTCAATCGAAGACTACGATGCCGCTTGGATTTGGTTAAGCCAAACGTCCGAAGAGATGTGGAGAACAGGCAGTTTCAGAATATGAATGAAAGGCCGACCAGGAGTTTTAAGATAGGTCAACCAGTTTTGGCCCGGGACTACCGCACTGAGAAATGGCAGCCAGGAACGATTTGTACATGGCAAGGACCTCTCATGTATACCATGGACGTTGGAGAGAGCATTGTAAGACACCATGCTGACCAGATTCTAGAGTCACTGGAAAACGTCAACTCCACACCACGATCTGATACACCTGGCAATGAAATCGACGTACCAATTGCAGCTACCGCAGAATCGGTGATATTGGAAGCAGATGAACCAAACAACGACATTGATCTCGACTCAACATTGCCAGAAGAACCTGATACCCCAAAGAGGCGTTATCCAGACAGAATCAGGAAGCCTCCTCAAAGACTGAACTTATAATTGCTTAAACTTAACCAATGTATCTAGCAACCGTAATTGTGATTGTAATTAGTTATCATTTAGTTGTTAAATGAATGTTATGTCCTGTTTATCTAAAAGGGGAGGAATTGTTGTGTATGCACCTTTAAGAGAATAACTGGTCTCAGACTGCAATACCGGCAGTGACCACCCCTGTATAAAAGGCGCTAGTGAGCCTCTGTGTTTTTAGTTTCACTATTGACTTCCACCAGTAAAGACTTATTTTGTTCCACTCCTGCTGTCCGTGTCTCAATCATTCACGGACGTAATAAAAGGTTGCCGACTTTGTCTCAGTGGCTTTGAGCCCAAGGTCAGCCATGATCTTATTGAATGGCGGAGCAGGCTCAAGGGGCCAAGTGGTCTATTCCTGCTCCTATTTCTTATGTTCTTATGTTCCAATTTGGTAGCCAATGCACTTCTGGGGGGAGATCAGGGGCAAGAAATCGCAACCCGAAATTGTTCACGCCTACCTTAACTTTCCACCCAAAAAAGGGGCAAGACGAGGTTTCTGCCAATGAATGCCTAGACTGCAGCTGATGAGGCCTGGGGCTCTAAACTACAAGTAGTTCTCAGTTCTGGACCGGATGGATTCGGAGATTAGATTGAAAGAGCCTTTTTGACAAGCTTCACACTCCTCAGTGATGCCCAACAGTCTGCTCCCACACAGATCTCCAGTGATCTGAGAGCAATGCAGAGCAGATACAGCCTACAACAACAACAAGAAGTTGCATTTATATAGCGCCTTTAACGTAATAAAAATGTCCCAAGGCACTGCACAGGAGTGTTATAAGACAAAATTTGATACCGAGCCATATAAAGAGCTATTAGTACATGTGACCAAATTAATGGTCAAAGAAGTGGGTTTTAAGGAAAGTCTTAAAGGAGGAGAGAGAGGTCGAGAGGTTTAGGGAGGGAATTCCAGAGCTTATGATCTTGGCAGCTAAAGGTACGACCACCAATGGTGGACCGATGAAAATCGGGGATGCGCAAGAGGACAGAACTGAAGGAGCGCGGGTATCTTGGAGCATAAAGTATATTCTAACATATTACATGTTTCATTGCATAACACCCTTATCATAAATAGGGTATCTTCTGACTCGCCATGAGCAATGCCAAGGGGGCATCTGCTGGTATATATAAAACATTAAAGCACAATCACAAAACTCTGGCTCCTGAAGGTCATGTAAAGCAAGCAATACTTCTTATTAAATATTGATCTTTGTCAAGTGAATAATTCAACTCCTTCTCAGTTCAAGTAGGATCTTCCAGTTGGAATCCTGAGCTTTTCATGTAAATCCTAGAAATTGATATGACAAATACAACAATTCCCCAGTGTCCCTAGATACGTGCAGAAGAGAGGTTTCTTTTCATAAAACAATCATGTTTTTAAATAAAAAATTTAAATTTAAATAACAAAGAAACTGTAATCTGTTTTCATATTATTTATTTTGCTCCCTAATTGATATTGAATTCTCCAAAGGGTTTATAAGAAGCCCACTGCATCTCATTGCTGTCAAGTAGTTTCTAATTCAATCAGAGAAATGTTCAAAATGGAGATCTGTGGAGACATGAGGTTTGTCATTAAATAAAAACAGAAATGCTGGAAATATTCAGCATTTGTAGAGCATTGGCATGAAACATTAACTCTGTTTCTCTCTCCACAGATGTTGCCTGACCTGTTGAGTATTTCCAGCATTTTCTGTTTTTATTTCAAATTTCCAGCATCCGCAGTATTTTGCTTTTGTATGAGGTTTTTGTTGCTGCGCAGAAGAATGTCTTGCTTAATGAAGAGTCAAATTGCATAACATTGATGATGATGACCTGTGATTAATATATCCCATAATACTGTGGCCACCCCATCACTATCGCTGTGTGCTGCAGTGAATAACATAGGCAACTGTTCTGAAAAAAACTACCTCTATTAAAGCTGCTTTTCTTCCTCTGTACTTGAGAGAGGAGATCGCGGAGGTACTGGCCATAACATTCCAATCCTCCTTAGATACGGGGGTGGTGCCAGAGGACTGGAGAATTGCAAATGTTACACTATTGTTCAAAAAAGGGTGTAAAAATAAACCCAGCAACTATAGGCCAGTCAGTTTGACCTTGGTAGTGGGGAAGCTTTTAGAAACAGTAATCAGGGACAAAATTAACAGTCACTTGGACAAGTTTGGATTAATTAAGGAAAGCCAGCATGGATTTGTTAAAGGCAAATCATGTTTAACTAACTTGATTGAGTTCTTTGATGAGGTAACAGAGAGGGTTGATGAGGGTAATGCAGTTGACGTAGTGTACATGGATTTCCAAAAGGCATTCGGCAAAGTGCCACATAATAGGTTTGCCAGCAAAGTTGAAGCCCATGGAATAAAAGGGACAGTGGCAGCATGGATACGGAATTGGCTAAGTGATAGTGGTGAACAGTTGTTTTTCGGACTGGAGGAAGGTACACAGTGGTGTTCCCCAGGGGTCGGTTCTAGGACCATTGCTTTTCTTGGTATATATTAATGACTTGGACATGGGTGTACAGGGCACAATTTCAAAATTTGCAGATGACACAAAACTTGGAAGTATAGTGAACAGTGAGGAGTGATAAACTTCAGGAAGACATAGACAGGCTGGTGAAATGGGCGGACACGTGGTAGATGATATTTAACGCAGAAAAGTGTGAAGTGTTACATTTTGGTAGAAAGAATGAGGAGAGGACATATTAACTAAATGGTGCAATCCTGAAGCAGGTGCACGAACAAAGAGACCTGGGAATATGTGTGCACAAATCATTGAAGGTGGCAGGGCAGGTTGAGAAAGCAGTTAAAAAAGCTTACGGGATCCTGGGCTTCATGAATAGAGGTATAGAGTACAAAATGTGGACATTATGATGAACCTGTATAAAACACTGGTTCGGCCCCAACTGGAGTATTGTGTTCAATTCTGGGCACCATACTTTAGGAAGGATGTGAAGGCCTTAGAGAGGGTGCAGAAAAGATTTTACAAGAATGATTCCAGGAATGAGGGACTTCAGTTACTTTGATAGACTGGAGAAGCTGGGGTTGTTCTCCTTGGAGCAGAGAAGATTGAGAGGAGATTTGATAGAGATGTTCAAAATCATGAGGGGTCTGGACAGAGTAGATAGAGGGAAACTGTTCCCATTGGCAGAAGGGCCGAGAACCAGAGGACACAGATTTAAAGTGATTGGCAAAAGAACCAAAGGCAACGTAAGAAAAAACTTTTTTATGCAGCGAGTGGTTAGGATCTGGAATGCACTGCCTGAAAGGGTGGTGGGGGCATATTCATTCACAGCTTTCAAAAGGGAGTTTGGTAAGTATTTGAAGGAAAAAAGTTTGCAGGGCTACGGGGAAAGGGCGGGGGAGTGGGACTAGCTGAGGTGCTCTTGCAGAGAGCCAGCTCAGGCTCGATGAGCCGAATGGCCTTCTTCTGTGCTGTAACCATTCTATGATTCTATGATTCTATACTATGGTTGGTAGTTGTTATTGTCATGACAAGGGGTACGATAATTCAACCACATTTCAATCAAAGACGTGACACTAATGATGTACCGAGGGTTTTTATTTCCCAGTAATCAGCTGTTGATTTTTACTCAAAGAGCTCACACTGATTGCATTACAATTGTTAATTCTCCAGAGCAGAGGCCATTATTAATCACTGGTGCACCCAGCCCACTGATATCAGCAACAAAATATCAACCACAGGTGGCAAAAAAAGAGAACCACAAGAAAACTGTCCCACAAGCTCCAGTTTGATTATTGTGCCCCCATACCTCCAGCTGCCTAGATTCTAAGCTCTGGAATTCCCTCCCTAAACCTCTCTACCTCACTTTCCTCCTTTAAGATGCTCATTAAAACCTACCTGTTTGACCAAGCTTTTGGTCATCTGCCCTAATTTCTCCTCATGTGGCTTGGTGTCAAATTTTGTTTGATAATCGTTCCTTTGAAGCGCCTTGGGACATTTTACTATGTTAAATAAAAAACTACTATATAAATAAAAGCTGTTCTTGCCACTATACTGTTAATCATGTTTGAGAGTGGTGTGAGGCATTAGCACCGAGTTTGATTGGTATCTCCCATTTATCCGAGTTAAACTGAATCCCCGTCTTCCCTCTCAGCTGGACATAAATGAACCCATGATACTATTTCGCAGAAGAGCAGGGGAGTTCTCTGCGGTGTCCTGGCCAATATTTATCTCTCAACCAACATCACTAAAGAAAGAGAATATCTGGTCATTATCACATTGCTGTTTGTCGGACCTTGATGTGAGCAAATTGGCTGCTGTGTTTACTACATTACCGGGTTTCCCGCCTGCCTCGGAGGCCCCCCCGCCCCCAACCCGCCAATATGGAGGAAATTCCGGCCGTTAACTCTGTTTCTCTCTCCATAGATGCTCTCTGACCAGCTGAGCATTTCCAGCATTTTCTGCTTTTATTACAGAGAAACACGTTGTGCAGTAGAATCTTTGGCTGCGATTTTACGAACATCGTCAGGTCGGTGGCGGGTCCCGACCCCAATGTTGTTTCCATCCTGGCCTCTGAAATGATTTTCCCCTGATTGGGCTTGTTAAGCCCACCAAGCGAGCTTCCGGGCCAATTAGGGGACGCGGGTCTGGTGATGTCATTTGATGACGGGTCATCATCCGGTTTCCTTAAAGGGACCAAGGCAAAATTTATTTTGAAACTTGTGCTGTCAGTCTTCTACAGCAATGAGGTGCTGCAAACACTGACAAGCACTGCACAGAGGCACAGGTCTGCGCCCAGGCTCTCCCATATGGAGGGAGTGACAACACATAGGGAAGTCCTCTTCCCTTCTCATGCAGTGCCACAAACATTTCAATGATCTCAGTAGATCATGAAACATTCGTACAAAGCCACACTCAAACTCATCCTGCTGTGCCTCTCATCACATCCCCATTACTCTGTCTTCCTTACACTACTCCTGCACATCCTTACTCACACCAACTTACCTTGCACCTCCACCCATCCCTCTCTATCTACATTATCACATCCCCATCTCACTGGCCACCCCTCACACTCACCCTCATCCTACTGTAATCATACCAACTAACAACACACAAGGGTAGGCACTTGGGTGTTTTAGCCAATGTTCATGTAAAGTTTCTGTTAATGTGCTGTCAAACATTGAAACCTTTATTTTCAACACTTTGCGTTCTTGGACAGATTTGTGTGCACCTTTGGAAGTGGCTTAGTGAGTTGCAGAGAATGGTGAGACATAACGGTACCCACCGCAATGATGATGAGTGTGAAAGGAATGGCTTGGGCATTGTAGGGATGCTTTATGGTATTGGTGTGGCATAGTGCCAACCTGGCACATCATGTGGCAGTCAGGTTGTACAGCATCAAGTGAAGATAATTTGGCCATGGTGAGGCCATCCCTGGCCTCCTGGGCAGCAATGTGGTCGGGTGCTGATACCCTCCTGTGCAGCATCAGTTGATTGCGGAGAAGTTTGGTGTTGTTGTTGGTGCTGCTGGTTTGCCTGGTGATGCTGATATTGGGGCTGATCGTGGTGGGATTCTGAGGACCAAGGTGAGAGAGTTCCAAGGTCCTCCATACTGATGGAATAGATGGCAGGTGAAGTAGAGATGACAGAAGCGATCTGTCAATGATGGGAGAGGAAATGAGGTCAGACTGGATGGAGACTTGTGTAAAGACTTGCAGCATCCTAAATCTGTAGTGGAAATACAGTTTAGAGAAGCTAGTAGTTATGGGAACATATCTCAATCAGCTGGGAGCTTTGACTTGACATTTGAAGCTGTCAACTCATCAGCTGATTCAATGGCCACTGACCTCCCGCCTCAGCTTCACAGACAGAGTCTAGTGTAAAATTTGGATCACAGGTCACTCATAGATTACACAAAGGGTCTTAGGAGTCATAGGTTGTTTTATTAAGGAGCAGCAGTCCAAATATAGTTAAGTACAACACGCAATCAGGATAGACATAGCAGACGTACAACCCGTAACAGATGAGAACGGTTTACCGGCCCCGGAACGGATGGATGGAGGTTCATGCAGAATGGTGGTCGCGAATCCCTGCAGCCTGCAGCAGTGGTCTCCTCCTCTTTGGTCATCTCCCGAGGCTAGCGGAGGTGTTAAGCTGAAGCTAGCATGAATCCACCCCGGGGAAGCCCTTCCCCTTTCTGCTGCCCGTTTATAAACCTAATTTTGGGGGGCTGGTGGATACCGCACGTCAATCATTTGTTAAATCACTTTTACCCATTCAATAGTCCAATTACAGGTGAATAAGAACGTAAGAACATAAATAGGAGCAGGAGTAGGACATTTGGCCCTTCGAGCCTGCTCTGCCATTCAAAAAGATCATGGCTGATCTTTTACCTCATTTCTACTTTCCTGCACTATCCTCATATCCCTTGATTCCCTTAATATTCAAAAATCTATCGATTTCTGTCTTGAATATACTCAACGACTGAGCCTCCACAGCCCTCTGGGACAGAGAATTCCAAAGATTCCCCACTCTCTGAGTGAAGAAATTTCTCCTCATCTCAGTCCTAAATGGCCGACCCTTTATTCTGAGACTGTGACCCCTGGTTCTAGACTCCCCAGCCGGGGGAACCATCCTCCCTGCATCTACCCTGTCAAGCCCTATAAGAATTTTGTAAGTTTCAATGAGATCACCTCTCATTCATCTAAACTCTAGAGAATATAGGTCTAGTCTACTCAATCTCTCCTCATAGGACAAACCCCCATCCCAGGAACCAGTCTGGTGAACCTTCGTTGCACTCCCTCTATGGCAAGTGTATCCTTCCTTAGGTAAGGAGACCAAAACTGTACACAATACTCCAGGTGTGGTCTCACCAGGGCATAGGTACCTATGGCAGGCCCCTCCCAAACTCATGAGGTCATTCCTCTACTTATCTCCTGTTTGGACATCTTGCACTTTCTCCTAGACAGTTTGTTTATCATAAGGCTCCTTACTCGACCTCTTATCAGGCCTAGCTATGCCTACATGATGGCCTGTTTCTGTGTTATGCCCTTGTAAACGAATTCAGCTCTTTGTGCAACTCCTTGGCTGACATGATTGGAATGCTTCTGTGTCATCAGCTTATCCTGGCTGCTGAGCTAGGCAAACCCATTTCTTTTATAAAATCATTATTTCGTTTACAATTCACAATTTCTTCCAATTCATGATTTCTTACAATTCACTACCTTGAGAAGAAAATATCCTTATTGACTTCTCACAATTGGCCCTTGACTAATCTAACTAGTTTTAAGTTATCGGCCCGCTGATACCATTTATGCCCAGGGATGCTGGCTCTTATTGTAGGCTACTTCCCACCACTCGTTGTCCCCTAATTTACTTATTGCTCTCTCACTTTGGGAGTTAGTTAGTAGTGAGACTCAGAAATGAAGATTTCCCCCTTTCCCACACTAGGCACAGTGGGAAACCGGTGGGTGACCTGTCAAATCCAAAAAGCTGGGGAAAAACCATTGATAAGTGGCTGTAAACAAGCGACTAATGATTTTAATTGCCTCCCCCGCCATTGCATGTTGGGTCTGCTCAGCACTGACAGACCCAACATTCGGTTAACGTGTGTGGCGGTGGGTTCACAGCGGGGTCCTGACCCGCTGGGGAAAAAATACACTTTCCCACCCGACCCGCCACCGATCGTGCCCGCTGACTGCCCCGCAAAATCCATCCCATAGAATCATACAGCACAGAAGGAGGCCATTCAGCCCATCGTGCCTGTCCCCACTCTTTGAAAGAGCTATCCAATTAGTCCCACTCCCCTGCTCTTTTCCCATAGCCCTGCAATTTTTTTTCCTTTTCAAGTTTATACTTAATTCCCTTTTGAAAGTTACTATTGAATCTGCTTCCACCACCCTTTTAGGCAGTGAATTCCAGATCACTACAACTCGCTGCATAAAAAAATGTCTCCTCATGTCCCCGTGTTTTATAAAATAAAGGATGGAAGGCGATGTTGTCAAGGTTTTAACCTTCTCTTGGGGTTCAGTCGTCATTCCTAAAATCTCTTCTATATCGTGCAAGAATTGTGCTGTAGAGACTAGCAAGATTACTTTCGAGTTGCAGCTTGCTGCGTGGGACCTGCACATTGGGAACCAGTCCCACTGACACGAGGGCTCTTAATAAAATATGAAAGCAGCTTTGTTATCTGTGTTTCTCTCTGTAATGGATGATGCCAGACCATGTTCTGATTCCTGACATTATATAATAATTACAACGTTATGATCATGTGCAAGCTGTTTTCAAAAGTTGGCTGCCAAGACAGAACGCAATTGTTATCAACAGTTGTGAAATAGCTGTTTACGACAGAGTTGAGATTTGTTATAATGTAACTTAGTAAAATGATGATTAGCTTGGCACATTGTCACAGCGTCATTGCTCCGAAAGCAGAATAAAACTGGAACTACACAGCAGGTCTGTCAGAATCTGAAAAGCAACAAGGTAGGCCCAGGTTTTGGGCGTAACCCTTGTTCAGAACCCTTGGTTACACCCAAAACGTTAAGCTGTCTCTTCTCTTTGCAGCTGTTGACCTACCTGCTGTTTATTTCCAGCATTTGCAGTTTCTTTCCTTTTATTGGTAATTGTATTACTGCTCAGTCTGGCGCTGTTTGACCTTTTTTGTTCAACCAATTTGACACACAGGTGGCATTAAATTGATTGACAATGAAGCTGTTAGCAGAGCAGAGCACAATGTCAAAATTGCAAAATAAATCACATACAGATATCTGTCTTCCCGCCACTGCACTGGTAATTTTTGAAAGTTAAAAACACAATTAGAAGCTAATCTGTTCAACAGCCAAAAGTCTGTGTCATTCTTTGGCTCAAATTAGGCAGCAAATGGGTGCTATTCACTGGGCTAAATACCGGCCAAATTACTTCAAAGTTCTTTTGTTCAGGTAATGGTCAGCCATTTGGAAATGGCAATCCCAGGCCAGCCTTTGTGATTGCAGGCCCCTTTCTACAGGAAGACACAAGCTCGAGACAATGTGTTTGCGCCCTTTGCAATTGTGAACACCCAATACGACAATTGGGGAATCTTGGCTTTGCATTCTCAGTTTTAACGAGGAATACACAAGAAAATTAGTCACCAGCACGCACGACAAATCAGGTCCTTTATCGATTTGAAGATGAGGTGAGGACACAGTGGGTGGGGAGTGTGGGGGTGGTAGTGGAGGATGTATATGTTTCGACTGAAGATAGAAGCTAGTTAATGTTTTAACCTTTTTTGAATGAGGGGAAAAAAAATAGAAATTCTGTGCAGAAAGTGTCAGCTGTGGCTCAGTTGGTAGCACCTTTGCCTCTGAATCAGAAAGACTTGAGCTCAAAAATATAGGCTGACACTCCAGTGCAGTACTGAGGGAGAGCTGCACTGTCAGAGGTGCTGTCTTTCGGATGAGATGTTAAACTGAGACCCCGTCTACCCTCTCAGCTAGACGTAAAAGATCCCATGGCACTATTTCGAAGAAGAGCAGGGGAGCTATCCCCGGTGTCCTGGCCAATATTTATCCCTCAACTAACATCACAAAAAAAACATTATCTGGTCATTATCACAGTGCTGTTTGTGGGAGCTTGCTGTGCGCAAATTGGCTGTCGCATTTCCTACATTACAACAGTGACTGCATTTCGGAATGTATTTTATTGGCTGTAAAGCGCTATGGGATGTCCGGTGGTCATGAAAAGGGCAACATAAATGCAAATCTTTCTTTCTCTCTCCCTCGGGTGGACGTAAAAGATCCCATGGCAATATTTCGAAGAATGGCAGGGGAGTTATCCCCGATTTCCTTAGCCTTCAATCAACATCACTAACAGATTATCTGGTCATTATCACATTGCTGTTTGTGGGAGCTTGCTGTGCACCAATTGGCTGCTGCCTTTCCTACATTACAACAGTGATTACACTTCAAAAAGTACTTCATTGGCTGTAAAGTGCTTTGGGACGTCCGGTGGTCTCTACATTGGGGAGACCAAACGCAGATCTGTCATCTCTGCCGTGGAGATGCCAGAGCCTCCGGATCCCCAACGATTGAAGCCTGCAGGAAGAAACAAAGGTAAGGAAACTTTTGCTAAGACTTTTCACTCACCTCACATACTTACCTCTCCACACTTGCACCCATCACTCACCTCCACAGCGCACTTTTGCACCCCTCACCCCCGCAGACCCACTGCTCGCCTCGCTGACCCTGGCGGAGTTTCCCGACGTCGGGAAGCCCGCAATTCTGTTGGAAAAATGCGGATAATCCTCTTAACTGCCTGTTAATTACCTATTAACAGGCAGTTAAGTGGCTGTAATCCCCTACCTGCCTCAAGGAGACGGGACCCGGCGCAGGTTGGGTACCTGCCTCCTGGGAAGATGGTACGGAGGTGGGTTGAGGGCGGGATGGGCACCCGCCCTCAGATTCTGCCATTTTCCTGGCAGTCCCGCCTCCAAACCCGCCTCCCCAGAGCTGGCAAACTCGCCCCCGTTAACTCTGTTTCTCTCTTCACAGATGCTGCCTGACCCGCTGAGAGTTTCCATATTTCCAACATCTTCAGTATTTTCAGTTTTTGTTTTAGTATCCCATTCTCTACTTGGATATGAAACTATTCTATTACTCCCGCCATTATAGTTTGAATTTAAAGTGAAAATGTTTACACCTTCTATTTTAATGTTAGTTATGTGGGTGTAAGCAGAGAACATATAATGAAGATGTATATTAGCATCAGTGCATCATAAAACATAGTAATGTGATCGAGTGATTCATGTGCCTTTATATAATGGGTCGCACCTCACAGTTTCTTTTCATACCTTTTCTCTATAAACTAAAAGGTATGAAGGTGGACATACAATGGCTAACATTCAAGGAAATAATGCATAATTTGCAACAAACATATACTCCTCTAGGGCATAAAAACCCAAAAGGAAGAGTGATCCAACCATGGTTAACAAAATAAATTAAAGCTAGAATTAAGTCAAAGGAGGAAGCTTATAAAGTTGCCAGAAAAAGCAGTCAGCCTGAGGATTGGGATCTTCTTAGAAATCAGCAAAGGGGGACCAAGAAATTGAGAAAGAAAGGGAAAATGGAATATGAGCACAAACTAGTGAAAAATATAAAAACGGATTGTAAAAGCTTCTATAGGTATGTGAAAAGGAAAAGACTGGCGAGGTAAATGCAGGTCCTTTACAGTCAGAGATGGGAGAATTTATAATGGGGAATGAGGAAATGGTTGAGAAATTAAATAAATACTTTGTATCTGTCTTCACGGACGAAGACACAAAAAACCTTCCAGAAATACGAGAAAACCAAGGGTGTGGCGAGAATGAGGAAATTAAAGAAATTATTATTAGTTAAAAAACAGTACTAGCAAAATGAATGGGACTAAAAGTCGATAAATCCCAAGGACCGGATGACCTACATCCTAGGGTTTTGAAAGAGGTGGTCATTGGGATAGTGGACGCATTGGTTGCCATCTTCCAAAATTCAATAGATTCTGGAACGGTTCCTGCAGATTGGAGGATAGCAAATGTAACCCCGCTATTTAAGAAAGGAGGGAGAAAGAAAACGGGGAACTACAGACCTGTTAGCCTCACATCAGTAGTTGGGAAAATGCTGGAATCTATTATAAAGGATGTAATAACTGGGCACTTAGAAACTAATAGTAAGATTGGGCAGAGTCAACGTGGATTTACGAAAGGGAAATCCTGTTTGACAAACCTATTGGAGTTCTTTGAGGATGTAACAAGTGGAGTAGACAAAGGGGAACCGGTAGATGTGGTGTATTTGGATTTACAGAAGGCCTTCGATAAGGTCCCACATAAGAGGTTGGTGAAAAAAATTAGGGCACATGGAATTGGGAGTAATATACTAGCATGGATTGAGAATTGGTTAACAGACAGAAAACAAAGAGTAGGGATAAACGGGTCTTTTTCAGGATGGCAGGCTGTGACTAGTGAGGTACCGCAAGGATCGGTGCTTGGGCCCCAGCTATTCACAATCTATATCAATGATTTGGATGAGGGGACTAAATGTAACATTTCCAAATTTGCTGATGACACAAAGCTAGGTGGCAGTGTCAGTTGCGAAGAGGATGTGAAGAAGCTTCAAGGGGATCTCAACAGGCTCAGTAAGTAGGCGAGCACATGGCAGATGGAATATAATGTGGATAAATGTGAAGTTATCCACTTTGGTAGAAAAAACAGAAAGGCAGAGTATTTCCTAAATGGTGAAAGATTGGGGAATGCAGATGCTCAAAGGGACCTGGGTGTCTTTGTACATGAGTCACTGAAAGTGAATGTGCAGATGCAGCAAGCCATTAGGCCTTCATTACAAGAGAATTTGAGTACAGGAGTAAAGAAGTCTTACTCCAATTATATAGGGCCTTGGTGAGACCACACCTGGAGTACTGTGTACAATTTTGGTCTCCTTATCTAAGGAAGGATATACTTGCCATAGAGGGAGTGCAACGAAGGTTCACGAGATTGATTCCTGGGATGGCAGGACTGTCGTATGAGAAGAGATTGAGTAAACTAGGCCTGTACTCTCTTGAATTCAGAAGACTGAGAGGGGATTTCATTGAAGCATACAAATTTATTACAGGGCTTGATAGAGTGGATGCTGGGAGAATGTTTCCCTTGGCTGGGGAGTCTAGAACCAGGGGCCACAGCCTCAGGATAAAGGGTAGGCCATTCAGGACTGAGATGAGAAGAAATGTCTTCACACAGAGGGTGGTGAATCTTTGGAATTCTCTACCCCAGAGGGCTGTGGAGGCTCAGTCATTGGGTATATTCAAAATAGTAGTCAATAGATTTCTGACTAGTAAAGGCATCAAGGCCTATGGCGATAAGGCTGGTGAATGGAGTTGAGGCAGAAGATCAGCCATGATCTCATTGAATGGTGAAGCAGGCTCGAAGGGCCGAATGGCCTACTCCTGCTCCTATTTCTTATGTTCTTCTGTTCTTATAATTACCATTTCTGGGCAATGGCTACTGCTAATGTCAAAGAAAACCTATGCTGCCTTTTTATTACTAGTTGGACCTTCCATTTGCTTAATGCCTTTGTTAAAATAGCAGGCAGATGAATTTCCCACGAATGTGCTAATGCATTCACTACTAATATCACACAGCGGGATTTTCAACCTCTTTGAAAAAACTGTTTTTTTTTGCATTATTGTGTAAACCTGCACCACAACTGTATCCACCTCTACCAGGAATAACTGGGAGAGCCTAATAACTCACCAGAGGCTAGTTCAGTCGGCCACTTTGAAATTAGAATTCAAAAGCAGCAAAGTTATGTTCAACTTATATAGAACATTGGTTGGACCACACTTAGGGTACTGTGCACAGTTCTGGTCTCCGTATTAGAAAGAGAATATAGAAGCACTGGAGAAAGTGTAAAACAGATTTACAAGGATGATACCAGAAGTGAGAGGTTACACCTATCAGGGTGGGGCTCCTTTCTCTAGAAAAAAGAAGACTGAGAGGTGACCTTATAGAGGTCTTTAAAATTATGAAGGGTTCGATAGGTTAGACCTAGAGATTTTTCCACTTGTGGGGAGTCCAAAACGAGGCACCATAAATATAAGATAAATCCAATCTAATAAATCCAATAAGGAAATCAGGAGAAACTTCTTTACTCAGAGTGGTTAGAATGTGGAACTCACTGCCGCATGGAGTGGTTGAGGCAAATAGCAGAGATACATTTAAGGGGAAGCTAGATAAACACATGAGGGAGAAAAGAATAGAACAATATGTTGATAGGGTGAGATGAAGTAAGGTGGGAGGAGGCTCATGTGGAGCATAAACACTGGCATAGATCTGTTGGGCCGAATGGCCTGTTTCTGTGCTGTAAATTCTATATAATACAGTGTTGCCTCCCACCTCTCTGTATTCCTGGACACAGGCACCAATCTCTGCCTTGTAATAAATTCTGTCAGAATATCGCACGAGTTGATATTTGCATAAGACGGTCATTTTATAATGTGGAAAGTGCTACAGTGAGACCAGTCCAACTTAATTAACTTCACATAAACCCCTGCTGGTCTTCGATAAGGCTTAAGTCTTCTTCTTTTGTTCTTGGCTGGTTTGTTGTAATCTAACACTAAACCGATTGAGTTTAAACAAACTTCCTCTAAATGCAGGATTACGGACTTGCAAATTTCTTCCTTTATTTATTCATGGGATTTGCTTCTCACACTAAAAAAATGTACTTTACATTACACAAAGGAAGCACAGCAGTGTTACCTTTAGCCATTATTACATCTGTGGTAGGAACTCTCATCAGGCCCATAAGCTTCTGCTATTATTTCAGAGCAATATTGACAGCTTTTCCTCACACTGTTTACAAAATGGCAGCGACCTATTTCTGAGTTTCCCAAACATCCCTCACAGAGCAGCAGAAATGAGAGGAAACAGATTTTGGGAATGGTGAAACAGCAGAATGCTGCTATTGATAATACTGCATGACAAGGCCAAATCATTCAGGGTATTCAAACAAGCACTTGACAGTAGCAGCTTTGCTTTGCTAGCCCTTGGGGTCTGCAGGATGTGCCTGTTAAGTGTGAGGCGAATGAATCTGGCGATAAATTCAGTCATCAGGAAATCCTGGCCCTCCACTTACTTCTGTCAGCAGTGCCTATTGCTAAAAGGTTTACGCTTGTCACTTTGGTACAGTGCAAGTCAGTCCAATGACAAGGCTTTTGTGATATTTTAGGTGTATGTATACATGGAGACTTTGGTGGAAAAATTCAGTTGTTTGCGCCTCTCGTTAGCGCCTTAAGAGGGCGCCAATTGGGGCGCAAAGCAACTAGAGGCCGGGCGCGGCGATGTTTGTGCCGCTCGCGAAATTAACTAGACATTTTGCGGCGGCGCTAAACACTACCGCCACGATCTCCTGCGCCGGCAGATATGTGACGTCAGTCGAGTGCGCAACGCCCCGGTAGCGCCCCAGACTGGATATTGAGTGGCACCCCATGCCTTACCGCCTGCCGCTAGCAACGACGGGTTGAGGGGAGCGTTGTGCTGTCAGAAAGGGACTGGGGGAGCGCTATTTAAAGGCGACCGCTTCCTGCCTTTTTTGGTCGGTGACATTTTTGCACCACGCATTCTGAGAGAGAGAGAGAGAGACTTCTGGAGAGATTCAACGCTGTGTGAAGGAGTTTTGAGTACTGAGCAGCACTTTGCAGGTTTATTTTGATTTGCCCTTCCTTGCTTCGCCAGCGCTCTGAGGTAGCGCCTCACTCCTCGGCCTTTGCACCTTAAGACAGGTGTGAAGCGCCTGATTTAGCGCTCCAATCACCTCCAGGGGCGATAAAAGCCAAGTTTGCTGTCGGAGGCGATAATTAGCGCCAGGCACTAAACTTTGCGCACGGCCGATAACGGCGCCCCATATGGGGCGATACCGAATTTTTCCCCTAACTTCTTGACAGCAGTTATCTATAGCTGGTAGTTGTGAGGCAACTGAGCTGGAATATTTAAAAGCATAGTAACTAATAATAAATTAAAGGGTCTATGCCAGCATGGGAAAGACTCTTGCAAGCCACCACCATGTTTATTCACAGAGGTTAACATGATAAGTCACTGTGTCGCTGACAACATCATTACATTAGAGTCACATTTGGTGATACTACTTTTAGGCCTAGAAATTGGATATGGCCCAAAAAGGAGGCGGTGTCATGGCCCAGTGCTATTTAGCTGCGCCAGGTCAAAGTGGTCTAGGTAGCACGCAAAATTCGTGCTGAGTGCTCATTTACATGATTATAGTGCTGATCTCAGCGCTAAAACCGCTGCTCATTGGCTTACCGCTCAACAGGTGGACCAATATCGGCAGTCTAATTGCAAGTCATGTTTGGCCTAGGCTTTCTCCACTGCGTAAAGGGGAGGTGCTTTGATGCAGCAGCAGCTCATTGTCATTTCATTCGGAGCGCCACTTGGAAGCAGAACTGATTTATCAAGAGATGGCTGAGTGGCAGCAGAGGGAGAGAGCAACATGATTCTCAGATGCAGCTCCGGAGGCACCTGGTGGTGGCCTTGGAGAGGAGGCGGGCTGTACTCTTCCCGCAAACTGGTAGGAAGCCATCGGCCCATACGCGTAGAAGGCTCTGGCAGGAGATATCTGCTTATGTGACAGCCAACAGTTTGGTCCCCAGGTCCTGGATCCAGTGCCGCAAGATGTTTAATGACCTCACATGGCAGGTCAAGGTGAGTGATGGCTTCAGCAAATGCCATATCCCACCAGCTGCACCACAAGCCTCAAACTCTGCTAAATGCACCACACCCCCATCACTCACCTACCAACAATCTCTACCAATCACCACTCCGACCTCACAATCATAACTTCACTTCACTCTCACAATCTTACCACTGCTGCAACACTCACACCTGCATCTCACACCTTGCACACACTGACAGCTATTCAGCTATGGCAGGCACATCACCCGAACACATTGCACCACACTCACTGACCACACTTCCCTTTCTCTTGCAGGCTAAGGTAGTGCACAATTGCTGGGAGCAGTGGCAGGCAGGTGGAGGGGAAACCGCGATACAGGCCTTGAGCCAATTGGAGGAGAGAGTGCTCGACATCATTGGAGGGGAAGTCACTGAGGCCGTGGCAACGGGCGAAGTTGAAGCCCTTGAGGACAACAACAGTATGGTCATTCCTAATCCTTCATCTCACATCCCACTTCCCCTTCATCCCACAATCTCTTCTCACTTACAAGCTGCTGGTGCTGTATCTTGCTCTCCCCTCACCTCTCCACAACCCAACCCTTGTGTCTTTCGGCTTTCAGATAAACAAGAACAAGGCACACCGTCACTGCATCTGACACTCGCAGACACCAGTTCAGAAACAGGCACTGCGCACAATTTAGCGGCTAGTGTAGATGCGGGATCTGCACAGGGTGAGGCACCGGGCACGAGTGGGCTGCAATAAGGCCAAGGGGGAAAGGGTAGCTCAGGGGCCAGCTCCCTGGAGGGCGAGTTCACGCGAGTTCTGCTGCACATGACTCAGCTGAGGACATCGATGGGGCGGCCTTCAGAAGAAGGATGATGGGCATGCATACCCAATTGCTGGGTGCAATGGCAAGCCTGCCAGAGAGCCTGTTGGCAATGCCAAGAAGCATGGAGGAGTCCGCCTCCAGAGCTATAAAACACTAGTTAGGCCGCAGCTAGAATACTATGTGCAGTTTTGGTCACCACATTACAGGAAGGATGTGATTGCACTAGAGGAGGTGCAGAGGAGATTTCCGAGGATGTTGCCTGGGCTGGGGAATTTTAGCTATGAGGAAAGATTTGATAGGTTGGGGTTGTTTTCTTTGGAACAGAGGAGGCTGAGGGGGGACCTAATTGAGGTGTATAAAATTATGAGGGGCCTAGATAGAGTGGATAGGAAGGACCTATTTCCCTCAGCAGAGGGGTCAATAACCAGGGGGCATAGATTTAACGTAATTGGTTGGAACTTTAGAGGGGATTTGAGGAGAATTTTTTTCACCCAGAGGTTTTTTTAAAATTCGCTTATGGGATCTGGGTGTGGCTGGCAAGGCCAGCATTTATTGCCCATCCCTAGTTGCTCTTGAACCAGTGCAGTCCGTGTGGTGAAGGTACTCCCACAGTGCTGTTAGGTAGGGAGTTCCAGGATTTTGACCCAGCGATGAGGAAGGAACAGCAATTTACTTCTAAGTCAGGATCGTGTGTGACTTGGAGGGGAACTTGGAGGTGGTGGTGTTCCCATGCGCCTGCTGCCCTTGTCCTTCTAGGTGGAAGAGGTCGCGTGTTTGGGAGGTGCTGCCGAAGAAGCCTTGGCGAGTTGCTGCAGTGCATCTTGTAGATGGTACACACTGCAGCCACGGTACGCCGGTGGTGGAGGGAGTGAATGTTTATGGTGGTGGATGGGGTGCCAATCAAACAGGCTGCTTTGTCCTGGATGGTGTCGAGCTTCTTGAGTGTTGTTGGAACTGCACTCATCCAGGCAAGTGGAGAGTATTCCATCACACTCCTTACTTGTGCCTTGTAGATGGTGGAAAGGCTTTGGGGAGTCAGGAGGTGAGACACTCGCTGCAGAATGCCTAGCCTCTGACCTGCTCTAGTTGCCACAGTATTTATGTGGCAACAAGGGTGGTGGGGGTCTGGAACTCACTGCCTGAAAGGATGGTAGAGGCAGAGACCCTCTTCACATTTAAAAAGTACTTGGATATGCACTTGAAGTGCCATAACCTACAAGGCAACAGACCAAGTGCTGTAAAGTGGATAGCTCTTTTTTTTTTCTTTGTCGGCCGGCACGGACAAGATGGGCCAAATGGGCTCCTTCTGTGCTGTAAAGTTCTATGATTCTATGAGGTCGCCGTCGTACGTGTCTTCACACTGTCCCCTTTGGGGAACTGTATGAAGTGATGGAAGGATTTCTGGCTGCGATTAACGCTCCTTCCATGACCATAACCATCTTCGTACCAGCCATTAGGGTGGTTAGTCCTATGGCGGGAGGGTTTTACGGGCTCCCACAACCCATACGAGGCGGGGGGGCCACCCACACCCACGGATGCAAGTATCCCGCTGGATGTCAACCCAGAATTTAGAGCCGGAGTTCCGACTCCATTTGCCGGGACTGTCTGGAGCGGGGTTCGAAACCCTATGCCTTCTGGCCCAGCGGTGGGGATGCTACCGCTACGCCAAAGGCCCACTCCTTCATTCTATGAGGTGTAGGACTATTGGTGAATGTGGAATTGGGGTTGTGTTCACAGGGACCGTAGTCGGATGAGTCAATCACGGACAGCCCGGGCAAAAAAGGGGCCGTCTGGGTAACCTCCTCCCTTCCGCCTCATCCTCTTCTACTTTCTCCTCCTCTTCCTCCTCCTCCTCCTTGCCTGGTGGCAACGGCTGTGCCCTCATGATGGCGAGGTTGTGGAGCATGCAGCATACCAGGACAAATCTTGAGACACGCTCTGGTGAATACTGAAGGGCTCCTCCAGAACTGTCCAGGCAGCGGAAGCATTGCTTCAGCATCCGGGTGGTCTGCTCTATGATGTTCCGTGTGGCAGCATGGCTCTCATTGTACGCATGCTGGCCAAGTGTGGCTGGGTTGTGGAGTGGAGTCATGCACCAGGTGGTCAGCGGATAGCCTTTGTCACCCAGTAGCCAGCCTCTGGTTTGACGTGGTGGCTCAAAGACTGAGGGAACAGCGGACCGGTGCAGAATAAAAGCATCATGATTGCTACCAGGATATTGGGCATTCACCATTATGATATGCTGAGCATTGTAGTGTATGTACCTTTAAGAGAGAACTACTTTTACAGCTCCTGTATACTGTAGTACCGGCAGTGACCACACCTGTATATAAGCCTTGAGCATGCCTCTGTACCCCAGTCTTGAGACTGCCCTACTCCAGTAAACACCTGTTGATTGTTAAGTTACAGCATCCGTGTAGTTATTGAAAAACATCATACTCTCAGAATCACGGATCTAACAGTGGCGACGAGTGTCGATTCAAATCTACCTGCAACTTTGCATTTCCCTTCGATGATTCGCTCCGGGAGGGCGGTGGAAGAAAGTCGAGGCCAGAAGCACGGGCGTCGACCACGAGCAACCGCACAGTCGTCCGGCAGAGAGTGAACATCACAGGGGAGGCTGTGGAGAGCCGGGCTTGGTTCCCCAGCCACGACGATCAGCAACAGACTGACGACAGGTACAGCGCAGACCCTTCCCGGACAGCGGCGGCTGGAGCCGACCGACGGCAGAGAAAAAGCCGAGCAGCGTCGAAGGGGTAAGAGAGAGGGTGAAGTACACAGGGCGCAGCCGGGGGTTGAAAACCGAGCGGCGTCAAGGAAAAACAAAACGGAGAGAGAGAGGATAAAGCAGCAGCCGGGTTCACGACCGAGCGGCGGAAACGGGAATGGTGCACAGAAAAAAAAAAAAATGCGCAGAGCACAGCCAGGGCTCAAGGGCTGAACAGTGTCCGCGGGGAGAAGAAGGGAGAGCGCAGGAGACGCCGTTGAGCCGCGGAGAAGAAGGAAGAGCGCAGGAGACGCCATTTTTAGAAGCCGCAGCGGAGAAGAAGGGTGAGCGCGGGAAGAAAGGAAAGCGCAGGAGACGCCATTTTGTGCCAGCGGAGAAGACGGGAGAGCGCGGGAGATGCCATTTTTGACAGGTCAATTACACCCAGGGATGCTGAAGAGTGGCAGTATCTCTACGTTCGACAATGAAGTCGAAGATTGGGCAACATATGTGGAACGTATTGAGGTGTACTGCAGGGCGAATGAAGTGCCAGATGCTAGGAAAGCACTGGTTTTGTTAAATTCCATGGGTGCAAAAACTTATGGGTTACTGCGAAACCTAATAACCCCAGAGAAGCCCGTGAATAAGAATTTCAACAGCATAGTAAAAATCCTACAGGACCACTTAAACCCCACACCGCTGCTGATAGCAGAACGATTTAAGTTCCATAAAAGGAACCAACACAAAGCTGAAAGCAATGCTGAGTACTTAATGGAACTGCGCAAGCTATCGAAACACTGCCAGTTTGGAGCGGGACTAGCAGATACGTTAAGGGACAAGTTTGTGTGTAGGCTGCAAAGTGAAGGAACCCAGAAACGGCTTCTATCAGAAAAGGATCTTACGCTGGACAAGGCTTTCAGTATGGCAGTATCACACGAAGCAGCCGCAAGGGGCGCTGCAGAGATACAACGGAGACCACAAGAATATGGCACCAATGAAATGTCCTATGGAACAGGGAAGTGTTATCGCTGCGGCAGAACAACACACGACCATAAGGATTGTTGGTTCAAGGACCAAGTGTGCAGACAGTGTGGAAAAGCAGGACACATAGCAAGAGTCTGCAGGTCTGGGAAGAAAACCAACAGCAAGAAATCTCCACAGGAGAAGTACAAAAAGGTACATAAGGTGATGGACAGCAGTTCAGACGAACAGAAAAGTGATACAGACTCCGGAAGCAAGGAGCTGGGTTGTCTGAAACTACATAAGGTAATCAAAATGGAGGATCACCAGACTAACTGGGTTACACTCAAGATAGACGGAGTCCAAGTGAAAATGGAATTGGACACAGGATCAGCCCTAACAGTCATAAACCAAAGGGACTACAAGCGGCTATTTTCACATATACCCTTGAAAGCTACAGAGATTGTCTTGAAGACGTACACGGGGCAAAAAGTCTACCCCAAAGGAAAAATAAGGGCGAAAGTGATATACAAAGGCCAGGAAATACCTAAAATGGACTTATATGTATTGCCAGATGGAGGACCACCACTGCTAGGACGTGAATGGATCCGGAAGATACAATTAGATTGGCATTCCATACAGGCACTGAAGATTGAGGCCAAAACGGATGACGACGTCACACCTGGGCGACTGTCAAAAATGCTAATTGATGCAAAAGAAGTGTTCCAGGAGGGACTCGGAACACTAAAAGGTATAACAGCAATGATGAAAATAGAGGAAAATGCAAGCCCAAAGTTTCTTAAGGCCAGACCAGTGCCTTATGCGATCAGACCAGCCGTCGAAGCAGAGCTGGAAGGGTTGGAACGTTCAGGAGTACTGTCCAAAATAGACTGGAGCGAGTGGGCTACACCCATCGTTCCTGTAATGAAGAGGTCGTTGAGTAATACGCCTGGGGAACCAAAGAAGATCCGCATCAGTGGGGATTTTAAGGTGACAGTGAACCCAGTCCTTCACACGGTACAATATCCGCTTCCACGAATTGAGGATATTTTCGCCTCGCTAGCTGGAGGTAAACGCTTCACCAATATGGATCTAGCCCAGGCGTACTTGCAAATGGAGGTAGAAGAAGCCTCGAAACAATACCCCACGATCAACACTCATAAAGGTCTCTACCAATACAACCGGCTGGTGTTCGGGGTAGCATCGGCTCCGGCTATTTGGCAAAGGGCGATGGATCAAGTCCTGTAAGGGATTCCAGGGACCCAGTGTTATTTGGACGACATCCTGGTCACGGGCGAAAATGACAGTGATCACCTCGGCAACTTGGAGAAGGTGCTCACCAGATTAAAGGAATATGGGCTACGAGCTAATCGCCACAAGTGCGAGTTTTTCCAGAAGCAGATCTCGTATTGTGGCCACATTATCGATGAAGAGGGGTTACATAAGTCCCCTGAAAAGATTGAGGCAGTAGTCAAGGCTCCAGCACCGGAAAATGTGTCACAACTGAGGTCGTTCCTCAGGCTGGTAAACTACTACCATAAGTTCTTACCAAATTTGTCTACGGTATTACACCCACTGAACACCCTACTGCAAACAGGGGTACCATGGAAGTGGAATGACGAACGTAAACGAGCTTTCCAGAAGTGCAAAGAATTGATCACATCAAAAGAGGTATTGGCCCATTTCAACCCAGCACTACCAATTCGTTTGACATGTGATGCATCACCCTATGGCATTGGAGCGGTGCTGTCGCACAAATTCCCAGACGGGTTGGAGAGGCCAGTAGCCTTTGCGTCTCGGTCACTAACCTCAGCCGAGCGCAACTACGCCCAGATTGACAGGGAGGCCCTCAGCCTAGTATGGGGAGTAAAAAAATTCAACCACTATCTGCATGGGCAGAAGTTCACCTTGCTGACTGACCACCAACCACTTGTCTCCATCCTAAGAAGGGCGTTCCAGTGATGACTGCACAACGGTTACAAAGATGGTCCCTGTTTCTAGGGGCGAATCAATATGAAATAGAATATAAAGGCACGAAACAGCATGGAAACGCTGATGGGCTATCACGCCTTCCACTGCCTACTGTGGAGGAAGCACCAGCAGTGGACCCTATCGAGATATTTTATTCGTCAATAATTGAACGGTTGCCAGTAATGAACACGGATATAGAGAAGGAGACCCGCAATGATCCGACGCTGTCTCGGGTATATGATTTGACGGTGAGGGGATGGCCAACACATGGCGACTCACTGTTGCCAGCATTCTCATCCAGAAGAGAACAGCTGTCAGTATGCCAGGGGACAGTGATGTGTAGATCCAGAGTGGTGATTCCACCCAAGTTAAGGGAGAGAGTGCTAAATGAGCTTCATGAAGGTCATCTGGGAGGAGTGAAAATGAAAAGCCTTGCTAGGGCTTATGTGTGGTGGCTGGGAATCGATCAACAAATCGAGGACCTAACCAAGAGCTGCTCAGGATGCCAGAAGGTCCAAAATGCACCACCACATGCCCCGCTACACCCATGGGAGTGGCCCTCATCTCCATGGCAACGGGTGCATATTGATTTTGCTGGTCCATTCATGGACTCAATGTTCTTAATAGCAGTGGATGCTCACTCGGAATGGCCTGAGGTGATAAAAATGTCCTCAACCACTACAGAGAAAACGATTGCAGTCCTACGGACCATATTTGCCAGGAACGGCTTGCCAGAGCAGATTTGCTCTGATAATGGACCACAGTTTGTGTCAGAAGAGTTTCGGAAATTTATGAGAAGGAATGGGGTAAGGCAATACACATCCGCCCCGTATCATCCAGCCACAAATGGATTGGCTGAGAGGTTCGTACAAACCTTTAAAAAGGCGATAAAGGCCATGTGCGACGATGAAATTCCACTATAGCATAATGTGGACAATTTCTTATTAGCCTACAGAAATGCGACACATGCAGTTACCAACCAGACCCCAGCCATGATGTTCTTTAACCGAAGGTTGAGATCTCGTCTGGATTTGCTCAGACCAAATGTGCGAAGAAATGTTGAGGATAAACAATTCCAGCACATCAATGAGAAGCCGACAGGAGCTTCAACGTAGGACAACCAGTTTTGGCCCGTGACTACCGAACAGAGAAATGGCAACCCGGAACGATCTGCACAAGGCAGTGGCCATTAATGTACACAGTGGATGCCGGGGAGAACATTGTGAGACGCTACGTCGACCAGATCTTAGCGTCACAGGAACGAGTCAACCCCATGTCTCGCGTACCTGGGGATGAACCCGACGTACCGGTTGCCTCTACCTCAGAACCAGTAGCAGTGGAAACCGATGAACTAACTGACGCAAAGGGGCCAGAATCGCCTCCGCACCAAGAACAAGAACCTCAGGAAAGGCGCTATCCCGAAAGGATCAGGAAGCCGCCCCAAAGACTGAATCTATAAATGGACTATTGTTGTTTAATATACATGTTAAAGTGTTAATTGTTATTTGAATATTATGGGTACTGCTAATCTAAAAGGGGAGGAATTGTAGTGTATATACCTTTAAGAGAGAACTACTTTTACAGCTCCTGTATACTGCAGTACCGGCAGTGACCACACCTGTATATAAGCCTTGAGCATGCCTCTGTACCCCCAGTCTTGAGACTACCCTACTCCAGTAAACACCTGTTGATTGTTAAGTTACAGCATCTGTGTAGTTATTGAAAAACATCATACTCTCAGAATCACGGATCTAACAAGCATGGTCATACACTAACTGTACATTCAGCGAGTGGAAACCTTTGCAGCAGTGGTACATCTCAGCGTTTAGATGCGATGCCCGCAAAGCCACATGCGTGCCCGGGGGAGTGGCAATGGGTCAGTGGAGCAGGAAGCTGCTGTCCTCTCTCAGGATGACAGCATTCCTGTTCCCACCACTGCCACTCCGCCATTGCCATTGCTGCTGCCCATCAGCCAGCCAGTCCAGACTGCTGCTGCTCATGCTGAGGTGGTGCAGTCTACAGCCAGGCCTTCTAGGTCCTGAGCTGCTCAAGGTCATCCTGCTGGGCCATCTGAAGTCTCCACCACAGAAACTCAGCAGCCTTCCACTTGCCACGGTGCAGCCACTGGGGTAGCGCTTCGTAGGAGTACTACAGCAGTCAGTGTTCTCGCTCAGGCCAACATCCCCAGCATTGAAGCTTTGACCACGCTCGATCAGCTCCAATGGATGGGTCACATTGTCCGCATGCCCGATACGAGACTCCCAAAACAAGCGCTCTACTCGGAGCTCCGGCACGGCAAGAGAGCCCCAGGTGGGCAGAAGAAACGCTTCAAGGACACCCTCAAAGCCTCCTTGAAAAAGTGTAACATCCCCACCGACACCTGGGAATCCCTGGCCCAAGACCGCACAAAGTGGAGGAGAAACATCTGGGAAGGCGCCGAACACCTCGAGTCTCTTCGCCGGGAGCAAGCAGAAGCCAAGCGCAGGCAGCGCAAGGAGCGCACGTCAGCCCAAGCACCCCACCCACCTGCCCCTTCAACCACCGTCTGCCCCACCTGTGACAGAGACTGTAGGTCCCGCATTAGACTCATCAGTCATCTGCAAACTCATTTTTAATGTGGAAGCAAGTCATCCTCGGTTCCGAGGGACTACCTAAGAAGAGAGACAGCAGGAAAGGGCACCCAAGTGACAGGCACTAAGGGATTGCACAAGGGTGATTAGTTGATATAGTATTTGTGAATTGATTGTTCATAAATTTATTAATTTTGTTTGGAATCTTTGTTTTGTGGTGGCTGTCATTTCAAATCAAATCAAATCAATCAAATCAAATCAACTTTTATTGTCATTGTTAGTGCACAAGTGCAGTACAACGAAATGTAGGCTTGCGGCTCCCGAGAGTGTACAATTTGGATTAGGACACTTAAACATTTCAACATACATTTGTACATATATATTAGCATAAATATGACCATAATAAAGTGCATCGGCAGATGTGCAGGCTTTAGTGTTTATTTGTGGAGTTCAGTAGGATGACAGCCCTGGGAAAGAAGCTGTTCCTAAATCTGGTCGTACGGGTGCGAATGCATCTGTAGCGTCTTCCAGATGGTAGGAGGGCGAACAGACTGTGGCTGGGGTGGGTAGGGTCTTTGATGATGGACCGTGCCCTCCGTAGGCAGCGTTTCTGATATATATGTTCTATGGTCGGTAGCCGGGTGCCGGTAATGCGTTGGGCAGTTTTGACTACCTGCTGCAGGGCTTTCCAGTCATGGGAGCTACAGCTGCCGTACCATACCGTGATACAGTTTGTCAGGATGCTCTCTATAGTGCAGCGGTAGAAGTTAGAGAGGATCGGGGGTGACAGATTACATCCCTTCAGCCTCCTCAAGAAATATAGGCGCTGCTGGGCCTTCTTCACCAGAGAGGAGGTATTGAGGGACCAGGAGAGGTCTTCCGTGATGTGGACTCCGAGGAACTTAAAGCTGGCCACCCTTTCCACCTCCGCCCCATTGATGTGGATGGGGGTGTGACTTCCGCCTTTGGACTTCCTGAAGTCCACGATTATTTCCTTTGTTTTCTTGGTGTTAAGGGCCAGGTTGTTGTCAGCGCACCACTTCACGAGATGCTGGACCTCCTCCCTGTAGGCTGACTCATCGTTGTTGGTGATCTGGCCTACTACCGTGGTGTCATCTGCAAACTTGATGATGGTGTTGGAACCATTAACAGCCACACAGTCGTGGGTGAAGAGGGAGTAGAGGAGGGGGCTCAGCACACATCCTTGTGCCCAGCTTTGTGCCCAGGAGGACGCTGTGATATTCCATGACAGAGGGATGGCATGATGGGGATGTGGTTGATGAGGATGTGGTGAGCAATGGGGATCTAGGGTTTCATTCACTGGAATTGGAGTCTGATGAGGCGTTTACAGACAGCCCATGCCGAAGGGAGATTTGCTGGCTGCCTCCTCCCTTCCTCCTCTTCCTCCTTGTCCTCCTCCTCTTCCTCCTCATCTTCATCCTCCTGCTCTTCTTCTTCCTCTTCCTCCCCCTCCTACTCTCCCTCTTCCTCTTCCTGAGGTGGTCCTGCAATCCCTGCTGGCAAGGGCTGTGCCCTCATGATGACCAAGTTGTGGAGCATCCAGCAGACCACCTCGAAATGGGACACCCACTCCGCTGAGTACTGGGGGGCTCCCCCCGAGTCGTCAAGGAAGCAGAACCATTGCTTCTGCAGCCCGATGGTCTACTTGATGATGTTCCTGGTGGCAGCATAGCTCTCATTATATGAGTGCTCGGCACAAATGTTGGGATTGCAGAGAGGAGTCATGAGCCAGGTGCAGAGCAGATCGCTCTCATCTCCGAGTAACCACCCTCAGATTTGACGTGGTTGCTGGAAGATTGCTGGCACACCGGACTGACGCAAGATGAAAGCATCATGACCGCTGCCAGGATAATGGGCATTGCCCATCAGGATGCACTGGCCGTGGTCGCACAACAACTGCACATTAAGTGAGTGGTAGCTTTTGCGGTTATGAAAGATCTCAGAATTGTTATGTGGCGCCCGCAAAGCCGCATGTGTGCAGTTGATGGTGCCTGCACCTTGGGGAAGCCTGCCATTCTGGCAAAGTCACATGCGTGGTTCTCCTCCTTCTCTCTGCTCAGAGAGAAGAAAATGTAGTTCCTTCTCCTGGTTTAGAGAGCTTCTGTGACCTCCCAGATGCAGCAATGGACAGCGAACTATATCTCCTGCTGCTGTAGACTGGAAGGATCCACTAGCAAAGAAATTGAGGGCCATGGTGACCTTCAGGGCCACTGGGAGAGTTGTGGTCGCCCTGCTCTGAGGCTGCAGGTCTGGCTGCAGGAGGTGGCAGAGTTCTGTGATGGCCTCCATGCTGAAGCGGAGCCTTCTAATACACTGCTCCTCGCTTAAGTGGATATAAGAGAAGTGTTTTCTGAAGACCCTAGGTGGGTAAGGTCTGTTGAGAGCCCTCCTGGCCCTCCTTCTCCTCCTCGCTCACATGAATCTTTTTTTAGCAGCCTCCGCTCCCTCTCCCGAAGATACATGCACGCGAGGAGTGTAAAGTCTGTGGGTTGTATAGCGAAGTAATACACAGACTACAAGAGTAACTTAAACAGGACTTTACTATTCCAAGGTCAGGGCGAATCTGCCCAATAAATTCTGCCACAGCACTTATATACCGGTGTGGTCACCGTCGGTATTACAGTATACAGCAGCCAGGATAAAGTAGTGCCACACCTAAAATAGTTCTCTTAAAGGTGGACGGTTATATACAATAGTTCTCTTAAAGGTAGAACAGTTACATACACTACAATCCTCCCTTTTTAGCTTACAACATACTTATTCCCCATTAACATAACATCATAACATATCCAACTTCATGTTACAACAGTTCACAGAGGTAGTCTCTGCGGAAACAGTTCACAGATTCAGTCTCTGCGGGAAACAGTTCACAGATTCAGTCTCTGATCTTCTTGACTCGGTCCGGACCACGCCTCCGTGGTGTAGTCGGGTCACCTTGCTAGAGGGACTCATCCCATAGTCCTTCCCTAGACTTAACAGCTTTACTTCCATCACTTCTGAACCAGCATTGCTGACTTTTTAAAACAAACAAAAAACAGTTGGATTGCCTTGGGAAATTTTCCTACCTTCCAACTGATTTGGCTCCGTTCGGGGGACCACGTGTGTGATCGGGTAGAGGTAATAATGGTTCAGATGGTTATCATCTTCTGCTTCGTCTTTTCCTTTTTTACTTCTTGGAGACTCTCGGGGCTCCATTGTCAGCTGCCAGCTGTAACGCCACCATCTCCCTATGTTCCTTAGACTTTAAGTGATTCATCCTGATTTCGGCACTTTGGGAGTTCTCGGCACAAGCTGGGCAGACCAGGTCCTCGTAATATTCAGTGTCACTCAACAGATCATGGTAATATTCGGTGTCGTCCTGAGCTAGGCCAGCGAGAGGGTCTTCTATTTCCTCCTTACCCAGCTGGACGTTAGCCGACTTTTGTTCCAAATCCCGACATCTGTCCTGAAGAGACTTCATCATGCGTTCAGATTCATCCCGCTTTTTCTGGGCTTCCTGCAAGTCTTTTACTAATGACCTCATTTGTGATTTCAATACTTCAACTTCATTCGGAGATTGATTGATCGGACTATCCAATCCCTCTACTGAAGTAGCTGTTTCAGTATTCTGTTGTTCTACATTGCCGTGCATCAGCGTACTTTTGGCATCCAAGGGCTGTTCTGCTGCAGACTTCTCAGTCTGGGTTGCCACCTCAGCTCTTCCAATGACTTTTGAGAGCTCCCTTCCCTTTGAAGATTGAGGCTCGTATTTAAGTTTTTCCCATTTTAGAGTTTTATCCCTCAGCATATGAATGAGTTGGCTGACTGTTAACTCTTCTGCCATCATCCCTTTTCCATTAACTACAGGGCTGTTTATAACCTTGCCCTGGAGGAGTTGGCTGACTGTTAACTCTTCTGTCCTCATCCCTTTTCCATTAGCTGCAGGGCTGTTTAGAACCTTGTCCTGGGGCTCCTTTGCTGCTTCTACTTCGCCATCATCCGCAGCCCCCATCATTCGAATTTCCACTAATGAATCGTCCGGTGATGCTGCACCCAACTTCAGTAGGAGCTCGGAAGTCATGTCGACCAACTCAGCTTTTTCTGCCTGCAACCTGCTAACAAGCGCCTTCAGTTGTGGCACATCTTGTTCCACCGGATTGGAGCACGCCCCTTCAGAAGCCGAATCAGCTTTGATTCGTTTGGCCTCCTCGTGCAGACGGTTTGTGTGCTCCTGCTCCCTTTTCTTCCCCAGCTGCTTCTGTTGTCTTTCCAGATTCTCCCATTCGGTATCATAGAACTTTTTCATTGCTTTCATCTCTTGCTCGAGACGGCAATTCAATTGTTCTAATTGCTGTCGTAATCTGAAATAAGTTTGCGTTCGAGCTCGATGTTCCTCAATAATATATATGTCTGTAACTTGAACAGACTCAGAATTCTCTGTCAAGCTATGTTGTTGTTGTTCAGAGGAATTCTGTTCTGAAACTTTGTTCTCCTCTGGAGCATAAGCCTTTATGCCCACATTCGTTCTACCAACCTTAGTCAGCCAGTTCATTTTAGACTTGTCTTTCATGCTTGGGCTGGTCTTATCGTCATCCGTTTCAGAGTCTGAGCTGATTGTCTGCCCCGAGTCCTCACTCGTTATTGCTTTGAGGTAGTGCCATTCCATGTCTATTTTCTTGATCCACTCCCATCCTAGAAGTGGTGGTCCTCCCTTAGGTAGTACGTATAAGTCCATTCCGGGGTGTTCTTTGCCCCTGTCTCTCACTTTGACTCTTATCTTTCCCATGGGGTATACTTTATGCCCCGTGTATGTCTGCAATACGAACTTGGTATCTCTCAAGGGTATATGTGAGAATAGCCGGTTGTAATCCCTTCGATTTATGACTGATAGGGCTGATCCAGTGTCCAATTCCATTCTCACTTGGACTCCGGCTATTTTTAGCATGACCCAGACAGTTTGTAGGTCAGCTTCCTTACTCACATTATGAATTCTCAGACCACCCAGTTCCTGGCCGCCTGGGTCTGAATCCGAATTCTGTTCATCTGAACTCTTCTCAACCACCTTGTGTACTTTGTTGTACTTTTCCTGTGATGGCTTTTTTTTTTGGTTGTTGGTCTTCTTCCCTGACCGGCATACTTTGGCTATGTGACCCAGTTTGCCACATTTCCTACAGTCCTGGTTTTTAAACCAGCATTGGTTCTGGTCGTGTGTTGTCTTCCCACAACGATAACATTTCGTTGCACCCGAAGTAATTTGATCCACACTGAGGACCGTTGCCTTCAGCTGCATTTCCGCAGTTCCTTTCGCTGCGGCTTCGTGTGATGCTGCAATAAGGACAGCCCTATCCAGTGTAAGGTCATTCTCTTCGAGCAGTCGCTTTTGCGTTCCTTCCTTCGACAACCCGCACACGAACTTGTCTCGCAATGCCTCTGTCAGATTTCCTCCAAACTGGCAGTATTTCGCTAGCCTACGCAGTTCGACCAAGTATTCCGCGTTGCTTTCCTCTTTCCGTTGCGTTCTCGCTTAAAATTTGAATCGTTCCGCCAACATCAGCGGTGTGGGGTTCAAGTGATCCTTCAGAACAGCAACAGTATTATCGAAGGTTTGATCCGCCGGTTTAACTGGTGCTAGAAGATGCTTCAATAGCCCGTATGTTTTCGCCCCCATCGAGTTTAGCAAGGTTATAGCTTTATCATCATCCTCTATTTTATTGGCCTCACAATATATCTCAATGCGTTCTACATACGTGGCCCAATCTTCTACCTCGGAATCGAAATCGTTGATGTTACCACGCTTAGGCATCTTCACCTCCCTGATAAACAACAACAAAATATTTCTTTAACTCTTTTTTTTTTAAATCCAAGATGGCGGTTTCCCCGCGCTTATCTTCTTTCCCCGCCCCTTTCAAAATGGCGGTTCCCGCTTCTGTCTTTTTCTCCGCCTACTGGCGGCTTCCCGCGGTTTCCCGCGCTTATCTTCTTTCCCCGCCCACTTTCAAGATGGCGGTTCCCGCTTTTCTTCCCCTGGCGGGAGGGGTAAGCTTTTCCCTCGGGCGACGGCCGCTGGCTTTCGGGGTTCGCAGCCTGCGCTTCGGCTTCAGCGCGTTCCCTTCTCTCGGCCGGGCATCCGGCTCTGGGTACAACCCGTTGACGGCGAACGGTCTCAGCCGCTGGCTGGATCTCGCTCAGTCTCCCTCGCTTGGGCTCTGTCTCTCCGGTGCTGGGTACAACCCGTTGACGGCGAACAGTTTCAGCCGCTGGGCTGGATCTCGCTCAGTCTTCCTCGGGCTCTGTCTCTCCCGCTCACGCGGCTCTCGCGGCTCTCGCTCTCTCTCGGGCTCTGTCTCTCCCATTCGCGCGGCTCTCGCTCGGGCTCTGTCTCTCCTGCTCGCGTGGCTCTCAATCGCGCCTCCCAGCCCTCTCGCAGTCCGGTGCTTCCCTCCCCGGCTGCGGCTGAGTTCTCCGCGATTTATTTATTTTATCTCTTCCCGCGCCTTACGATCCCGGTCGCAGCGCTTCGTGGCCTCGGTCACTGTCCGACCTTTTTCACCCAATCGCTCCTCCCAGCCTCTCGCAGTCCGGTGCTTCCTTCCCGGCTGCGGCTGCGTTCTCCGCGGTTTATTTATTTTTATCTCTTCCCGCGCCTTACGATCCGGTCGCAGCGCTTCGTGGCCTCAGTCACTGTCTGGCCTTTTTCACCCCAATCGCGCCTCCCAGCTTCTCGCAGTCCGGTGCTTTCCTCCCCGGCTGTGGCTGAGTTCTCCGTGGCTTATTTATGTTTATATCTTCCCACGCCTTACGATCCCGGTTGCAGCGCTTCGTGGTCGCGGTATTTGTCCGGCCTTTTTCGCCGTCGCGGTCTAGTCGTCTCACGACGCTCCCCAGCCCGCTTGTACCGCGGCTTCTGCTCCACGCTGCCCCAGTCTCAGCGCCTCTGGGCCCGACTTCTGTCCGGCTCCTTTCCCCCTCAACCGTGGTCGAGTGCACCGCCCTTATCCTCCATTTATTTGTTTCTATTTTCCCTTTACTCACAGTCACCGTGGCCGACTTGCTTCTCGTGCTGCTCGGCTCAAGCACCACCGTGGCAGAAGGGACAATCCGTGCCTGTTGCTGATGGAAGGCTTCGTGTCTGAAGTCTTCTTTCTTGCTGTGCAGACTCGAGTTTTCTCTCAGCAGAACGACGAGGGCGGTTGCCTCTTCTCGACGCTTCGTTAACTGCTTTGGAAGTATTGCTGCACGCAGGGTAAGATCGAACTCGTCGCCACTGTAAAGTCTGTGGGTTGTATAGCGAAGTAATACACAGACTACAAGAGTAACTTAAACAGGACTTTACTATTCGAAGGTCAGGGCGAATCTGCCCAATAAATTCTGCCACAGCACTTATATACCGGTGTGGTCATCGTCGGTATTACAGTATACAGCAGCCAGGATAAAGTAGTGCCATACCTAAAATAGTTCTCTTAAAGGTGGACGGTTACATACAATAGTTCTCTTAAAGGTAGAACAGTTACATACACTACAAGGAGGACTGCCAGTGTTGTGAGCCGAAGCCTTTAAATAAGAATGAAGGCGTTCTCCACTTGCACCAACACTCCCTGTCCCCTTAGGACCTTGAAAGAAGTTTAGAAAGCTGCTGGAGTTGCAGAAAGTTCCACGGAGCCAGTCAAACTGAAGAAACATGTCAGCTGCTAGTTGTTGCTGATGATCCCTTTAAATAACACAGCTGGAGCCTCCATCCTGCTTGTTAACACTTGCTCAGCTGCTTGCAGTTAAGACAGGCCGGTAACTGGAGCGGCAGACTCCAAAATGGCAGATTAGGCATCAAGAGAGTGTTGCACACTCACTGACATCACGATCTGCATAATTTCCATAATGATTGCGAGCACAAACATCAGCAGCACTGCCACCCAGCCGAAAATGGCGCCTGCTGCGGGACCCTAGCCAGCGGGCGGAAGCGCGACGGCCGGCCTTTTCTTTCCCGAATTGGGCCTTAATGGCTGGCGCTAAACGAATTTCTAGGCCCGAGTGTTTTAAATTTACAATTGTAGTAAATTTCAAACATTTTGGTTCATAGTTTTGTGCAGTTCTGAGCCACAGAGGACGTGAAGGCCCAGGATCTGTCCCTTGTCTCTGATCAGCCAAGGCAGCAGTTTAAAAATGGCCTCCGTGGGTGTAGGGTTGGGAAGCGAAAAAGATTGGCCAGTGTTGCTACTTTGGAGCACTATCTAAAGACTTGTTGGAAAGCGCACCCTCTTTGATGTCGAGTGAGGACAGGATCGAGCCTGAGTGATGCTCTTTCTGATCAAATCACTTGCCAAGACTCACTGTCTAAGCTTTTACATGCACAGGAAGAATGGCCATGGGTCAGGTGCTACTGGCAATGTCTGTAGGACTGTACATCTGCATAAGTCAGCACTGTCTGAGGAGAAAGAAAGACTTGAAAGACTTGCATTTATATAGCGCCTTTTATGACTTCAGGATGTCCCATAGTGCTTTACCAACAATGAAGTGTAGTCACTGTTGTAATGTAGCATACACGGCAGCCAATTTGCATACAGCAAGATCCCATAAATAGCAATGTAACAATAATCAGATAATCTGTATTTTTATAGTGATGTTGATTGAGGGATAAACATTGGCCAGGACACTGGGAAGAACTCCGCTGCTCTTCTTCAAAATAGCATCGTGGGATCTTTTACATCCAGCTGAGAGGGCAGATGGGACCTCGGTTTAACTTCTCATCCAAAAGACAAGTGTAATGGAATGGGACATGAATCCACTACCTTCTGAATCATGAGGTGAGAGTGCTACCCACTGAGCCACAGGAGGAGGGAAGAAAATTAGAGGGACTATTTGGAAGTGAAATCGAAATTAAAGATCTCATTGCGAAAGTTAGTACTGTTCCAGTGTAGTATGTGCTGTCACCTGCAGTGACAGCCAGCATAATAAGTGGACATGTGCCTGCAATTCTAGACACGGGAGTCCGACAGGAACTTGTCTAAAGTGTTCTAATACAACATTACCCCTGTGAAAATGTGAGGGTTTCATTTGAGAAAGTTGTTTCATTATGTCAGTGAAAGTTGATAGAATGGAAATGCCAAAGCACTGTAGCAACTTTCGGTCAGGAGCCAACAGTCAATCATTTGTTCTATTCACCTCCCCTCTTGCAGTTGGGCCGTGCTACACTCGCGTCTCATTTAACATGCCCAAGGGTGCATTTATATTACAAGTTTAGTGACAGTGCAAAGTGATTTTGACTTTATACTGACACTAAATTTTTCTGGTGTAAATCGGGTGTTAAGGCCCAAACAGACTCCAAAATGAACAAAATGAGACTCCCTCCCTCAGTCAAAGGTTCAGACAGCATTTAAACTATGACTGCAGCAAAACTGCTACACGCAGGCACTACAGCTGCAGCGTAAATGCATACTAAGTAAACGTGATATTGTGACTCACCATTCCAACAGATCAGGGGAGAGTAAGAAAATAAGAAGAGCAGGGGCGTTCTCCCCGCTGCCCTGGCCAATATTTATCCCTCAATCAACATCACTAAATGCAGATTATCTGGTCATTATCACATTGCTGTTTGTGGGAGCTTGCTGTGCACAAATTGGCTGCCGCGTTTCCCACATTACAACAGTGACAACACTTCAAAAGTACTTCATTGGCTGTAAAGGGCTTTGGGATGTCTTGAGGTCGTGAAAGGCGCTATATAAATGCAAGTCTTTCTTTCTATCGTGGATATGAGTCACGGTTAATATTGTAGTGAGCAGTTGGTATTCAACATACCAACTTTTTTGAGCAGCTGCCAACAGTAGCAATCATTCTTCAGACTCTAACTCAGCTGACATTATTGGAGAAGGGCATAGCTGCTTTCATATTGGTCTAATGCCATAATAGTGCCGCCACTTCCCAATGCGTGGGCCTGACACAGCCGGCAGTAATACCAAAATAAACTGGCTGGATTTGTTAAGACTGACGGATGAAAGACCCCATAAGAAAAGGTCTTAGGAAAATCCAGCCAGTTTACTTTGGTGTTGCACCAGCTGCATGAGACCACACACCAGGAGCCAGTGGCACTAGCGCAGCATTAGACCAACGTTAAAGCTGTCAGCTGTACGGGGTTGATTTTTCACTCCCTTCGCCTGCCGTTAACGGGGGGGGGGGGGGGGATAACGGCCTCAAAGTACAAGAGGTCAGAGTCGGAGGAACGGTGAGTTTGAGGGAGGAGGGTTGTAGGTCTGGATGAAGTTACAGAGGTAGGGAAAGGCAAAGCTCTGAAGGGATTTAAACACCAGTGGGAGAATTTTTAAATTTAAGGCATAGTGGATCAGGAGCCAATGTAAGTCAGTGAGGACAGGGGTAATGGGTAAATGGGACTTGGTGTGGTATAAGGTATACGCTGAATTTTGGATGAGCTGAAGTTTATGAAGTGTTGGGAATGAGAGGACAGCAAGGACAGCACTGGAATAGTCGAGTCTAAAGGTGACAAAACCAGGGATATAGTTATCAGTGGCAGATGGGCTGTGGTAGGCCATTCAGCCCCCTTTCCCGCCATTCAATGAACTCATTGCTAATCTGTATCCTAACTCCATTTAGCTGCCTTGGCTCCATATCCCTTAAACCCTTGGCTAGCAAAAATCTATCAAACTCAGATTTGAAATTGTTACTTGAGCCAGCATCTACTGCTTTTTGTGGGACAGAGTTCCACACTTCTGTGCGTGAAGAAATGTTTCTTAACTTCTCTCCTGAATGGCCTGGCTCTGGTTTTAAGGTTATGTCCCCTTGTCCTAGACTCACCCACCAGTGGAAACAGTTTCTCTCAATTCCTTTCAAAGTCCTAAAAAACTTAATCAAATCATCCCTTAACCTTCTATATTCCAGGGCATACAAGCCTAGTTTATGAACTCGCTCCTCATAATTTAACCCTTGGAGCCCTGGTAACATTCTGGTGAATCTGCACTACACTCCTTTCCAAGGCCGATATATCCTTTCCAAGGTGCAGTACCCAGAACTGTACACAGTACGCCAGAGCTTCGTATAGCAAAACTTCCTCCCCATTATATTCTAGTCCTCTAGATATAAAGGCTAACATTCCATTAGCCTTTTTTGATTATTTTTGCACCTGACCATTACTTTTTAGTGATCTGTGTGCATGGTCCCCTAAATCTCTTTGGACCGCCACTCTCGGTGATGGAGGGGATATGGGGTTGGAAGCTCAGGTTGGGGCTGAAGTTGCAAACATCCTCCTTCACCCTGAGACAATGGGAGGGGATGAAGTCAGTGGTGAAAGCACAAAGTCTGTGGCAGGGCCGAAGATGATGGCTTCAGTCTTTCCCGTGTTTAGCTGGAGCAAGTTGCAGCTCGTGCATGGTTGAAAATCTAGCTGTATTTGCAAGCGATTGCAAACTCAATTTTTTTGTGACGAGCCCTGATGTGCCTCAATAATTCCGAGACTCGATGTTAGCGAAACAAAACAAGGCTTTTATTAACTTAGAAAGTAACACGTAAGAGAGAGAGGTATCTTCCTTCTGGAGACTGAGGCCAGACTGAGCTAGCTTACAAAAGGGGCCAGGTATGGGCGGAGCCCTACACACACAGCACATTCCAGCACATTCCAATAAACAATACAATGAGGACTGGGGGAAGGGAAATGACACTGAAACCGACCACAGTCACAGGCAGTGATGAATGGAATATTTCATCACATTCACCCCTTCTATAGATTTAGTCTGTTCGGGGGTTTGATAGTCCTCTGCGACCGACGTGGCTGTTGTGGTGCCGCGGGTGTCAGCTGGGTGTCCCCGGTAGTCTCCTGGGTCTCTGCCGGGGGTGCCGCCAGGGTTGTTGAAGGGGTAGTTGGTGGGGGTGCTGTTGGTCGATGTTCTTCCGGGGGTGATGAAAGAGTAGTGGGTGGGTAAGAGTTGCTGTGATCGTTGTTGCTGCTATTGCTGTGGTTGTTGTCGATGCCGGCTGGGGCGACGTCTTTTATGGACACGGTGTCCTCCCTTCCGTCGGCGTGCCGGACGTATGCGTATTGGGGGTTGGCGTGGAGTAGGTGTACTGGCTCCACGAGAGGGTCCGTCTTGTGGCCCCTCACATGCCTTCGCACGAGTACCGGACCTGGGGTGGAGAGCCATGACGGCATGGATACGCCTGAGGTGGATTTCCGGGGAAAGACAAACATTCGTTCATGAGGCGTGGCATTAGTGGCCGTACACAATAGCGACCGTATCGAATGGAGCACATCTGAGAGGACTTCCTGCCAGCGGGAGATAGGGAGGCCCTTGGTCCTTAGAGCTAGAGTGACTGCTTTCCATACTGTCCCGTTCTCTCGCTCCACTTGGCCGTTACCCCGGGGGTTGTAGCTGGTGGTACGGCTCGTGGCGATCCCCTTGGACAGCATGTACTGGCGTAGCTCTTCACTCATGAAGGACGCCCCCCTATCCGTATGGATGTAGCTCAGCATACCGAACAGGCAGAACAGGCTGTTGAGGCATTTAATGACCGTGGCGCTGGTCATGTCTGGGCAGGGGAAGGCGAATGGGAACCGGGAGTATTCGTCCACAATGTTCAGGAAGTAAACATTGCGGTCGACGGACGGGAGGGGGCCCTTGAAATCTAAGCTGAGCCGCTCAAAGGGCCGTGTAGCTTTGATTAAGTGGGCTCTATCTGGGCGGTAGAACCGAGGCTTGCACTCAGCGCAAGTGCGGCAGTTCCTGGTCAGAGACCGAACTTCCTCAATCGAGTAGGGTAAGTTACGGGACTTTATGAAGTGGAACAGCCGCGTGACCCCTGGGTGGCAGAGGTCGTTGTGGAGGGTCTGTAGCCGATCCCCGGTGGCGCTGGCACACATCCCTCGTGAGAGGGCGTCAGGGGATTCGTTAAGGGCCCCTGGCCGGTAAATGATGTCGTACTCGAAGGTGGAGAGCTCGATCCGCCACCTAAGAATCTTATCATTTTTAATCTTCCCCCTCTGTTTATTATTGAACATAAACGCTACCGACCGCTGGTCGGTAAGTAGGGTGAAGCGTTTGCCGGCTAGGTAGTGGCGCCAGCGGCGCACTGCCTCCACGATGGCTTGGGCCTCCTTTTCCACGGAGGAGTGTCTGATCTCGGGCTCTTGGAGGGTCCTCGAGAAGAAAGCTACGGGCCGCCCCGCCTGGTTGAGGGTGGCCGCCGGAGCGAAGTCAGACGCATCACTTTCCACTTGAAATGGAGTGTTCTCGTCCACTGCCTGTAGCGTGGCCCGCTCAATATCCTGCTTAATGCTTTTGAAGGCGGCGTAGGCCTCAGCAGAGAGCAGAAAAGAGGATGCTTTCAAGAGGGGGCGGGCTTTGTCGGAGTAGTTGGGGACCCATTGGGAATAATAAGAAAATAACCCCAGGCACCTTTTCAGGGCTTTGGGTGTGTTGGGCAGGGGCAGCTCCCGTAGGGGGCGCAATCGGTCGGGGTCTGGTCCGATTTCCCCATTCTCCACCACGCTGCCTAGTATGCAGAGGCGCGTGGTGTTGAAAACGCACTTGTCCTCGTTGTAGGTGAGGTTGAGTTTTTGTGCGGTTTCCAGGAACCTCTCGAGGTTCGAGTCGTGATCCTGCTGATTGTGGCCGCAGATGGTGACGTTGTCGAGGTAGGGGAAGGTTGCCTGCAAGTGGTGGTCATCGACCATGCGGTCCATCTCCCTCTGAAAAACCGAGACCCCATTCGTCACCCCAAAGGGGACTCTGAGGAATTGGTAGAGGCGTCCGTTCGCCTCGAAGGCGGTGTACGGGCGGTCCTCTGGTCTGATAGGGAGCTGGTGGTACGCTGACTTGAGGTCGATGGTGGAGAACACCCGGTATTGGGTGATTTGGTTCACCATTTCTGATATGCGGGGTAGCGGGTAGGCGTCTAGTTGGGTGTACCTGTTGATCGTTTGACTATAGTCGATCACCATCCGTTTCTTCTCGCTACCCCTTACCACTACCACTTGGGCGCGCCACGGGCTGTTGCTGCATTCAATAATGCGCTCTTTCAGGAGCCTGTCTACCTCGGTCGCGATAAACCGCCTGTCCTCCCAGCTGTACCTCCTGCTTTTGGTCGCTATTGGCCGGCAGTTAGGGGTAAGGTTCGCGAATAGCGAAGGCGGCTTTACCTTCAGGGTAGCCAGACCACACACTGTGAGGGGCGGCTGGGACCCACCGTACTTGAGCGTGATGCTTTGGTGGTTGCACTGGAAATCCAGGCCCAAGATCACGCTCGCACATAGGTTCTTCATGATTAATACTTTAAAATTATCGTATACAGTTCCGTTAACGCCCAATTGTACCGTGCAGTAACCCAGAATGGTCGATGTCTGGGTTTTATCAGCCATAGAGATGGTACCCTGAGCAGGGACCACCTTTAGGGAGAGTTGCTGTGCCAGTTCAGGGTGGATAAAACTCTCCGTGCTTCCACTGTCAATTAAACATTTAACCCGGCATCCGTTTACCTCGATGTCCACCATTGATTTGGATAGCGGGTGCGGCCTGGTCTGGTCCACTGTGACCGATGCCACTGTAGGGCCCTGATCGATGCAAGATGGCGTCCACGCTGTCTGCTCATAAGATGGCGGACCCCACGAGGTCGGGCAAGATGGCGTCCAAGATGGCTGCTCCCACGGCGCACACGCGGCGGTGGCGGGTTTTCTGGCGGTTGGTTTTCCGGCGGGGTTCCCTCTGCACACCTTCCCGAAGTGCCCCTTCTTACCGCACTTAAAGCAGGTGGTGCCTTTCGCCGGGCACAGGTTTCTGGTGTGTTTTGGCTGCCCGCAGAAGTAGCAGTTGGGTCCCTGACGCGTCGCGGCTGTCGTAGGGCTTCTGGGGGGAGAGCGGGGCCCCGCCGGTGTTGGGCTGCCGGGCGGGGAAGATGCCTTCCAAGATGGCGGCGCCCTCGGTGCACACGTGGCGGCGTGGACGGCGCGGGCTGAAGAGTAGGCGTCCGAGTTTCTCTGGGCCACATCCAGGGATCGCGCGGTGTCCGCAGCCTGTTTCAGGTCCAACCCCGTTTTTTCCAGCAGTCTTTGCCGGATGTAAGTGGAGCTGAGGCCTGTGATAAAGGCATCGCGAACAAGCTCGTCAGTGTACACTGCGGCTTTTACATCTCGGCACTTGCAGTCTTTGCCAAGCATTTTCAGGATGCTTAGGAACTCCTCCACTGATTCCCCGGGTCGCTGTGCGCGAGTAGCGAGCAGATGCCTAGCATACACCTCATTCGTAGGCTGCTGGTAATGCGCCTTTAAGATGTCGCAGGCGGCCAGGTACGTGTCGGCGTCTTGGATGAGGGGGTAAACCCGGTGGCTTACCCAATTCCGCAGAATTCCGAGTCTCATCCTCGCAGCGTCCGTAGCGTCTTTGACGGCTGCGGAATTGTCCAGGAAGAATTCCATACACTCAAACCAGTGTCCGAAGCGTGCTGATGCGTCCGGAGCATGTTGATCCAAATCCAAACGTTCGGGTTTCAGGAGTTGATCCATAGTGTTGAAAAATAAGTTAATAAAATTGATGTGCCTCAATAATTCCGAGACTCGATGTTAGCGAAACAAAACAAGGCTTTTATTAACTTAGAAAGTAACACGTAAGAGAGAGAGGTATCTTCCTTCTGGAGACTGAGGCCAGACTGAGCTAGCTTACAAAAGGGGCCAGGTATGGGCGGAGCCCTACACACACAGCACATTCCAGCACATTCCAATAA